>NC_135891.1:102710148-103310148 GCF_964194155.1 Cetorhinus maximus | reverse complement strand
TCATTTGCAACTATTCTAACTATTCAGCAAGGTGCCAGCCTTGACTCAGTGGTTACCTTCCTGTCACTAAGTCAGAAGTTTGTTAGATCAAATCCCACTCGAGACTTGAGCACAATCTAGACTGGCATTTCTGTGCAATACTGAAGGAGTTTCTCTTAATGTAACTGACATTAACAAAGCTTAATGTAATTGAGCACTGTCAGGGATGCCGTCTTACGGATAAGGTACTAAACCAAAGCCCCGGCTGCCTTTGCAAGTGGATGTAAAGGTACCACAGAGAGAAGTCCAGGTGGAGTTCTCCTGGTGTTGTGGTAAATATTTATTCCTCAACCAACATCATAAACAGATTACCTGGTCATTTATTTCATTGCTATTTGTGGGGCCTTGCTGAGTGCAAATTGACTGTCACCTTTTCAACAATGACTACACTTCAAAACTTTTTAATTGGCTGTAAAGTGCTTTTGTATGCCCTGAGAGACACTGCATAAATGTAAGTATTTCTTTCAAGGGTGATCATGTTCCAAAGTCACCAAGTAATGTGTTCATTGGATTTACTACACAATGATATTTTTACTGGAATTACAGTTATTAATGTGCTTAACAGAATTCAAGCTGGCTGGTGAAATCAAAACTAAGACAAAGAGTCTTTCCTTGCTGAGAGTTTATTGATTTGGTCCAGTGTCAACACTCCTCACCCACAGTCAGTGTCCCAGTTTTCCCCTATTTGTATTCAAATACCCATCACCTGTTTCTCTTAATGTAATTGACATTAACAAACCTTAATGAAATTGATAATGCATTGGCACAATGTATCAAATCTTCAGAAATTGTTTTAATAATTCATTTTGTCTTGACATCTTGGGATGTTTTTACATCGAGGAGCCAGTACAAGTTATCACCTGATGGAAAGACAGGTGGGCGGACTGCAATAAACCTACCAAAAGTCTACATCCAACACAGCTGCAGCCATAGCACTTGATGCAGTTTGATTTAAGAATTTCAAGAATGAAGAAAAAGCAGATACTGGTCCCATTCCATTCAGTATGTCATTGAGGTCTTGCTCCAGAGCTTAATCTGACCATGTTTTCATGGTCAACATCACAACACAATAGTCAGTTAAGACTCTTCAGAATGCAATGTTCTACAGCCACATCTGTTGAGCCAGTTGTCAAACCTTTATATAAATCTGATCTATCCCATAATCAGTTTGATGAAAATGCTGATATTTTAAATGATTAACTAGGGGACCTCATTCCTTCTATTCTGAAGCACATTAAAAACGTGGGTGAAGTGAATAAACTCTACCTGCATGTGTCACCCAACTATATCCTGAACATATCTCCCAGAAAGCCCTGTGACACAATGACAAAAGGTAGAAGTCATTGCAGCCTCTGTCACATGCCTGATCCCAACATCAGCTGTATCGCTCCATCCAGAGGTCAACAGCTTTGATGTGAAAAAGGGTTTTGCAAAAAGGCAAGTAAAGTTCAAACTTTTTGCTGCTTGTTGACAGTCAGCAGAAGGTACCATTTATATCACCAAGAGCTAAGGTAATCATGGAATGAGTGCTTTTTGGTGAATTTGGTGTTTGATAATGTTAATTTGGCATCCATATCAGATTGACAGAATTAATAAATAACCACAACATTGTTGAATGCCTATTATCAAATAGACCTCAGATCAATAATAATTCCAATCATTGTAGTTTACATTGTAGTTTAATCGGGTGTAACTCAGGTTTTTTCATTTCTAGAATGAAACTTGATCAACTATACAAAGTAAAATTGGTTCACAAACTTAACCAGGGTAACACTCCTGACATACCATATATAGTATTTACTTGGTTGTCTCACAATGAAAACACAATCCTACCTATTACTCTTGCAAACACTTATGATTGAATTAAACACAAACCTATTAACTTACCTAGTTCTCATCATGCTAGATTTATCTGCAGATCAGTTTCAGAAAACAGCAATATCAAAATTACTAAATGCACAATTCCTACAATTTCCTATTCTGGCGCTAGACACGCCCCAGTTCTGAAAAGATCAGTACAGTCTAGTCAAGTGGAAACTGCATTGCAGGGGCCTATAAAGCTCAGCAGAGAACTCATCTCATCATAGGTCAGAATTAAACTGCAGCCTCAATTGCACACGGACTTCACAGAAATTCTTTTATCTTCACTACTAGGAATCCTTTTCCTCCAGATGCAGGGGCCAAAACCATTTCACAAGGTGACATTCCTCCCTGCCCCTGGGTGTATACTGCCTTATTAATATTGCAGACCTAACTTCAGTTATAGAGACCAACATTACATTTCACACACATGGTTTAGTTTCCTTGCTAAGAGCCCTGTAAATAAACCAGAAAAACACATGGTCTGCAACACATATCTCTTAGAAATAAATGGCTCCAGAAACAGTGTTCAGGAGGGGTTCTGAAAAAAGATCCTTGACCTGAAATGTTAACTCTTTCTCTCTCCGCAGAAGCAGCCAGACCTGCTGAGTATTTCCAGCATTTTCTGTTTTTATTTCGGATTTCCAGCATCCACAGTATTTTGATTTTGTTCAGGAAGGTTCACTGTACTAGTATGTACAAGGTTTATTGAGTCCTGAATGTATTTTTTTCAAACCAAATTTATATGCTTCATGCTAGTTTAGGGGGTTACACAGGCAGAGCTATTAAATTACTCCAGTAAGCATGACACATTGCAAATGCACAGAAATAAATAGCCCTTCTTTGTAACTTGGGTTGGGACTTTATTTCTGGAATTACTTTAATGTACTCAAGAGGCTCTTTGGAGATTTACAGTAATCAGGGCTTGTCATGAAGCTATTAAAGTATATAATATTTTTAGAAAATATTTTTCTTTTAAAATAGAAGTTTAGTTTGTGGGTGTGTCTTAATAGGATTAAAGCCAGCTAAGTCTGGGTGCTTTGATGTGTACTAATAAGAGAGATAGAATGCATTTGCATTTTTTGAATACAGCAATCAAGAAGTAGGGTGAATTTTGGTACCTAGTGAGCAGAGACCAAGCAATATGTTTATATTGCTAATAAAATTGGTATTATGAAAGGGGTTTTATTGTTAGAAGAGGCTGGTGATACATTGAGAATTTACATTCAATGGGCTGTGCTAGGCATAGCTTCAGCAGTTTTGTAGAGCAGAGGCAATGTGAGATCAAAAGCAACTGCACGTCTCCAACTGTCTCCATAGGAACCAAAGTGAAAAGAACCTCATTTTGAATTCGTAAGGTGAAAATGCTTTGCCTGGTGTCTGGTTAAGTCTAAGAATTGTTGTTGCCTTGATGGAGATTAGTTTGGGAATTTATTAAAAGTTATGATAGTAGTAATTTGTAGCTATGTGTATATATTTAACTTGTGTAAATTAGTAAAATGTTTCATCTAGTTTAATATCAAATCTCTCGAGAACTGGTGGTCTGATTCTGAATTGAGAGTTGCATCTCAAATATACCACTTCAAACAACTGTCATAACCTATAATTTTAAGTTTCCCTTTGGGATTTTTAAATAACTCAGCTGTACCAACTGCATGGTCATAAAAGGGCTATTGCTGCAAACCACTGATCAAGTAACATGCTGCAGGAATGTCTTCATTAAGGTACATACCATGGGCCCTTAAAAGCCATACATGTAAAGTTTAAAGTTTCGATTTATATAGCTCAAGTTGCTGGTATAAACGGATATTAGTGTTCTGATTTAGGGTTCAGTCACCAGTGAGACAATAACACCAAGGACAGGCTTTTACAAACTTTCATGGTCACAATATGCAAACAGAACAAATAAGCAAATAAGTGGTATAACCACAAACAGGTGTGGGTTACTTGGATTTTGAGGGCTGGATTACCGGGGCTCAGCCGGTAAATGCAACCCAGGGCCACCACTGACAATTAAATGAAGTAGTCATCCAATATATTATTCCTCCTGATTTTCAATCATGGAGCCACTTAATGAAAAATCATTCCTTTTCCTTTGCACTTGTAATAACTTAGATTTGAGACACAAGTTTTACCTTTTCTTTTTATCTCACTCACTAGTAAGTAGCTAGTGCTACGTTCATTTTGTCTTGCTTGAGTGGGTGGGGGAGAAGAGAGATAGAGGCAGAAAGAGAGTAATAAGAAAAACAGGCAAAGAGGGACAGATGTATATGAGAAGAGAAAGAAGCCACAATTTGAATTGGCAAATGTCCCTGGGTTTCGACAAGCTAACATTTAACGGGATCAAACGCTTAGTCAGGACAAAGGAAACAACATCCATCAGATATACTTAATCGATTTGAATTTGTGAAAGGATACAAAACTAGGTTTGTTAAAATTCATTTTACATGATTTTCAGGAAACTTTGCAAAAAAATGTACCAGAGCATTCTGAAGTACAGTAACAACTTTAAAAGGGAGCACTTAAAAGTCCTATTGTAAAATCTGATACATCAACAATATCCTCACATATATTCTCACAACCTGGAGTTTTAGGAGCGTGACTGTGTTTCACTGCAAACTATTATTTACTATTCCTCACAAAAGTTACAGATACAACACATGTACACACATGACAGCTGCACCTTGTTTTATAATATTCCAAACTGCCTGGCACTTTAGATTTTCAGATGGAATGTGCGAGCACACCTCTATTTAAAAGTTGCTTTTCAGTACAAACTATTAAAATTCCATCTGTGTATGAGTCATCCCTTTGAAACAGTGCTTCAGAGATAAAGAGGTTGGGAGAGAAAGAGAGAGGGAAAGATAGATAAGAAAGCAAAAATTTACATTTATATACAACCTTACCCCAGAAAAATATCCCAAGTCAGTTCTCAGAGATGCAATCAAATACATGGATTCCAATCAAAGGAGGAGATATTAGCTGGGGCAATTATAGGTTTGCTCAAAAGGGGACTTTTAAAGGAGGGTCTTAAATGAAGAGGATCTGTATGCTAAGCTTTACGAACATACGAATTAGGAGGAGTAGGCCAGTCAGCCCCTCGAGTCTTCCCTGCCATTCAATAAGATCACGGCTGATCTGATTGTAACCTTAACCCCACATTCCTGCATACCCCTGATAACCTTTCACCCCCTTGTTAATCAAGTATCCATCTAGCTCTGCCTTAAAAATATTCAAAGACTCTGCTTCTTTTTGGAGGGAGAGAATTCCAAAGACTCTCAGCCTTCAGAAAAAATTTCTTCTCAACTGTCTTAAATGAGTGACCCTTTATTTATAAACAGTGACCCCTAGTTCTAGATTCTTCCACAAGAGGAAACATCCTCCCCACATCCAGACCCCTCAGGATCCCTTATTTTTGACTCCAGTGGGTACAAGCCTAACCTGTCCAACCTTTCCTCTTAGAACAACCTGCCCAATCCTGGAGTTAGTTTAGTAAAACTTCTATGAACTGCTTCTAATGCAGTTACATCTTTCTTTAAATAAGGAGACCAGTACTGTGCACAATACTCCAGCTGTGGTCTTACCAGTGCCCTGTATAACTGAAGCATAACCGCCCTAATTTTGCAATTAATTCCCCTCACAATAAATGGTAACATTCTATTAGCTTTCCTAATTACTTGCTGTACCTGTATACTAGCCTTTTGATATTCGTGCACTAGGACACCCAGATCCCTTGGAATCTCAGAGCTCTGCAATATCTCACCATTTAGATAATATGCTTCTTTTTTATTCTTCCTGCCTAAATGGACAATTTCACATTTGCCCACATTATATTCCATTTGCCAGATCTTTGCCCACTCACTTAACCCACGTTCCTTTATAACCCCCTTAAATCCTCTTCACAGTTTACTTTCCTACCTATCTTTGTGTCATCAGCAAATTTGGCAACTATTCCTTTGGTCCCTTCATCCAAATCATTTAAATAAATCATAAAAAAGTTAAGGCCCCAGCACTGATCCCTGTGGCACAACACTCGTCACATCCTGCCAACCTGTAAAACACCCATTTATGCCAACTCTCTGCTTCCTGTTAGCTAGCCAATCTTCTATCCAAGCCAATGTTACCCCCTACCATGAGCTTTTATTTTCTGCAATGACTTTTGATGTGGCACTTAAGCAAATGCCTTCTGGGAATCGAAGTACAGTACATCCACCGGTGCCCCTTTATCCACAGCACGAGACTCCTTCAAAGAACACCAATAAATTGGTTAAATATGATTTCCCTTTCACAAAACCATGTTGACTCTGCCTGATTGCCTTGAATTTTTCTAGGTGCCCTGCTCTTTAAAATAATTTCTAACATTTTCCCCATGACAGGTGTTAGGCTAACTGGCCTGTAGTTTCCTGCTTTCTGTCTCCCTCCCTCTTTGGACAAAGCTTTATCCTGTACACATACAGTACACCACGTCAGAAGAGTGAGTACGTCATCAATTTTCACTGGTGAAGCACTTCAAAATGTGCGATCTTCACACATGCTATAGTGTAGAGGTCTGAAACTATAAAAATAACACTACAGTACTAAGAACACAAAACACTCACAGTTCATCACTTTGGAGTGTTTCAAACAGGGAGCCTGCTGACATGTACATTCCCTGCTATTCCAGATATTCCCAAAGGCCTTGTTTTGTCAATCTAAAAAGAACACAGAGAATCTGCATGGTAAGCTTTATTCTGTGAGTACAGTACCCTGCATAAGAATGCTTTAAACTGCACACGGCTGGCTTTATTACCTAGAGCTAGTGCTGCAGTAAAAAGTATTCTGCAGTCATAATATTTTATGTGGAAACTGGCACTAAAAAAATAAAAGCTTTATATGAATCAAATATTTTACCAATTTAGATTTAATTTTTTTAACTGCATACCCCATTTCATTATCTTCCACTCCTATTAATCTCCTTTACAGTGCCATCTGATCCTTAGGAAGGAAAGATGAACATTTCAGGTAGACAGTGACTTCTCCTCTTCCGGCCCCATGACTAAGCAGCAGGAGATATCAATAGTCTGAAATACTTTAACAGCGTATCCCCTTCTGACAACTCAGTTGCAATTGCTCAAAGACTGAGGGAATGAGTTTGCCAACAGGAACTCAAAATCATAACATTCTTACTAACTTAAGCAACCAAACAAACCCTCTACATCCAATCCATCCAGTGACAAACTCAGTACAGAAATATCTTAAATTCAAAATACTCAATTGAGTTAACTTGACCTGAGAATTCACTGAAAATGTAAACTTTAATTACCCCACTAGGCTTGCAAATTCAACGACCAGTGACTGGAGACTTTTAGAGCACCTTCATAACTGGAAATGTATATCTGGTTATTAAAAGCACTTCTCATTATTGATCATTCAAATTTAACACTCCCAGCCAATAAAAACAAATAATAATTTGAAGCTTGAACAGGCTGACTGTGTTAGATGCTGACAATGTGAGATTGCTGAGAGAATGCAAAAGAAATAGTTTGGCATGAATAGGAGTTATGCATTGAGAGCATCAGCATAAATCTGCAAGGCCAGTCAGGTATGTGCGCGCTGATAGCGTATTTTTGTGATTCAAATAGATTGTATGGGTAGGCAGGAATCAAGTTGTGAGTTAAGCGAAAAGCAGCTAAATGAGTATCCATTTGGTTTGAACAGGTTCCATCAAAAGCCTAACGAATGGACAGCACCCTTTACTGCAGCACAGTAAAAGCCACTTGGTCTTATTTCATTTGTTGGTGAACTAATAGGGTATAGAATACCAAATGAAATTGCTAAACAGTTAGAGAAACTAAGGGCTAGAAACATTTACAATGGTGCAATAGCAAGTGTTCCTCCATTTTGTAAATGAAAGATGCTCCATGCAGAATTGTTATGCTATAACCAATGTATTATGCTTAACCCCAGACTTATTTAGTTTATTGATGAAGACACTTCATGTACAATTAATAATTCTTTAACATCAAATTATTCCCACCAAGAGATCTAACCCACCAGTAATTAACCCTGGTGATATACAACTCATTATCCCAATGACATAAAGCAAGTTTGGAACAATGAAAGTTATAATCGTACAACTCTGTTTTACAATTCAAGTGGACCAGAAAGCATAAAGGTATTCCACTTCCCAGCACAGGCAAGTCACAGCTCAATAAGAAAATAAAAATCACTTCACAATTATTAAAGTATCGTAGCGCTAGAAAAGATTTTAAATCCATGTTGCTGTTCTGTTATCTATTGCTAATTTCAGCTATACTAATGTCTGTAGTCCTGTACATGCACAGTGCATATATGAAATATGCAATCATGCCGAGTGTGCATGGGATCTTCAACCTGTATACATCTAGTTAGCATGTATGGGATATACAGCTTTGCACACATGTGGGCTGTGGAATATTCACCACATCTGCTGACCAGGTTTTGGACATCCATTCTCTATTTTGCAACGGAACCACTTTGCATAGCTAGCACCAGTGAGCATCCAACATCACCTGGGTAAATTATCAGTGTGGACAGGATAATAACTATCAAATGTTTTACAATCTACCAAAAAAGATCAGGTCATACGCTGTAAAGAAAACGGTATCTAAAGTCAAACCTGTTAATATTCCTTTTACAATTACACTATTTTTTTTTTTAAAAGTGGTTTTTAAATATAATTTTTTTCAGACTTATTCTTTCATGGGATGCAGGCATCGCTGGCAAGGTCAACATTTGTTGCCCATCCCTAACTGCCCTTGAACTGAGTGGCTTACTAGGCCATGTCAGAGGGCAATTAAGAGTCAACCGCACTGCTTTGGGTCTGGAGTGACATGTAGGCCAGACCAGGTAAGGATGGCAGATTTCCTTCCCTAAAGGACATTAGTGAAACAGGTGGGTTTTTAAAGACAATAAGATAGTTTCATGGTCCTCATTACTGAGACGAGCTTTCAATTCCAGATTTTAGTATCTGAATTTAAATTCCACCAGCTGGTGGAATTTGAGCCTGTGCCCCCAGTGTATTAGCCTGGGCTGCTGGATTACTAGTCTTGTGACATTAGCACTACGCCACTATCTCCCCTTATAATTTAAAGTGAATCTACAATAAAAGTATTTAAGGGGCCACTGGTGTTGTCAGCAGGCCAATTTACTGGTAGTTTGAGCACTTGGAACGACTGGTGCTGTTTATCCATTGGAACTGGGCTGGTGGGGAAGATGCAGCAATGGGTGCATCGCAGGTTGCAAAGCAATCGACCCAGAGTATTCTGCTACAAAACAGTGGCATCCCTGGTGGCCTAATGGATTAATACACCATATGGTGTGGCATCGAGCCATAATTACCATAGCCCTAGGTTTGATCCATGTCGAGTTTGCTGGTCTCAGTTGGGGCAGCAGTAGGTGTGCTGTCAATAGACTTATTGTCATGGACTAGGATAAGGGGGAAAAAACAACAGGGATACCCACTCCTGATCACTACCCAAGTGCTACCCTGACTGGAAGACATGTACATGTGGTCATTAAACAAAGAACAGGACTGGATCAACTGCAAGGAACTCCATACTCTATCAGCTTGCTGGCGCAAACTGTGCAGGGTCATAAGAATGTTTACCTAGATGAGGTATTGGAGAGCTACCAGCACCCAAGGACCTCTATTCCACGAGGCAATGTTTCCAGAAGAAAAGGGACAAAAATTGGGAGAGAAATTAAAATATTACTTTCACTGTTGCCCGTGGCCAGTAAGAACATGGATAGTAAGAGTTTTAAAGATCTGCATCTAGATCATACTTGCTACAGCGCCATTATGGGCTTTTCAGGATTTTGTGACATTCTGGCAATTCCATTACACACACCTCACCACCATGTAATGACTCACTCCTTTAAGTGGCAAGACCGTTTAATTTGATGTTAGCACTTATTAATCATGGAGCTGCATTTGCCTTGTGCATTTATTTGCATGCTTGGAGAATTGCACTGGGCACTGTGTGGGTACAAGTTATGGGGGTGGTGATGTTAATTAAAGGGCTGAGTCATCAAGTTGGGAGAGGGAAAAATTGAGGGGGTGGACTTGCTCTCTCAGAAACCTGAAACAGGCCACGTTGTTACCATGGTAACAGTTCCCTGATGTCTGGGAGCAAGCACCAGTTAAATCTCTAAATGCCAACAGGATTGAGCGCAGAGGTTAACATATTAAGTGAATCATGCTGAAAACAACTTGAATTAGACAAACTGATCAGCACTGCTCTGTTCATAAAAAAGGACACAGCAGGTACACAGTAAAACTGAAGAGTTAAGATACTCTTCAGGTTAATCTCAGGAAATGGTGCTACATATTTGTCATTGTAGCTACTGGAAGTAAGAAATTAAAACTGATCATTCAAGAAGTCACCTGCTCTGGGACCTGCTACTGAGACTCAAGGAGATGTCTTAGCAACGTGCATAGTTATTTTTAGAACCTTTTGATTCAAGAGGTACTGAGGTAATATTGCATGCATTCAGCATTTCAGAACACAACCATCTCACTCAAGAAGTAGACAGGTGTTTATTCACAGGACTTTGCTCGGATAGGGAGCAGTGATTCCTAGACTTGTCAGGCACTGGCAAAGAAAGATCAACAGCTTAAAGAAGAATGCAAAACTCCAAAAAGAGATGAATAAAAAGATCAACACATTACATTCCTCATGTAAAATCTGTCTAAGCTTATAATGAAAGCAACATACATTAATTATGGTTCTCAGAACATACCCAAAGGAGGGAATAATAGTTTCAGCAATTCCAACCGATTAATTCAAAACACAAACGTAAATTACTGAGCTGATATGCTACAACAGGAGAACTTACTGATACAAGAGAGCTGGAATGCACATCTGGGCCAGATACCCAAGCAAAACATTTAGCATTGTCATGCAAGGCTGCAATGGAGAGGGTGGAACATTTCCAACAAACAGGGTTTCTGAAAGTACACAAATTCACACAACATACAACCCGATGACAGGCCATCCAGCCCAGCCAGGATGTGTCAGTATTTACTCTCAGTGAGCAAACTATTCCTACTTATGGTCGTAGGAATTCTTTTACCCATAATAGTCATTTTTGGGATGTAGGCATCGCTGGCTAGGCCAGCATTTATTTCCTATCCCCAATTGCCCTTGAAGAGGTGGTGGTGAACTGCATTCTGGAACCGCTGCAGTCCGTGTGGTGTAGGTACACCCAGAGTGCTTTTAAGGTGGGTGTTGCAGGATTTTGAGCCAGAGATAGTGAAAGAACAGCGATATATTTCCAAGTCAGGATGGTGAGGGGTTTGGAGGGGAACTTCCACATGGTGGTGTTCCCATGCATCTTCTGCCTTTTGTTCTTCGAGATGGTAGTGGTCATGGGTTTGGAAGGTGCTGCCCAAGGAGCCTCGTTGATGGCACACACCGTTGGTGGAGGAAGTGAATGTTTGTGGAAGGGTTGCCAATCAAGCAGGCTGCTTTGTCCTGGATGGTGTCAAGTTTCATGAGTGTTATTGTAGCTGCACTCTTCCAGGCAAGTGGGGAGTATTCCAACACACTCCCAGCTTGTGCCTTGTACATGGTGGACAGGCTTTGAGGAGTCAGGAGTGAGTTACTCGCTGCAAGATTCCTAGCCTCTAGCCTGCTCTTGTACCCACAGTATTTATGTGGTTAGTCCAGTTCAGTTTCTGGTCAATGGGAACCCCCAGGATGTTGATAGTGGGGGATTCAGCGATGGTAGTACCATTGATTGTCAAGGGGCGCTGCTTAGATTCTCTCTTGTTGGAGATGGTCATTGCCTGGCACTTGTGTGGCACAAATGTTACTTGCCACTTGTCATACCAAGACTGGATATTGTCCAGGTCTTGCTGCATTTGGACATGGATGTCTTCAGTATTTGAGAAATCACGAATGGTGCTGAACATTACGCAATCATCAGTGAACATCCCTACTTCTCACCTTATAATGGAAGGAAGGTCTTTGATAGAGCAGCTGAAGATGGTTGGGTCTAGGACACTACCCTGAGGAACTCCTACAGTGATGTCCTGGAACTGAGATGATTGACTTCCATCAACCACAGCCATCTTCCTTTGTGCTAGGTATGATTCCAACCAGTGGAAAGTTTTCCCTGATTCCTATTGACTCCAGTTTTGCCAGGGCTCCTTGAAGCCACACTCGGTCAAATACTGCCTTGATGTCAAGAGCGGTCACACTCACCTCACCTTAGTGGGCTGCTTCAGAGAACTGTGGAAATGGTGACAGGTATCCCTCTAAGCTTGTGACCCCAATCAACTGGTGAGCCATACCACAGATGAATGCCAGCACAGCTACAGAATGGGATCCCACCCTCGCTGTTCCACACCTACCCACAAAATTCCACGAGGCCTTAAACCGGCTTTACTAAATCCATAATACAAGCAAGCTCTCTCTTCCTAATTTCAGGAAAGCAATGCAGCATGATGACAGAACTCTTGTCGAAATAACACACTGTGCCATAAGAATTGTCCCTAATATATATCATCCAGAGAATATCATTTACAAGTATTCTCTGTTCCCCCACAATCAAGATTACATATCCTTAAATTCTGTTTTGTATTAAGACCAACTTACACCAGTGCAGTTTTTATCTAAAGTACAAATCTGAACAGGTTTGCATTCCACATAGTTACTTTGTGTTACATGAATTCCATCTGATGCATTAAACCAAAACATCTGAAAAAGCTTTATAAAAAATAGAAAATCTTCAAATCCAATTAAAAAGGGTAGCACATGAAAGTGAAAGAGTCAAGACATCAGACATCATCACGACCAGGGATGACTTTTGTTGCGATACAGACGCTGCCTGCCCTCTGGGATTTCACCTTCAACCTTCAAGTGACAGCCAAGGCAATGAATATTGGCAAAAGAGTGCAGAACAGCCAAGACCACTCCTATCCTGATCTCCACTTTCCAGCAGGAGTCACTGTGCAACAACGTAACATAAGAAATTGGAACAGGAGTCAGCCATTTGACCCCTCGAGCCCACTCTGTGCCATTCAAATAAGATAATGGGTGATCTGATTGTGGCTTCAACTCCACTTTCCTACCTACTCTCCCATAACCCTCAACTCCCTGTCAATCAAAAAACCTAACTCAGTCTTGAATATATTCAACGATCCAGCCTGCACTGCGCTCTAGGGTAGAGAATTCCAAAGGTTAACAACCCTCCGTAAGAGGAAATTCCTCTTCATCTCAGTCTGAATGGGAGACTCTTTATTTTGAAACTGTGCCACCTAGTTCTAGATTCCCTGAGGGGAAACATCCTCTCAGCCTCTACCCTGTCAAGACCCCTCAGAATCTTTTATGTTTTAATAAGATCACGTCTCAGTCTTCTAAATTCCAATGCGTATGGGTCCAATCTGCTCAACTTTTCCTCATAAGACAACCCCTTCAACCCAGGAATCAACCTAGTGAACCCTCCCTAAACTACTTTTAATGCAAATGTATCCCTATTTAGATATGGAGATTCGATTCTTTCAATTTCCTGTTCTGCTCCAAGATTATTTTTTTAACAGCAAAACATGCTTTTTCACAAATCAGACAATACGAAACCCCAGTGATGCACAAAGACCATTAGAAATGGAAGCAGAAAAATAAATGAACCACAAAATCTGCTTAAATATTTAAGGATAAAACACACCCATGGTTAAATCAAGCCAGTCGCTCATTATCAATTTCTTTATTTTTGGCTACCAATAATTAGTAGGTCAATTAAAATAAACAAGTACCCTTTAGCATAAAATTAATGTTGGAATGTTGATTGTGCATAATGTAACCGCACTGATCTATCAGAAAAATAATTAAAATAGATATTTCACTGTAAGGCGACCAGGCTTCTACAACACACTTGCAGGTAAAGAATGTATGTGGGCTGGCTGCATTAAAACATCGAAACTGGAAAAATATAAAATATTTAATGCCTGAGTTAGGACGCAAATGCTTTGAATTGGAAATTGTCCAGATCCAGTTGAGCATGCCCACTGTAAAGTTACACCACTGTTGGGGAAGGGGTGTCAGGATTGAACTTAACTGCGATACCTCCCCATAATGAATGTCCAGCCAACATATCACAAAAGTTCATCTACAGATACTAATCACTTGGAGAAGTCGCCAAAGGGTGGCCAGTACAGGTGGAATGAGTCATTTTCCTCACACAAACAGCATATTTAAAAATACTTCATAACTGAATTGAGTGAACTTCCACTTTTTAAGAATGGTGTTGAGCAGGGATATATAAAAGATAAATATTAATGATGCTATAATCACATAGATTAAGTAATTTAAATATTCTCAACTGCACAGCTTTGTGACCAAACTTGCAGCTATTTCATCTGCTGGATTGGGCCAGACTTGCCCAAAAAATTGTTGGTGTCTCTAAACTGGCAGTGAAGCATCCCTGGCATATTTATACAGGCTTTCATACATCCATTTATGTTTTTCCTCTGCAGAATCTTCTCAGCAACTGTCATGAGCTCCAATGTGATCCGAGTATCAGGTTAAAAAGGTCAGAAGTAAGATTTCAATCAGAGCTTCCAGTACAAGCAGCAGAGAACCAACAACTTGATTTCAAGTTGGACACAGGTCGCCCAGACCAAAAAAATGACACGGTGTAAAACACAAATTGAATACGAGTACGTAAAATATTCGTTCATCCTCTGGAAGTGAGTGCAAGAATCTTATTCATGACATTCCAATATTTTTCAAAGTCAACTTCTGGTTAAGACAACTAAAAAATACAATAGTTTACCATGTGCAATTTATGTTGTTTCCTCTAGTCGTTCAATATTGATAACTCTCCCAAGGAGTTCTTTCTGCATCCTAGCCAACACTGATCCCTCAAAACTGCTACCAAGAAAACAGCTAAACTGGTCATCTATTTTATTGCTGTCTGTGGGGTATTGCTGCAATCGTTGTACTTCTACAGTCATACATTCGTAAAGCGCTTTTGAGATATAATGACTTAAATACTATATAAATGCATTACAAGTAGTGCTTTGATGCACCCAATAAAAACCCACCTACCCATGTTTCCTGGTCAAAGAATGGAGATCAGTGATGTAAACATAAGACCATACAATCCAGTTCAATTCTCACTCTGAATTAAGTCCAACTATTTCTTGGGGCTTGTGAAATAATGTACAACATATTCAGAATTTTGATAAACACCTCTGTTAAATTATATTAAAAAAACACCATACTCTGACATCTCAATTATAGCTTATAGCTTCTCCAAATCTGGCTATATGTGCCCACTTAAATGAAATTCTTAGTTTGGCCATTCCTATTAATGAAGTCCCACAATTAATTGAAACAATCCTTTTCCATTTTCGGTCACTACATTAACAAAAATCAAGTTGATCATTACCAGTTAGATTCTGGCAGTGCCTGATTGTTGGTGGACACCAGGTTTTATGAAGGAGTAGGTTTGTAAATGCTTATTAAAAAGACAAAGGATGCCTTTTCAAAATAAGTTAAAAAGAATCAATCTGTCCATTTCATTTTTTATATTAAAATGGTGAACACTGTTGAAGAGATCAGACCAAGGTATTTCCTGATTCTGACAGTTTGAGACCTGAATCAACATATATAGTTGAAATTGCATTACTATTTCCCTGCATCCATTTGTGTGCGCATTTTGGCTGCCACTCTGAGCCCGTTACTCCATTTTCCACCCTAGGTTTACTTTTCTCCTCCTAGACATCTCTCTTGCCAACATGCCTCCTTTCATTTCTCCTCTCTCAGCTACTCTGCCCTCAGATTACTAACCCAAACTTACAGCACTCACCCCAACTTTCTATTCTCTTGCTTCCATCCCAGGCTTGACTCCCTCTTAGATAACCCTACTTTCCTCTGCCCCTCTCTTGGTATCCTCCGAAAGGCACATCAAAGGGCTTGTCACTGCCTCCTTACAAGCAGCAACCCAAACTGCCCACCTTATTCTCACTGACCTTTCCATTCAGCTCACATCCTAATGGCTAATTTTGCCAATTTTCTTGCAGCACTGACTCTGGATTCTTCCAGTAGATCTCCTATCGCAGCCCCACGTTGCATTTCTCTCCAGAATATCCACTCGTTTGAGTGCAACATCCATTAGCTTATTGCAGATAACTGCATCAATATGACTATGTCTGAAACCTGGCTGAGGGGTGAACACACCTCTCCTCGAAACAAAGTTCCTCACCTATCCCTTCCACCACTTGCCCCATCCAGGCCACTGTGGCATCAAATCACCTGGTCTGTCCTCCTACTTTCAACATCACACCTTATTCTACCCCCTCATCTTCCAATTATAACACTTGTCCTCTACTGCCCACCCTATAAACGTTTTCTTACCAAGGCATCTCACTGCTAGCCTCCCTTGGCCTCTCCACAGAGTTAGCAGCTTCTTATTCTCAGTGATTTCAATCTCCACTTCAATTCGTTATGCTCACACTCCTCAGGGTTCACTTCCCTCTTATCCTCCCTTAACTTCTCCTCTATGTATACTTACCACTGCATTCATAGCTGCACTGCACCCCACCACGCCATCTCACATGGCCTATCAATTTCTATCATTTCAATCACCAAACAGGCCTTCTCTGTTAATTTGATTGACTGCTCTCCACCCACATCCCCCTCCCAACACTAATCCTTTCTGTATCCATTCTCGGAAAAACTCTATTCCAATTAAATTATAATTGCAATTGTAATCCCAACTGTCTAGCCTTTGGTAGCTGAAGAAATGCCATGGTGAACGGAGGGCAATCTGTTCAACCACACCTTCACCTCAACCAATGATATCCTAGCTCCCATTAAAACCATTGCTCACTCTCACCCGGCCCATTCCCCAGTGCAGCCTTGATCTCCACTCCCTGAAATCCAAGGGATGCAGATGTGAACGGATATGGCAGACAGCTGGCTTTGGCTTAGTTATTCATCACCAGGTCTGGCCACATCAGGTCCTGTTTTTGTCTGCCAAAAGTGCTCACCATTCTGGGATCATCTGGAAAGCAAAGGTAACCCTGACTTCTTTTCTCAACAGTAAACCACCTTCTTAAACCCTCGCCACCATCTCCTCCAGGCTCAGCTCTCAACAGTGCGAGGAACTCATGGATTTCTTTCTCACTAAGATAGAGGCCATCTGCCCTGCTGTTTCTCTCTCTTGTTGTAAAGTCTCTGCTCTGCCTCAGCCCTGAATCCTTCTCTAGTTTCTTTCCCATCTCTGCTCATGCCCTCTCCAAACTTGTCTTATCCATGAGCCCATCTCCTGCTCCCTCAACCCTATTCCCATTAAACTACTTAACACCCGACTTCCCCTCCTGGCTCCCATGTAAGCCGATATGGACAATGGCTCTCTCTCCTCAGGTACTCTGCCCCCTCCTTAAAATCTGTCATCACCACAATCCACAAAAAACCCCTAGACTCTTCTGTCCTTGCAAACTACCAATCAATTTCCAACCTCCTTTTCCCCCCCTAAAGTCCATGAAAACTTGTCTCTCAAAATCATGCCTAGCTTTCCCAGAACTCCATGTTTGAATCCCTCAATTTAGATCTCCAATCCTGTATTGGTATTTAAAATCACTTTCACCAAAATGACAAATCACATTCAATGTCACGCTAACAAAAGTAAACTACCCGCCTTGTCCTTGAACATGATTAATCATACAAACCTCCTCCATAATCTCTCCATTGTCTTCCAGCTGGATGGGACTGCTTTCTTACCTATGCAGTTGTGGACAGAAAATTATCTACAATAGCTTCCCTTCCCACTGCAATGTTACTTCTGGTGTCCCCTAAGGATCAATCCTTGACTTACTAGTTCTCATCTACATGCTACTCCTTGGCAACATCATTTGAAAAGAGTCCGTTTCACACATGCACTGACAAAAACTAGGTCTACTTCTCTCAGCTCCTTCACTGTCTCAAAATTGTCAGACTGCTTGTCGCCATCATGAACTGAAGGAGCCAAAATTTCCGCCGATTAAAGATTGGGAAGATTGAAGCCGCTGTCTTCGGTCACCACAAACTCTGTAACATAGCTACAGAAAACATCCCTGTTCACAGTCTTGGTGTCATACCTGAGCCCTAGATGAGCTACTAGCCACGTTTCTGCACCATTGTCACCTACTTCAACCTTTGTAACATTGCACGACTCTGTCCCTGCCTCAGCTTGTCTGCTGCTGAAAGTTTCATCCATTCCTGTTACCTCTAGGCCAGACTATCCCAATGCACTCCTGACCAGCCTCCCACATTCTTCCCTCCTTAAACTTAATGGTCATCCAAAACTCTGCTGCCCCTGCCCTAGCTCTCTCAAACTCCTGTTCACCTGTCACCCTGTGGTCGCTGACCTACACTGTATCCCGGTTAAGTAACTTCTCAAATTTGAAATACTCTTCCTTATTTTCAAATCTTCTCCAGCCACAGAATCCTCCCCAAGATACTTGTGCTCTCCAATTCCTTTATTCTTTCATGGGATGTGGTTGTTGTTGGCAAGGCCAGCAGTTGTTGCCCATCCTAACTGCCCTTGAACTGACTGGCTTCCTCGACCATTTCAGGGAGCAGTTAAGAGTCAACCACATTGCTGAGGCTCTGGTGTTACGTGCAGGCCAGACCAGGTAAGGATGGCAGATTTCCTTCCCTACAGGACATTAGTGAACCAGATGGGTTTTTTTTTTACAAGTGACAATGGTTTCATGGTCATCTGAAGTCCAGATTCATTAACAGAATTTAAATTCCACCAGCTGCCATGGTGGGATTTGAACCCCTATCTACATGGCAATAGCCTGGATTACTAGTCCAGTGACTTTACCACTACAGCACCCTCTCCCCAGTATAGCTGACAACAAGGGTCAATTCTTTAAATGGGCTTCCATCTACAAGAAGCACTTAAGGTTCCAGTATTTCCTGGCTTTAGTTCAGACCTCAAGCCTTTTGCAACATTTTGCTTTTCTATTCCATTTCAGGGCATGTCAACCCCTGAGTCACGTGATTGTCAGTAAATTCTGGCCTCCTGAGCACCCCTGATTTTAATCACTCCACCACTGGTAGCTATGCTTTCACCTTTCCGGGTCCTTAGCTCTGGAATACCCTGCCTACAACTTTCCATCTCTCTTCCTTGCCTTCTTCCTCTAAGATGCTCCTCAAACCTTTTTCTTTAGCCAAGATTTTGGTTATCTGACCTAATATTTCCTTATGTGGCTTATGTCAAATTCTATTTGGTAACTCTCCCGTGAGGCACATTGGGACATTTTACTACATTAAAAGCGCAATGTAAATACTTGAAGAGCACTGACTTAACAACACTAACCAAAGCTACTAGTGAACACAGACACAGTTTCTTAGTTCATCCAATTAAGTCAACTGCACTTACCAATTTAACATCTTAGAATCAACAGAAAAGGTTGCCCTATCTGTGCTTAAAATGTCAGTAATTATATTTTTTTTAATTAAGGGCTCTTAGGGGACCAGAACCTTAAAATAGATTTGTTTAGGCTTGATTCAATTACCATACAATAATTGCTTCATTGGAACGGCTGAATGATAGGAACATTTTTTGATCACGGGATGATAGAGCTTCCCGGAGGAATTTTCTGCTGGAAGTTACTTAAAACAAATCCTGATAGCTCAAAGGGCAACAACTGCAGCTACTGACTGCCTCCAACAGATTCAGTGCTATGGTGGGCTCAAACATGATTAAATCAAGACATCTATACCACACTGAAGGTGCAACAGCAACATATTCCTTAGCAGACCTCAGAAAGCAACATCACCAAACTCAGCTGTAGAATGTGAGCTTCTAATGTGGAATACTAGCCATTGACCAATCTGAACACTAGTGCAATCCAGTATCAGTTTCAACCTGATAAGATTACAT
This sequence comes from Cetorhinus maximus, assembly GCF_964194155.1. Taxonomy (NCBI): domain Eukaryota; kingdom Metazoa; phylum Chordata; class Chondrichthyes; order Lamniformes; family Cetorhinidae; genus Cetorhinus; species Cetorhinus maximus. The sequence goes on along the minus strand of NC_135891.1, from coordinate 103,290,348 downwards.
CATCCAACTGTTCCCTGGCGACAACACTTTCCACTATCAGCACAAGCTCCTATTGCTACGATTTTATGTTGATTTAATTGCACTATTGAAAGTGGAAGCAAACAAGTTTTAATGGCCAATTTTCCCCGAATTCATGTTCGCAGAATCCCTGTGGTGACTCATGGTATTTAGCCAGTGAATAACTAAAGCACATAGGCCAGGAGTCTCGGGCATGATTGTTGGTCTGTGATTAGGTAGCTGACCTCAGCTAGGATGGTGACTAAGAGATTACAATTGGCCATAAATCCCTAATGAGTGGGAAAATGGATTCCACTCCTATGAATAATGTCCACTTGGGTGAGATACTCTTGCCCATGGAACCACAACATATCAAGGAATCAACACCTTCAACAGAGGTGAGAAAAACACCTATTGCCAAGTACTTGTGGTGAAAATAATTGTAATCTTTTCAAAGTACTTAAGTCATGCCATTGCGAGACAGGGCTTAAAACATACATATTTTCTACATCAAACCATGGCTGGTCAATTTGCAAATAAAACCTACAATATAACTGTAATACTGTGATCTACAGGATGCAGTTTGTCATTTTATCAGATTGCGGTGGTCACATTGGCACTATATCTGCTATTACATTAATGCTTTTCTGTACGTTCAGATTTATAACGTTATGTGTCACGTTACCACAATATCGTACAACCAGAGTTGCAGTTTGACATATTATTCTGTACATTGTACCTGGAGACTGATGCTGTCCTGTATGCTCAGCTCTCTAAACAGCTTGGTAGTCCCCACTGTTATGTGTCTATGCTCAGCCCGAGAGACTAGTCTCCGCTGCAGATTGGCCGCAGGGGGAGGAGAGGGAGAGGGGGAGAGAGGGAGGGGAGGAGAGGGGTCACAAGGTTACCTGGCGCTCGGGGAGCATCTGATGAACATGCAGGCGATCCTGTTCCCTCGGCTGGTGCGGATGAGGAAGATGTCGGTGCAGTCGAGCTCTCTCTGGCCGTACTGCCACTCGGCCCGCTCGGTGAAGCGCAGGCTCCAGCGGCTGCCCGACTCGTCGGCCACCGCCGCGTACGTGGCCTCGGGGGGCAGGAAGGCCAGCTTGGCGGCAATGCGGCTGGGGCAGGGCGGGCAGCAGAAGAGGCAGCAGAGCTCGCTGAGCGAGAGACCGTTCATCCTGGCAACCCTCCCTCCCCCCCCCCCGGCCGCCCCGCGATCTCCCGGTGCCAAAGCGGAGCGTCGCCCCCCCCTCCCGCGCGCGCCCCGACGGCGAACCGCCTTTCAGTGGGTAAGTTAGCGAGGCCTCCGCTTCTCAATGGCTTCTCCTCACCCCCTTCCCCCTCCCACAGTCAACTCATATCCTTTTCCTCCATTTCTGGCGACGACCAAAGGCGGATCGCCCTTGCCGGATGTGACGTAGTCGCCTCGGCGGATGGAGTGACGTCGGCTTCCGGCGGCGGAAGTGACGCGCTCCCTCGCCCGGGCCCTGCTGCCTCAGCTGAAAAATCACTGGGTCAAAGGTCACGCACCTGCTCACTGACCTTGCTTCACCTGGCCGAATATAGTGCCAGCTCTTCCCAGCATAGGTTACAAATAAAGTAGGGAGGTCACGTTGGGAGTTGTATAGAACCTTGGTGAGGCCACAGCTGGAGTGCTGTGTGCAGTTCTGGTCGCCACATTATAGGAAGGATGTGATTGCACTGGAGGGGGTGCAGAGGAGATTCACCAGGATGTTGCCTGGGATGAAACATTTAAGTTATGAAGAGAGTTTGGATAGACTTGGGTTGTTTTCGTTGGAACAGAGAAGACTGAGGGACGACCTGATCGAGGTGTACAAGATTATGAGGGGCATGGATAGGGTGGATAGGGAGCAGCTATTCCCCTTAGTTTAAGGGTCAGTCATGAGGGGACACAAGTTCAAGGTGAGGGGCAGGAGGTTTAGGGGGATGTGAGGAAAAACTTTTTTACCCAGAGGGTGGTGACGGTCTGGAATGTGCTGCCTGGGAGGGCGGTGGAGGCGGGTTGCCTCACATCCTTTAAAAAGTACCTAGAGGAGCACTTGGCCCATAGCCTTGAATGTTATGACGTGCCAAGTGCTGGTAAATGGGATTAGGTAGGTAGGTGTTTCTCACGTGTTGGTGCAGACTCTTCTGCACTGTGATTCTCAGCAGTGTTCCCCTGCTGAATATCTCTTTCATCCATCCCCATTCCAAGGATTAGCCGCAGTATGAACAATCTTTCTCCTCTGATTTCTATTCCCTGCTGCCTTCTCTGCTTGTCCCATAAGTGAGGCCATGCAGCCATGCGCTGATATTATCCACCTATGTCACCTTGGGTTTTCCAGACACTTCCCGCCTGTTCACATCACATGTCCAAAATACGTATGCTTTTTTGATATCACTACCTCAAAAACGTCCCTCTTAACACCAGCTTTCTTGTGTTACGACCAGTCCCCAGCCAAGGTCCCATAATTCGTTAACTTCCCGAATGAGACCCCAATTTTGTTATTCTCCCTTGAGGACGAATGAGCTGGCTCCACTTTATTCAACCCGCTCAGTTGGTCGCAATAAGGTTAATTTGAAAGGTATCCCTTCCCCCATGGATACTTTTTCCCAGGCCAAATTAGCAGTCTTTGGCTGCTCCATGAGGCGTAGATGGTGATATGTTGTGACCATTAAGCTGGGTGATTCCAGTAGAGCTGATTTTGCTAGTTTCGTAGTTTGTTTGGAGACACTTGGTTCTGAAGGATAGCTGAAGAAGTTGTCCTATTCCCTTACTGATAGTAGCTTCTGCTGCCTTGCCTCCAGCAACAGAGAGAGAGAGAATGTTCGCTTGCAACTGCAGGGGTGACTAGTTGGTCTTCTTGTTGCTGTCATACGCACAGCACTCTAGCACTGCTCTACAGCTAATTTTTAAACCCATTTTCCCTGTTTATTCCTGTAAGGGAAAAAAAACCATGTCTTGCACCCAGAGTCTGTTTTCCTCGATCTTCAACCATTTTACACATCCTGAGATATGAATCAACAGGAGATGGATTTAAGATGACAGCTGAGGCGTGGTAATGAGTTTTTTGTCTCTGCAACCATAGGAAATTAAAGTTCAGTCTTTTGCATCTTTCCTACCTCCCTTTCAAGTAGCCCTGCTTGAAGAAGGCTTTTCAGGTGCAACATTCCATGTTCTCTCAGGCCAGGTCTGTCAGTATAATCCACATAGGAATTTTTCCAGAGAGTGGTCACTTTACATTATCAGCCATCTTTTGCTCAGTGTCCTTGCTTGTATTTCTTTAAAAACACACGTCTTCCTTAAAATTTTCAATATGCCCTTAAGTAATTTGTGGTTGTAACAGACTTTCCATGACACTCAAGCACCCACTCATTTGTCTCCTTGGCCATCCATGGCACACATAATATCTATCTAAGTCTTTTCATTTCAAATGCTCTTATTTGAGCCTTGTCACCGTCCTTTTCACTCAACAATTATTGCTACTTTACTCTTCCCTTTTGTTCTGTCACCATTCCCCTGCCTCTGCCCTTACCTAAAAAGACTTGCATTTATATCGTTCCTTACACAACTACAGAATGTTCCAAAGCACTTTACAGCCAAGGAAGTACTTTTCAAAGTGCAGTTACTGTTGTAATGCAGGAAATATGGCAGCCAATTTTCACACAGCAAACACCCACAAACTATAATGCGATAATGGCCAGTTAGCCTGTTTTTGTGGTGTTGATTGAGGGATAAATATTGGCCAGAGTACAGGGGAGAACTTTCCTAGACCTAGGATCTTTAACACCACCTGAGAGGGCATACAAGCCTCAGTGTTTAATGTTTCATGCAAAAGACGGCACCTCCAACAGTACAGCACCTCTTCAGTACTGCACTGGGGTGTTAAAACTGATTTGCAATTCTGACAAAAGTTCACCTCCCTCCACAGATGCTGCCTGACCAATTCCAGCATATTTTGTTTACACTCGCTGTTTTGTCATTGTCAGGTAACAAATCTATACACTTGCACGTATACACACTATATATGGGGCCATAATTTACTATGAGAGGGCATCAAATGGCATTTGATATTTGAGTTGCCCTTACACATTTCAGTTTTTAAAAACTTTTGCAGGACAAGTTGCTGAAAGTGCAAGGTGATAATGTTGTGGTGAGGGAAATGTGACCTGCTACGGTTGTACAGGCTTTTGGTGAGACTGCATCCGGAGTAGTGTGTGCAGTTTTGGTCTCCACATTTAAGGAAGGATATACTTGCGTTGGAGACGGTACAGTGAAAGTTCACTAAATTGGTACCTGGGATGAGGACGTTGTCCTATGATGAGAAGCTGAGTAAATTGGGTCCATATTCTCTGAAGTTTAGAAGAATGAGAGATGGCCTCATTGAAGCCTACTAAATTTTGAAGAGGCTCGATAGGATGGATACTGAGAAATCATTTCCATTGGTTGGAGAATTGAAAACACGGGGGCACAGTCTCAGGATAAGGGGCCGATCATTCAGGACTAAGATGGAGAAATTACTTCACTCAAAAGGTTAGGAATCTTTGGAATTCTCTACTCCAAAGGATTGTGGATGCTCCATCACTGAATACAACTAAGGCTGGAATAGACAGATTTTTGGTCTCTCAGGGAATTAAGGATGGGGAGTGGGCGGGAAAATGGAGTTGAAGTCCAAGATCAGCCATGATCGTATTGAATGGCAAAGCAGGCTTGATGGGCTATGTGGTCTACACCTGCTCCTTATGTTCTTATGGTACCTGGTGAACAGGGCAAGAAACTGTGTAGCCCTTAACCAATCAGATTGAACAATTGGACTGCAGAAAAAGTGGTGAATTTAATGTAAAATAAGGTTTAAAAAAGAGAAATAAAGGGATTTGCACATATTGCTCGAGGCACCTGAAGGTGTTGTCCCCTGAGATTCTCCTCCTTATCTAATTCATGCAAAATAATTGAAACACTTTCACAGATTTCCATCCTCAAAACTTTGCTAACTGCAACTTTTCATGTTGCAGCAATTCATACAATTTCAGGAAAAGCTTGCCTGCAAAGTGAAGTGTTTGGAATCACGCAGAAATGCACACCAATTAAAATGCTCAATGCTAAATGCAAAAGCTGATAAATGCTCAATGGCAAAAATAAATTTATCCATCCACTTCAATGGGAAATCTTGCTTTGAGTATTATACTAAAGCAGGAGAGGCCAGTGGAGCAGTCATGTATATGCTGGGAAATAAATACTCCATTAATCTACTTTTCTAAAAAAAACTTCCATACTCTAAGTGCAGTTACAGCATACAAAGTGCATTCTGGTTCAATCTCATAAAATTGACGGCACTCTTTGTTTCATATCATGCATTGCCTCCATCTTCAAACAATATCAGAATACTTAAATATCAAACAAAAGTAATATAAAGAAACTTTAAATCAAAGCTCACTATGGTATGTTAAAATGAAAGGCAATATCCTAAAATAAATTTGAACCATCAATCTAATTGTGGACTTCAAGTGATATTTAGAGATGATTAATTGAAATGGCTTGATAGGATTATTACCTTGTAATTTATTTACAGTTAGCCATTATCCTCTGTAGTGCTCGGTCATTGATAGGTTGGAGTGAGTTCAAAGAAAAGTAAATCGGGTAATTATAGGGTGTGGATCTCACAGTTAACAGGAATAAACTAATAGGAGTTGAACTTGTTGCCACTAAGGGAAGAAAGCTGCAAAGAAGCATAATCCAGATCTGTAAAATGGTGAAAAGTCCTAAGCTATGGAATTTCTCTCTAAATTTCTCTGTCTCACTACCTCGCTTTCCTCCATTAAGACACTCCTTAAAACCTACCTCTTTTGACTACATTTTTGGTCATCTTGCCTAATATCTCCTTATACGCTTCAGCATCAAATTTTGTTTGATAACAATTTGTAAAGCTTATTACATTGAAGGCTTTATATAATTACAAGTTGCTGTTGCTGTTGAAGTAAAAAGACGATTTGGGCAGTGAGGTCAGATATTAGAGACTGCAAGTTTAAAATTAACAAGACTGAAACAAGAGTGTAGATTAGAAGACTTAGTGAATTGTCAGCTGTAGTTTAGTGGGTAGTATTCTCACCTTTGAGTCAGGAGGTTGCGTGTTTAAGTCCCACTCCACACTGACACGCCAGTTGAGTGCTGAGGGAGTGCTGCATAGGGTAATGTCTTTTGGATGAGATGTTAAACTGAGGCCTTTCCTGCTGTCTTAGGAGGACATGGAAGATCAATGGCGCTTTTTCAACAAAGAGCAGGGGAGACTTAGTGCCCTAGCCAATATTTATCATTATCATCTCAAAAACTGATCTGGTTACTATCACATTTCTATTGTGGGAGCTTGCTGGCTTTTGTCCTGGCTCTATGTCAGGATCTCAAATTTTGTTTGCTGTGTTTCTCTTGGCCTTCCACCTTCAACATTTTGTGCACAAATACCTCCAGATCTGTTTGTTTTTGCACCCTCTTCAGCTCCCATTCAAGTGGAATCCACCATGAGACAGAAAATCCTACAATTACCAGTTTCGTAAAATAGACCTCATGCCTCTTCACCAAATCAGAGGATCTTATTGGCAGGAAGGGCAGGGGAGACTTAAAAGGTAAGTGAAACCTTTTTTTCGCCCCAAAATGGATCCTCTGGGCAAGATAGCAGCTATAATACCTGGAGCCAATGGCCATTGACACTGAAATTGTGAATGCAGGTCTTTGGCAAGAGCAGCTACACCTTGGGAATAATTGGCCTGGGCCTGAAGCTGGAGGCCTGGGCAGGTTCAGGCCATGTCAAGTAGAGTGTGCTTCAGCCGCACACTGCCTGGCCAGTATCCAAGCAGAAGGAGAGGGGAGGAAAATCAAAGCAATTGCTCAGGAAATCCTGGCCTGTAAGCCCTGATTATCTGGCCTCTGAAGCCTTCCTGCAGTAGAACTGCCCACCCCAATTTCTATCTCCGTTATCATTTTTACAGCGTTGGGTTTGTCTATTTATAATTTTTTTGGCCCTGGCAGTTCAGAAAGCTCTGTTCTCAGCTCTGCTTTCCCATTAGTGGATAAACGTACATTCACAAGTGTCTGACCACAACAATTGAAGCAATTTCGCTGCCTTTGGCCATGAAGGCACATAGTCATCAAGTATTGTATAAATTGACAACTTCTTTGGCAAAATTATACAGAAAAAGCATTCAAGTAATGAATTATGGAAGATTTCTTTTAGTTAAGTAGATGCCTGTCAATTTACATTTAATTTAAAAAAACTTAAAAGAACCAAGTTGAGATATGAGTAATTCTTCAAAGATGTTTTAATAAATCTTTAATTACATGTCACAAAGTAATTTTTTATGTTTTAATTAATCTTTAATTTAAGTCTATAACAGCTTCTTGGAATGTTTCTATGGCCAGAATATTACGCTCGTTGGGTGAGCGCGCAATGGTCCCAAACAAGCGTAAAATGACGCGCAATAACTTTGGGCGAACGTTCCAACGTCATCGCATTTTCACACGATATTTCGGTCGGCGGGCACGCACGGGTGTCGGCAGTGCACCCGCCGACAATTAAAAAGCCTATTAAGGTCATTAAAGGCATAATCAAAAGAAACTTTTCGCTGCCTATCCAACCTTACAGTTGACAGGCCGCTAAAAAGGCCAAGCGGCCTTTGGATTTTTTTTTAGGAAACCTCATCCACGGGCGGGATGAGGTTTCTAACAGCTATTAAAAAATGTAAACATTTCATTAATAACACGTCCCTGCTCATGTGACAGAGCCACATGAGGGGACATGTTGGTTAACAATTTAAAATTTTAATTGTTATACTCTTCATCTCCCGGAGGCAGCTCTGTGCCTCAGGGAGTTTTTCCAGTGTGCACTCGCACACATGAGCGAAGTTGTGTGCTCGCCCTCCTCCACCCCCACCCCGTATACAGTCAGCGCTGAGCGCTGCAGCACGTGTTTCACGCTGGGCTGGTCTTAATTGGCCCTCCAGTTTGGAATAGTAGTTCCGACCCAATCACAGGCGGCAGTCAGCTTCCCGACCGCTCCTGCCCGCCCTGCCGAGCCCACCCAACGAGGGTAAATATCTCCTCTGTGTATTTAATGACATAATGCAAATTTTTAATTCAACAGACATGGCCTTAGCAAAAGCTTTGCAACAACAACAATAATAGCTTGCATTGATTTAGTGACTTGAACATAGAAAAAAAGTCTCAATGTGCTTTGTAGGAATGCTATCAAACAAAATTTGACACTAAGCCATGTATTAGGGCAGGTGACTGCGTCAAAGAGGTAGATTTATCTTGAGCAAAGAGAAGCAGAGGGTTTCCATCACTCTTCCCCTTCCTGATCCCCATTAAAGTATGATGCTTTGCTATAAGTTAGCACACATGGGTCCCACCAGCAGCTAGTCAAGCCCCAATCTACCACGGGCACATTTGAAGGTCAGTCAACATTGAGATGCAAACATCCAGTCATATGATTGATAAAGATGATCAATATTAACAGCATCGCACCAATGTTTCCTGGTCATTGAATTGTAACATCTTCACCAGTAGCCCAGGTAGGAGCTAATGAAACTCATCACTGGAACTCAATTGGCAGATTGGATTTTTAAGCCTCGAGTCATGAATTCCTGACCAGAACAATTTGAGGAGAAGGATAGACTGCCTTAGGCTATTGCATGCAACTAAGCCCTTATGCACAAAGAGAACGATTCAAGGGGGTTAAAATAAAGCAGATTACTTACCTCCCCATTCATGCTGCACTCCTGCCCACCCCCAATTTAACTCATAGGTTTCAGAAGGTGTCTCATCACTGCCAGCAAGGTTTCATAAGTATATATATTGGTCCCAATGCCCTTTAAACTCACAGGCCCTAGAGCCACAATAGAAATCTGACAGAAGAGGCCCAGGAAGGTGTTTCAAATTTTTAAAAATGGTTTACTTATGGGTCACAGGAGCAAGAATGCAGCTCTTGGCCTGTGCCTCCCATGCCCCAAGCTGCCACCACTTCCCCTGCCCACAACTATGCCTCCTTGACCTAACGCTTAACTGTTTACCTTCACGCCTGGAACGTTCCCTGTGCCAGCCTCTGCTGCCTGAAATCCCACTCTTGCCCACTGACCACTTAACAATTCACATCAAGTCTGGATGGGTGGCTCACTTTAGACATGGAAATAACATCTGGGAATTAAAATCTCTCCAGCTCTCACATGGTGCAGGAATGCAAGCTTGCTAGTTGGTTCACTGCCCCTTCACTCTCCTGCCCACTCCACATTCAGCACTCAAGCTCCAATTTGAATTAGGGCTATGGTCTCCGATGAATGTTAAAATGATCACTTCCTTGGCAAAACTCACAGAAAAAAACTGTTCAAACAATGAACTTTCAAGGATCTTTATTAGTAAAATATGTACCTGGCAAGTTTACATTTGATAAAGGCCTTGAAATAATCAATTCAAAGTGCATTCAGGTCAGGTCTGAACACAATGTCAAATGATCAGATTTGCACTACCGTGCAAAGACTATGAAATAGGGATAGGCTTTAGCTACTTGTGTAATCGAACATTTACGTACGGACAATCTTAATGGTAATTCCCCAAACCATTGAATCGTCATTCAATGGCCTTTGAAATTGGAACTTTGGACTTCTGTAATTACAATTCATTTTGGAGTGCAGTCACAACTTGGAACAAAATCTAGGATATTCATTCCCCAACTGCAATCTTCCTGGGCAATGTGTGTCAGAATATTATTATTACATCAGCTTTTCTTTTTTTTTTGTTTGCAGTCAATTACATTTTGCATCTTTGTCAGGTGGGAAGGGCTAAGAGGAAAATGAAAAAAGCTTAAAGGGTAATCTGATGGCATAGCATGGCAGTGTATGAAGAATGGTATGATAGGATGTGAGTTTGTACTAAGTTACACCCTTTGGATAGTGAAAGGCCTGAACAAACACAGGGTAATGTTCCCTTTAAGAGTGACAGTCAGACAGGGAGTAAGTATGTGCCAGTTATGCTTCCTGACAGCTAGCTCCAAGGTGATTTTGTTAGATGTCTTTTTATAATGAGAAATCAAGATGAGTGTCCAAGGCCCATAGGGCACCACACTACCTTGGGCTGATGAGTGACAAATAACATTTGCTCCACACAAGTGTCAGGCAACGGCCATTTCCAACAAGAGAGAATCCAACCAAATCCCCTTGACATTCGATGGCATTACCGTTGCTGAATCCCCCATTATCAACATCCTGGGGGTTACCAATGACCAGAAACTGAACTGGACCGGCCATATAAATACTGTGGTTACAAGAGCAGGTCAGAGGCTGGGAATTCTGTAGTGAGTGATTAACCTCCTGACTCCCTCAAAGCTTGTCCACCACCTACAAGGCACAAGTCAGGAGTGTGATGGAATACTCGCCACTTGCCTGGATGAGTGCAGCTCCAAAAACACTCAAAAAACTCAATATGATCCAGGACAAAGCAGCCCACTTGATTGACACCCCATCCACCACCTTCAACATCCACTCCCTCCACCACTAACGCACAGTGGCAGCAGTGTGTACGAGATGCACTGGAGAAACTCATCAAGGCTCCTTCGACAGCACCGTCCAAACCCGAGACCTCTACCAACTAGAAGGACAAGGGCAGCAGATGCATGGGAACACCACCACCTGCAAGATTCCTTCCAAGCCACACACCATCCTGACTTGGAACAATACCACCATTCCTTTACTGTCGCCGGGTGAAAATCCTGGAATTCCCTTCCTAACAGCACTGTGGGTGTGCCTACACCGCGGACTGCAGCGGTTCAAGAAGGCAGCTCACCACCACCTTCTCAAGGACAATTAGGGATGGCAATAAATGCTGGCCTAGACAGTGACGCCCACATCCCGTGAAAGACTAAAAAAGAGAAGTAAAATGGGGGTCAAGTACACAATATATTTAGCAAGAGAAAAATCTATGCAAGGTTAGGAGTCCCAGAGATTTCACGAACTTGGAAAGAATGAGATAAAGTAGGAGACCATATAATTAATTTTGATTTCAAAAGACTGGACTGTAAGATGGAGAGATAGCATGATGAATGACAAATACGGAAGTTATATAGAACAAGAGAACATTCAGAGGATCACTGACTCTGTTGATATCAAATAAGGTTGTGAAGGTGATAGGAATCACAATATCTGCCAGCCCTCACTACACCTCTCCATCCCCCTACCTCGCTTTCTTTTAAGTCAATCCATTTATGTTCATCAACTATGAACATAGTCCTTAGGGCAGAATTTTTAGCTTGGCAGGCGGGCACGCACCCGACCCGCTCGAGCGTTAAATAAAGCATGTTGACGTCGTCAAGTGTGCCGACATCAACGCGCAATCTCGCGATATTTTCCCAGGCAGGCACGTGATGGAGACGGAGGTGCGCCCGCCATTAATTAAGTGGCCAGTTAAGGTCCTTGAGACACCAATTGTCTGCGACTTTATGTAGCCTGTGCGATTTTTAGGCTGTCACACGGGCAAAACGGGCAGGCCACAATTTGCAAAACCTCAGGATAAGAGGGATCCAGTGGCCTTGTCAAAGCGATTAGTGAGGAGTTTAGGATTTCACTTGCTGCTGGTTGCTTTAGTGAACAGAACAGCTTCATTTCACTTCAGAGCTGCATTCAGATATTTCAGAGACTTCAATTCAGGACTCAACTGTTGTTTTCCAGGCCCCCGGAGGATTCACGCCACGTGGGGCTTTTCAGGTATCAGACAGTCTTCCCTTGCCCTGGTAATGGGGATTGTGGTCTCTGTTGGTGGCACCTTCTCTGAGGAGGGAGGGCCAGAAGGGGGAGGAGGCCAGGTGTCCCTATTCAGCTTCCAGGGGAGTGACCTGTGGGAGGAGAGGCGCAGGCACAAGGGGCGAGGGCCAGCAGAAAGTCCAAGGCGGAAGGGGCTGCAGAAGACGTCACTATCCTGCTGCCAGGGTTTACAGGTGGCAATGCAGCTAACTCAATACCTCTTGAGGTGCAACATCGAAGGAGGCTCCGTCTCTCACGGGAGAGAGTGACCTCCATCTGTCAGAGGGTCGGCCTTGAGATCAGCTCCAACTGTGTGGGTGGACGCCCCATGCCAGTGGCTCTGAAGGTCACAGTGGCCCTCAACTTCTATGCCTCCGGCCCTTTCCAGGAGTCAGTGGGGGATCTTTGTGCAGTCTCCCAATCAGCTGTCCTCAGTTGCATTAAGCTGGTGACAGAAGCTCTGTTCAGGTGGGTACTAACTTTCATTCTTTACTATATGGACAAGGCCAGCCAGACAGAGCGAGCCAGAGGCTTCGCAGTGATTGCTGGGTTCCCCCGTGTCCAGGGTGCAATAGACTGTACACATGTGGGCATCAAGGCGCCAGCAAGTGAGCCAGGAGCCTTCATCAACAGGAAGTGCTTCCACTCCATGAACGTGCAGATAGTGTGTGATCACAAGATGCAGATTTTGCAAGTCTGTGCAAGGTACCCAGGCAGCTCCCATGACGCTTACATTCTCAGACACTCCCAGGTGCCGGGGCTCTTCAGTGCTCCAGCCCGGCTGGATGGATGGCTGCTGGCTGACAAAGGCTATCCCCTCAGAAGGTGGCTCATGACGCCTCTCCACCACCCAAGAACAGAAGCTGAGCAGCGGTACAACAGGAGCCACGCCACCACAAGGGTGGCGGTAGAGAGAATAATCGGTCTTCTCAAGGTGCGCTTCCAATGCCTGGGCTGTTCGGGGGCGCACTGCAATACCCCCCAGATCGTGTGTCACTGATAGCAGTTGCATGCTGCGATCTCCACAATCTGGCGCTGGAAAGGGGGGCCCCAGTGGAGGAAGAAGATTTTGACGCAGCTGCTCAGGCAACAGATGATGAGTCCAGTAGTGAGTCCAAGGACAAGCACAGTCATGAGAACGCTGAGGGCATGGACGCTGATCTGGGTAACCTCCAGGGAGGCAGGCACACCTGGGATGCTTTGATCCAGCGTTCATTCAGCTAGCCTACCAAATAAGAACCACCAGCACATGCCAGGGCTGCAGGTTCCATACTCGATCCCTGACAGGACCAGTTCCTTGGTCACCAACATACACTCTGTGCCTTTGCAATAAAGTTTCAGGAGACACTCATCCAACAGGACATCATGGCTTACCCCGCACCTACAGAGCAAATGAAGCATACAGAGGCCAGTTGCACAAAATAACATATCATTTACTTGTGAATGTTAAAAGTAGCAGAAATTAACATGAACCCGTGTTTTCCATCACACCATTAAAAATGAAGAAAAATGGGGGAACCAATTATCACCCACGATAAACCCATATTGTGCTTAGGGTGCTTTAAGTTTTTGCCTGTGGGTGCTACGTCTAGGTTCTCCCCCCTCGCTGGCACCGGCATTGGAGACAGCCTGCTGATTCTGCTGTCTTGTTACCTTGATGACCTTGGCGGGTGTCCTCTGGCCCGTGGAGCCTGTGCTGGCCCTGCCTGGGAGGGAGCGGCCAGTGCCACGGCTGGCATCTCCCCAGTCGCCACAGCCTCATCAGATGCCACGGTCACGGGCGGAGGAGTTGCTGCCATCATCCTGAGCGCCCTGAGAGGAGTCCACAGAGACGACAGGCACCTTTTGCATCAAAGTCAGGTTGCTTTGGACCTCCCTGCTCGCCATTGATGGATGAGCACCTTGCTGAGGTACTGGGTGCCCAATCCATCTTCCACACTGACACTGGCCAGCTGAGGTCATTGCCAGTGTAAGGGCTTGCAGGTCAGAGACCATCCCCAGGAACCTCTGATTAAGTCCCTGAGGAGCCTCTCCATGACAGTCGCCACTCTGTCCATACAGTAGGCATTGCGCTCGGCCATGGGGTTCAATGCAGTGCTTATGCTCCACATGGACTCCTCCACAACGGACACCATGGCATGCATTCCCTCATGTATCTCTGCCAGATCCTCCCGCACACCCTGCTGGACTTCCAGCATCTGCCGCCTCAGGGACAACTCCAGAGGCCCATCATCAGCCACCGACTGAGCATTGTCCTGGTCCCCAGCCGTCCTCCGACTGCCCACTGAGGTGATGTCTGCACTGGTATCTACTTGACAGAGAGGGTGTGATGCAGGTGCGTGGTGAGCATGGTGGTCCTCAGAGGTCGGGGTGGGCCTTCAGGCTCCTCATAATGAAGGGCCGCTTGTGAGCCTAAAAGGGAGAAGAAGGTCATGTCATTGGATTAAGTCATGAAACTGTCACTATGCATGCCTGGCACCCTGAGGAAACAGAGATTTGTATCATGGTGCCCTCATCTTTCGATTATCAATGGGGATTGCAGGCTCCAAGCTCACATCAATATAGAGACTACACTGGAATAGTAGCAATAACCAACATTCTCACCTCAGTGCACTGCACTCTTACCTTCCTCTGGCACCCCAACCTCACCACAGCCGCTTGGCCAGGTGCATGGCGCCTCTCCAACTCCAGGGTCTCCTGTTCGTATCACGAGAGGATGAGGTGGTGTGGGGGTCCCCCACCAGTCCACGACCTCTCAGCATTGTTATGGGATGTTCTTTCCTGAAAGGTCAGAGGAGCATTGATTAGTCCACTCTCTACCTGCATTGCCATTGCACCATGGCAATCCCCACCTGAGGAACGCCTCGCAGGGGCTCACCCGATTAGTGACCCTGGAGCCGCAAGGCACTCAGTCCAAGCAGCCAGGGCTCACTCACTTGGCCAGCTCCTGCCTTACTGATATTTTGCACTCACGCTCTAACACTTCGGAGGTCCATGGGCAGATACGCAGCTCTTAACTGTTCTGCGAAGTGACCCATGCCAACACAGTACACACCCTTCCCGATCACAGAAACACAGTGCAGAAGAGGCCCTTCAGCCCATCGAGTCTTCACCGACACGTGAGAAACACCTGACCTATCTACCTAATCCCATTTACCAGCACATGGCCCATAGCCTTGAATGTTATGATGTGCCAAGTGCTCATACAGGTACTTTTTAAAGGATGTGAGGCAACCCGCCTCCAACACCCTCCCAGGCAGCGCATTCCAGACCCTCACCACCCTCTGGGTAAAGAAGTTTTTCCTCACATCCCCACTAAACCTCCTGCCTCTCACCTTGAACTTATGCCTCCTCGTGACTAACCCTTCAACTAAGGGGAACAGCTGCCCCTATCCACCCTGTCCATGTCCCTCATAATCTTGTACACCTTGATCATTGAAGCGCTTATGGCACTGGACCCATGCACACCTCACCACGTCGTGGCTACTGACCCTGGATGCCACCTCCTCCCAGGCCTTTTTGGTGAGGTATGGTGGGGGGGGGGGGCAGGGGGTCTCCTCCGGTCCCTGGGGAGGGGGGTTTCTCTCCTGGGTGCCATCTCCTCCAGGAGGGCTCCAAGGTACTCGTCCGAAAAACGCGGGGCTCACTGCCCTGCCGACCTGCCCTGTCCACCCGCTACGCTCTCCATTGGCAACACTTCCACATCCCTCGGTGGCCTCTTTCCAGTGGCTGTTGAGGCCGCATTGGAATCAGCCGCTGGGTCGCCATTGGACCCGGCGGACATCATGCCCCCGCCCGCCCCTTGGTGCATTCCAGGCCGCGTATCGTGTTGGACGGGCCTTACTTGGCCCACCCGTGTAAAATCGCGAGCGGCGGTCCAATTCCCAACCGCCCCTGCCAATCTCACACGCCAACGGTAAAATTCTGCCCTTAAAATTGTAATTATCACTTGGGGGACAAAGAAAACAGCAGCTACAGGAGAAGTGAACACACCATAGTCAATAGCTTCTTCTTCTGAAGAAGAAGAATGCTTCGCAGCACCTTGAACATTTTTAAAAGCACTGGATGAGGTAGTTAAACATTTGCCTATGTAGATTCCCCAACCAATGGCTGATATAGATAGTTGGAGAGATGTAGGGAGGGAATTGCAGAGCTTGGGGCCTTGGCAACTGAAGGCATGGCCACCCAATGTGGAGTAAATATTATTGAAGATGTACAAGAGGCCAGAATTAGGGGAGGGCAGATATCTCAGAGGGTTGTGGGGCTGGAGGGGATTAGAGAGTTAAGGAGGGGTAAGGCCATGGAGGCATAAATGTAAGTAGTTTCTAATAGGCTGATTCTGAATAATCAAGGTGCCTCAATGCTGGTTTTGCAAAGCCCTTGGCATGCTTTGAGATTTGAGGAGTTGTAAACTTTGCAGCATTACTCATGTCCAAACAAAATAGCCTAATGCACATTGGGGCTAGGATGACATATCCATTACACCAAACTAGTATGATGCCACCATTGTTTTTAGCAATCTGCAGTTTGACATTGACTTGAAAAAGATACTCTTGCACCATGAATGAGTTGCAATAGGAATCCAACCATTATAAAAAATCTTAGGAAAATCTCAGATGAATTGCTGCATTGCCAATCAATGCTAATGGGATTAAAGAACTGACTCCTATATTTTCCAGCAATATAGAATGGTACTCAGTGTTCTGCAGTGTGTTTCAGGGTCCATACATGCATCATTGCTTTACTCCACTGAATAGCAAGGCAAGAGAGTTAGTGTAGCCATAGCTGCACCCCTCAAATTGATGATCAACTCTTGCATTGCTTGGTCCAATACAACTAGGGTAGCTATGTAGAAAATTACAGCTTCATTACTGGAGATGACTAATTCCAAGATTATAATTCAGAAAAGAATGGAAGAAGAACAGTCTGCTGGAATACAGCACTTTTACTTCTCAATCCAGGCATTGTGAATTCACTTCTGATAGGGGTTCATCTGGTATACTTTTCTGTCAGATAGAAGAAAGAACTTACATTTATATGGTAACTTTCACATATTCAGGACATTCTAAAGTGCTTCATAACCAACACATTATTTTTGAATTACAGTTGCAACTGTATTATTGGCAGATATGGGAACTAATTTTCACACAGAAAGGCCCCAAAAACAAAAAGAGATTATGACCAGACAATCTCTTCTGGTGATATTGGTCGAGGGGTGAATGTTGGCTAGGACACCAGGAGAACTTTCTGCTCTTCTTGAAATAGGGCATTTATGCCTATCTAGGCAGGTAGACAGGGGATTAGTTTGAATATTCTCTGAAAGATAGTGTTATGACACAGCAATTTGTAGAGGCTGAGTTATTTAAAATCCCAGAGGGAAACTTTAAACAACTGTCATAACCTATATTTTCAATTGGTATGTTTTGCATTGCAGCTCTAACTTCAGGAATAAGACCACCAGTTCTCGAGAGGTTTTTATATTAAACTAAATGAAACATTTATTAATTTACAACAAATTAAACACATACACATGGCTACAAATTACTATCATAACTTTTAACAAATTCCCAAATGAATCTCCACTAAGGCAACAATAACCAATAAACTTAACCAGGTATCAGGCAAAGCATTTTCACCTTACAATTCAAAATGAAGTTCCTTTCAATTTGGTTCCTTTGCAGACAGTTGTAGGCTTACAGCTGCTTAGGTCTTACATGCCTCTGACCTGCACACACAAACTCCTCTCAGGTTATACCTAGCCGTCCCTTT
The DNA here is from genome assembly GCF_964194155.1 of Cetorhinus maximus. Classification (NCBI taxonomy): domain Eukaryota; kingdom Metazoa; phylum Chordata; class Chondrichthyes; order Lamniformes; family Cetorhinidae; genus Cetorhinus; species Cetorhinus maximus. Next base: position 103,272,801 of record NC_135891.1, on the reverse strand, counting down.
TGAATGCAAATTCTCATTGCATCACCAGGCCCTTTGAACTCCACCTCTTTTAACAATAAAGCCCCTTTCATAGTACCAATTTTATTACTAATATAAACATTGCTTGGTGTCTCCTAGCTAGGTGAAAGATTTCACCCCCATTCTTGAATGCTTTATTCAACAAAGTGCAAATGTCCCCTCTACCTACTGTTTACATCTCAAAACTACTCTACATCAAAGCACCCAGACTAGCTGGCTTTAATCCAATTAACACACACACAGACTAAACCTCTATTTAAATAAATAATTCCCAATAACATTATATACGTTAATATCTCTTCCTGACAATAGCAACTGCACCAATGCAGGACTCTCTTAATTGCACTGAAATGTCAGCCCAGATTATCGTGTTCAGGTCTGTAATGGGGCTTGAATTCCACACCTTTGAATTCAGAGGCAAGAGTGTTCACTGAACCATCACCTCTCTACCATTTCTTTTGCTCGTGACTGCAGAATAAAAAGCCACAGCTTCCAGTCCCCTAATTTTATTTTTGTTTTATAAGTGGCAGCTCTCGAGTGATTCATTGCTTTTTAAATTAAACAGCCCTCTTCTACCTTATCCAACAGTAAGATGAATGTTTGAAACGAGAGCCAGAAGCGCATGGTGAATTATGGGGCTCTTTGGACTTTCCAATGGTTTTGGGGCCTTTGGATGTCCATTAGTGGCTGATACTGACACAAAAGGGTACTAAATACACATCAGTGATTTGCAGGCAAGGAAATAAACTACTGATGCTTTAAATTGCAGTTGGAACTTTAGCATTGCAGATAGTAGTGGATACATATTGAAAATTCATGTGTTCCAACAATGTTGTGAGCATGCCATTTCATTACATATACAATGCTGCCTCTCTGAACAGGACAGTGACCCTTCCATCTGGACAATCATTAGAAACAGCACAATAAGTACTTTACTTTAGGAAAAACATTTCTAAAGAATTTTATTGCTTTATAAACAGCAACACAGAAATACAAGTTCAGCTCTCAATCACTGCAAATGGTACACTTTGAAGATTCTGGTAACAATAATAGATACAGGTCAATGGTGTTGTAACTGTGTGCAGTCAGTACAGCAAAGTCTTAGGTCATTTTTATGTGTTCTCATCGATTGTTTTAACCTGAACCAAGGATGGATGGGGGTCTGAGCTGTGGATATTTCCATGAATAAAATCAATACCATTTGCGATTTCATTCCCTCTAATTTGGAGAGTTCATGCAGAGCTGTACTGACAAGGGTGGCATCACAGCAGTGCCAAATGCAATCAACAACACCTTACCTTTATGCAGCGCCTTTATTGTAATAAAGCAGCCAATGGCACTTCACAGAAGCATTATAAAACAAAATATGACACTGAGCCATGTAAGGAGATATTAGGTCAGAGGATCAAGAGCTTGGTCAAAGAGATGGACTTTAAGAACAACTTAAAGGAGAAAAGTGAGGACGAGAGGCAGAAGTTAGGGAGAGTATTTCAGAGCTTAGAACCTAGACAACTGAAGGCACGGCCACCAACGGTTTCAGCAGCAGATGAGCTGAGACAGGAGTGAAATCAGGCGATGTTACAGAGGTGGAAATTGGAGGTCTTAGTGATGGTGTAACTATGTGTTCAGAAAGCTCATCTCTGGGTCAAATATAGCATCAAGGTTGTGAACAATCTCAGACCGTTGCCAGGGAGATGGATGGAGTCAATAGCTAGGAAACGGATTTTGGAACAGGGATCGAAAACAGTGGCTTCAGTTGTCCCAATATCGAATTGGAGGAAATTTCTGCTCATCCAGTGGCGGATGTCAGATAAGCATTCCGATAATTTAGCAACAGTGGAGGAGTCTACCGAGATGGTGGTGAGGTAGAACTCAGTGTTGTCAATGCACATGTGAAAATTAACACTCATGCGATCTTCACCCAGCCGTGGAGAGACCAGAGACGCTGGGATCGTTCACTTTAGAGCAGAGAAGGTTAAAGGAATGGGAGGGAAGAGGAGGAGATTTATTTATTTACACACACATTAACATATTAGAATCACGACTGTACTGCCTGAAAGCATGGTGGAAGGAGATTAAATAGTAACCCGCAACAGGGAATTTGATAAATACTTGAAGGGCCATGGGGAAAAAGCAGGGGAGTGGATCTGTTCTTTCAAAGAGCTGAGTCAGGCATGATGAGCCAAATGGCCTCCTTCTGTGCTGTGTCACTCTATGATTCTAACACTCATGCACACGCAAAGACACTTTCCAGCAGGGAACACCAGGCGATGGTCAGTAGCAGGAACCCTGACTGATATTTCCCCTCTCTCCACCCAGAGTACTAAATTCAACTGTCGTGGCTCAATGGCTGAATCAGCTGGGATCAACCATTTGGAGGCTGGTTTTTCAGTGTACACTATAAACGCCAATAATATTATCAGGGAAACTGGTCTGAAGAAGTTACGAAACTCAAATATGTAAGAGCATCTGATCATGTGAAATCTGACTAAAATGATGTCTTCAAATACTATTGCATTTACCATTATAAAAGGTTGGATTCCCCTGCAGTTAAGTAACTTTGTTCGTGGCTTCACACGAGCAACTGTCGTACGAGAATTTCTGAGAATGAAGAGGTCACTTACAAATACCAAGAAAGGGAAACCGAGAGGGGATACGAGGCAAAACTGAAGGTGGGGGAGCAATTCATAGAGGGGAAACCAGAGGTGAGAGGATATTTGATTCCAATCATAACTAATAGTTATCAATGCAAATTTAATGGGCCCCAAAATCAGCCCAGATGTAATGCTCTAGGACAAGCCATGTCTGTAGCCAGGTTCTAAGTATAGCTAAACCCTGGCATCTGCCCAGCAATATTGGGAAATTGCCCAGTTATGTCCTATCCACAAATAGCAAGACAGATCCAATCTGTTCAATAACGATCCCATCGGCCTACTCTCAATCATCAGCAAGGTGATGGAAGGTGTCATCGAAATTGCTATCAAGGTGCCATTAACAGCAGTAGTGTAGTGGGAAATATTGAGGTGCCAGAGCTCTAAGAAAATGTGTTGGAAATCTACTATTACGCTGTTTTCTTATGTATTAATCATTTGAGTTCCCAAACATCAGAAAAACTATGCTTTTTAAGTGGAAAACATTAGTGCCGATAGGCATTTTATTTCGAATCATGTGGTATTTTGAATCATTAGTCTTTAGCATAGCTAGAATTTCATAATGCAACAGTTTAATTATTTAATCCAAGCTTATTAAAAACATGTATTACAGAAAACTTTACTTACAGGATATGGAACAAAACTGGGTAAGTAGAGCTAAGATACAGATCAGCCATAATTTAACTGAATGGCAGAACAAGCTCAAGGGGATGAATGGCTTACTCTTGTACTATGTTCCGGTCTCGATGTCAATGAATGGGGCTTAGCACGTGTGCAAGCATTCACGCATCAAGGTCTTTCTCCAGTCAATTCGAACTAGTCCAGATCTCGAAGGACAATTAGTTCGAAGAGTATGTCTTTGATTTTCTACAGCATTCGAGGTTAAATATCATCAGGTCCAGCAACTTGTTCAATCTTCAGTGCCTCAAACCAAGCTAAGGCCATTTATGCATTTGCATTTAAGGAGTCAATATTTAAAGCACTTGCACCTACCACTGTATCATCTTCAATAGTGAAAATGATTACAAAATATCTGTTTAGCATTTCAGCTTTATCCTACTCCTCAATCATAACCACTGTGCTAAATATTTCAAAGGACCTATATGGCTTTTCTGGCCTCTAACAGAACATATAAAGCTTTACATAAAGATAAAAGCAAAACATATAAAGCTTTACCATGGGAATTCCAACCGATCATTTGTTTTTTTTTTCCAATGCATTTTTGATATTCAATTGTGACTTTAGTTAACTTCAGCTGTATCTGATACCTATTCTTGCAATCTTGCCATTGTTTTATACTTTGCGAAATGTTTATTTTTGAGGTTACTTTCCCAATGTACCTTCATTAAGTCATTTAGATTTCAGCTTAGCATACGCTCTCCTATTTATGAAAAGGACATCAGGCTTTCTGACTATATATTTAAATAACTTTATTTTTTTCCCCTATTACTTATTTCCATCAACCAGCACATCCCAATCTCCACTTCTGAAACCTTTCTTCGTACCTGAAAATTGAGCCTGTTCTTACAGCAGGCACCAAGTTGTCTGCAGCAGTAATTTTCACAACCAAATGGAATCTGATGATACAATGACTATTGATATGAATTGAGGGGTTCTTAGGGCATGGAATGTTCATACCAGAAACAGTGGCAGAAATAGAATCCACCATACGTTTTATATCCGAATTTTAAAAAATAGAGGAGTGTGGGGAATAGGCTGACAAGGATAGTTTTCTCTGAGACCTGTGCAGTTACAATGATGGGCTGAGTGGCTTCCTTCTGTGCTGTGAAATTCTATGGTTCCCAAATGAAAATCGGATACCCTCTCAGGAATACTGCCACTGATTAAATCCATTACTTCCCAACATGCTGAGTAAGGAAGACATTCTTGCCTGCACCCACAACTATCTTTTCCCTGCCATCCTATCTATTGAATAGGCTAACAGACCCTAATTTCTGACCAATCATCATTGTTTTGTAATAACCACAATACCTAAAACAAAAAGGCTGTGTGTATGCTTCAAATAGGATAAATGAAGTGATTGACAAAACTTCTGGGGTCTAAAGAAACCTCTGTATTCTGAGAGAATTTGGCTTCACATGACCCATGTCTTGATCCTTATAAAATACTAATCAGGTTGGGAAGCCTAAAAAGGTCACAGCTCTAGTGCTGAGGTTCTATAATAGAGGCCATTGTCTGATCCGCTCCTGCTTGTGATAACACAAAGGATGAAAGGACACTAATCGAAAAGCAGAATACATTGTTCTTTCTGACGGAATGCAGACTTGAAGTGGAATGATTTGGCCTCGACTCAGTGCAAGGGTGAGGGATTTGCCTGCAGAATGTGCTTCTCTCTCTCCCCTGGTGGGCTGGTGGCGCACTCCTGTACACCACATCCTACTGCGATTGTGGCTGCTCCTTGAACACTTCCAGTAGGGAACTAGATCACAATGCTAGGTGGCACCTCCCTGGGTGGAGGTGCTGTCAGGAACAGCTCGCTCCTGAAGGAGCAGGCCCGTTGCCTGGATACAAATGGGTCACATACATACACATGCACACACATAGCAGTCAGCCTATTCCTCCCATGCCGCATCCCCCGTCACCCCCTGCAATTCGGCAGCACTACACCATTGACCGACAGTGCTACCAGGCAACACTTCCTGATCAATAACCTGCTCACCAATGTTCTGCTTGGACTCCACCAGGGCCAGATATCATTACAGCTTTGGTCCAAACATGAGTAAAAGAGCTGAATTCCAGAGTTAAGGTGAGGGTGACTCTGCCTTTGGTATCATTTGACTGACTGTGGCATCAAGGAACCCTAGTAAAATTGCAGCAAAAGGAGATTAGGGAAGAAAACTCTCCAATGGTTAGACCCATACCTGACATAAAGGAAGATAGTTGTGGTTGTTGGTGGACAATTATCTCAGCCCTGGAATAATGCTGCAGAAGCTCCTTGGGGCAATATCCTAGGCCCAGCCATCTTTAGCTATTTCATCAATGACATTCCCTCCATCATAAGGTCAGAAGTGGGGATTACACAGCATTCAGTCCCAATAGCAATTCCTCATACAATGAAGCAGTCCGTACCCATATGCAGCACAACCTGGACAACATCCAGGCTTGGGCTGGAAATGACAAGTAACACTTGCACCTCACCAGTGTCAGGTAATGACCATCTCCAACAAAGATAAGCCTAGCCATCTCCACTTGACATTCAAATCTTCTACTAATGTTGAATCCCCCAACATCACATCCTGGAGAGTCATTGACCAGAAATATAACTGGGCCAGCTAGATAAATACCATGGTTACAACACCAGCACCTCCCAAAGCCATAACTTCTACCACCTAGAAGAACAAGGGCAGCAGATGCTTGGGAACACCACCACCTGCAGGTTCCCCTCCAAGTGACACAACATCCTGACTTGGAAATATATCACCATTTCTTAGTCATCACTGGGTCACAATCCTGGAACTCCCTTTCTACCAGCACTGTGGGTATACCTACACCACATGGACATCAATGGTTCAACAAAAGAGAAAGCCAGCACCTTCTCAAGGGCAATTAGGGATGGGCAATAAATACTGGCTTTGCCAGCCATGTCCACTCTCAAAAATCAGGCAGTATTTAATGGAGGCATGCTGCCTCTTTTAGGGAAAGCCCGTCATATTAAGTGCCACCCAGGCACTTAACTGGACAGCAGCGGGCTTTCTTTGGGATTAAAGGACCCCAGAGGCGAAGTCCCGCCTGCTGAGAGCTATTGGCCAATCAGAGGCTGGCAGCTCCATTGAACAGCAGTGCCACTGGGGAAGCTGCACAATTCCAATTGTCTTGTATATGATGTGGTACAAGTACAGCCATAGACGTAGAGAAAAAGTTTCTGCTGGTGGGAGTTCTAAACTAGGTGCCATAAATTTGGGAGACACAAATAAATCCAATGGAGAATTCAAGAGAAAGTTCTTTACCCAGAGAGTGGTTAGAATGTAAAACTTGCTACCATATAGAGTAGTTAAGGAAAACAGCATAAATGCCTTTAAGGCAAAGCTAGATAATTTTTTGCTTTTTATTCACTCATGGGATGTGAGCATCACTGGCTGGGCCAGCATTTATTGCCCATCCCTCATCGCCCTTGAGAAGGTGGTGGTGATCAGCCTTTTTGAACCGCTGCAGTCCATGTGGTGTAGGTACACCCAGAGTGCTGTTAGGGAGGGAGTAACAGGATTTTGACCCAGCAACAATGAAGGAACGGTTATATATTTCCAAGTCAGGATGGTGAGTGGCTTGGAGGGGAGCTTCAAGGTGGTGGTGTTCCCACGTGTCTGCTACCCTTGTCCTTCTACATGGTAGTGGTCATGGGTATCGAAGGTGCTGCCTAAGGAGGCTTGGTGGGTACCTGCCATGCACCTTGTAGATGGTACACACTGCTGTCACTGTGCGTTGGTGGTGGGGGGAGTGAATGTTTGTGGATGGGGTGCCAATCAAGCGGGCTGCTTTGTCCTGGACGGTATCAAGCTTCGAGTGTTGTGGGAGCTGCACTCATCCTGGCAAGTGGGGAGTATTCCATCATAATCCTGACTTGTGCCTTGTAGATGGTGGATAGGCTTTGGGGGGTCAGGAGGTGAGTTACTCACTGCAGGATTCCAAGCGTCTGACCTGCTCTTTTAACCACAGTATTTATATAGCTGGTCCAGTTCAGTTTCTGGTCAATGGTAACCCCCAGGATATTGATAGTGGGGGATTCAGAGATGGTAATGCCATTGAACATCAAGGGGTAATGGTTAGATTCTCTCTTGTTGGAGATGGTCATTAATTGGCACTGGTGTGGCGCAGAAGTTACTTGCCACTTATCAGCCCAAGCCTGGATATTGTCCAGGTCTTGCTGCATTTGGACATAGACTGCTTCAGTATCTGAGAAGTTGCAAATGGTGCTGAACATCTTTTATTCTAGGTATGACTCCAACCAGTGGAGAGTTTTCCCCCCACCGATTTCCATTCATTCCATTTTTGCTGGGCTCCTTGATGCCACACTTGGTCAAATGCTGCTTTGACATCAAGGGCAGTCACTATCACCTCACTTCTGGAGTTCATCTCTTTTGTCCATGTTTGAACCAAGGCTGTAATGAGTTCAGGAGCTGAGTGGCCCTGGCAGAACCCAAACTGAGTGTCATTAAGCAGATTATTGCTAAGCAAATGCCACTTCCATCACTTTACTCGTGTGTAAACTAATGGGGTGGTAATTAGCCGGGTTGGATTTGTGCTTTGTGGACAGGACATACCTGGCCAATTTTCCACATTGCTGGGTAGATGCCAGTGTTGTAGCTGTACTGGAACAGCTTGGCTAGGGGTGCAGCAAGTTCTGGAGCATAAGTCTTCAGTACTATTGCCAGAATATTTTCAGGGCCTTTCAGTATCCAGTGTCTTCAGCCATTTCTTGATTTCATATGGAGTGAATCCAATTGGCTTAAGGCTGTCATCTGCAATGATGGCGACCTCCAGAGGAGGCCAAGCTGGATCATCCACTTGGCAGATTGTTACAAATGCTTCAGCCTTATCTTTTGCACTGATGCTCTGGGCTCCCATCATTGAGGATGGGGATATTTGTGGAGCCTACTCCTCCAGTTAGTTATTTCATTGTCCACCACCATTCACGACTGGATGTGGCAGGACTGATTAGTCCTGATCCGTTGGTTGTGGAATTATTTAGCTTTGTCCATCATTTGCCGCTTAGCACACAAGTAGTCCTGTGTTGTAGCTTCACCAGGTTGACACCTCGTTTTTAGGTATGCCTGGTGCTGCTCCTGGCATGCCATCCTGTGCCCTTCATTGAGCCAGGTTTGATCCCCTGGCTTCATGATAATGGTAGAGTGAGGGATATGCTGGGCCATGAGGTTACAAATTGTGATTGAGTACAATTCTGCTACTGATGGCCCACAGCGCTCATAGTCACCCAGTATTGAGTTGTTAGATTTGTTCAAAACCTATCCTCTTTAGCACAATGGAGGGTATCCTCAATGTGGAGAGGGGACTTTGTCTCCACAACGACTGTGCAGTGGTCACTCCTACCGATACTGTCATGGACAGATGCATCTGCGGCAGGCAGGTTGGTGAGGATGAGGTTAAGTATATATTTCCCTCTTGTTGGTTTTCCTCACCACCTGCTGCAGACCCAGTCTAACAGCTATGTCCTTTAGGACTCGGCCAGCTCGGTCAGTAACGGTGCTATCGAGCCACACATTGAAGCACCCCACCCAGAAAAAGTTTTGCACCCTTGCCACCTCAGTGCTTCCTGCAAGTGGTGTTCAACGTGGAGGAGCACTGATTCATCAGCTGAGGGGGTACTGTGCGTGGTAATCAGCAGGAGGTTACCTTGCCCATGTTTGACCTGATGCTATGAGACTTCATGGGGTCCGGAGTCAACGTTGAGGACTCCCAGGGCAACTGCCTCCTGACTGTATACCACTGTGCCGCCACCTCTGCTGGGTCTGTCCTGCCAGTGGGTGATGGTGGTGTCTGGGACGTAGTCATATTCACAGAATCAGACGGTGTCAGGTGTTGTTTGACTAGTCTGTGAGATAGCTCTCCTAATTTTGGCACTAGCTCCCAGATGTTAGTAAGAAGGACTTTGCAGGGTCGACAACGCTGAGTTTGCCATTGTTGTTTCTGGTGCCAGGTGGTCCGTCTGGTTTCATTCCTTTTAGACTTCATACTTGATACAACTAAGTGGCTTGCTAGGCCATTTCAGAGGACAGTTAAGAGTCAACCTGGTCTGGAGTCACATGTAGGTCAGGCCAGGTAAGGGTGGCAGATTTCCTTCCCTAAAGGACATTAGTGAACCAGATGGGTTTTATGACAATGGTTCATGGTCATCAGCCTTTTAATTCCAGATTTTTACTAAATTCAAATTTCACCATCTGCCGTGGTGTGATTGGAACCCAGGTCCCCAGAACATTACCTTGGGATTACTAGTCTGGTGACAGTACCATACACCACCACCTCCCCTTAATACATGAAAAAGAAAGGAATAGAAGTATATGTAGATAGGTGGGGTGGCTTGAGGTTTATACCAAGCATAAACGTAGGTACAGACCAGTTGAACTGGCTGGTCTCTTTCCATGCTGCAAAATTTGATGTAATTTTTATACAATGTAACCCATGCTATCTCAACTTGGCAGCATTTTGTATGCACCATATATGGTAGCAAATTCATGCTTACGCACTGTAATTGGATAGCAACTTAACAGTTTTTTTATTTGTCACAAGTTAGCACATTTGCAGCTTTTAGCCTTCACGGAACATTATTGGCACAGCGGAAAAGTTAGATAACAGAGCAGAAAGCAAATCAGTTTATAGATAAATAGTGAATCTTTTAGTGCTTATTTTTGAAAATAAAGATTTAGGATATTGTGCTCATGAAACATGCTAATTTTGTTACAAAGCCTCAGATCAGCAAGTAACTGGGAAAAAAGTGTAAATGAGGCAATCTTTAATTTGTCATATATTTCAAACATTTTACTGATCAAAATGGGAGCTGTCAGCGTGAAGGAATAATACACTTCCACCCCATTGTCAGCATCCAAAACACTCCCAGACTAGGAAGCACACTGATTAAAAATTCCTACCAAGGGTGGTGGAAGAGACAGTCAATGATTTCAAAAGTAAGCTGAATGGGCATCTGAGGGAAATAAAGTTGTAGAGCTACGGAGATAGAGCAGAGGAGTGGGACTGACTGAACGAGAGCTGACATGGACTCGACGGGCCCAATAGCCTCCTTCTGTGTCATAATGACTCAATGACCTTCATCTAATATCATATGAACCATCCTGTCGTCTCTTTGTGCAAGGCTAGTAATTTGTGGCTATATTGTTGCAACTTTCCTGCTCTTGTTCACTCAGAAATGTGCTGCGATTGCACATGTTACCTATATATAGAACCTATACAGCTATCAAGGAAGGATGGATTAGGCTGGCTAGAAAGACAGGTTACAAAATACAAAAGACCAATCCATTGGGTCCACTTCTGTTTGTAGTACATTCGGACTTTGATAAATGAAACACAATATCGGAATTTGCTGACAACACAAAGGAGGTTTGGCCAACAGCATGGAGGACTATAAGAGATTAGGTGTAGATGGCGTTGTGGTATAATCACCTGACTAGTAATCCAGAGACCCAGGGTAATGCTCTGGGGACCCGAGTTTGAATCCTGCCACGGCAGATGGTGGAATTTGAATTTAACAAAAACCTGGAATTAAAAGTCTGGTGACAACAATGTAAAAAAACCCATCTGGTTCATCTGCTGTCCTTACCTGGTCTGGCCTACATGTGACTCCAAACCCACAGCAATGTGGCTGAGTCTTAAAATGCCCTCTGAATTAAGGATGGGTAATAAATGCTGGCCTGGCCATCCATGAACATCCATGACATCCCATGAACAAATTAAAAAAAAAAGATTTCAGGAAGACAGACCAGTTGGTGCAATGGGCAGACGAATGGCAGATATAATTGAATCTGAGTAAACTAGTGATATCGCCCAAACACACAGCATCAATTTCTACAGACAGCATCCAACTCTACTTCACCACCACCACCACCTCTCTTGACCTTTCCACTGTCTCCCAATTGTCACACAGCTTGTTCAACACCCAATATTGGACGAACAGAAATCACTTCCAATTAAATATTGGCAAGACTGAAGCCATTGTCTTTGATTCCCCTCCCCCCATCCAAACTCCATTTCCTCATCACCAAATCCATCCCTCTTCCTGGCACCCGTCTGAGGTTGAACCAGGTTGTGTCATATTTGACCCTGACAGACCACACATCTGCACCATCACTGAGACTGCCTATTTCCACCTCCATAACGTCACCCGACTTCACCCTGCCCAAGGCCATCTGATGCTGAAACTCCCGTCGGAGCCTTTGTTACTTTATACTGGCGATTTCAATGTACTCCTGGTTGGCCTCCCTCTCAGTAAACTTGAGGTCATCCATAGCTCTGCTGCTATTGTCCTAACTCTCACCAACCTACTCGCTGACCTACATTGTGTCCTGATTAAGCAACGCATCAATTTAAAAATCATCCGTTTTCAAATTCCTCCATGACCTCATCCCTCGAATCTTTGTGATCTGCTCCACCCTGTAACCCCTCCAAGATATCTGCACACCCCCAATTCCAGCCTCTTGAGCATTCCTGATTTTAATCACTGGCCACTGTGCCTTCAGCTGCCAAGGCCCCAAGCTCTGGAATTCCCACCCGAAACCTTTCGATTTCTCTTCCTCCCCCCTCTCCCCCACCTCTTAAAACACTCCTCAAAACCTACCTCTATGACTAAGCTTTTGACCATTCTGCCTTAATATCTCCTTACATGGCTTGGTGTCAAATTTTGTGAAGTGCCGCTGAGAACATTTTATTACATTAAAAAAGTGTGATATAAATACGAGTTGTTGGTTGAGTTTAATCCTAAATTAATCTCAACAATTTACAATATATAAATTGCAGACTCCATCATCAACTATTAAATTATAATCACCAAGGAGTTAATGCTGAACTGACTGATATAGCTGAACAGCCTTTGTAACCTCTATATATTTGTTTTATCAATTAACCCTATAATAGAATCATATAGTACAGAAAGAGGCCATTTGGCCCATTGTGGCCAAGCTGTTTTTTTAAATGATCTAATTAGTCCCACTGTCCATGCCCCTTTTCCTGCAAATATATCCTTTGAATATATATCAAATTCCCTTTTAAAAGTTTCAAAATTGAATTGGTTTCTATAGCCGTGCTGTACACTCCAGCTCGTAACTATTCGCTGCATTAAAAAAGTTCCCTCATCTCACCTCTGATTCTTTTGCCAATTACATTCAGTCTGTGTTCTCTGGTTACTGTCCCCCTTGCCAGTGGAAACAGTTTATTTGCTTTGTCAGAATCCTTTACAATTTTGAACACCTCTATTAAATCTTCCCTTAACATTCTAAGGAGAACAATCACAACTTCTCTGGTCTCTTTCACATAACTACAGCCCCTCATGATCCCTCATGCCTGGTACCATACAAATAAATTACTTCTGAACCCTTTCCAAAGCGCCTTTGACATTCTTCCTAAAATGTGGTGCCCAGAATTGAACACAGTATTCCAGCTGAGGCCTAACCAATATTCTATAAAGGTTTAGTATAATTTCTTTGCTTTTGTACTGTACATCTTTCAGCTTCAAGCCTATGTACTTTTAACAGCTTTAACAATTCGCCCTGCCACCTTCAAAGACGTATGTGAATGCCTAGCTCTCTCTGTTCATGAATCCATTTAAAATTGTACTGTTTAGTTTATATTGTCTCTGCTCATTCTCTCTGCCAGAATGCAGTGCCACACTTTTCTGTATTGAATTGCATCTGCCATATGCCTGCCCATTTTGCCAATCTGTCTATGTCCTCCTGCAATCTGCAACTATCCTCCCCACTGTTTACATTTCTGAGTTTTTTGTAATATACCCAGGTTCGGGCCATTAATACATATCAAAAACATTAGTAAATTTAATACCAACCTCTGTGGGACACCATTATATACTTCCCTCCAATCTGAAAAACAGCCATTCACCACTACTCTTTACTTTCTATCTGTTAGCTAATTCTATACCCATGCTGCCACTACCCCTTCTATCCATGGACTTGAATTATTTACATTCTCAATGTTTAAGTACTGTTAACCTGAGGTTACTACAGGTCGAGTATCCTTTATCAGTAAATCCGAAAACCATGCACTTCTAAACGCCCCACTTTTTTTGAACCTCATGGACCTTTAGCGTGGGAAGCCCCTGACCTGAGCCGACATGAACCTCGCCATTTGTACCCAACTTTTAGTGTCGGAATTCTGGTTGTTTGTCCGCACACTGACAATCTGAACCCACTCCTACAAGCAGGATCGCAGATGGTGCCACAGGTGGGAACTCATGATAGATATTAATTTATTATTCAGTGATACATCTTAATTTTCTATTTTATTGACTTTAGACTATAGCCAGCCTAGGCTTGGGCTATTGTAATGTAAGTAGGCCTAGTCCTAAATGCCGTATCCGAAAACCAAAATGATCTGAAATCCAATAGGCCCTGAAGATTTTGGATACTTGACCTGTATGAATTATTAGTTTGTGATTTTCTTTTCTGATTCTTTGCTAATTGACAAGGGGTGACGGTGTCTGGCGGTCTGGAGCCACTGCCATTTTGTGCAGTATTGGGCTGCTGCTATTGGCGATGATACAGCAAGAAGGTTAATGAAGGGTGGCTGGTCAGTGGAGAACTGAATACCGTTTTTAATTTGATCTCTTTAAACCAATTTTGGTGGTTGGTTTCAATCTGGGGTTAAAATAAAGAAAAAGAAAATGCTGTCCAGGTAGTTCCGCACGTATGACTTTTTGTTGCCGCCAGTTCTTGGGAGGTGATCGAGGAAGCCAGAGCTGTGAGTGGAGCTGTGAACAGCAGTGGGAGTCTGGGCCAAGCCATCAAAGACAGGAATCAGTCTGCAGGAAATTGAGGAAAACCGACTGCTGGCTTCTCACAAGGGACCAAGATGATGGGTATCACCAGAGCTGGCCAATCGACAGTCTGCAACAGACAAGACGCTAGCCCAGCCTCCAAAAACAAGCTCAAAAACAGGATCATGTGACCCAGAGGGGCAGCATGAAAACTGCCCGAGATGACCAGGCTTGAGAAGAGAGATTGTAGCGTAATTGAAGAAAGGTGAACACGAACGCTGGGTCTGGAAGCGAAGATGAGGGAAAATAAGGTAATTGCTACTGCTTCAGTTATTTTTAAAAGGAACTATTGACCAGAAGCGGCCATACAGTACACAGGGTTGTACTGAGGGTTCAGATAAAGGGATCCTGGTGGATCTACGCCATCCAGACTGTTGTGAACAGGGTAGAAGAGGTTCCGCAAAAAGTGCACCATTTTGGCGAAGAACGTGTCTATGGACCTTGGTTCGGCTGGGGCCTGCTGTCTAATGAGAATTTATGGCTAAAGTCATTGAAGAAAAGGAGTTGGAATTCTACCTGAGGAATTGCAAAGCTTTGAAGGACTTTGTGGCTGAAATTAGTACCATATATGCTCAGTAGATTGCCCAGTAAACCCAAGAGATCTATCTTTGTTGTGGGGAGGAGATGGTGGCATAGTGGCAACGTCACTGAACTAGTAATCCAGAGGCCCAGGCTAATGTTCCGGGGACATGAGTTCAAATCCCACCATGGCAGCTGGTGGAATTTAAATTCAATTAATTAAATCTGGAATTGAAAGCTATTTCTCAGTAATGGTGAACATGAAGCTATCGTTGATTGTCATAAAAATCCATCTGGTTCACTGATATCCCTTTAGGGAAGGAAATCTGCCATCCTTACTTAGTCTGGCCTACATGTGACTCCAGACCCACAGCAATGTGGTTAAATCTTAAATGCCCTCTGAAATGGCCTAGCAAGCCACTCAGTTCAAGGGCAGTTAGGGATGGGCAACAAATGCTGGCCGAGCCAGAGACGCCCACATCCCATGAAACAATAAATAGAATAAAAAGTGTATAATTTTGTGTTTTACATTGACAATTCCAATTGACACATTGATTTGTGTTAACTCATGTTTAATTTATGTTGATTTTGATTTAATTGTTAAAGTTAAGTTACAAAAAGTGAAATCTTGACATTGTTTTTTTTTTGGGGATCATTCAGTAAATTCAGTTCTTTTGGTTGTTGATTCCATGGGGATTATAACAAAATGTCAATCCATTCACTCTGTAAATTGTGTAAACGTTAATGTTAATATAATCTTTACTCTTTAATGTGAACCAAATTTAGACATTATCTACCAGGCATAGTTTGGTTCAAAACCCTAAACATGCGCTTGACAAGGTTAGGTGAATGGGTTAGAAATACATTTAGTGCCTTTGATGAATATTCCTGTCAGGGTATTGATTCTTGTGTTCCTGCAATAAAGTGCATTAGGCATTATAACATTCATAACTAGGACCTGGATTTAAAGTCCTGTCTAAAGTCTATTTTTTTTAAAGTCAGCTGAGTGTTCTCCCTGCATGGTAATCAATTACCATGGTTAAAAGTCAACAAACTAAGCCACTAAAAATCTACAGTAGATTTTGTTGGCATAATATGGACCCCATTGCGTCATACATTAATCAACCTAAATCCACTGTTTCATTAAAGAGCATTAGTAATATTAAGCAAGAGCAAATATTAACAGATTGAACTTATACTTTAAACTGATCGGAATTTCCCAGCCATTACCTTACCTTCTCAGTTAAATGTTTTATGGCATGATTGTTGTTTAGATCATGTTGTAATATGGAATTTGCCATATATTCTTTACAACTTGAGGTGCATCCAATTTACTCCTTCAATCCTGACCAATATCAGGGTTAGGTTGCCAACACAGCCACAAGTGTTGTGTTGGCTATAGAATGTGTGTGTGTGTGTGTATGTGTGTATGTGTGTTTGTATGTATGTGTGTGTGTGTATGTACATACGTATGTATATTTAAAAACATGCACCTCTTTTACAAATACTACACAACAAAGTGAGAACTGAGCGCCTGCTATTCAAAGTACAGATCCAACAATCAATGTCAAATAACATGACCTCACATTAGTTGAAATTCTACAATAATATAAATAGTGATATAAATGCATTATGCTGTATATTTAAAACACACTTGGATACTATAGCTTTATCTGTTGTATTTATATACTGCAATATTTTACTCCAATTATAAACTTCAACATAAAATAAATAACTGATTCTTGGCTGTTCGCAAATATTAGCTGCAGGCTGACCCATTACAAATGTTTATCCTTTTTTTTCACATCACCAATGCACAAATTTATTCGAGAGTACAACCAAAGGCCTGGTTGGAGAGTATAGATTTGACATCAAGATGTTTAGCATCACTCTCAATGTTGATAATCTAGCAGCAATGTTTAGGTAAAACTTGTATAAAAGTGTGTAGGCTAGTTTAGTAAAGGAGGATGCCTCTTCAACACAGGCATTAGCCAATTCCTGTATTGTCTCAACCATATTCAACCCACAACTCCAATTAGTGTTCAAAAAACATTGAACAATCTGCCATGTAATATTTACTGCCAGCTGTGATCTGCATAAAATTACCTTGTCAGAAAGGAAAGCCATGATGGATATATTATGTTCCTGTGTGTTCATCTGTGGATACGAAATCCTCCGCGCAGTTATTTGTTCTAAATCAAAACCTTTTGCCAACCATCTCTTTCAAGTGAGCTGCTCCCCTAAATGAGATCAGAGGGTAAACACACAACGGAAACACAGCCGTGATTCAATTCAAGAATTCAGGAAGAACTCTAGTAGAAATAAAGCAGTGATGGTTGATTTGGGCAAATACCGCCCTCATTACTGGTACAAGCCTTAGGCTCGCTGCCCACAGAAGTGCAGAGCACACTAACATGGCAAGCCAGTTCCAGGGTTTTATGGGGTGGGGGGTTCCTGTCTTAAAGGGGAGTGTTCAATTTTCCAGCAGCCTTACACACACTTAATGACAACGCTTTCTATTCATCCTCTATTTTCTTTGACTAGTTCTCAGGCCTCCCAGCTGCTATCCGAAAACTTCGTCTGGTGCTATTTAATCCAGCAGTGCCACAATGACAAGTTCAGTTGTCTCAAGGTCAGAAAAAAAAACGAGGTGACTGGCTTTCTTTCTCTCCCCGCAAACTTTAAAAGATTATTCAGCTGTGATTTATTGGTTCTCTGAAAACATCCGAAATGCCGTCTAGAATATGTTGACTCCTTCCTTACAGCTGGATTTTTTTCCTCTTGTCTGCTGACCACAGTTTCAACATGAATGTTTCTAGTATAATAAAATCATTCAAAAATATTACAAGATTACAGGTGGCCTTCTGTACCTTTGAATACCTTCATTAAGGTTTTTAACTCAGTACTTCGTTGAAAAGAGTTACCAACTCTGTCTATGCCTGTAAAGATCTGTGCGCACTGTGAAGGATTTTGCACTATGCAGCAGTCTCTTTTTTTTGCGTTCAACTCATAATTCATTTTTCCCTCATATCATAACGATTTCTGAGTTTTGTTACTTCCCAAAATGATTTGAAAACTGTCAGTGCAATTTACAGAGAAACCAGCTCCTCTCCCCCCTATTAATGTCTGAAATTCTGTGGCCTATGACTTTGAAAGCAACTTTAGCATTCACTTTAAATCAGGTGAAGTTTCAGATTTAAACAACCAATTTTTATTTGGAAAAGAAAGCCAAGTTCTGAAAGAGAGAGAGAGAAAGGAAGTGATGACACCATCTCCATTTATTGTTTATACTGAGGATTAATAAATAATTTACAAAGAGTGTATTTTTGCTGCAGCAGTGCAAGTTATGTTCTTCCTGTCGTTAGATTTCTTATAATTCTGAAATGATTAATGCCAAAATTTAACTGTGCAGCTGAGCTATTTTATAACGTCAAAATTTAATGAACTTCCCTCTCCCCAGTGATGTCAAACTCTAATATTGGCCCAATGACCTGTCAAATTGCAAGTTCTTCCCCTACTACCAAATATTAAGATCTGTCTCACTCCTAATACTACCCCCCAACTAATCATGAGCAGCAGCATACAGGATGTTAACATTAAAAATGCTACAACAGCCTATTCAGCTGTCACAGTACAGATGTGCATTTTACACTTTCGCTACAGATGGAGCACAATCTTAATATGCTGTGTGTTTCTGTCAGAGCCTAAAACTGATAAACGTATTCCAATTTGCAAAGCTTTTTCAACATACAAAACTGAAATTCTTTATTGAACAATTAGTCTTTTGTGACCTTAAGGGGATACAGGTTCATGCAATTAGCAGAATAAATCATACTGCATGACATAGCACAATGCTTCTAGTCAGTGCAACTTGCTAGGAGTGCCTCACTGGGAGATTAGCAATATAATAATATATTTACAGACATTCCTCTCAGTCACACAATAATTCTTATGTAGGTCTGTCAGAGCTAATTCTAGGCATATTTCACCAACAATCTTTTACAAAGAAAGAAAAGTTGGTTTGTTGACATTTGCAATGTCCTTTGCTTGAAAAAATATTTAAAATCATAAACCCATAAAACATGATAAAAGCTTATACACACAGCTGCCTATATGGTGCAAATCATGCAGAACATTTTCTGAGGTTTACTCTTTTGTCACAAGCCTGAGACACTATTGAGTTACTTGGATGGAGGTTCAGTTATTGAATTGAACTCTTCTGATCATTTCTTTTCTTTGAAAGTTTTGATATCTCCTCGTTTGCTCATGCCACACGTCTGTCAGACAAAGTCCTTCCATCTATCTTGGCTCTACAAAGTGGCTCAATATTTACATTACTTAATGTTTGTAAGCTTACCCATTTGCAATCCTGTGGAAAGCCTGGAAGGCTTATGTTGTGACTTTTTGTACAATAACAGCATAAACAATGAAATGCTGGTATTTTTCCTGAGATAAATTATGTAGGTAACTATAGAAGAAAGATTTGCATTGATATAGCAGCTTTCTCAATCTCAGGATGCCTCAAAGCTCTTGAAAGCCAATCAAGTACTTCCGAAGTATAGTCACTGCTGTAATGTCGGACACAGCAGCCAATTTGAGAGAGGTAAAAGGAAAAGTAAAAGGATTTACATTTTTAAAATTTCTAATAATAATTAAAACTAGAAGAATAAGACTTCACACTTATGAAAGTTAATTTTCAGTGCCAGAGAGGTTGTTTGACGGTAATTAAGACTTAACATGCTGCTAAAAATTTACTTAAACTGCAGTGGACAAGTGTTAATTTTTTTCTGGCAATTTTAGTGGTTATCTATCATTTAAGTACAGGCACTTCATGCCATTCCATGCGTTTCGATACCGAGATGCTCGGCGAGATACTGGTATAGCTAAGCTTCTGGAGGAACAGGGAAACTCAGGACAGCTTCTTAATTCCTGTGTTTAACTGTGCATGTGCAATTGCAGAAGTTGCAGCCCGATTTACTCTTTAATAATGGCAAGTGCTGATAGCCTCATTGTTGCTTTTAAACCATAAAATCTGGGCCTGTGTGAATCATCTTTAGGAATTTAATCTTACAACAGTTTTGGTTACAAGTCGGAGGTTAGACTTGTACACAGCTGCAGTAAATATATGTAAACAAAGAGCTATAAAATTAATATCAATGCTTTAGCTATCACAGCAGTAAATGAGTAAGCAGGTATAAAGTAACATGTTACAGCCTGTATAGTTGGTATAATATATATAGATAGAGAGAGATGTTCAATAGCTTTCTTTGGATCTGACTTACACATTTAGAACCAGGTTCTCTGGATCTGTGAAGACATTTATCCAATCCCTTACCTGCTACCAGGCTTGCTCCGCCAATATTTTCTGTGGAAGGTAACTCTTCCTGTAGTACAGGATTAGCAAATTACTGAGGTGGGCCAAGAAACTTCTTACTGTGCAGGAATTCAAAAGCACTTCCCTGTCTTCCCTTTTGATGCAGGTGAAAATGCAGCCATTTAAATTTACTTTTTACAGCCTTTACTAGGAAATCTTCCCTTTGACTATACTTTCTGTGGGTGGTAAAAGGAAATATGTTAAACCACACCCCCCCAAAAAAAGAAATCTGGAGTAAAGAGTCACCCTGTGCTTCCATTCATCATCAAATTCCAAAGCAACTGTGGTTTATAGAAAATCCACATTTTGCATTAGAAGGATTGGAGGTATCACTTTGTTTTCCAAATTACAGATACCAGGACCTGACGTGTGCCAGATTTGTGGACTTTCCGGATTTTGGGTCCTGGGGGGGGGGGGGTGAATAGGATAATACTTAATTAAAACTTAAAGCCAGGCTGATTTCTCTGCCCCAGGACCAGGCCAGCTTCCACGCCATCAATCCCGACATGGAATAAATGAAGCCGGGCCCAGAGAGCAGGGGGTCAGCGTGCTGCTGCCCGGATGTGATGGACAACAACGCATGATGGGGATTGTAGTTTCCAGGGCGGGAGCTGGTTCTCAGGTCCTCTCGGATTTTGGGAAGCCGAATGAGGGGTCCGGTACCTGTAATTGAAAACACCTGGATTAATTTTACATGTTGTTTGGGCAAACTGCTTTGAAGTTATTAAAAAAACAAATAGAAATTTAGATTGATAAAAACGATTATGACACCTGTGCTTTTAAAAAAACACTTGTATACAATATAGTGTATAATTATGCAACTATGCTTCTTATTTAGCCGACTACAGTGGTTAAGGGAGACAAACACTAAAATTAACATTGACAGTAAAATCATTGCACAAACCCCCTTCCTTCAGTCTCGCTAAATATCCCACAGGATGGGTCGATGGTGCCAAATACTTGTGCATAACTGTAAGGCATAAGTGAAGCACAATCATAAAGTAACTCGAGTGTCCAACAGCCAGGAAACAAAACAAAAAAACACCGACCACTAGAGATATTCTCCAGCATGTCTCCCTTTCAATGCTCCCAGCTCAATACAACCCTCTCCCTGTGTGTTCATACCCCAAGTCCTTTTCAATTCTTTCAGAACCGGAGTCCTCTTCTGACTGCTCAAAACCTTGACGTAAGTGATCTCAGAGCTTAGTAACTCAAGCAGACACCTTGTTATTGAACCGATCTTTTCTGCTCCACCTAGTCCTGACAATTCCCCACCTAATATCCTCCCGCTCACCCAATTCTGAATGGTAGACGTTACAGCCAGCTTGACTGGTGTCACTTTGCAATCTCAAGTTCAGTTTAAAATTTTCTCAGTTCCTACTTTTCCTATTGCTGGTGGATTTAAATTTCTACTTACAGGTTTTTCAGTTCACAGTTGGTTTGTGAAATATGCTATGAGAAAGTGCAGGAAAGTTGGGAGGGGGGTTTGGGGGGATAATTGTTTTAAGGCTCTGATTATTTAAGTTAGAGATATGGAGTTAGGGCAGGAAAGTTGACGTGAGGTAGATCAGCTATGGATTTATGGAATGGCTCAATGACGCCTTTGTTCTATATTAAAAAAAAATCAAAGTGTAACTGATGGAATTGAATTAGTCAAGACATGTCTCTAAGAGCATTTTTGCTTTTATAAACAAGATGGCTGATTTTGTTAGTACTCCTTTCCCATTCCTCTCCAGATAGCCAACTTCCCTGAAAGGGGTGGAGGTGTGGATAGATTCAGGAAAATAAAAAGACAAAAAGGATAGAATTCAACAACTTCAGACCATGATCTCTCTTCTTCCATCCGCACCTTTTTTCAATATTCATTTTTCAATTTTTTATCCACTTGTTTTTATTCATTGTTTTATCCCCACCTTTTTTCCTATTTTCGATCCTTTTTCCCTACCACTGACCCTCCCCCCACCCCACCCTCACTAGGGGCATCTGTCACTTGTTCATGTTGTTCTTTCCAGAGTGCTTACCCTTGTCCTGCAATGACCACATTCTGCTTTCTGACCTTAATGCCACCATCAGCACCTCCTTTAGCCAGTACCACTATCATTAACACCCCTTTGCCCTTTTGTTCATGACATCTTTGCCTCCACCTACTCGCTGGTCTTCCATTCAGCTTTACTTGCTTCACCACCCCACCCCCCTTAAACAATATAAATTTGATCACATTTTTACTACTCTTTAGCTCTGAAGAGGAGTCATATGGACTCGAAACTTTAACTGTCTTTCCTCTCCACAGATGCTGTTAGACCTGAGTTTTTTCAACATTTTCTGTTTTCGTTTCAGATTTCCAGCATCTGCAGTTTTTTGCTTTGAGAGAGAGGTGAAGTGTGAGAAAGGCACACAGAGGGAAAGGAGAAACAAAGGCAAAGTGGGAAAAGGTCAAAGTTAGAAACAAAGATGAACTTCAGAGAAGGCAGCTATTTAGCCCATTGTGTCTATACCAAAGATGAAGGTGTTTTGTCCATAAGCAATATCAATGAAGATCAACTAGCAACCAAGCATTTAAGGAATTTAAAAAAAATACAAATCTTTTATGGCATGAGATAGGTGCTATTCATTGAGGGAAAAAGGAACACTATGGAACAAAAACAGGAAATGCTGAAAAAGCTTAGCAGATCTGACCATCTGTGGAGAGAGGAGTTAATGTTTTGAGTCTGTATAACCCTTCTTCAGAGACATACACTTAAAGCTTTAACTCTGTTTCTCTCTCCACAGATGCTGACAGACTTGCTGAGTTTTTCCAGCGTTTCGTTTTATTTCAGATTTCCAGCATCCACAGTATTTTGCTTTTACACTATGGAACAAATTTATTCAGAGCTCTGCTCTTGCAGGGCAGACTTTGTCCAGTGTTTTGTTTTAACCTTGAAAGAGGAACTCCAACTGAATCACTGCCACTCCCTTGACTTTGTCATCTCACTCAGTCCCTGTATTCCCATATCTTATCACAGGCAAAGCTACTGTTGATTACTTACTATCTTACCCCATCAATTCCACTTCCTTCTACAAAAATCTACAAGTCACTTACAAGGGCACTTTCAAACCCCCAACTATCTAGCATTTGGTGTTCTGTCCGCCACAATGCTTTTGTAGTTAATCTATCCTTGCCCTCTCCCATCTACATGTTGTCCCTCTATGATAACACATGATGAAAAACACATCAGACTCCACATGTACAGATTAGATCCATTTCTACCTCACCATCACCTTTCAAACCCTCCACTGCACCAGATTCATTCTGATGCTCATTTTGGATGAGCAGGTATTCCTTCTCAATATTTACTTGGAAACCATCAACTTCACCCCACAACTGTTCCCAACCCTGACATTCTATTTGACTTTGGGCTGAACTTCCAATCTCATTTCCTCACCCATCACCAAGACAATTTACTTCGATCTTTAATATCGCCAGCATCTGCCCTTACCTCACCCCATCTGTTTCTGAAACCATCATCCCATGCTTTAGTTATTGCCAGACTCAACTATCCCAAAACAATCCTGACCGGCCTCCCATATTTCACCCTCTGTAAAGATGAGCTCATCCAAAACTCTACTGTCCATACCCTGACTCACCAAGTTTTGTTCACCCACACCCCTGTGCTCACTGGTGCAGTTCAACTTTACTTGATTTTATCATCCTGGTGTCCATATACCTGTAACCTCCTGCAGCCCTACATCCCTCAGAACTGTGTTCCTCCCATTCTGGCCTCTTGTGCATCCCCGATTTCCTTAGCCCCATCAATGGTGGCTGTGCATGCAGATGTCTAGGCCATAAAGTCTGGAATTCCCACACTAAGCCTCTCTCTTCTCCTTTAAACCTACCTCTTTGACAAAGATTTTGCTCACCTTTTCCAATACTTCCTTATACAGCATGATGTCAAATTTTGTTTAATAATACTCCTGTGAAGTTTTACTATGTTAAAGGCACAATATAAATACAAATGGTTACTCTTGTTGAATCACTGTATGGGGAATTCACATGAACTCTTCACGTTTAGTGCTAAATTGTGCATGCAGTTTGCGGGCTATTAACCAATTAGGAACCAGGTAAGAATTGCTCAAACTAAATTTCTGTAGATCTCAGACAAGGAGCTGTACCTTTTAGCTAGCCCTATTCTTGAAAGGACTGGATGTGACATTCCTGCAGGAGTTATCAACTATCAAGCAGGGATATTCAACAGCAACCACGAGGCACACAGAATTCTGGAGATCTATCGTATAGATTTTATATAAATGAAACATTTAGTTAAATTTTGAATTGGACCCGAGTGCAAAATTCTCCGATATTATGTTACTATTTAGTTGCTCAGGTTACTGCTGCACATCAAGCTGCATTTATACAGGTATTCTGCTAACAGCCACAAACTATTCTAGGAACCTCCATATTTGCTGGCTAAAACGATGGTAGTAGTCAAATCAAGTTTGCTTTGGAGCCCCGATGTTAGATTCATATGAATTCCATAACTACATTATAATTAAAATCATAGCATGTGGGGCCAAAACAACTATGATGTAATTTACTAAGTACTTGTACAGATAGATAACTCAAATTAATATTTAAAATCACCCATTCTGTTTGGAACACCACCCATGAAACAGCTTCCCACAAAATCACATGGATATTGCAACGTTTGTTGTATTGGTTTCCATTTAGAGTCAGTAAACAGTTTCTGCGTCACCAGGATCACAGGCTCCGATCCAACAACAGCCTTCGGTTTCAGTTACACCCGCATGATTGTAAACGTCATTCATTTTGTATATAAATAATTAAAATAGAACTGGGACAATTCACTCTCCTCCCCTTAGATCAGAACTAAGGTTATTTTGGGAAGGAGTTGATAATTACATAAGGCAGATCTTTAGATCTGCATGATGCTACAATCTATTTTAGTATTTCAAACATATTATAGCCACAGACAAGTGAAAACTAACCAATTACAATGGGTCTTAGAGACAAAAAAAAAGGAACTTTACATGGTGCTTATATCTGTACAACAGTTTATTTACACATACAATTTCCAAACACAAGCTAAAACATAGGTATTACTTGAATATAATAAAGTGTGCTCTGTACAAATTCAAAATCCTAGAGTTTTAGTGACAATTAATGTACAACAAACGCAATCAATATACTGTAAAATATAACTAAAGTAAATGAAATGCATGCAGCTATTAAAACCAGAAGCCTGTAATTTTGCTGGGTAACAAACTGCACGTTGAAAATAGTATTTTGTTAATGAGGGTATTTGTGAAACAGTGCCTTTTTAAATCATTCAACTATCCATGTTGCTTAGTTTTGAGGTGGCAAACAAAACATGTAGTGATATTTCTCCATAACCAGTAGCGTCATCAGCCAGCTTTAGCAGAAGCAGTATCCCATTTTCACCAATAAATACACAGATCCATTTCTATGTTAAAGATGGTCAAGGAAGCTTTGTTCAGTTTCAGTCATTTATTTATAACACATCCCTTGTGCGCTTCTCGGATACATATGACTCATCACAAAAAACACCTACCCTTCCAAAAATTGCCTGGATATTTTTTAATTAGGGACCTAATTAGCCAGCATGCAGTTTTGTACATTTACAGCATTCTCAACATCCTGTCAATTCGAGTCAAGTGCTCAAATCAGCTTACTTTCCGGCCTCAAGCCCTTTTGAACAAAGGGTATAGAGGGACTTCACTCAGGCAAGTTTTCAAAAGCACTAAACATGCCACAATTTTTTCAGTGGCTAAATTTGCCATATTTTATCACAAAAGGGGGAAAGAAAGAAAGAAATGGGGTAGATTTAAAAAAAAAGCTAGTGGACTTCAGTGCTGTCGCCAAGCTAAGAAAATTCAAAATGCTAGCGCATGTATCATCCTGACTTCATGACTGATCATTTTGATTTGGTCAATATAGAAAGCAGCATATTTGAAAAAGGTTCCAGGAAGACACCTTGAGCTTCAGCCTTTGAAGATGCTTGGGGACATATGTCTTCTGCACACCAATTTATCCCCACTGATCTCTTCTTTTCCGCTTTTCAGCAGCTGTAATTAAGATCCACCCAGAAACTAGGCAGAGAAGGTCCTCTAGGTACACTGATGTTAGAAAGTGAGAAAATACTAAGCAGCTGAAATAAATATCTATGCAGGTGTAATTTAAAAAATGCTGAATTTACAAATATGCATGAAAACCATTATCAATTTTAACGCTTGCCTCACATTATGTACTAAGCAATATGGATAGCACCATTACAGGCAAAATTAGCCACATCACATGTTAATGCAGCATGTACATGAATCAGGGATTTCAGGGAAAACTCAAGAATTAAAGCTGAAAATGTTTGAAGAGTTCATACAACCTCAATTTTCCGAGTGTGTTTTGGTAGCTATGCAGAACACAATTTTCAATTTACACATTGTAAATTTTACACACTCAACTCGAGTCTAATAGACAAGTATGTGCTTATATATCCCTTACTCAAAACAATAATTAGAATGTACGTTTTAAAAAAAAATCAGACAAATTCAACCATGGTACGAGTTCAACACGCATTAAAAATTAAAGCATCTAGGGGTACTGCATTTTGAGTAAGTACTTGCGCACATGCTTGGCAAAACAGCACCTCTCTCAATTTCAAATTCGATAATCAGGTAACCAAATATTTCACAGTTTCGACTTCTATTTATTATATTGCATGAATCGGCAGTATGGAACAGTTCAGTAAACTAGGGTAAGATCTCACTATGATGCCATTAATGGCAGATTAGTTACTGGAAAATAAAATTTAACTTAAGTCTCAAATTCCGCAACTGGATCATCTTTACATTGGTCAAACTCCACCTTTATTTGTGCCAAGCAGCAAAGACAGGTGGCCCATTATACTTTGCATTTAAAATGTAAAATACTATTCAAAGCTGCATACTTCACTTTTTCTAAACTTCAAAAAGAATTTCTGCAATGTAGCTCAAAATAGTTGCCCAGAACTTCTAATTACATGCATAGGGACATACCCTATTTTCCAAATACTATTCTTACTCTAATCAGCACCAGTAAGCAAGTTGAACACACAAATGTATAAAAAGTTCAGCAACTTTTGCAATTTCAAGAAGCTTCCAAAAATAGATTTTAAGTCAAAAACTGGCTTCTTTGCTAGAAGCAATTGCATAATTCATATCACTTGAGTGCATTGTAGAAGTCTGCTTGTGTATGGCAGGAGATATAGCCATGAAAAGAGCTTCTTTAAATTAAATATTCATCATTAAATAATGAGGTCATAAAGTCCATTATTCTGAAGGCCATGTCTTCACTGGCTCCAAATTGAAAGTTCTTGCAACAGCAGACCATGTCCATGCACTTCTCAACAGCCGGCTGAAGAGTGGCACTGATTTTACTCAAAGTGTCCTGCCTGTAGGAGGTGCATGTCCAGAAAAGGGTTGGGATGGGAAGAAACAAAAACTGGAGATTGATGAATTGGAAAAAAAAAACATGGTAAGTCACTTAGGCACAAAGGGGGCGGGGGGAGCTTTCCAACAGAGAGAAAAACATCAAGAGTGAAGGGCAAGTTTTTGTCTATGTGAATGCAGATTGTAAACAACCATTAGGTCAAAAAACGGAACTGTATATAAAAAAGCCCCAGTGAAAGGAAACAAATCAGGACAATATATCCGAAGACTCTTAATTCTCTATCATTTACAAGTGAATGCCACAGAATATTCCAATATTAAAACATCCAACAGATGAAGACTACACAGCACTTTTAGGTAGATTTCAACTGGACAAAAGGGGTGCGCATCAACATTTTTTTTGTGGTGAGGCACAAATGAAGACAGGTTCATTATAAAATTTTTAGCAATTTCATGATATAGTCTAGCTTGCTGAACTTTTATACATTGCCATGTTTTTTTAATTGGTGATTACACTAACTTAAGAACAAAGTCAGGATGATAGGCCTATTCAAACTGAGAAATATCTAAGAGTTGGCCAACACTTGTGATACTAGAAAAACTCATTCATTCCAAACCCATTCCAGGACTTGAGCACATAATTTAAGCTGACACTCCAGTGCGGTGTGGTAATACTGCACTGTTGGAGATGTTGGCTTTTAAAAGAGATACGAAACAGCAACCTTGTCTGCTAGTCTCCAGCTCAGGAGGTTGTTAAAAATCCCACGCACTTTTTTTTTTGAATACAATCAGAAAGCTCTTTCCATGTCTTGGCTAACATTTCACTCTTAAATGAAACCACCCACCTTGCCCCTCAAAAACAAAAAGGTAATACATCCAGCTGCTCTTTGTTGTGCATTTTGCTGTGTGGAAACTCGCTGGCATGCAGGACAATCACCTCAAAGTATTTTATTGTATTTAAAAGAACTTTAGGGTGTTTGAGAGCCACAGTAAGTTGCTATGTACAGTCTAGGACCCTTAATTCAACTTATGTTAGTTCAAACTGCAATTGTTCTAAATAAAAGCTTCTGTGCCGTTTTATTAAAATGCTTTATTCATATTACTTGGAAAATTAAATTTGAGGAAAATAAACTTTGAATCAACAGGAGTAGACTGGAATTGGAAGTTTCTCTTTTGTCAATAGTGCCCCAGTTAAAACAGTAAGTGTTGTGAACTAACTGTACTGGTAGTTTGATCAACCGTGGTTCCTTTTGACATTAATCTCATTTGCATGGGCAGCATCCATTTTGTGGATGGGCAATATCTTCTCAGAGGGCAGAAATAGCCAATTCACTTGATAATGGCAAGGACAATTAAGAATATTGTAAGAAAGGGAATTCTGAAAACAGAGCATAAAGAAAATAAAATGCCCCCCAAAAATGTGATTAACAAGTGGATGTCTATTAATTTCTTCCATTCACAATCATAATGCACATTGAAACACACAAAAAAGGTGATATGAATGTATAAAATTATACAGTACAAAGAAAATTTGTTTAATCTGCTCTTTTAAAACTTGTATAAAGACTGCTTCAAGACAGACAACCCCTCTGTTCATACATTTAAAAAAAACTGATTTTAAAGAAATAGGTTTTTATAATAAAACATGGTAGTTGGTTCACATTTTTAAATTTTCTGTAGAGTTGACCTGGTTTGATATTCTGCTGCGATCCCAAAATTGAATATTCTTTAAGAAATATTTCATCTTCATTATTCTTTTGCAAATGTTGTCAAATACGTAAATTTTCAAAACTTGAGGTACAACATACTTTTACTTAATTTCCAACATGAATATAACTGCAACTCCATTGCAAGCTGCACTAGTAGGTAGCTGTCAAACAGTGGTGTGCTGGGGTTGCAAACACACCTACCCCACCAAAAACCTATGCCAGCAACATCAGGACACAAAAGCTCCATAGGAGTATCTTGGGGTTAGTGGAAATGAAAGAGAAACTGGACCAAAACAAAGGGTGACAAAAACTATGTCTAACATGATCTCCTCAAGTCTGAGGATGTGAGAGGTGACACTTTACAGCAATTCAGAGAGACTGAATAGTTGCAGTTTGGAAGAGAGGAGGTGCAATACTGATCTGATTTAATGCATACCTACAATATTGTAAATACATTTAACATTAACAAACTTTGTAAGAAGCTGCTTTTTATTGGTTGCAATTGGCAGTTTAAAATAAGTCATTTTGATTGGAGTACATATTTCAATTGCATAGGAGCTACTGTTTGTTTTCAAAAATTAAGTGTTTTACCTACTGAATATTGCTGGTGTCTATTAGAATACAGCAGATTTAGATTTGCATTTTTTCCCTTATGCAATGAGAATCCAGCACAGAAAGGCCAACAAAATGAAAAGTCATTTTATGCATTTGATTCAATAAAATTCAAGTTAGTCTTAAGATTTGTGAAGGAGGGAATCTGACCAAACCACAAAAACTTTGAGGGAAGATTATTTTTTTAAATTTGCCAAAGCATGGATTTTGTGAAGCTTAAAACAGAAGTGTATTCTACACAGTCGCCTCAATCCTAATTTGGATGAAGAATTATCTGTACACTTATCAATGTGTCCCATCTTTTCTTTTGCTCCGAGGTTCTGCCCACCCAATATGAACTCTGGGGTTGCTTTCCCCTTTGTGATGCTCTATCCGTCATGATACATTGAATTACGATTATGGCCATTTCACGAGAATGTACTTTCCCTTTAGGCACACAATGAGAATATGGCCTGACAAATTCAATGGGATTCTACAAGACCAAATTTCGATGCATCATGTTGGGTGGTTGGGTCAGCATTTCAACTTATTTCCCCCATAATTTGCGATTGGACCAAGAAGAGCGGGCAACAGCAGATACAACGCTAACAGATCAGTCTCTTGGTTTGGTGCAATACATAGTGAAAGGCTACAGTTGGAGCATGTGCACAACATCTGGTCAAAACTTCAGAAATCCAGACTAAAATAACTAAAACCACACAATCCAAGCAAACTACAATATATTATCATTTTATATCATACTTTCATTAAAAGGAGAAAAATAATGAAGGGAAAGAAAAGCACACAACTAGCACCCAAAGCACTCAATCATCAATATATGTCTTCCACCCACATCCCTTACCAATTTACAAGTTTAAACTGTACATTGTTACAAAGTGAATAACTATCAAAGCTGAAATAGCTATTAAAAGGAGAAAAGAAAACTGGTAAAAGACTGCAACACTGCAATTTATTTGCATGTAGCTCAGCTTGAAGTGTGCAGTGAACCGGACCACACCCGAACCAGTGTCACATCTCATTAGAGACAGAATCACTTTTTCTTGCTCTGATTTTGGCTCAATTTAAAATAAATCTGGCTCTGATAGACCCAATGTTATTCATTCAAAACTCAATAAAAGGCCATTTCAATAATACTGCAAAAAAGTCATGTCAGGCCTGGATTTTTTTTCTCTGTGTTAAAGCCATGGTGTGGAGATTTCCACAAATATGTTCATGTTTAAAAGGTAGGTTGTGTTGTGTTGATATAATCCATCACAGTAAATCCAGGACACAGAAAACTAACCAAAAAGAGATACTGTCCCTCTGACTTGTCTGGGTAATGACCCCTTTGGCTAACCTGCTTGTCCTATAGACCCATAAAAAAATACCTTTTTAGAAATTGTGTTATGAATAGCATATCTATACTTACCTGTGTGAATGCACCTTTGTTTGAACTCAAAGCAGCCATGATACACAGGATAGTGTATGATAGTTGCCATTTTTAGCTTCGAAAGTTAAAAGTTAAATGAATCAGTTTATTAGATCGATTTCAACATCTTCTCTTCTCTTGTGTACCATGGTAGCTTCTAAGTCCATCATTCAGTCTCAAGAGTATTGCACAACTCCAGATGCCTGCAATACATCGGTAATTACCTGAGGGGAAAAGAGGTACATATCACCCAGATCAAACATACACAAGTTCACAGCTCATTAAAAAAGGAGCATGCCAATGAGGTCATTACTCAGGTTTCTGTAAAGGGGCATAAGTACCTACAGGCACATACATGGGTACACTGGCCTGGTTCCCTGCAGACTTGATCTCAGTAGATTATTAAGACAGAAGGCACAGTCAAAAGGCCACTGCTGAAAAAGGACTGCTCGTGTGGTACAGCGCACCTTGT
Organism: Cetorhinus maximus; assembly: GCF_964194155.1. Classification (NCBI taxonomy): domain Eukaryota; kingdom Metazoa; phylum Chordata; class Chondrichthyes; order Lamniformes; family Cetorhinidae; genus Cetorhinus; species Cetorhinus maximus. The sequence goes on along the minus strand of NC_135891.1, from coordinate 103,241,068 downwards.
TCCTTTGCTGGTTAAGTTTCTATACTTGATAATATAGTTTCTTCATTGTACCACATGGCAAATTTCCATCAGCAGCAAGCCATTGACTAAACCATCTGCCAATCTCATGCCTATTTGTTTGCACAAAAACAGGTTTTGTCTTAAGCCGGGCTCTTCAAGATACCATGTTGGATTTTCCCACATGAAAGTCTTGCTACAATATAGCAGTTCATAATTTCTGAATTTTTTCAGCCACCACAATGGGATTCTCTTTCCGGATCTTCTCTGCTGCTTCAGCCTTGTAATCATAAGGGCAGTTGTGTTTGTCAGAGTAACGGTGAAGTCCACAGAAAAGGTTTCCACAACGACAATCAAATCCTGTTGGGACAGAAGTGTACGGGAAACCTTAAGAAAAGCAGTTTTGTCTTCAGTTCAACCCTGTAAAAAGTATGATTTGGCGTACATTGGTGCTGGGATTCAACAAAGGACTGATGGTAGAATTGAAGTTGAAAACTAACTTAGACCATAAGACATAGGAGCAGAAATTAGACCTTGTTGGATAATTGAACTGAAACTAATGTCGCGCTGAGGTCACTGGTCAGTGAAATGGTGGGGACAAAAGGAAGAAGTGGAATAAAACAAAGAGAAAAATCTCCCAAGATTATAAATATTTCATGTAGACATAGATCATTGGCACAAACAAAATTTTCTAACTTCAAAGCAATGCAGTAAATGTTTGAATGTTCATCTAACATGTACTTCTTATTCACTATGTTAGCCAATACATGAGAAAACAATTATAAACACTATAATACTTTTAAGTACACATTCATGACAAACATGAGCTCCCACTAATACAAGTCAAAGTATTTTTTTTATCCACACATTTGTTTTATATCCATATTTTCCATAGGACAGCACATTATTCTTTGAAACTGCTTCAAACAGTGTGCAGCTGGACAAAAGATTTTGTTAAAAGCGCATTTTCTAAAAGAGCATTTGGCTTCATTTTAAAGTGGACCTGAGCACAGTCGCCAACTCTAAATTTTATTTGTAGACTTTTCAATATGCTTTAAAAGCTCAGTTTGAACCCAGAATTTATCTTAAGCCTCCAGGGTCCTTGAAAGAATCCACAGGACAGGCATTAATTTCATGAATTTCAGCACCACCTCCATTGTACTCAGATCAATATCAAGCATCACACTTCATTAGTTGCCCATTAGAGTCAGACATGTTGGTAAAAACATCTCTACCTGCAAAGCTCAAAGGTACCTTAAAGTATATCACATTCTGAATTAGCGTCTTTAATGATCTCTGATGTGAATTTTGCTGTAATCCAAAATGAGATCAATGGAAATACAGGTATACAATTGCTTATTTCAGGAGTGAACAATTAAACAGTATTTTGTGTGGTACGAGAATGAGCAAATGCCAATCACCCAGAAAAAGTAGCAAATGTTTCTCCTCTACTTTTGTATTGGAATTTGTGCCATGGCAGAGAAATCACTATAGTGGGAAACCCAGACTGTGCAGATTAGACCAGGTAAGAGCAGGTCTGAACTTCGTGGATTCATTTGGATAGCCAGGGTACCCCTTTGGATCTGGTCTCAGGGCACCTTTAGGGGAGATCAGTCACCCTCCAGAAATGTTAAAAGTCAGCATAAATGTGCTTAAAAAGTGGATAAACTCATTGGAACTGTCAGAAGCACCTGTCAAGGCAGCGCATCAGAACTGCCAAAGAGGGCGCTGTCAAGACCAATTGTCAAAGGGAACCATCAAGCTGTCAAGGTATGTTACTGAGGTGACATGGAGGGTATGGGGTTATGAGCACAAGGAAGTGTGTGTGGGGGTTGAGGGCTGGAGGGACTTTTTCTCAGAACTTTGACTAAGTGCTGCAGCACAGAGGTAAGCCTTCCAGCCAGCCCATCTTTGCACCAGCAGCCTCCACACTCATTCCAAGGCCAGGTTCGTGGAGCCGGGAAACGTCCCAACTCTACGTTCCCGACTCATGAGCACAAATATATGCCATAACTCTAATTCAAGTTCAAATTACACTACCTTGTTACACCAAGATTACATGGAATCTGTAGGGTTACATTATCCTTACCAGTCAATCCAACCTTCTTCCTGCAGGTGAAGCATCTATTCTTTTTGGGTTTTGACTTTTCTGGAACCTTCTCCTCTCCCTCTGTGCAACTTTCTGCAGTTTCCACATTCACAGCAACTGGTAATATAACATCCATGAGAGTAAGTTTGTTCTGATGACAAATGTTTGCAGCATAATTACAAGAAGCTCACAGGAGAGAAGGTGGACTACAAATTCTGACAACTAGAATTTTTATTTTAACCTGTTATAAAATTAAGTAATTTTACAAAAACATACACCATAGTTTTAAAAGTGGTTCAGAAATACTAGTTGCTTGGATTCAGGAAGCTCAGCATGCAGATTATCTCCATAAACCAGCAGTGCACTTGTAGACAAAGTCAAATGGTATAGAACACAAGCTCCCAGAGTCAGATCTACAATGTAAAAGTAGCTCGTTACCAGGGTTGAAAGGGTTAAGTTATGAGGACATTTTGCATAGGCCAGGCTTTAATTCCCTTGAATATAGAAGATTGGAGATGGTGTCACTGAGGTGTTTAAGGTGATCAAAAGAGATGAGAGAAAAACTATTGCCTCTGGTAGAGATGTCCAAAGTAAGGGGGCATTACTGTGAATTTGGAACTAGGCCATTTAGGGGTAATATCAGAAACAAAAGGGTAATGAAAATCTGGAACATTCTCCTCCTAAAGCACAAATGAAAATTTCAAAACTGAAATAGATAAGATTTTTATTAGCTAAGACTAGTAAGCGTTATGGAACCAAGGTAAGTAGATGGAGTTAAAATGCAGATCAGCCAAGATATAACTGAAATGCCTACTCCTGTTCCTACCTACTGATTTCAGTACACAGTAACACTAGGATAGTATTACGTTCTGCCAGCATGAACACCATAACCAGATTAAAACTATGAATATTTCCCTACTTAGTATACCTTTCTCATAAATACTGATTGACTTTTTCAAAACAGCAAAAAACACACCCACCCAAACTTACTTCCATTTCTCAACTTATTGCTTCCCTGCTTATTTTCAGAGAGTCTTTGTACTCAAAACACTGAGTAATTTTACTTCAGAGGACAGAAACCAACCTGATGCTGTGACGACTTCAACTTTTAGAGCTCCCTCTGTCTCAGTGCTCGACTCATCTTGAGAGATACTCATTGCTGTCATCTGCTGTGTTACTGGAGTGCTAGAAACAGAATTCTAAATGTCATCAAGTGCAGATTAACAAAATGCCAACATATTACAAGTAGTAGCATATTAGGCCATTTCAAAGAGCAGTCAAGGAGCCAACCACATTGCTGTGGGTCTGGAGTCACATGTAGACCAGGCAAGGATGGAAGATTTCCTTCCCTAAAGGGAATTAATGAACCAGATAGGTTTTTATAGCAATCGATGATAGTTTCATGGTCACCACATGTGACGAGCTTTCAATTCCAGATTTGATTAATTGAATTTAAATTCCACCGGCTGCTGTGGTGAGATTTGAACCCATGTGCCCAGAGAATTAGCCTGGGCCTCTGGATTACTAGTCCAGTGACATTAACAACAGGCCACTGTCTCCCCCACTACGCAACACAGTGACTGCTTCATGAAAATCCACAAACCCAAGACTAAATTTCCTGCCAGGCACTCATTATCCTTCAGACTTTTGTGTACACAGTTTTTAAAACAATTTCTTATAATTATGCTAGGGAGGGTAGATGAACCACAACATGAACACTATTAAGCACTTCCAGGTAATCTACATGCCCGACGTGAAGGAAAGCTCCAAACTTAATCCACTTCTACACCAACTGCATCAGTCTGAATTTTAGCCAGCATGTAACTGAGCCACACAGGCCAGAGGGGTCCAAGGTTTGGTTCCCAGCCTGTATGGAGATAATTGGCAAAGTCTTAAAGTAAGTACCTATGTTTCATGCTTGGGGACAGGAAATCTAGGCTACATACTGTACAAGGTATTGTAGGAAGGCAGGGAATCATAACCCAGCACCACTCAGTACTTTCAGGCAGGGACAGTGAGCAAGAACTGGAGTGATTAAAAAAAAAAGTGACTTTGAAATTTTCACACTCATGTTTCACCATAATCCTACTTGGTCAACTCAATCTCAAGAATAATAGACATACCTAGTTTTGACAGATGTGGCATTAGAGGCATCTGCAGATATTTCAGGGTTTCCTTCTGTGCACTGAACAGGGGTGGACTCTGTGCTTGAATTGCTGTTACTACTGACCGCACTAGCTGCTGTTGGGTAAAGAAAGTTTTAATACCAACTCATTCAACTCAACCACAACACTGAGAATGTACAACAACTTCTAAAACAACTCCACCGATGCATTTGTTAGTTAAAGAATTGTAACTTTGTGATTTAAGTGCTAGTTGGATTCATTGCAGTTGATAGGTTTCCTTCTTTGTCAACTCTCATATCAATTTATCTTTTTAGTGCAACTTTACCAGAATGTGAACCAAAACTCGAGAAACATGCCGAAAAGGGCAAAAAGCATTACATGTACATCTTATACTCCCTCAGGCAGGGAGTATAAGCAACTCTACACACTGAAGGAATATAACAAATAAATAACTGAATTTCTAACATTGCAACCTGGCAAACCTACCCCACAATTTATTTAAAACATATACTCACCTCTTCCCTCTCAACACAGTCAATTTGACAAAGGTGAAAACCGCTACATATTTTTACACATCTGTTAATTGTTAATGGTTAAATCTTTGAAAGCCATATCCTTTGATATATAACTTTCTTCCAATTAAATGAATTTATCCAGCGAGTAGCTTTGCTGTACAGACTAGGAAGATCCCGGGTCTGACACGGTGTACGTTGAGTTAGCTGAAATAGCATGAGGGGTTCTACAATCAATATCCTGGGATTGAAGGAGGGAAAAATTAGCCAGGATTCCTGATCAATATACAGCAATCTTTGCTAAAAATGCGCACATGTATAAATATTGGGGGTGAAGGCAGGATTTGGCATGGCTGCGATACGTCTACATCTTTCTTCCCTTTCCAATCAGTCAAATAGCCTGTTAAATGTACACAGTCTAATCTTACCCAGTCACTGCTTTCAGGAGGAAATGAGAGAATTAGCAAAAAGATGCATTAACAGAGAAAACAATTGTCTGGCAAAGTAGAGTTCATCAATTAGTTCACATGAGTATCTCAGAGATCTTAAAAAAATGTAATACTGAAAAGCATTATTACAAGGAAAGGGAAAGATAAAACCAAAATCCAGTTAGCCATGAGGGAAAGATATGGCCTAAAAAATGCAGAAAGGTTGTAGTATATACATAAATAAAATTCCAAATGAACTCTATTATTTGTGCACTGTAATCACAATAAGGCTATTTGTTATTCAGTCAGTTGATTAGGCCAATATCCAGGATGCAGTTTAAGGGCCTAATTTGCCCCACAAGTTATTTAATTTGCAGCCTGCAAAGCTCATGTCAGTTCCTTTCTACTGTGTAAGCAAATGGACTCCAACTTCAGCTCTTTAATCTCAGCCTGGAGGGCTGGGAATGCTGCTCAGTCTTTTGACCAACTAAGAGTAAACTTTGATCAGTTGCCCAGGTGCAAGAAGTTTTAAGAGCCAAAGCTTCCAAGTTTTCAAGCTTGAGAGGTGTGGCAGGGCTCGGACTGAGAACATGGGCAGATTTCTATGTAATCAGACAAGTTACTGATGTTGACAAAATTCCAGATTCCTGGGGAATTTTAAAACAATTAAAAAATAACTTTTAAGGCTGCCAAGAGAGCCAGTGACATCCCATCTTACTGAGCTGAATTAATTTCACATAAAGAAACTAAAATAAACTTGTTGCATTAATTCAATCCCAGGAATATTTTTCTTCATGAACCTTGACATCACAACTACTTAGCTCCAAGTAATGGTGTGCTTATATAACAAAACTAACTTTGCCACCCTGTCTTTTTCTTTGTTTTGTTGGAAGAGGAAAGCCTTTCAAAATAACAATTGTTATTTCTTAAAGAACTATTTTCAGGAATCAACTTGTAGATAGCCATATATATGAATTTACAAACATAACATTCAGGCAAGCCTTAACCTTCAAAGACACAATTTTAAATACTAAATAAGCTGTCACATCATTTCTTTCTTCTCTGCCCACAAAACATGTTCCATACGCTGCAAGGTTCTGAAAATATACATGTCCACTTGCAGTGGAGAGGTATATTTCCCCTTTTCAGTTACATTGAATTTTATATTAAATACTGTTAGCACCATACTGGCAATGCTTTGGCAGGCTGACTGCTGCACCTAGTTCTCCAGATAGAGAAGGTTAAAGAGCTACAGCCGGATTCAACCATAGCTTCAAACTATTGCGACCAACCTGGAGGGCAGTGAACAGGGGGGAAAAAGTCCAGTTACATGCCAAGTGTAGTCCAGTAACTTTCATCTAGAACCCATTAAGTAGGAGCCAAATAAAGCAAGCTCCAGTCACAGCATCAGAAGTACAGTGCTGAATTTTTAATCTTAGTTCTAGCACTTTTTAAAATTTAAAAAATTGATAAAGGGCAGAAAGAAATCTACTTGTAATAGCACATGCTATCTTTAGGGTTTATTCGCGTGCATGTGTGCGTGTTTACTTCACACAACAACATTGCAAATATTTCCCATACTATAGACATAAGCAAAACATTTTTGGTCAACTTTGAGTATAGTCAATTTTAACGCCCCAAAGCAAGCCTCCTTGTGGCTATTGTTTTAAACCGAATGCCAATTACACTCAATTTTGATGTCTGGTTTAGGCTGAAGATCAGTTTCAAACAGAACAGATTTCACTAGTTCATTTCTGCAATGTTCCTCCAACAAGAAGTCAGCATCTTTAGTTTAACCATGAAAAAGTTTAATGGTCCATATGATTTGCTGTGGCACGGCAACAAATTGCACTCATTATTAGACTCGCTCATTTCAGGTTACGTTTTTTTTGTGTAGCAAGTTGCTGGAAGAGCAAGCTGACAATGTCAATTAGGGAAACTGGGCATCTGGGATAAGAAAACAGGGTAAGCAAGTGTGTACTTCCTTAACCAGACTGATAGGTTATGAAATTAACGGGGCAATGACTAAACTGGAAGTGCTACATTAGAACGTGTGAATTCAATGCAAAATCAGGTAGAGAGATGAATAAAAAGGGGAAGAAAGATTGGATTGAGACGAGAGAAAGTAAAAATTGTAATTTAAAAAATTTTACATTTTTAAAATCTCCATCAGCAATTAAAACCTAAAAGGAGACTCTGCACATCTAATAGTTGGTTTTGTGTGTCAGAGCTTTTCTTTGCCAGTAATTAACACTTCTTACACTGTTAAAAGGGGACTTGGACAAAACTTAAATTTCTGTGGTGGGTTTAGTTCATAACTACTGCGCAAATACAGCAACTTCATATTGTGCAGAGAAAAACGCTGTTTCTGCAGAGCTAACGGCACATCTCGGAAAGCAATTATTTGAGTTCTCACATTTAACCTCACAACTGCCCTTGCCTGAAGTTTCTGTAGCCTTTGCTAGTGCCATCAACCTCATAACATTTTGGCAGAAAATTATATGACAATTTTTAAAAATTCTTGGTTTATCACAAATGCATAAAGAAAAAAAGTTACCCGAAAAGCAGAAAGTTTCCCTGCCCCATTTGGAGAAGTTTCCCATGGTGTTCCATGCTGAAGCTTCCTGACTCACCTGGTGGGCTTATCCTGCCACTGTTCTGCTGTCTTTGTAGATACTCTTTGTAGCAAACTGAACACATTCCATTGGTTCGTGGGTTGCCATAGAAACCACAGCCCGTGGTACACAGCATGGGCACCTGTGTTTGATTTGTCTCCTGGGCCATCCTGTTTTACATATACCCACTGTACAATCTGCAATTAGACAGAACACAGATCAAACAGACTGCAACAACAGCACATGACAAAAAGCATTAGAATTAAATCATTTCATTATTACCATCTAATTTCAGACTCATTCTAAACTTCCTTGGGATAGGAGAAACCTAGAGAAATATCCTATTCGAGAAAAATTTGTGAAACCTATATAGTGAGTGCTTTTTTTTAAACCAATGTAGAAAAGAGAAAACAAAAATCTCTTCATTTTTCTACTTGCTGAAATAGTAAGTGCCAGTTGTGTAATTAGAAGAGCTGATTTGGGATTACTGGACTCAATTAACCAGTACAGTGTTGAAATTTATCAGGATGAGTTTAAGTGATCACGTAGTTTCAACTTTATATGTTTTTCTTTCTTGCCTGTTCAGGTGAACTTAAGGACATAGCTCCATATCTCTCCTAATTAATATGTCCTCACTTCATAAATACAGAAAGATTAAAAAAAAAGCACAAGGATTTTTCATTAAAAAAGAGAGACTGCCAGTTAAATATATTGCTAAACCCAATCTGCTGAGCAGCAAAGCAACTTTAACAACAGATTGAGTCTCAAAATCTGAAAATTACTGCTTCCATTCCATAATTCTGTCACTAACAAGCTCCATTTAACATCACAGTCTTAGTCAAAATCCAATGCAAATGTTTCATGTCCAAAGCTATAATACTAAGATACTGGAAGTTCAGTCATTTGATCACTGGGGAAATCCACAGTACAGGGCTGAACAACAGAAATGAAGAAAATTCCAGGTTCAGTCATTGATCTGTATGTACCAAATTAGCTGCTCTCAGCTGAGGTGACTAGTGTAAGGTGTCTGCTCACACTTGCTACCTTATGATTCCTGCTTGGAGCGTATAGAAACAGATGGTTCCTACAGCTGAACAGTACCAACACAAAATAAAGTACGTGGGCAAAGGTGCTGGCAACCAGGAACTATTACCCCAAAAGGAATCATTGCCTTTAAAGGGGGAAAACCAGGGAGAAACTGCATGATAAATAAAGGACATGGGAACTTCTCTGAAAGGCCACAGCTGATAATTAGGCAGCTGCTGTGCAGTTGTTAAAAAAACACAAAGCTTCAGGGCTTGAAGGTTTCAGAACTGAGACAAAAGATAAAAATCCAAGTTAAATATGTACCTACTGCACTTATACATTCAGACATTTGCTGTAGGCAAATTTAGAAATATAAAAACTACCCATACAGCAGCAGTGTAGTGCAACACAATTCATTCACAATTAGCATAGTGCACAAAGTAACTGTTAGGTTATGTACTCCCAAATATCATGGTCCAGTCACACACAATTGCATAAATTCATGGCTAAAGTGTACAAATTCCAATTAGACATCAACCTTAATTGTTTTATTGTGTGATTAAGATCTAGACAGGGGTTTTGGGGATTGTCTATTCTCCCAAAGTATGCTGCTCGAGTCTGTAGTTTCTCACTTTACAGCAAGTATTTACACATTTGACCTCTCCACAAAATGGGAGCTTCTCCTCCATCCAGATCTCTTGCCTCTCAGCCATGTGATCTGACATTATTATATCAGCATCATGTATGCCTCTGATGTTAACCCTTTACTCTACATCTCCCACCCCCACCCCCCACTCAAGTCTTTATCCCCAACGTATTTACATCTCCCCCAAAGTCTCAGACTTCACAGGGTTAGTCTGAAATGCCTTGACCAATTCTCCCTGGTCTCGATCTAATTTCCTTTTGTGGTTGAGGATATTCCGTACGGTCTTTGCTGTTGGTGTGAGTCTTCTCCTGGGTAGCTATAAAGCTTGTAGTCTTTATCAGGATCAGAGTCTCTAAGGATATTAATGTGCTGCACTTTTTCCTCATGATACCCTGGTCTGTTTCAATCCTGCACAATCCTGGTTGTGGAGTTTTCTTCCCCCCCAGTGATTGAACCCTCCTTCTATTGATCTCAGACCCATGCTCTCTCTGGGCTTTAGCACTGGTAACTCACATGATCTATGCCTATGATTAAAGTTCCGAATCTGGTTTATTCTTTGTTCTTCATGCTGTTTTACCCCGTGATTGTTCGTGGTGACATTGGGTTTGACTTTTTGCGCTAGAGATGGAAGCTATGTTCTCAATCTCCTACTCATTAGTAACTCTGATGGTGGGAAACCTTTTGTAGTGGTGAAGTTCAATAATTCAGAAGATCTATATTATCGTTTTGTTTCTCTTTAATAAATCTTTAATGGTTTGTACCCCTCTCTCAGCTTCTCCATTTGCTTGAGGATAGCAAGGTGAACTGTTTACATGAATGAAGCCCTATTCATTTGTGAAATTGCAAAATCTCTCAATAGCAAATTGCGACCTATTATTGGACACAATGATGTCCGGGATGCCACGTGTTGCATAAATTCGAGGGATTGGATCATTGCATTTGCTGTGATACCATGCAGCCTGAACAATCCATCATGAGTGGTAATCAATGACAATAAAGGAAGATTTTCCCCATTAATTCAAATAAGTCCATTCCCATGGCCTTGATGGGAAAGTAGAAGGTAATAGTGGTTCTTTGTTCTTGGCTGTTTACGGCACAAGAAAGATGGTCAGAAACCATGCCACCAAACTGATTGCTGTTGCACGACATTTTGATGATCATGGTGAAATCTTTGAAGAATATCAAGCCGAAGTGTTTTCGGTCTAACTATACCCTCATTGAAGGCTAGCAAGCTGTCAATGACTGTGAGGTGCTTGTGCTGCTCGAAAAGTATTGCTGAATCAGAGTAGTGGGGAGGGACATAGTTTGCCCGTCCTTCCAGGCAATATTTTAAGATTTGGAGACACCTTCATTTCATTGCTGGGCTTGTTTTATTACCTGCAATTTTCTTTTCCCCGCAGTAGCTGGTTAAGTGCTGAGTGATTAAGAAAAGGTGCAAATCCTCTGGTTTGGTTCCTTCTGATGGCATGTGTGACAGTGTCGGCCATTTTTTGACATGTCCCTTGCACAGTACTCTCCGCGATGGAGTCATACCTCAATCTTAGTCTGAACTGTTAGATTCTGGGCAGCACCTTCATAATTTCTTTCAAGTTCAGAAGGGTGACCGGTTGCTTATGGCCTGTTTCGATTTTGAAATGCAATCCCATAAGTCTGAAAATTTTTTGCATGCCCACATTGTTGCCAACACTTCTTTTTCTATCTTGGCACATCGCAGTTCTGTTTCTGCTAGTGACCTAGAGGTACAGTAGACTGGTTTATGCTTGCCATCTCCCTGTATTGAAATAAAACTGCCTGAGATCTGTAGACAATGCATCTGCTGTTGCAATGGTCAGTAATTCTGCATTATAATGTGCCAAGATTTCAGGAGAGATTAAAAGTGGTTTCATCCTTTCAAAAGCACTTTGCTGGTCTGCATTCCAGCACCACTGTTGATCCTATCTCAACAGCTGTCTCAAGGGCTCACTGATCACTGCTAGATTTGGCAGGAACTTGCCTACTTAGTCCAGCATCCAAAAGAATCTTTGAAGCTCCATTATGGTCTTGGGCTGTGGAAATTCTGATTACTTTTGGGTTTTGTGGACCAACTGTGATTCCAATGGCTTGTACTATGTGACCTAGAAATTTGATCATAGGTTTGGCAAACTAATTTTTCATTCAATGTTAGGCTTGTATCCCGTAAGACTCTCAGGACTGCTCTGAATCTGCGATCATGCTCTTCTCTCGTGGGCCTATGGACAAGTATGTCATCCATATAGCATATTACTCCTTCCATGCCCTCTAGAACGAGAGTGTTTTCTGGAAAACTTTTGGAGTGAATGCTATTCCACAGGGCAATCTATTAATACAATAATGGTGTTATAAATGTGGTCTGCAATCTGGATTCTTTGTCCAAAGGCAACTGCAAAAGTTCGCTATTCGCATCCAATTTAGTAAATAAAGTGCTCTTGGCTAGTTTGGCAAGGCTCTCATCCATTGAGGCCATCAGGTGGATCTCATGCCCCAGTGATTTGTTTCAGTTAAACCGATGCAGATTCTTATAGGGTCGTTTGGCTTTGGGACCACAGTCATTCCTGACCATCATTTTGTTGACATGGTGACCGGTGAGATAACCCGCACTGCATTTTTTCAATTTCACCCTCTACTTTTGTCCAAGAGTGGGTGATGGACTTTCCTCTGTGTATGGAGGCAAATTGGTTTAGCATCAGCTTGGAGGGTGATATGGTCCTCTGTCTTTAATTTCCCTAGGCCTGTAAACAATTTTGGAACTTCATTTTGAAACGAAGTTCATTTATCATCACCAACTTCGTCCACTTTATAGTATAATTTCAGTCTTAGGCATGCCTTTCTGCTTAGTAGAGATCACCCTTCCCTTGATTTTGAATGAGTGGGGTTCGAGGATTTCTCATTCTTTATATTTCAGCTTTGCCATGAGTTGGACCACCAGGAGAGCACTGATGCTAAACAAATTTGCCTTCAAACACTGAGGAAAGTCCCTCACCCACTCTTGGACAAAGTCAAGGGTGAAATTGAAAAGATGAGGGTTGCAATGTAATCTGTCTGAGCCATTTGGCTTCATCTGACAAAACAAATTCCTGCTCCTCAGTCTAGTTTAAGCTCTGCCGGGTGCCCATCCACTCCAAGTTTCATACTGCAATACTTGTTTTCAGTACCATTCACCTCCAGCAAGAAGGTTAGCTCCCTTGCTTGTGGTTCTTCCACTTCTTGTATGTGGCTCTTTTAAAATTTTCTCCCTCTTTCAGTTGTCCACCCTTGAGCAACAAACTGTTTTGAAGTGTTTAGAACCATTCAAAATGGATTTGAGAGAGAATTTTTGCTTTGGACTGTGCACAATCTCTTCATTCAGGTACTAAGAAGTTCTCTGGGGCACAGAAAAAAAACTCACTGGAAAATTTACTCTCTACAGATACGACATTTTCTAAAGGTCCAATATTTTCCTCAGAGATAGCAAAGTTGTTCAGTGTTTTGATAATTTATTTTCACGTCTCTAGGACAAGCAATAGGGAGTGCCCATGGTGATCATCTCCATTAGCTTCCCCATATAGAGGAAAGAATCTGGCCCGCAACCAGTCAGCACTAGAAATCTCACTCTTCATGCCAGGAACCTGAAAACTCCCTGGCAAAGCATGCTAAAGTAGTTTACACCTCTGTTGCTGAATTTATCCCTCAACCAGCACAATTAAATAGGCTTTAATTATTTATACCCTTGATATTTACAGAGTATTTATGTGCACAAATTGGCAAACATATTTGTCTTCATTACCTGTGACAATACTTTCAAAGGACTTCATTGGCTGTGACATGCTTTGTGATGTTGCATACACATGAAGTGCAGTACAAGGAATCTTTCATTTCTCAATTCAAAACGTATTCTCTATTAGGTCAAATTGAAACCATGCAAAAACATCCTCCTGTGTTGTTCTATTAAAATTGCTTAATTTGAAGATTGTGTTTTGGGCAAAAAAATCTGTTTTGAATTAACAGTAGGCTATTATGGCATGCTGCACCACAGTTACATTTTGGGTTAAGGTTAAAAAAAGCTGATGGGGTTTCCCCACCGGTTATCTGGTCATTGGGCGAGAGCCCCCTTTTTGGCAAAACACAATCCTGGCCACAATACTTACTTGGGCATATATCGTCGGTCCTCCTTTGCTGTTGGGTCAAAATCCTGTAGCTTCCTACACATCATCATTCAGGCAACACCTTCACTTGTACTGGAAGCAGTTAAAGAAGGCCTACCACCACCTTTTTGAGGGCAACTAGAATTGATCCTAGCCAGCAACACCCATATCCCAAAAATAAAAGCAGCTCTAAACTGAAGTAAGCTTCCTCGATGGCAAAATGAAAATCAAAAGAACTGTAGCAGCTATTCTCTGGTACAACCATATTTCACGAACATTCTGCTGCCCTGGAGAATTGGCTAAGTTTAACTTGTTGGCCTTGATTTCCTGGTCAACAGTCAAGTGATGGCGCTTGCCTTTGACCTCAAAGAAAGCAATCTTTGCGATGTGATTTCCCCTTTCTCAATGTTAGTTTGAATCTGGTACCAAGTTAAGGGGATCCCCAGGCATCCAGCACCAGTGATCTGTTATCAGGCAGGGTATGCAGTCAAGAACATAAGAAATAGGAGGACTAGGCGATTTGGCCCCTTGAGCCTGCCCCATCATTCAATAAGGTTATGGCTTATCTGCCCCAAGCCTCAACTCCTCTTTCATGCCAGCTTCTCATTGTCCTCAACTCCTGATATTTCAAAAATCTACCTACCTCCTCTTTAAATACTTTGTGATCTCGCCTCCACAACTCTCTGGGGTAGAAAATTCCAGACATTCGCTACCTTCTAAGAAGAAATTCCTTCGTATCTCAGATTTAAATGAGTGTCTCCTTATTCTGTAACTATGTCCCCTAGTTTGAAATTCCCCTGCCAGTGGAAACATCTTCTCGACATCTATCCTGTCAAGCCTCCTCAGAATCTTGTACATTTCAATAAGATCACCTCTCATTCTTCTAAACTCTAATGAATAAAGGCCTAACCTGTTTAGCCCTTCATCCCAGGAATCAGCCACGTGAATCCTTTTTGAACTGCCTCTGATGCTTATGTACAAGGACCAAAACTGTACAGTATTCCGGGTGCGGCCTCACCAACACCCTGTACAGTTGTAACAAGACTTGCCTATTTTTAAACTCCAACCCCCTAGCAATATAGGGCAAAATTCCATTTGCCTTCTTACTTACTTACTGTACCTGTGCACTAAATTTGTGTTTCTGCACAAGAACACCCAGATGCCTCTGTGCTGCACTTTTTTGGAGTCTCACTCTCTATTTAAATAACAGTCTGCCTTTTTATTTTTCCCACCAAAGTGCATGACCTCACACTTCCCTACATTAAACTCCATCTGCCAAGTTTTTGCCCACTCGCTCAACCAATTTGTATCCCCTTGCAGATTCCTTATGTCCTCATCACAACATGCCCTCCCACCTATTTTTGTATCAGCAGCAAATTTGGATACATTACATAAAAGGAAAATACTGCGGATGCTGGAAATCTGAAGCAAAAACAAAATGCTGGAAAAACTCAGCAGGTCTAGCAGCATCTGTGGAGAGAGAAACAGTTAATGTTTCGAGTCTGTATGACCCTTCTTCAGAGCTGAAGAGAAGTGGAAGTGTGATGAAATTTATACAGTTTAAGGGGGTGGGACAAGTGCAGCTGGATAGAAGACCAAGGTGAGGACAAAGGGGGGCGGGATTGACAAAGATGTCATGAACTGAAAAACAAAGGGAGTGTTGATGGTGGTAGTCAGTGCTAAAAAGGTGGCATAAAGGTAAGAAAGCAGAATGCGATTAGAGCAGGGGTAGCATTGTGTGAAAGAACAACTTGGAACAAGTAACAGATGGCCCTGTGGGGGATGGGGTGGGGGGAAAAAAAAGATAGAAAATGGGTTAAAAAGGGGATAAAACCACGGATAAATTAATAAAAATAATTGGATAAAAAATGTAGAAAAAAGGGAGTGAGGATGGAGGAGAGAATTCATGGTTTGAAGTTGTTGAACTCAATATTAAGTCCAGAAGGCTGTAAGGTGCCTAATCAGAAGACGAGGTGCTGTTCCTCCAGTTTGTGTTGGGCTTCACTGGAACATTGCAGCAGGCGAAGAATGGAAATATGGGCATGAGAGCAGGGTGGTGTGTTGAAATGGCAAGCGACTGGCAGGTCTGGGTCATGCTTGTGGACAGGTCGAAGATGTTCCGCAAAGCAGTCACCCAGTCTGCGTTTGGTCTCTCCGACGTAGAGGAGACCGCAAGGGGAACAGCGGATGCAGTAGACCAAATTGAAGGAGGTGCAAGTGAAGCGCTGCTTCATCTGAAAGGAGTGTTTGGGCCTTTGGACGGTGAGAAGGGAGGAGGTAAAGGGGCAGGTGTCAGGTGTTGCACCTTCTGTGATTGCATGGGAAGGTGCCGTGGGGAGGGGATGAGGTGTCGGGGGCGATGGAGTAGTGAACCAGGGATTGTCACTACAGAATCGGGGAGAGAAAGATGTGTTTGGTGGTGGCATCATCCTGGAATTGGCGGAAATGGCAGAGGATGATCCTTTGAATGCGGATTCGGACATATTCCACTCTGGCTCCTCCTCAAAGTCATTAATATTGATAGCAAATAATTGAGACCCTAGGACTGACCCTTGTGGCACTCCACTAGTTATGTCTTTCCAACCTGAAAAAGACCCATTAATCCTGACTCTGTCTTCTGTGTGTTAACTAATCCTCAATCCATGCTAATACGTTACCCCCAACACCATGAGCTCTTATCTTGTGCAATAACCTTTTATGTGGCACCTTATTGAATGCCTTCTGGAAATCCAAATACATTACATCTACCAGTTCCCCTTTGTCAACTCTGCTCATTCTATTCTCAAAGAACTCTAACAAATTTGTCAAACATGATTTCCCTTTCACAAGGCCACGTTGACACCATTTGATTGCATTCAGCTTTTCTAAATGTCCTATTTCTTCCTTAATAATGGACTCTAGCATTTTCCCAACGACAGACATTAGGCTGACTGGCCTATAGTTTCCTGCTTTTTGTCTCCTTCCCTTCTTGAACAGGGGTATCACATTAATGGTTTTCCCAATCGGCTGGGACCCTCCCAGAATCCAGTGAGTTCTGGAATATTTTGACCAATGCTTCCACTATCTCTGAAGCCACTTCCTTTAAAACCTTTGGATGCAGGCCATCAAGTCCTTGTCTGCCTTTAGTCCCATTAGTTTGTAAATACTTTGTCCCTCGTAATAGAGTGCGTTACAAGATCTTTCCTCTCATTAGCTCCTTGCTTATCTGATATCTTTGGGATGTTTATAGTGTCCTCCACCGTGAAGACTGGTGCAAAATATTGGTTAAGTTACCTGCCATTTCCCTGTTAACAATTCTCCAGTCACATCCTCCAAGGGTCCCATGCTCACTTTAGCCACTTTCTTTTTATATACTCATAGAAGCTCATGCTGTTTGTTTTTATATTTCTTGCCAATTTACTTTCATAATCAATTTTCTCCCTCTTTATTAGCTTTCTAGTCAAATGTTGCTGGTTCCCCAAAAATTCCCAATTCTCTGGCCTACAACTAGTTTTTGCCGCTTTATATGCCTTAGTTTTTGATTGCATACTCTCCTTGACCACCTTGGTTAACCACGGGTAGCTCATCTTTCTCACCGAGTCTTCCTTTTTGACCGGGATAAATTTTTGCTGAGCGTTATGAAATATCTGCTTAAACGTTTGCCACTGCTCATCCACTAACCTTCCCCTTAGTCCATTTTCCCAGCCTGCTTTAGACAGCTCTTTCTTCATCCCTCTGTAATTGCCCTTATTTAAGTCGAGGACACTGGTTTGGGACCAGAGTTGCTCACCCTCAAACTGAATTTAAAATTCTACCATGTTGTGATCGCTACCCCCTAGAGGATCCTTAGCTATGATATCTCTTATTAATCCCATCTCATTACACATTACTGGATCTAAAATAGCTATTCCCAGGTAGGTTCTGCAACATATTGCTCTAAGAAACAATCCCTGATGCACTCTACAAATTCATCTTCTATGTTACCCCTGCCAATCTGATTTGTCTAGTCAATATGAAGATTAAAATCACTCATGTCAATTGTAGTGCCCTTCTTACACATCTCCATTATTTCCTGACTTATACTTTGTCCTACAGTGAGGCAAATCGTAGAGGTCCTATAGACGACTCCCACCCATGACTTCTTCCTCTTGCTATTCCTCATTTCCACCCAAAGTGATTCCACATCACGACCTATTGCACCTATATCACTACTTACCACTGCACGGATACCTTCCTTTATTAACAAAGCTACCTCAGCTCCTTTTCCTTTTTGCCTATTTTTCCAGAATGTCGAATACCTTGAATATTGAGTTCCCAGTCTTCATCACCCTGCAACCACGTCTCTGTAATAGCTGTCAAGTCATTTTGTTTATTTCTATTTGTGCCGTCAACTCATTTATCTTGTTGCGTGCATTCAGATAAAGAGCCTTAAGCTTTGACTTTTTACCATTATTGCTTATTCTGGTTCTAATTTCTGAAGCACTCTCCTGCTTATATTTTCTGCCCCTTCATGTCATACTTCAATTATCGTTCACCTCTTCACTACCCTGCACCTCTGCTCTCTCATTTCTTTGATTTTTTAAACTTCCCTTCAATTGAAACTCTGCCCCCTCCCCGCCAACACTAATTAGTTTAAAGTCCAGTCTACAACCCTAGTTATAGGATTCGCCAGGACACTGGTCCCAACATGGTTCAAATGAAGTCCGCCCCAACAGAACAGCTCTCTCCTTCCCTAATACTGGTGCCAGTGCTCCATGAATCGGAGCCTATTTCTCCCACTCCAATATCTGAGCCACGCATTTACCCCTCTAATCTTATTTACCCCACGCCAATTTGCCATGTGGCTCAGGTAGTAATCTTTGTGGTTTTGCTTTTTAATTTAGCCCCGGGCTGTTCGTAGTCCCTCGGCAGAACCTCTTTCCTAGTCCTACCTATGTCGCTGGTACTTTCATGGACCACAACAACTGGATTCTTCCCCCTCCCACTCTAAGTTCCTCTCCAGCCCAGAAGAGATGTCCTTAACCTTGGCACCAGGTAGGAAACACAGCCTTCGGGACTCCCTGTCTTTGCTGCAGAGAACAGTATCTATTCCCCTAACTGTCCTACCCCCTATTACTACTACATTTCTCTTTCTGCCCTCCCACTTGAATGGCACTCTGTACCACGGTCCTGTGGTCAGTTCGCTCATCCTCCCTACAGTCTGTGCCCTTGTTCACAACTGGAGCAAGAACTTTGTACCTATTGGACCAGGGCACTGGCTGAGACTCCTCCAAGGCTAAATGCTGGATGCCCAGACCTGCCTCACCTGCAGTCACATCCTATTCCTGACCACGGTCTAAATTTGATGCAATTAACATAAGGGGTGTGACTGCCTCCTGAAACAGTGTCCAACTAATTCTCCCCTTCCCTGACACGTTGCAGTGTCTGCAGACTCTAGCTCATCAACTCTGAGCCGAAGTTCCTCAAGCAGCCAACACTTCATGTCGTCACTGTGGACCGCACCGGCGTCCACATACTACAGCTGCAACACGTCACCTGCCCAGTCACCTCTATTCTATTTAATTAATTTGGATGTTAAAATATTTTAAAAGTGAATTTCTTAACTGTACGCTTCAGCTGTAATAACGCCTCCTGATTTAAACCACTTGGCCAAAAGAGACACGGAAGAGATGCCCACCAAACACCTTCCTGTTTCCCTTGGACTCTGGCTCCGACAGGTAGAAACAGGATGAAGGGGTTCTCTGCCACTGGTTTTTATCTCCTTCCGCCGCTGCCCTTCTCACACAGGTCCGCTCTCATGTGCTCTCTCTCCAAACTCCGCACTGCTTTATGGGCTCTCTCTCAAAACTCACACTGCTTTAATTAATGAAATATTCGCATAGACAGCAACCAGGAAGCAAAACACTGCGTACCCTTTATTTTTAGTTAAATTTTACTCACAGCAAAATGATTGGACAATTAAACAAGTCACTGGAGGAGGCGGCTCCACAAATATCCCCAGCCTCAATGATGGAGGAGCCCGGCACATTAGTGCTAAAAGATAAGTCTGAAGCATTCACAACAATCTTCAGTCAACAATGACGAGTGGATGATCCATTTCAGCCTCCTCCTGAGGTCCCCAGCATCACAGATGCCAGTCTTCAGCCAATTCAATTCACTCCATGTGATATCAATAAATGGTCGGAAGGCACTGGATACTGCAAAGGCTATGGGCCCTGACAATATTTCAGCAACAGTACTGAAGACATGCTCCAGAATTTGCTGCGCCCCTAGCCAAGCTGTTCCAGTACAACTACAACACTGGTATATACCTAGCAGCGTGGAAAATTGCCCAGGTGTCCTGCATACAAAATGCTGGGCAAATTCAACCCAGCCAATTACCACCCCATCAGTCTACTCTCGATCATCAGCAAAGTGACGGAAGGGGTCATCAACAATGCTATCAAGCAGCACTTGCTTAGTAATAACGTGCTCAATGACGCTCAGTTTGGGTTCTGCCAGGGTCATGCAGCTCCTGAACTCATTACAGCCTTGTACAAACATGGGCAAAGGAGCTGAACTCCAAGAGTGAGGTGAGAGTGACTGCCCTTGACATCAAGGCAGCATTTGAAAATGTGTGACATCAATGAGTACTAGCAAAACTGGAGTTAATGGGAATAAGGGGGAAATCTCACTGCTGGTTGGAGTCATACCAAGCACAAAGGAAGATGGTTGTGGTTGTTGGAGGTCAATCATCTCAGCTCCAGGACATCACTGCAGGAGTTTCTCAGGGTAGTGTCCGAGGCCCAACCATCTTCAGCTGCTTTATCAATGACCTTCCTTCCATCATATGGTCAGAAGTGGGGATGCTCGCTGATGATTGCACAATATTCAACACTATTCGTCACTCCTCAGATACAGTCCATGTCCAAATGCAGCAAGATCTGGACTTGGGCTGACAAGTGGCAAGCAACTTTTGCACCACACAAGTGCCAGGCAGTGACCATCTCCAACAAGAGAGAATCTAACCACCACCCCATGACATTACCATCACTGAATCCCCCTCTAACATCATCCTGGGGATTACCATTGACCAGAAATTGAACTGGACTAGCCATATAAATACTGTGGCTACAAGAGGCTAAGAATCCTGCAGTGAGTAACTCACTTCCCAACTCCCCAAAGTCTGTCCATTATGTACAAGGCACAAGTCAGGAGTGTGATAGAATACTCCCCATTTGCCTGGATGACTGCAGCTCCAACAACACTCAGAAAGCTTGACATCATCCAGGACAAAGCAGCCCACTTGATTGGCACCCCTTCCACAAACATTCACGCTCTCCACCACCAATGCACAGCGGCAGCAGTGTGTACCATCTACAAGATGCACTACAGGAACTCACCAAGGCTCCTTAAACAGCACCTTCCAAACCCACAACCACTACCACCTTGAAGGACAAGAGCAGCAGATAGATGGGAACACCACCACCTGGGAGTACCCCTCCAAGCCACTCACCATCCTGACTTGGAAATGTATTCACTGAGGCTGGGTCAAAATATTGGAACTCCCTTCCTAACAGCACTGTGGGTGTGCCTACACCACATGGACTGCAGCAGTTCAAGGCAGCAGCTCTCAGCCACCTTCTCAAAGGCAATAAATGCTGGTCCAGCCAGCAATGCCCACACCCGGTAAATTAATTTTAAAAATAGAGAAATCTGCATGAAAAGGTACAAGTTGAAACACCAAACTTCATGAAAATAAAAATATGGAACCAATGGAGAAATGTGACATCATAAATATAAAATTAGTTTTCCAGGGTCGGGAGGTTTTTCACATGCAATTCTGAAGTTAGTTCGCCAATAAAAACCCAGTTACAGCTCATTCAATAAGAGGCTTCTTTGTCAAGGCTAATAAAGCAAAAAAGCAAGTTCTCATTAGTCAGTGATCTCTATTTGATTGCAGTCTTTGGTGGGATTTGTTGTGGGTGGAAGGGTTGTTGGGGCTGGGGGGTGGAGAAGAGAGAGGAGGGGGGAGGAGGAGGAGAAGAGGCTTCAACAATGAAGCCTATAGATAAGCATAGAACTACTGACAGCAACTTCTGTATTTCCACATTTAACTACACATGTACAGATTGCAGAAGTCGTCAGTCTGAGGTGGTTTCCTTATTATCATTACCACAAAATTTGGCACAACATTTCAACACATCAGGGGCAGAATTGTATTTAATGTTCTAAAGTTACAAGTCAGAAGCTTTTAAAGGACCTTACCTGGCAGATTTATTCACATGAATTTACTGCACTACTAAACTATCAACATCAGTCTTAAGAATACCAACTGTATGCAATCAAGAGACTTAAAGGAGTCAATATAAAACTTTTGAGTTCAAGGCATGAGTTGGGCACTAAGTCTGGAAAGTAACGTTTTGGCATTTCTCATGCAATTCACATCTGTTCATTTCTCACCCCCCCACACATAACAGATTGTGAAGTACTATGGTAATTGTTTTCCTTTCAAGGTTAGATTGCAGAAAGCAAAGCTTAGAATGGGAGGAGAAAGAAGAAAAGCATTTACTGTGTTCAAGAGACATAATAGTTTGTGCCAACCTTTACTAAAACTTGGGAGCCTGCAAAAATTTCAGGACTCAAAACAAAGGCTGAAAGAATGGCTTAGACGAGAAATACTAAGTTTTATAATATGGTGCTTTGCGTATTGTCAGGTTGCCCAAAGCACTTCATGGCCAACAAATTATTATTGAAGTGTAGGCAAACACAGCAGTTAATTTACACGCAAAGTTCTTCAAATATTAAATGACAAGTTAATGCTGGTTGAATGATCAATAATAACTAACAGGCTGTAACAGCGTCAAAGGATTCTTTTATAACTATACATAGTGCAGTACTGAAGGAGTGCTGCACTTCCATTGTGCTCAATTCCTGATTTGGGAACTGAACGCCTACTGTCAACCATGAGGCAAGAGTGTTACCATTGAACTAAATTTATACTGAAAACAGTAGAGAATTTACACTTTTTCTAATATTGTAGCATCTGAACACAGTCACTGGTCTACTGGGACAATTCCCATCACTGGATTGGGCCAAGAGTTAGACTTTTAAAAACCCTCAGTTCTGCATTAACTTTATGAGAGGGGGCAGGGGAAAAAAGCACCTAATTACTCATTTATTATCTCTTGTGAGTACATAATGTTATAGAAGTCAAGAGTCAATATATTTAACCATGTACATAGTCACCCAGTACAATGAATTGTAACTAATAAGGTTAATTATTGTACTTCCTACATCCATATTCTGCAAATCTCCACTTAAGTTAAACGTGGAGGCTACTCTGGCCAAATCACAAAGTTTACTAAAACAACTTTAGCTGGCTGAGTGTTTTTTAAGACCATTATTTTCTTTGTGTCAATGCTGGGTTTTGAACTGCCCTTATGATAGGTCTTCAACCTGGAATGTTAACCCTGCCTTCCTCTTTCCACGGA
Organism: Cetorhinus maximus; assembly: GCF_964194155.1. Classification (NCBI taxonomy): domain Eukaryota; kingdom Metazoa; phylum Chordata; class Chondrichthyes; order Lamniformes; family Cetorhinidae; genus Cetorhinus; species Cetorhinus maximus. The sequence goes on along the minus strand of NC_135891.1, from coordinate 103,218,038 downwards.
TGCTATCTGACCTGCTGAATGCAATCAACAATTTCTACTTAGTGTCTTGCATTCGAAAGACAAACTTGATCAGAAAATAACAGTAATTTTGCTCATTTTGGTACTTGTTAAATGGGGCACATGAGACACTGATAGTCTGAAGGCAAGAAGCAATTTCATGTAAAGCAGACACATGACAATCAATGATTCCAGACAAACCTGTGCCTTTTCAAGCACCGAATTTCAATTCATTCATTCTCAATGAATAGCATTTTTGATCCATATATAAAATTCAGCCCTATTATTTGGATTTTACTCTGCACCCATAAAACAAAACAGGCACACAACAGATTCATTAAGTTTAAGTGTTAGTTTAGATCAAGTGACACTGGTTTTAAAAGTTGCAACTGGCAACACAATTACTACAGAGACTCAGATTTTCACACAAGTATTGCAGTCCTTGTTCAGTTGCAGTTCTCATGTAAAAGGGAACACGAGAAAGATTAAGAGTCATGTTCATTCCAAATCATCGTTCATCATCAAACTGCTGCCTATAATGAGGTATTTCCAAGTAGATGCTTATAGTTTGTGCAGAAATTAAACAGGTTAGTTTTTTAGTGCATCTTTCCCTGTTTTTAAAAGGTGCATTCAATTGGACCTAGAACTCCTAACTAGACACACACTACAATATAACTAGCTTAATTTTATATTAAAACATTTACCAAGTCTCAGTATTGCGAATGAAGTAAAATGCAATACAGAAGTTGCTCCTCTGCCAATAAAGGAAATGTTTTATGAAAAGGACTTAGTGTTCCTTTACACAATTGTGGGAACACTGGTTGATGCTGGAACAGGACTCTATGGTCCATGAGTATATCACACTCCTACTAGTCCATTGATAATTATACTGGTGTTAGTTATGAGTCAATGTCTGATGAAAAAGGGGATAAGACAAAAAGCTATTTACAAAAAAAAAGAACTAGACTTAAATTCACAGAATCAACTACCAAAGCTTTTAAAATAAATTTATGAGAAATAAAACAAACATTTTGAAGGACTGAGGCAAATAAAGCTGGATTTGAACCCAGACTAGTGGGCTAAGAGGGTCCTCTTCCCATTAGTTCTAAAAGTGCTGCAGGAAGTGAGCTTGGAGATATAATTGAGGTATATAAAGATGCTAAAGGGGATAGACAAGGTAGACGTGGAGCGGACATTTCCCCTTGTGGGGTGTTCTAGAACGAGAGGGCATAGTTTTAGGCTAAGGGGTGGTAGATTTAAATCAGAGATGAGGAGGAATTACTTTTCTCAAAGGGTCGTGAATCTGTGGAATTCACTACCTCAGGGTGCAGTGGATGCCGGGACGCTGAATCAATTTTAAGGAGCAGATAGACAGATTTTTGAAAGGTTATGGGGAGAGGGCAGGAAATTGGAGTTGAGGCCAAAATGAGATCAGCCATGATCGTAATGAATAGCGGGGCAGGCTCGAGGGGCTGAATTGCCTACTCCTGCTCCTAGTTCTTATGTTCTTAGCAGCTTTGAGTTCTTAGCTGGTAAAGGTGGACAACACAAAACTCTCCACAATTCAACAACTCCCTCAAAACCAATTTAAAATAGAAATCGGCTGGTGTGGGAAGTGGAAAATTAACTTCCAACAATATTTTTTTCTTCACAGAATATAAATAAAACAGCCTTACTCTATAACCAGCTCTAGCCCATATTAAATTTGACTTGATCCATAAACTGGATGTCAAGAGCTCCTCTGCTAACATTAAGAAAAATTCAGAGGAATAAAAGCAGCAACTACTGTACTCATTTAGTTGTAGCATCAATAGGAAGCACTGCCATTAGTTTACTAAATGTGCTTACACTCCTACAAGTATTTCACACTCACAAAGATTAACCCACTGGAAGGACATGTTCTATTCTTCTCCCCCAGTGTTTCAATTTCTTTCAGTCCACTCATATCAACAGATACACATTTTTGCCTAGTGAAGATTGTGCTTGAAGAGAGTTTCACTGTGAACCTGTCATATCTGGCAAAATCCCTTACAGCCAAACCTGCTACATACAAGAGCTGAGGAATGCAACTGTTTTGATAAATTAAAGTGTTACAATTAAAATAGAAAAGTTAAAATGAGATTATAGAAATTGCACCATTTGTTAGTTGGGGTAGAGTGTTGTTGCCTATAGGGTTTAATATTATTTACCCAATACCCCATTTATTTTACAGGATTGCCTAATGGCATGATATAAAGTGACAACTTTCCAGGCTTATCCCATGTGGGAAACAAACTGCAGCAGTGTTTTGGTTGTAGCCATCATTTTGAGTTTGGCTGCAGCAGGTTTACTGCTCAATTCAACCATATTGGCAACCTCTGTGCTCTCAGGATAGACACAATTACTTTAAAAAAGTTATATTTATGCAGTCACTCCAAATGCAGTTAAGCTGTGGCCAATCCATAAAATAAATAGAGCAGACTAAACTGAAGACCCAGCTTCTATAATGGAAGTTCTGTTTTAAGAAAAGAAACAGGAGGAATGTGTATGACATGCACACTGGTCAATTTGAGGCCAAGGGACCCTTTTTTGGTCCATGCAACAGCAAGTTGTGTAATTAATATGTTCCATTTGCCTTGGACAGCTCCAACTTCAGCAGTAATTCTGTAAAGGTAAATAAAGTAATAAGGCCCAGAAAGGAAACATTCCCTAGCACAAATGTCATTACACATTTCTTCTAGCTTTAACCAACACACTTACATGTGTCTTTTCTGGCTTCAGACATACTAAAATGCCACCCTTATTCTCCAGATTAGTGACCAATACGATCTCCCCAGTTTACTGGAAAATTATCAACCATCAAGCTTGATCAATTTTGCATATGGAATCAGCTTTATAACATGAAGGAGGGCAGATTTCACTACTCCAAAAGCAATGTAGGAGTACTGTATAATTAAGGAAATAATAACAATTCAGTGATTGGAGTAGTGCTTAAGGTTGAGCTCATTTATTTCCCCACCTCAGATTCACACTTCACAAAACATCACTGAAAAATACTGAAGAACACATGACAGAAACAAGTGACCAAGTAGACGTCATCCTTGACTGGAAGGGCAGACGACAACTGAAAAATACCCTTCAAAATCATTTACCAAAAAGTGTGAACACCTTTTTTTAAAAATGCAAAGTAAAATTTCCAACTACATTAAGTTTCTGGATACTCAACATCAATTCGGAAAAATAAGTTATTTCTACTTAGACTAATTTGAGTGGAAAATCCCTAACCCCCCAGAAATCAACCATTAATGATTCTAATGAATGTTTCTGATGCCAGACGAAGTTATTATACTTAGTGAATGTTTAATACCTGGATATTTAGGATGTCCAAGTTTTCAACACTGTCAATAATCAGAAACCGTTATGTGCAACAGTCACCAACAAGAAGTTTTGTAATTTGGAGTTTTCCAGTCAGAACCTTCTTCCCTGATGGATCTGCATTGAGTGATATTGTCAAGAGACCCTTGGCTTGATAGTGGTCTGTGCAGCAAAGGCACAACAATCCATTTCAGTGTCTTAAGAAAAAAAAAAATCACCCGGGATTCTTGTTTCCTGACTGCCATTCAGTTAATCCTATTGGGAAGCCTACATGCAGGCAATACTTGGCTCAGCCTCGGGTGTGGCTGCCATGGTACCAGAGTACTGTTGGCACCTATAGAACTGTGCTCCAATGAGGTTCTGCACTATAAAGGTAGGAAAGGATAGGAAAAAACCAAGGCAACTTTCTTCTCCTTTCCCACCCCAACAAACTCCAGCACAGAAACTGCCAGACAGCAGGGAGATTGTATGCTGAAAGTATATTTGAATTGGATTTGGTCAGCAAGAAAAACCCATGCTTGAATATTGAAGGCTCAATGTAAATTACAAATTTGCTCAGAATCAATGTTTTCTTCCAGAGCCAATTATAATTTTAAGTGAAAGTTTCTGGTACAAATAGAAACCTAGATATTCTCAAATTATGGTTGTCAAAAGCCCATTTAAGCTTTAAAGCTTTGGACACTTTATATGTCAAAGCTATGGCTGTCTGGCATCAGGTGGGGAACAAAACTCAAGAGTTTTGGAATACTAATACTGACTATAGGCAATCAGATCTGTATACATGACACCACCTTAAATGGGCTCTTTTCGAAACTTATCATTTTAAACTAATTTCCAAGCCAAAACGTTGCACTGTACAATCCCTGCACTAAGAAAATGCTCCAATTTACTCAAGCATATTGGCGTAATATTTTAAAGAAAATTCAATACGCAGACAGACCAAAATATACATCGTTAATTTTCAGAAGAGGTTGTTCACAATTATCCAGCTTGCCTGTCATATTTAAATAGCTGTGAAACAAACCGATGAATTTGAAAAAAAAAGCAGCAAGACATCGTTTTCAATTCCAATTTAAATGGATTTTTACAAATCAGCTTCATGGCCTAAAAGAAACTCACTAGAAAGCAATGCCACTATGCACATCACCAATCAGGCTACATTTCCTCCCAATACTCCAAAGATAATGTGCTTTCTTCACTAGGGCTTCAGTAAAGAACAATAACTTGCATACAACATTCACCGGAGTGCATATTACACTGTAAATAGTACACATCAGTACTTCATTAAAAAAAAATTCTCATCCACATTTTCAAGTCCCTCCATGGCCTCGTCTCAGCCTATTTCTGTAATTCCCTCTGGCCACACAACTCTCCTACTAGATACCTCTAATTCTGGTCTTGAGTCCCCCAGATTTAATCAGTCCACTGTTGTGGCTGTATCTTTAGCTGCCTAGGCTTTAAGCTTGAAATTTCCTTCCTAAACTTCTCCATCTCCCTACCTCACTTTCCTCCTTCAAGATGATCCTTAAAATCTACCTCTTTTACCAAGCTTTTGGTCATTTGCTCTAATAATTCCTAATGTGGCCATATGATACGTCATTTTATAAGGTCAGTAAAGCATCTTAGGAAGTTTTAAGTTAAAGGTGCTATATAAGTACAAGTTGTTGCTCAATCAAATAATGTTCATTCAAATGCGGCTTGGTTCAGGGAGCAGTTTCAGATGAAGTATTGGTAGCAATTTAAAGTAATGACTTCAAACTAAAGTATCATTGTTAATTGACTTAATTCAAGTTTTCCAAAACATATTGGTAGAATTGTAGAAAATGTACAGCACAGGAGGCTATTTGGCCCATCCCATGCCACATTAAAAAGAGTAATCCAGCCTAGTCCCATTTTCCAGCTCTTGGTCCTAGGACCAGTCAATTACAAGATATCAAGTGCAAATCCAATTTTAAAAAATGCAACAAGGGTTTCTGCTCTACTACCTATTCAGGGGCCGAATTACCTATTGAGTGAAATAACTTCTCAATTCCCCAATAATCATAGAAATTACTTTCAATCCATGTCCCCTGGTTATTGAAGGAAATAGGTCATTCTACTCCATCAATTTTATACACCTCAAATAAGTATCATCTGTTCCAAAGAAAACCATCCTAGCCTATCCAACATTTCCTGATAAGTAAAATTCTCCAATCCTGGCAACATCCTTGTAACTCTCTTCTGTTCCCTCCACAATGCAATCACAGCTTTGCTAATATCTGAAACAATTCTGATGATAGCAACACTATTAGGTCTTTCAAGGACTCAAAACTGTTCAAAACAGTATGTTCAATTGAGTGTGACTTTTCTAATTCTCAGTGTAATGGCCAAATTACTGCTTGCAAGACAAGAGTTCTTTAGGAAGGTACGTATAAACTTCAAAACAGCAATTATTTTTGGAAATTAATACTTTGTAAAGTATGCTAAAGAATACATACATTTTTGATGAATATTAGAATAATTTATTAACCTTCACTCCAGAACTATTCAATGATGAAAATACCAGAATTGACATTTAGGATTGAAGGGTACGATAGCTGTATTTATTTATTTTTCATGTGTGAGGGAATAGGGCGTCCAAATCCTTAATTTTTTTTTTACATATTACACTGGCAAAGCAAGAGAAAGTCCTTTCACACTCCACCAAAATCCTAGATCTGGAAGTCAGTAAACTATGCACAAATAATTTAATGGAACCTACACTCGACAGCCGCTTTAGATGTCAAAAGGCGGCCGGGCTCAATTCAATTGCCATTCATTCCAATATGCAATCATTTAGCTATGTCTAAAACATAAAAAGGTCAGAAAAGTACTTCAGTAAGGAGCCACTATAATGGCCGCGAGTGAAGTTTTAAACTCTATGTTTAAACTCCCGTCAATGAAATTATGTCACAAACTAATAGGCAAAGCAAAGTTTTCGTTCATCCCTGCCCATAACCAATTGTCTACTGGCTTCACAATTAAAACAATTACCACAAACGATTCAAAAAGAAAAAACAGGCAATAATCTGCTGTAGTTGGTCTACCACACACACACAGACACACACACACAGTTGAAACAATCACATTTTTGACGTCCCGAGTCTGTTTAGGGGGAGAAATGGGAATAACCTCACTGCTAAAACAGTTATAGCGTTGCAGACCAAAGAACAGAGACAATACAACTTTAAACCCTGGCAGGGAACAAAGGACCAGGAAACACCATTAATGGGGAATGTCCAGAAAATGTCGTTCAGCCCCAGGCACCAGCAATGCCGTAACGGACAGCGGGCTCAGCCAATCAGGCGCCGCGCAGCCGGCGGATCTTAGGCCGGCGTCCAATCGGTGCAGTGGAGGGGGGCGGGACTTCCCGTCCCCGTATCCAGCCAGTCCGAACTGGTCTCGGCTGATTTCTCCCCCCCCCTCGTTCGGCTTCCAGCCGAGGCCATCAGCCAACTTCCAACCCCAGGCTTCGAGGCCTAAGTCAGGATTGTCAGGCGGGACAGACCCGCTCCCCGATGTCCACAGCGTTGGGGGTGAAATCAGCGGGTAAGGGGAAAGGGAGGGGGGGGGTTCCGGCCGAGCAAAACAGTCTGAAGCAAGCCGGACTCTTCAAATGACGTGTGGAGCAGCCATGGCGACGGACGGGCAACTTCGGCTGGAATGAACCAGCCTTATTTTCCCCTCAGGGAAGCTGGCGTCTCCCTTTAGCCTCAATGCTAATCTGAGTAGGGTAAGAAAGCCTTCGTTTACCTTGACTCTGACACCCTGGGACACCGCTCTCCCTCTCGCTCGCTCACACTGATTGTTCTTTTGAGTCCGGCCTCTTTCCCCTCCCCCACCACCCCGCAACCACACTTCCCACAAAAGACGTCATGGCTTGTGACGTCACGCGCACGGCCTATTGTGACGGGAGCCCCAGGGTCGAAGACGTCATGTTCCAGCCCACTTCCTCCTCCTCCCCTCCTCCTCCACCTCCTCCTCCTCCCCCCCCTCCTCTACCTCCTCCTCCCCCCTCCTCCTCCACCTCCTCCTCCTCCCCTCCTCCTCCTCCCCCCCCTCCTCTACCTCCTCCTCCTCCCCCCTCCTCCTCCTCCCCCCTCCTCCTCCCCCCTCCTCCTCCACCTCCTCCTCCTCCCCCCTCCACCTCCTCCTCCTCCCCCCCTCCTCCTCTCCCCCTCCTCCTCCTCCTCCCCCCCCTCCAGAAGGATGCACATATCACTGATGGTGGCAGGGCAAGGTTGAGAAAGCGGTCTGTAAAGAATCCTGTATTAAAAACTGAAAAAAATGCTGGGGATACTGAGCCGGTCAGGAACCATCTGCGGAGAGGGCAACAACTTTTCAGGGTCATCCGCGATGACCCTTCATCAGCCCTCCGATGCAGAAGAGACAAATGGAAATCCCATTGGGGAGAAGGGCTGAATGGCCTCCTTCAGCGCTGTAACAATTTTGTTATTCTGTGAGCAGAACTTCGAGATGGGAACTCCCGGAAGAGAAATGGCAGTGAGTTAAACACTAACACAAAAGCAAAGTGCTGTGGTTAGTGGAAATCTGAAATAAACACAGAAAGTGCTGGAAATGCTCAGGCAGCATCTGTGAAGAGAAACAGAGTTAATGTTTCAGGCCGTGATGACCTTTCATCAGAAGCACACGGGATCCCAGGCTTTATAATTAGGGGCATAGACTACAACAGCAAGGAAGTCATGATGAACCTTTGCAAAACTCATCTCTAGGCCTCATCTGGAGTATCGTGTTCGGTTCTGGGTGCCACACTTTAGAGAGGATGTGAAGGCTTTAGAGAGGGTGCAGAAAAGATTCACTAAAATGGTTCCAGGAATGAGGGACTTCAGCTACATGGATAGTTTTGAGAAGTTGAGATTGTTACCTTGGAGAAGAAGAGATTTGATAGACGTGTTCAAAATCATGAGGGATCTGGGGAGAGTAGGTAGGAAAACTGTTCCCATTGGCAGAAGGATCAAGAACCAGAGGACACTGATTTAAGGTGATTGGCAAAAGAAGCAATGGTAACATGGGGAAAAGGAACTTTTCACACAGTGAGTGTCTAGGATCTGCAATGCACTGCTGGTGAGTGTGGTGGAGGCAGATTCAATCGTGGCTTTCAAAAGGTAATGCGATAGTATCTGAAAAAGAATTATAGGGCAGTGGGGAAAACGCAGGGGAGTGGGACTAAAGTTGCACTTGCAGAGGACATGATGGGCTGAATGGCCTCTTCTGTGCTGTAACCATTCTATTTTATGACTCTATGAGGCCACCTCTCCCAGAGGCAGCAATGACTCAGTTGTTAGAATTCTCACATCTGAGTCAGAAGGCGGTGGGTTCAAGACCCACTCCAGTGACTTGCTTTCAACTCCCTCCATTGCTTTGGCCCTCTGTAGTCTCTTCCAAAAATGCATATTGTATTTTTTTACCATAAGAACCGAAGCAATAGGAACAGGTAGACCATACAGCCCCTCAAGCTTGTTCCGTCATTGAGTACGATCATGTCTGATCTTTTGCCTCAACTGCATTTTTCCTTCTCTTATAATCCCTTGATTTCCCCGAGGCCAAAAATCTGTCTCAGCCTTAAATATGTTCAACGAGGGAGCATCCCCAACTCTCTGGAGCAAAGAATGCCAAGGATTGAAAGATACTATGAAAAGGTACAAATTTAAGACTATAATAAATGCAAGAATTGCTGAAAACCTTTAGCAGGTTTGGGAGCAGGGACAACTTTTCCCAAATGCGATGAAGGGTCGCAGACCTGAAAAGTTCTCTTTCCGCCAATGCTGCCAAACCCTGCTGAGCCTTTCCAGCATTGTCAGTTCCAGATTTCCAGCCTCCACTATTGTAGTTGTTAGATTATAATTTGAAGAATTACTGTGAAATCTTGTCCGCCTCCACCTCCAAAGGGTAACTCAGCTGCGAACAAACAAAACACACTGCCACAGCAAAACTAAACATTACAACTATTACCTGGAATGAATCAACAGCAGCACTTACAACGCCAGCAATCAATGAAACTATCAGCTACATTCCAGCATATATATAATACTTTATAAACAATATTCTATATGTGCAATCTATGTCAATGTGTTGTAACTGAAAGAATGGTATTCTTCCATGATGGATACTCCTGTGGTTCCATGAATAATTTTCTACCCTTGGTGATATCATCGGGAAATGAGTCAGCTTTCTCACGTTTTGCCTGCTTAATAGGGTTCTCTTAATGAGACCTTAATGGGTTCTCTAATAAGGTACCAAGCCTTTAGATGCATTGGACAGGCACCTCCTCTGAAGAAGCACCTCACATTCAACCCAAGGACACTTAATGGGACAGAAAAGAAACAGGGAAATGTTTTAATTTTGTTGGAAATCCAACAGGGATCATTTAAGAGGTCATTTATCTTGATCAATTACCTTGGATTCTGAACATTTTGGGGACCTTTACTGGCTGTGACTTCAACGCAGCCTAAGATGGAATATTGACTGGAATTCTGAGCATCCTGGTAAACCCCTAAAACTAACAGCAGCCTTTGGGATGAATAAATGACTTGCCTTTCCACCCCTGTTTTATATGGGTTTTTCCAAACTATAGTCCAAAGGTATTCACTGCACGGTCTACGGGCGCACTTATCTTTCCTGTGGCCCACTCACCAACCCTCCCACTTGCTGACCCTCCCGCATGCCACCTCTTTCCTGCTTGCAGCCCCTTGCTCACTCCCTCCCTCTCACCGCCCCTCTCCCAAGCCCTCGCTCACAGAGCAATGAATGGCTTGGATGGATTAAATAAGGTGAAACCATTTCCAGTGACTGAAAGGTCGGTAACCAGAGGACACCGATTTAAAGCAATTGGCAAAAGAAGCAGAGGCAGCATGGAAAAGCATTTTTTTTTTACCGTTATGATCTGGAATGTGCTGCCTGAAGGGTTTGTAGAATCAGGTTCAATGGTAACTTACAGAAGGGAAATGGAAAAATTTACAGGGCTATGAGGAAAGACCAGGGAAACTCTTTCGAGTTACCAACAGTCACAGATTGCAACTTCTTTCGAGTACAATTGCAGTTCTTGGTTTTCCGAGAGTGGGACATGAACCCACAACCCTCTGATTCAAAGGTGAGGGTACTATGAACTGAGCCACAGCATTGGATAGTTCTACCAACAAGCTAGGAGAGACACAATGGGCCAAATGACTTCCTTCTGTGCTGCATTATACTATACCATAAACCGCCTCATAGAACTCCAAAATGGCAACTAAGAAGTACACGGTCCTTAAAGGATCTCAACCAACAAGGTATTTCTTTTTATTCATGGACTGTTGGCATCGCTGGCTAGGACAGCATTTATTGCCCATCCCTGATTTCCCTTGAGAAGGTGTTGGTGAGCTGCCTTCTTCCACCGGTGCAGTCCATGTGGTATAGCTACACCCACAGTTCTGTTAGGGAGGGAGTTCCATGATCTTGACCCTGCGACAGTGAAGGAACAGCGATATACTTCCAAATCTGGATGGTGTGGGCTTGGAGGAGAACTTCCAGGCAGTGGTGTTCCCATGTATCTGCTGCCCTTCTTCTAGATGGCAGTATTCGTGGGTTTGGAAGGTGCTGTCTAAGCAGGTTTGGTGAGTTCCTACTGTGCATCTTGTAGATGATACGCACTGCTACCACTGTGCGTTGGTGGTGGAGGGAGTGATTGTTTGTAGATAGGGTCCCAAATAAGCAGGCTGCTTTGTCCTGGATGGTGTCAAGCTTCTTGAGTGTTGTTAGAGCTGCACTCATCCAGGCAAGTGGAGAGTATCCCATCACACTCCTGGCTTGTGCCTTGTAGATGATGGAGAGGCTTTGGAGATTCAGAAGGTGAGTTACTTGCCACAGGATTCCTAGCCTCTGACCTGCTCTTGTAGCCACAGTATTTATATGGCTAGTCCAGTTCAGTTTCTGGTCAATTGTAAACCCCCAGGATGTTGATAGTGGGGGATTCAGCAATGGTAATGCCATTGAATGTCACGGGGCGATGGTTAGATTCTCTCTTATTGGAGATGGTCATTGCCTGGCGTGAATGTTACTTGCCACTTGTCAGCCCAAGCCTGGATATTGTCCAGGTCTTGCTGCATTTGGACATGGACTGCTTCAGTATCCAAGGAGTCATAAATGGTGCTGAACATTGTGCAATCATCATCGAACATCCCCACTTCTGACCTTATGATGGAAGGAAGGTCATTGATGAAGCAGCTGAAGATGGTTGGGCCTAGGACACTACCCTGAGAAACTCCTGCAGTGACGTCCTGGAACTAAAATGATTGACCTCCAACAACCACAACCATCTTCCTTTGTGCTAGGTATGACTCCAGTGGAGAGTTTTCCCCCTGATTCCCATTAACCCCAGTTTTGCTAGGGCACATTGATGCCACACTTAGTCAAATGCTGCCTTGATGTCAAGGGTAGTCACTCTCACTTCACATACTTGAATGTGGAGCTGGAAACACCTATATTTATAGCTACAGTACACAGTGGTTAATTTAAATCTTATTTACCTTCGAACTCAGACTAAAGTAACATTTGAAATAACTACAGAAGGAATTATTTTTGCTCAATTATAGGTTATGATTCTTCAGCAATCATGCCTTAGTGAATGTATTTACAGCTCAAGTAGGGAAAGTCATATATTCAGACACATAGCTCCTTTGTTAAGTTAAAATAATTCAAATTTAACATGAATGAGTGGCACAAAGCAGCCTGACATCTTACAATGAAGATGATTTGTACCTTTGTGGTATTAAAGAGTGAAATATGGAGGCAAAAATTCAAACTTTTTTTATTTAAATAGTTCTTCAAACACCAATGTATCTTTTTTTGGTGCAGAAGCTGTGGTTTCACCTATAAACTTGCAGGAAGGCAACGAAGACATCCTGAGAGAGTGGTGGAGGCAGGTTCAATTGAGGCATTCAAGAGGAAATTGGATTACTATCTGAAAGGAGAATGCGCAGGGTTATTGGGAGAAAGAGAGAGAATGGCACTAGGTAAATTGCTCCAATAGAGAGCCAGCACAGACATAATGGGCTGAGTGGCCTTCTTCTGTGCTGTAATTATTCTGCAATCGACAAAGGTTGTGAAACTCCACAAACAGTACAGAACTTATGTAAATATTTCTGCCTCCATAGATGTGGCTTAATTCAGCCTAAAAACAATTACAATTAGAGTACCATCCTGAAGGTTAGTGAACAAAGCTAAAGGTCAGCAAATGATAGGACTTTTTACTTTGTAAATGCAGGAAGAAACTATGCAGCTGCTTTAACAAATCATTAAAAAATGTCCATGCTATTGACTGAACAGAATCTACAACACACAAACTGGCCATTTGACCCAGCTTATATATGCCAGTGTTTATACTCCACACAAGCCTCCTTGTACTGTAATTATCTCTGCCCACTCACCCACATATTCTTATATTTCCTCCTCCCTCATGTATGCATCCAGCCTCACTGTAAATGCATTAATGCTATCTGCTTCAACCACCTAGTAATACAACAGCCTAGTAATAGCCAAAATGTACACTGATATGGTCAACTTGTAATATTATATAGTTGGTTGCATACAGTTAACAAAGTAAGTTGGAAATCTGCTATTGATGAAACTAGCAACCATCAAGTACCCTGCGGGCTTCTGGGACTGCATCGTGTTCTTTTTCTAGCTGAAGCTACCCAAATGCAGTTTCATCCTGCAGAGATCGTTCATTATCCACCATCTGAAAAATTAGCAGCAAGTAATTTGTGTGTTTATTAATAGAATAAAGACTGCAGATCATAGTAGAACTATGTCCATTGCTTTAGAAATGGTCTTTTTAAATATTCGTTTACTGTAGTGTATTACATGAATCATTAACATATAAGAACACCGTGGCACATTTCATGCCAGTATTGACTGGCGCATCAGTTGTTGCTATTCTGAGTGGAATATATCTGAAATGGATGAAGATGTAACACACGAAGGATAAAGTTGCATTGTTACCTAATTAGGTATCCTTTAAATAATGTATGAAGGATACAGGAACAACAGGACAAATGAAGGCCACATGGGATCACCGATTCCAACCTGCTTCTCACAGACTGGTTCCTTCCGCCATCAGCAAAATTGCACTATATGAAGCTACTCCATTCCTACTAGATTCGATTTGCTGCATGTCCATCATCTTACGCAGACAGAAGGATGCTGATGATTGACTGGAGCTACTGTGACATTTCCAGCATCGCACAGAAAAATAAGTATTTTTATTTTTATTTACTTCCTTTATTGCCTCATGCTTTAGTAAAGGTAATTACACAACTGTAAACGCAATTATAATATTCTTGAAGGAATGTGGTTGGATTTTATTCATTTTTGTTTCCACTGCCTTGGATTTCTACCCCTGTTTTTAAAACACATTTTAATTTTGGGAAACCTTAAGCTTGTTACTATCCTGGGTACACGTGTACTATTGAAATGTTCAGTGATCCCATGTGGCCCTCATTTGTCCTGTCGTTTCTGAGTAAATTGAGTCTATATTCTCTGGAATTTAGAAGAATGAGAGGTGATCTCATTGAAATATACTAGATTTTGAAAAGGCTTGGCAGGATAGACACAGAGAGGTTGTTCCCCCTGGCTGGGGAATCTAGCTCACTGGGGCCCAATCTCAGGATAAAGGGATTGAGATGGGGAGAAATTTCTTCACTCAGAGGGTTGTGAACCCTTGGACTGCTCTACCGCAAAGGGTTGTGGATGCTCCGTGGTTGATTTTGTTCATTGCTGGGATAAATTTTGGATGTGCCAGGGAATTGAGGGGTATGGGTAGTTGGTCAGAAAGTGGAATTGAGGCAGAAGATCAGCCATGATCCTAATGAATGGTGGAACTGGCTTGAGGGGCCGTATAGTCTACTCCTGCACCTATTTCTTATATACGAGAAACTTCTTTAGGCAGAGAGTGGTGAATCTATGGAATTCATTGCCACAGAAGGCTGTGGAGGCCAGGTCATTGAGTGTATTTAAGAACAAGATAGATAGGTTCTTGATTGGTAAGGGGATCAAAGGTTATGGGGAGAAGGCGGGAGAATGGGGGTTGAGAAACTTATCAGCCATGACTGAATGGCAGAGCAGACTCGATGGGCCGAATGGCCTAATTTCTGCTCCTATGTCTTATGGTCTTACTCCTGAAACATTGTTTGCTCAGTTGCCATCAGCAGTGAAAACCATTTGTGGTTAGTTGTCAGTTTTCTTTTTCAGATATCTTAACAGTTTTATGGACCACACTAAGTCTTCAGCATTAACTGCACAATGTTGGCTTCAACTACTGTTGGTTTTACCAGTCATTAGTTTCGCAGTTTCACAGTACTGCCTGAACTTTCATCCTCTTTCCTGCAATTTTATTTGTTCATGTTACTTAATGGAGCAGTCAGATTTTACACATTGGCTTGATGCAATAAACTATTCTTTAATATACCCCGTGACATTCACATGATTTGCACTCAATACTCGATTAGAGAGGATCAGTCACACACACACATACATAGATTATCCGTTTGAGCAACAGAGACAAACATCTCTGAATAATGCAGCAAACTAACCAGTAGAGGGCTCTCTACATCATCATTTACAAAAGCAATCCCACAAGGTACAGGGAGAATATGCTTGAAATGTGTCTGAGTTCCTGATTTTGTCCACAGGATTGCAATGGTTTTGCCTGTCATTTTAATGTTTTGGCTTACTCATTTCTTTCACTGATCATTTTAATTGCCGAGATCTCAGCCTAGATTAATTGCCCAAACAACTCTAGACTTGACACACGGGCATACGAATTGGGAGCAGGATTCGCACCCTCAAGCCTACCCCACCGTTTTTCTAAGACCATGGCTGCGATTGTCACCACGATCCTACTTTCCTGTCTACCCTCTACACCCTTTGACTTCCCTGTCAATCAGCAATCAATCTAACTCAGTCTCAAAAAATATTCAATGACCCAGCCTCCACTGCTCTCTGGGGAAGAGAATTCCACAATCTAATGATTCCCTGAGGGGAAAAAAAATTCTCATCTTTGGCTTGCAGACCCCTTATTTTTAAACTGTCGCCTCGCTCCAACCCTCCCATAAGGCAATGCCTGGCCTTAAAGCATACTGTTATTAGGAGAGCTCCAGTATTCAGAACACTTAGGAGCCCCTCTGTTGGTGGGCAGGGAATCTGGTGTAGCTGCAACATTTAAAGGTGATTTTAAATGTAGCAAGTGTGTCTTGTGAAATGATGTCTTTCAGCTGCCCAGAAAACGTCCTGTTTCTCAGTGTGACCATTGAAATTCTCAAAGAAGTGAGGCAAAGAAAGCCCACGCTCCTCCCCTTAGCAACGAATGCCACAGGGACATCTAGGAGAGCAAATCAGGGAGAATAGGAGGATGTGGTAAGTAATGTGAGTATTGTCTGGAGCACACCTAGTGTAGGAGAACATACTGTACTAGGTATGTGTGGAACTTAGAAATCACTTCTCCCTAATTTCCTCAATTGCTGTGCCAACTATGGTTCAGTTGGAAGAACTCTCAGCTCTGAGTCACAAGATTCTAGCTTCAGGTCCCATTCCAGGCCTTGAACACTAAAGCTCAAGTCCAGCACTGAGGGAGTGCTGCAGTGTTGGAGGTTCTGTATTTTGGATGAGATATTAAACCGAAGCCCTGTCTGCCTGTTCCAGTGGATGTAAAAGATTCCATGGCACTATTTCAAAGGAGAGCAGGGGAGTGATCCCCAGTATCCTGACCAATATTTATCCCTCAATCAACATCACAAAAACAGATTATCTAGTCATTATCACATTGCTGTTTTTGGGAGTTTGGTGTGGACAAATTAGATGTTGCGTTTCCTACATTACAACTGTATCTATACTTCATTGGTTGTAAAGCACTTTGAGACATTCGATGGTTGTGGAAAGCACTATATAAATGCAAGTCTTTTTCACACTGTCTCATGGTTTTATTGTTAAATACCTGTTGTGCAACAGAGTGTACTTCACACCCCAGCCTTCAGCTAGGAGTGTTTCTTCAGCCACACATTCAATTCATCTCAAAATAATTCGCCTCTCTAATGTACTATTTACATATCATCAGATACAATGGGCTGCTTGCTGAGACTTAGATATGAATGCAAAACCAGGCACGAGGAGTCAGGAGGGAGTACCTGTTCCGAATACCCATGAAAAACAGCAAGTCGATCACAATTGGGGCTTGTACGATGTTCAGATCTGGTGTGGAGAGAACAGTGTGTGCAGGCTCTGCATTTCCCCAAACATTGTCCCCTTTAGTAAAGATGTTTATTGAAGTTAGCTCATGCTTGAAAGCTTAAACAAAAGCAAATACTATAGATCCTGGAAATCTGAAATTAAAAACAGAAAATGCTAGAACAGATGCTGAATATCGCCAGCATTTTCTGGTTTTATGTTTGAAAGCTTGTTTACAATCAGTCCTTGCCCAAGGGTGAATTCTAGGCTGGCATTGCAGGAGGACAGGTTTTCTATTTTCAATGACTGGTATTACACAATAAAACTTCCGAGCAAATGGGATCCTAGTTAACTCATTAACTACAGAAAAAAGTTTAGTTTTTGGAATACACAATTTTCCCTTACAATGCCTGCAATAAATGTTTCTCAAACTTCCCAGTGAGATACAGTATAAAGTACAATTTGTAGAAACTTAAAATGAATGTAAACTGCAGTACAAATATTGGGCAGGACACTGGGAGTACACTCTGCTTTTCTTTGCATTTGTGAGATGTTTAATATTGAGTACTCTGTTGGTTTGAAGGAGACATACTCGTGGATAGACTGTATAGCCAACTGGTTGCATGTACAAGTAGCTATGTTGTATTTGATTCTGTGGCAGAGCCACTGTGATGAAGAATATTGCATCTTCAAATGAATTTCGAAGCTTCTCAAGCACCTAAAGACCACTTACTGATAAAAGCCTTTTTGTATCAGGAGAATCTAGTTACTCTTTAGCCAAATTAAAAGAGCAACACTCACCAGAGCGTCAACTGTCAATAGCCCCACCAGGAAAGAATAGTAGCGGGATTGGGGAGATATTGAGTGGAGTGCCCCATCTCATTCAGATGTGGATTTCTATTACAATGTCTCATATCTTTGCAACTATTTCACAGACTATCCACTTCTAGTTTTGCACGATAATGCTCACACACAACAGAAGGGGCACTGATAGAACCAAAGGAGGCAGCAGCTATTTTTCAAACTCTTACTTCAACGGACAACACGACCACTGACATCATTGGCAGAGGTAGGGCACAGAGCACTGGGGATGCCAAAGCTGGAGACCACGTACAGCAATGTGCATTTGGCCATTTTCCCTGCCTTTACTCTTACCATTTAATCTCAAGCTGTCACACATATGCAAACAGACACACACTCAAACACCAAACCCTCACAGCATGGCACCCTGGGGCAGCTTTGCACTGCCACTGATCTGCTTTCCCTTGTCATCACATTCTAAACCTTGTCACGCTGACCAATTTTTAGGACCTCTGATGACTCCGGCCCTGCAGCTACACAGATGTGAGGGGGAGAACTACCTTCCTAAAGATGCACATCACTTGTACATATATTCCCAAGCACAATATTTACTCCTTAGAAACTAAGAACATGCTTTAGCCCTGAAGATTCATCTTGATGGGATTTTGCTACCACTGTGCACATATCATTTTAACATTACTTCTGACTTTGATGCTAGTTTTCTAGATCTGTTAAAGTGGATTGATGTTGCATCCTTCCCCTATAGCATTCTTGTAGTGAAGTCAGTCAAGAATCACTGCTACCTCCCACCACCAAGCAGTGCTGTTTTCAGTCTAACCACCTGGAGGTGCTGTTTACTTGACAACTGTGTTCCACATATAAACGAGGCTTTCTTGAAACTTATTTAGCAGGCTAGAACTTTCACTTTGTAGCCACAGAATATCTCCCCAAAGAAGTGATTAAAAACTGTTAGTTGCTGCAGTCGGTACTTAAAGTACAGGTTCAAAATTGCCAACCCCGTAGTGAAAAATGGAGGATATGTAATGAGTAGGATTAGTATCAGCAGAGTCAAACCAGGACCCACACCTGAATGAGATCAAATAGAATAATAAAGCACCTTCATTGCTTTCCATTTCTCTCCTGGTGTTTGACAAGGTGTTTACTAAAACCCGCTTTCACAGCCATATCTCCTTTCTCAGTGACTGTCTCCGTCTCCGACTCACCCCACGTGGATTTCAACTGAAATTCCATCCCTCTTGTTTCGAACCCACCCAGGATTACAGGTATCTCCGGGACATAAAACGTTTCTCGGACTGCTGTTCCCGTCGCATTCTAAGATCCACACTCAGTGCCATGCGCCGCCATATGAACACACTCGACCTCTCCCTCCAGCAGCACCGCCGCACCCTTTTTCAAAGCTGCGCGTGCCCCCAGTTTCATTTTATTCTTCGCCTCATCCGTCGCCTCAACAAGAAACTTTTTCTCTTTCTCTCAAGTGCTAAGGAACGCAAGCTCCAACAACTCATCGACACCAACACCCATCTGGGACCCTCCACCCCTGCTTGTCCCTCCGTCCCCACCCCATCTTCCAATCCCAGCCCCAGCCACGTATTCACTATAGCCCCTGACCTTCCCCTCTCCGATGCTGAATGTTCAGTGCTCAGCAAAGGACTTAGTTTCATACCCTTACGCCCTCATCTCAATGAATTTCGGGCTCGGCATGATGCTGAACTCTTCTTCCACCATCTTCGTCTCCGTGCTCATTTCTTTGGGCAGGAGTCCTCTCCCCATTCAACGGATCCTTTTACCCACCTCCAATATTCTCCCTCCACCTGGACCCCTCCCTCTGGATTCTTACCTTCTCTTGATCTTTTCATTGAGAACTGTCGGCGTGACATTAGCCATCTCAATTTCTCTGCTCCTCTCACCCATTCCAATCTGTCTCTCTCTGAACTCACTGCACTCCGTTCTCTCAGGTCCAACCCCAACATTGTCATCAAACCCGCTGACAAGGGTGGTACTGTTGTTGTCTGGCGCATTGACCTCTACCTCACGGAGGCTGAGCGTCAACTCGCAGACACTTCCTCCTACCTCTCCCTGGACCATGACCCCACCACAGAACATCAAGCCATTGTTTCCAGGACTGTCACTGACCTCATCTCCTCTGGAGATCTTCCTCCCACAGCTTCCAATTTGATAGTCACCCAACCTCGGACGGCCCACTTCTACCTCCTACCCAAAATCCACAAACAGAACTGTCCTGGCAGACCGATCGTGTCAGCCTGTTCCTGCCCCACGGAACTCATTTCTCATTATCTTGACTCCCTTCTCACTCCCCTTGTCCAGTCCCTTCCCACCTACATCCGTGATTCCTCTGACACCTTACGTCACATCAACAATTTCCAGTTCCCTGGCCCCAAACGCTTCCTCTTCACCATGGACGTACAATCCCTCTACACCTCCATCCCCCACCAGGATGGTCTAAGGGCCCTTAGCTTCTTCCTTGAACAGAGGCCCGAACAATCCCCATCCACCACTACTCTCCTCCGTCTGGCTGAACTTGTTCTCACACTGAACAATTTCTCCTTTAACTCCTCTCACTTCCTCCAAATAAAAGTTGTGACTATGGGTACCCGCATGGGCCCCAGCTATGCCTGTCTCTTTATGGGGTATGTGGAACATTCCTTGTTCCAGTCCTACTCCGGCCCCCTCCCACAACTCTTTCTCCGGTACATCGATGATTACTTCGGTGCTGCTTCATGCTCTCGTCGGGACCTGGAAAAATTTATTAACTTTGCTTCCAATCTCCACCCCTCCATCATTTTCACATGGTCCATCTCTGACACTTCTCTTCCCTTCCTTGACCTCTCTGTCTCAATTTCTGATGATAGACTGTCCACCAATATCCATTACAAGCCTACCGACTCCCACAGCTCCTCACACCCCACTTCCTGTAAGGACTCCATCCCATTCTCTCAGTTCCTTCGCCTCCGTCGCATCTGTTCTGATGATGCTACCTTCAAAAACAGCTCCTCTGACATGTCCTCCTTCTTCCTTAACTGAGGTTTTCCACCCACGGTCGTTGACAGGGCCCTCAACCGTGTCCGGCCCATATCCCGCGCATCCTCCCTCACGCCTTCTCCTCCTTCCCAGAAACATGATAGGGTCCCCCTTGTCCTCACTTATCACCCCACCAGCCTCCGCATTCAAAGGATCATCCTCCGCCATTTCCGCCAACTCCAGCATGATGCCACCACCAAACACATCTTCCCTTCACCCCCCCTGACGGCATTCCGTAGGGATCATTCCCTCCGGGACACCCTGGTCTACTCCTCCATCACCCCCTACTCCTCAACCACCACCTATGGCACCTCCCCATGCCCACGCAGAAGATGCAACACCTGCCCCTTCATTTCCTCTCTCCTCACCGTCCAAGGGCCCAAACACTCATTTCAAGTGAAGCAGCATTTCACTTGCATTTCCCCTAACTTAGTCTACTGCATTCGTTGCTCCCAATGCGGTCTCCTCTACATTGGAGAGACCAAACGCAAACTGGGCGACCGCTTTGCAGAACACCTGCGGTCTGTCCGCAAGAATGACCCAAACCTCCCTGTCGCTTGCCATTTTAACACTCCACCCTGTTCTCTTGCCCACATGTCTGTCCTTGGCTTGCTGCATTGTTCCAGTGAAGCCCAACGCAAACTGGAGGAACAGCACCTCATCTTCCGACTAGGCACTTTACAGCCTTCCGGGCTGAATATTGAATTCAACAACTTTAGATCTTAAACTCCCCCTCCCCCCATCCCCACCCCGTTTCTCCCCCCTCCCTTTTTTTCCCCAATAATTTATATAGATTCTTCTTTTCCCACCTATTTCCATTATTTTTAAATCTAAAACTAAAACTTTGTCAATCTTTCCACCCCACCCCCACTGGAGCTGTACCTTGAGTGTCCTGTCTTCCATTCTTAATTAGCACCTTTCTTAGACAATATCACCACCTTCAACACCTCTTTGATCCTTTTGTCTGTAACATCTTTTGATTATCTGCTCCTATCACTGCTTGCTTATCTCCACAATCACCACACCCTCAACTTCTCTCTCCCTCCCACCCCGCCCCCCCCACCTTAAACCAGCTTATATTTCATCTTTCTCCTAACTATGCTTCAGTTCTGCTGAAGGGTCATGAAGACTCGAAACGTTGACTGATTTCTTCTCCACCGATGCTGCCAGACCTGCTGAGTTTTTCCAGGTAGTTCTGTTTTTGTTTTGGATTTCCAGCATCCGCAGTAGCTTTTAGCTTTTTGTTTTTATTAGAATAATAAAGCAGCCTGATCTAGAGGTTCTGACTTTTACCATAGCTTTAATAGGATTTTATTATACTTATGGTTGGATATGTGAGAGGGAATAAATTGTGAATTTTATTAAATGGTATATTTTAATACCAGTCTGTCACTAACATAATTAGCTAACATCTTTAACAGTTTATGCTCATACAGCAAAGTCTTTCAACATATGAAACAAGGGTGGGTTAAATATCAGCTTAGGAACATAGGAACAGGAGTTGGCTAGTTAACCCCTCAAGCCTATTTCACGATTTAATGAGATTATGGCTGATCAGTGGCCTAACTCCATATACCTGCCTTTGCCCCATATCTCCTAATATCTTCAGATAACAAAAATCTATCAATCTGAATTTTAAAATGAATAATTGATCTAAGATCAATTGCCCTCAGTGGAAGAGAGTTTAACATTTCTGCAATCCTTTGCATGAAGACGTATTTCCTAATTTCACTCCTGAAAGGCTCTAATTTTTAGACTATATCATTTAGTCCTAGACTCCCCAGCTGATGGAGATAGTTCCTCCCCAGCATCTCCAACCAGGTCCTGGGGAGCAGAGCACCAGGGAGCAGAGTGCCAAGGCTCTGGGGAGGAGAGGCTGGCTGCGTCATTGAGGAGTGAGATGCTATGAGGTCCAGGAGTGAGACGCTGCGGAGCCCCGGGTCAGTGGGAGGGGTGTTGGCGGTGGGGAGGGGAAGAGACTGATTGCCGGTTGTGAGAGATTGAGTTTGTGTGAGAGTGAGATTGTGCGTCTTGCCTTAATCCCAGTCTCCGGTTTCTCACTTACCCTCACCACCACACACTAACCCATACACACACCCACTCAGTGGGTGAGGGTGAGTGAGTGAGTACCCTGAGACTGAGAGTGAGCCAGACACACACACACTGACCCTCTCACATTCTATTTTAACACTCCACCCTGCTCTCTTGCCCACATGTCTGTCCTTGGCCTGCTGCATTGTTCCAGTGAAGCCCAACGCAAACTGGAGGAACAGCACCTCATCTTCCGACTAGGCACTTTACAGCCTTCCAGGCTGAATATTGAATTCAACAACTTTAGATCTTAAACTCCCTCCCCCATCCCCACCCCCTTTCCGTTTCTTCCCCCTCCCTTTTGTTTTTTCCAATAATTTATATAGATTTTTCTTTTCCCACCTATTTCCTTTATTTTTAAATCTATACCTGTAATGTCCTGTCAGTCTTTCCACCCCACCCCCACTAGAGCTGTACCTTGAGTGTCCTGCCATCCATTCTTAATTAGCACATTCTCTTAGATAATATCACCACCATCAACACCTCTTTGTTCCTTTTGTCTGTGACATCTTTTGGTTACCTGCTCCTATCACTGCTTGCTTGTCCCTACAACCACCCCACCCTCAACTTCTCTCCCCCCATGCCCCCCCCCCACCTTAAACCAGCTTATATTTCACCCCTCTCCTAACTTCACTCAGTTCTGCTGAAGGGTCATGAGGACTCGAAACGTCGACTCTTTTCTTCTCCGCCGATGCTGCCAGACCTGCTGAGTTTTTCCAAGTAATTCTGTTTTTGTTTTGGATTTCCAGCATCCGCAGTAGTTTTTTGTTTTTTTTCTCTCACATTCTGGCCATTTTTAACTTAGCAACTGATTGCTATGGCATTGCTTTATTTTTGCTCAGCAATTGTTTCCTTTCTTCATACCACAAATTTTTTTTGAAATTCAGTTTAAAGTTGTGCCGAACCTTATCTTCCCAAAATTTACTCATTGGCCCCTTGAGGTAGAAAGAAATGGAAATGTGGCCCCACCGCTCCCGCCCCCCACCCCCCAAGTGAAAAGGTTGGACAAGCCTGTTTTAAGCAGAATTCCCATCATCCATGCTGAGCAGCCAGAGCTTAAAAAAAAATCAGAACTTTCAGGCTGAAAGTTGCGGTTTTTTTGAAGTTAGTCTGTCAGGTCGATTTCACTCGTTGCTGCGCTGCAGCTGGGGAGTTTGGGGGAGCTGGGGTGGCGGTGGGGAGGGAGGTTGGGGCAGGGGGGAAGTGTTGGTGGCAGGGATGTAGTGCTGCTGAAGCGTTCTGGAGCGCCGCTCTGGCACCTCCTGTTTAAAGGTTTTAATAGTCAGCGCTGGGTAGTCAAACTCTCCTTTGCTGATTGGCCATCCGTTACATGCCCCACTTGATTTTTCTTTCCACTGATCTCAGTGGAATCCACTCCATTAGTTGACTGTATTTTAATAAAATTACCGCTTCCAATATTGAAGTTACTTGTTTTCAGTAGTAACGCACGCAGAGGGATTTGGCTCATTGATGGCAACAAGCGGAACTGGAGGGAAGTCCTCTCATGGGGCTTCATGAGGTGGCTGGTGTGGGACCGTGTCAAGTGAATTGTTATGTGAGGCCCAAGGCCAAGTTTGGCAGCAAGTTCCTGGAGTTTGAGTTCAGGCCGGATGGTACGAGTTGACCGGAATGTCCGGAGCTCCTGGTGTGGCTGTGAATCCGGAGCCTGGGGAGTTTCAGAGGTGGCGGAGTGAGGGCCAGACCCAGGGTCCCGGGCCTCACACGTTGCTGCTGAATGTCTGAGTCACTATGCAGCAGCAACAGCAGCAGCAGCAACAGCAGCAGCAGCAGCAGCAGCAGCAGCAGCAACAGCAGCAGCAGCAGCAACAGCAGCAGCAGCAGCAGCAGCAGCAGCAGCAGCAGCAACAGCAGCAGCAGCAGCAGCAGCAGCAACAGCAGCAGCAGCAACAGCAGCAGCAGCAGCAACAGCAACAGCAGCAGCAGCAGCAACAGCAACAGCAGCAGCAACAGCAGCAGCAGCAGCAGTAACCCTCCTGTACAGCTCCCTGACTGTAAAAAAAAAATTACAGACCTTACAACTCCCTGCACACAGCTTTCTCATAAATAGGCATTTCAGGGTTTTTGAGGCTTAAGGTTCCCGGGAACTAAAGCAGCACCAATATCCCCAAACACCCTGCTCCGTTTGCCTACTGAACATTAATTCCTTGGCTGTGATGGCCTGAGGTTGTGAAACGCAGTACAGTGTTTGCATTCCCTGCTGGCAGCTTTATTTGGAATTTACAGCAGAGAAACAGGGTATTTGGCCCACCTCATCTGTGATGGTGTTTATGTTCGACACAAGACTCCTCTCAACCTTCTTGATCACACTATCAGGGTAACCTTCAGCTTCTTTCCTCATATATTTATCAAGTTCCTTGAATGTACCTATACTAGAATCATAGAATGGTTACAGCACAGAAGGGGGCCATTCAGCACATTGTCTCTGTGTCTGTTCTCTGCAACAGCAACTCAGCGAGTCCCGCTTCTCCACCTTTTCCCTGTAGCCCTGTAAAGTCTTTTCTCCTCAGATAATTATCCAGTTCCCTTTTGAAAACTGCAATTGAATCTGTCTCCACCACACGCTCAGGCAGCGCATTCCAGATCCAAACCACTTGTTGCATAAAGATGTTTTTCCTCATGTCACCTCTGGTCCTTTTGTTAATCACCTTAGGGTTCACGACCTTCTGCTGATAGGAACAGTTTCTCCCCATTTACTCTATTCAGGCCCATCATGATTTTGAACACATCTAAGAAATCTCCTCTCAACCTTCTCTTCTCCAAGGAGAAAAGCTCTATATTCATCAATCTATCCACATAACTGAAGTCTTTCATCCTCAGAACCATTCCTGTAAATCTTTTCTGCACCCTCTCTAAAACCATCACATCCTTCCTGTTGAGGCTGAACCAGTGTTTTATGATGGTTCATAACTTACTTGCTTTTGTACTCTGTACCCCTATTTATAAAACCCGGGATTCAGTATAATTTATTAACTGCTTTCTCAACCTGTCCTGTCACCTTCAATGATTTATGCACATATACACCCAGATCCCTCTGCTCTTGCATTTCCTTTAGAATTGTACCCTTCATTTTATGTCACCTCACCTCGTTCTTCTGACAAAAATGTATCACTTCACACTTCTCTACATTAAAGTTCATCTGCCATGTGTCTGCTCATTCCACCAGCCTGTCTGTGTCCTCTTGAAGTCTATCACTATCTTCCTCACAGTTCACAATACTTCCAAGTCTTACATCATCGTCAAATTTTGAAATATTGCCCTTTACACCCAGGTCCAGGTTATTATTATAAATCACGAAAAGCAGTGGTCCCTCTATATACCATCCCCCAGTCAGAAGTAAGTAAAGTTTTCTATAATTCATGTTTTTAATAGGCTTTAATTAAATAATTAAACTGTTGCATAATGAAATTCTAGCTATGCTAAAAACTAATGATTCAAAATACCACATGGTTTAAAATAAAATGCCTACCGGCACTAATATTTTTCATTTAAAATACATAGTTTTACTGATGTTTGGCGATTCAAATGATTAATACGTAGGGAAACAACATAATAGTAGGTTTAGAAATGATATGGCCAACACATTTTCTTAGAAATTCTGCACCTCAAAATTTGTATTACACCCCTGCTAGTTACCTTGTCTGTTCTCCTTTATATCTTATTTATTATTTCTAGCGTCTCCATTCAAATTTTGCTCGTGATGGAACGATATCTGTGAGCTGATTCCATGTCAAATAAATCTATAAACAGCATGAGCCTTTGGTACAAACATGTCCTAACAAAATGAGCACAACATTCCCAAGGCTAACACATTCGGTGAAACTATAGATCAGAGCAGAAAACTCAGACAACTTATGATTCATTCATTACCTCTAATTATTAACTGTCTATTTTTATTTCAATAGCTTATTTCTTACCCTTTACTAGAAGATATTATGATAATTGTTTTTATTTTTGCAAAATTTTGGCAGAATGTGTTAGGCTTAAGTGAACCCTGTAATGTTTAAAAACAAAAAGCTAAAAGCTACTGCGGATGCTGGAAATCCAAAACAAAATAAAAACAGAATTACCTGGAAAAACTCAGCAAGTCTGGCAGCATCGGCGGAGAAGAAATCAGTCAACGTTTCGAGCCCTCATGGCCCTTCAGCAGAACTGAAGCATAGTTTCAACAAGGGAGAAATATAAATTGGTTTAGGGTGGGTGGGGGGGAAGTTCTGCTGAAGGGCCATGAGGGCTCGAAACGTTGACTGATTTCTTCTCCGCCGATGCTGCCAGACTTGCTGAGTTTTTCCAGGTAATCCTGTAATGTTTATCTGTCTTCAAAATCTAACACTGCTGAGAGACAGATTAAAACAGGCTTGTGGCCTGCAAAGCCTCCTCTATGCCGCCCCGGAGCTAGTTTTCAAAATTCCAGTCAAACAGGCATGTTTCAATGAAAGATTCTGCATGGAGCTGCTCCTTCAATCACAGGCCAGTTCTTTCCTGCCTTTGTGCTGATAGGTTCACTAGTCAGCCTAACAGCAGCAAATGAGGGAGAGGAACAGTCTCTAATTGGAGAAGCAGCGAACACTGGCATTGGTGAGTGTGCTGACAGCTGCTAGGCTGAGGGAAGCGAAGGTATGACAAGGCTGGAGCCAAACAACAGCGGGACTGGAGCCCAGGGAGCCAAGCAACGGTGGGGCTGGAGATGGGGAGCCAGGTACATCATGACTGGGGAGGGCAAAATTGCGTTGGATCCCGGAAGGGCGAGGTTTTGGCAGCCCGGGGAGGGTGAAGTTTTGTCGGGCCAGCGGAAGAGCCGGTGCTGCGGTATGTGGGAGAGAAATTGTGTGGGCGGGAGTGCAAGAGACAGAGTGAGTGTGTGGGAGGTGAGTGTGAGACATTTGAGTGAGTGTGTGGGGGGTGAGTGCAAGAGACAGAGTGAGTGTGTAGGGGGTGAGTGCGAGACACTGAGTGAGTGTGTAGAGGGTGAGTGCTCACTCAGTGTCTCACACTCACCCCCCACATGCTCACTCAGTGTCTCGCACTCACCCCCCACATGCTCACTCAGTGTCTCACACTGTGTGTGTGGGGGGTGAGTGTGAGACACTGTGTGTGTGTGTGGGGGTGAGTGTGAGACAGTGAGTGTGTGTGGGGAGTGAGTGTGAGACACTGAGTGGCTGATATGGTGCAGAAATGGGCTGATTATCTTCTGCCCAAATAATGAGCTGCAGTGAAGCACCCATTTAGTAAAATTCAAACAAGCCCCAAACCTGAAAATGATTCAGGCCTTCTCGACTGTGGCCTTGGGTGGGCAATAGGGGACCCTTAACCCTACCCACCATCAGTGAAAAGTTTCCTGGGAAGGGGAAGGCTATGTCATGCATGAACGTGGATGGCGTTGTACTAATGTTAGAGAGTGAAGAGGTGTGTAAAGGTAAGAAAGCAGCTCATGTAAATATGTAGCTGGGAAATGGGTAAATCTTTGTGTATGTTTTGTAGGTATACCATTGAGAGATATTAAGTAATAAGGTACAGCTCATTTATCTGGGCAAGCGTTGTGAGTATGATTTCTTTGTTACAGTAACTGCATGGATCTGTTCAGCTACCTCTTCCCAGGCAGCCCTGATGTCAGCTTGCTGAAGAAAGTGCCCTCCCTAACTGGAAAGGACATGCCTCTCCCTCAACATAACCTCCAGAGCTCCCACACAAAAGGAAGCTATCAGCTATTCTCCCTTCACCCTTTGGTCTCTTGGCCATCTCCTAACATTTCCCAGTAGAAGCAAATAAACGTTAACATTTTTTAAGCCTGAACAGGAAATGCGAAGCAGCATTTCACTTGCATTTCCCCTAACTTAGTCTACTGCATTCGTTGCTCCCAATGTGGTCTCCTCTACATTGGAGAGACCAAACGCAAACTGGGTGACTGCTTTGCAGAACACCTGCGGTCTGTCCGCAAGAAAGACCCAAACCTCCCTGTCGCTTGCCATTTTAACACTCCACCCTGCTCTCTTGCCCACATGTCTGTCCTTAGTTTGCTGCATTGTTCCAGTGAAGCCCAACGCAAACTGGAGGAACAGCACTTCATCTTCCGACTAGGCACTTTACAGCCTTCCGGGCTGAATATTGAATTCAACAACTTTAGATCTTAAACTCCCTCCCCCATTTCCGTTTCTTCCCCCTCCCTTTTGTTTTTTTCCAATAATTTATATATATTTTTCTTTTCCCACCTATTTCCATTATTTTTAAATCTATAACTGTAATGCCCTGTCAGTCTTTCCACCCCACCCCAACTAGAGCTGTACCTTGAGTGTCCTGCCATCCATTCTTAATTAGCACATTCTCTCAGATAATATCACCACCTTCAACAACTCTTTGTTCCTTTTGTCTGTGACATCTTTTGATTATCTGTTCCTATCACTGCTTGCTTGTCTCTACGACCACCCCCCCCACCCCCAACTTCTCTCCCCTCACCCCCCCCCCCACCTTAAACCAGCTTATATTTCACCCCTCTCCTAACTTCACTCAGTTCTGCTGAAGGGTCATGAGGACTCGAAACGTCAACTCTTTTCTTCTCAGCCGATGCTGCCAGACCTGCTGAGTTTTTCCAGGTAATTCTGTTTTTGTTTAGGAAATGCAGTAACAGCTTTAAGGAGCAGTGTTCAAAACTTTTATAACTATGCCGAGGAAATTCTTTGCCGCTCAACTCTGCACCCAGTACCAGATACAAGAAGCGGACCTATCCCATTCAAATAAAGGAACTCAGAAAACCCACAGATATCTTTTTTTTTCTTTTTTGAAAAATATACTTTATTCATAAAATATCTGGAAGAACATTCCAAACCATTTCAAAATCACCATCACATAAGTACAATCAGATTCAACTTTTACACATGTATCACAAGGTGCATCAATACAATCAATGAATATTACAATCATTTCAATATGGTCAATGCAGACAATGGTATTGGAGTTATCAACATACATCATTTTGCACTCTGAGGTGCTTCAATACATTTATAATACACTTAGTATTCACTGCATACATTCATTTTGAGCTATACAGCCCAAGGGGTTCTCAACAGTTCCCAGTCCCTTGGTGCACTGTGGCAGAAAGGTCTTAGACAGCGACCTTTCCCCTTTCTGAGTTAGCAACATGAAACAGGAAAACTGCAGACCATAGACCATTTCCAATTGGGATAGCCTACTCAAAAACACCTTGAGGATAGCTATTATGTTTTTATTGGTTCTTAACAGCTTTTCTTAATGATAAATCGGTAGTGCATGGAGTCAAAAGTTTCAGTGATGACTGGATTCTAATTCAGTGACAGTCACATAATTCTGTCCATTCTCTGGAAGAACTTTTACTCTGTGTAGCGCAGTGACCTGATTTGCTTGCTGACACATGAATTTGATTGTAGTAAGCAGCAAACATGGTCCCAGACCTGATCACAGTGTGTTTCTTGTGTTTGATCCAAAAACATAATTTGTACTTTTCACATTGTAGAGATTTTGAGACAAAGCTAATAATGTAAATAAGAAATGGCTAGGCTCCAAAAATCTGTTTTATTGTTTAGTTTAATCAGCTTGGGTTAAAGAAAGAGTCATTAAAATAATGCTAATTAATGTTGTGTATATTACACACTTGATTTGAATGTGAATACCATTGAAGACAAATCGCTCCTTGCAAGATCACTCTGGCCCTCTCTTTGTCGGCATGCCTTAATTTTTTGATTTCTTTTAAAGTTTCAGCCAAGAGTTACCAAAATGAAAGGCAGCATTAACTTCAGGACTTATTATTAATACAGATGTAATATGTTCTTAAACACTGCAGTCTTCTTTACTTCCAAGTATGTTCAACACTAACAAAGCTTAGTGGCCAAACATAGCAACTTGTTAATTACACCCCAATAATAAGCCAGGTTTCCTGCCATTTCCCAATCAACCATTAGATTCAGTCCACCCGCTGTCAGGCTGCTGGTCAAGCATTATCCCCTGACCACCAGATGCAAGATTCCTATTAGGAACTTGAGCCAAGAAGCACTTCAGTAAAAGCCAAGCCTTAACAAGAGTTCTGATTGAGCAAGCAATTGGCCTTCTAAAGCTAAAGCCAGGATGGACATGAAAGTGTCCTTCAGTGCAGCCCCAAGGAGGTCTTCAGATTTGTTGTGGTCAGCTGCATTCTCCACAATTAGAGAGAGTAATCCTTGGAGCTACCTCATGAGCAAAAAGTGAAAGAGAAAGATGAAGATGATGACCAGGAAAGAGAGGACGACAGGAAGAATGAGGGCTGGCATTGCTGCCATCTGCAGGAGCTCCTCAGCAACAAACCATCAAGGAATGGTTCAGTTGAACTACCCCCTCCCCCTAATGCATTAACAGCACCATCTACCCTCACACCCACTCCTTATACCCAACTAATGAAACCCTACATATTGTCCACCTACACCAATACAAATAAACTGCTAGATACAATGAACTGGATCATAACAGTACAATTCACTATTGATTATGGCTAAATTTGAAAACTAAGAATCACCATCCTGGAAATCCCCTACTGCCATGCAACTTCTGGAATGAAGCTGTGCCGAGAAAAAGGGAACAATAACGTGTGAGAACTTGGCAGACGATCTTGCTGAAGATGCAGCTAACATTTTGGCTATGTTGTATAAATCAATCATACAAATGTCTGCATATACCTCAGCATTTCCTTTTATGCCACTGAACCTCTCCCTCATTTGCTCCTGGCTACAGAAGACCTGAAGACTGCTTTCATTTGTCTCATTACCTTTTCCCAGGCAGCATTGGCCTCTGTTTTAAGAGGCGTGTAACCTTTGGTGCAAGAGCCACCCTCCTCTTATCATGCAACCTCCAAGGCGTTATTACTAAAAGCAGGAGTCTTCATTTTTGAGCCCATCTCAAAAAGTCTGCTAATTTGTCGTTCCTTAGAAATGACACTCCTCTAAGAGCTCCAAATTTCTGGTTTGCAGCAACCAGCTTCAAGGTCTCGATTCTTGAGCACGTTTCTACTGATAGGGAACCCATTTGAGCATTTAGCCTAAATCAGAAAATTGGGCCAATATAGTCTCCCACACTGCTGATGTGGGCACACACACATTGACTTTGCTAAGATCTGCCATATCAGGGCCATAATGTGTTCTTAAACGCTACAGTTCACGCACTGAAACTTTCTCCCATTAATCGGAATAAAATAGGAGAGCGATGGTGGCATAATGGCAATGACAGTGGACTAGTAATCCAGAGGCCCAGGCTAATGCTGTGAGGGCACAGGCTCAATTAAATCCCACTAAGGCAGCTGGTGAAATTTCAATTCAATTCAAAGAAATCTGGAATACAAAGATAATCTCAGTAATGACCATGAAACTATCAATTGTTGTAAAAACCCATCTGATTCACTAATGTCCTTTAGAGAAGGAAATCTGCTATCCTTACCGGGTCTGTTCTACATGTGACTCCAGACCCACACCAATGTGGTTGACTCTTAACCGCTCTCAAAGGCAATTAGGGATGGGCAGCAAATGCTGACCTTGCCAGTGACGCCCACATCCCATGAAAGAATTTTTAAAAAATTGTTACTTTACAGCCCTGTTACGAATATAGTCTCAGACCCCAACAATTGCCACTTCGTTGTTGCAGAGCGTTTGAGCTGATGGCTAAGAAATGTCATCAGCTTCTTCCCTGGCCACTTTGTGCTTGGGATGATTATCAAAAAAATGCTATTTCAATTTAGTTCAAAACACCAAAGTTGGGGGAATCTATCCCACTTTAGGTTTATGCATTCCATTTCCCAACAGAGGCCAAAGGAAAAATTCTCACTGTACATGTGTGCAGCCGCTAATTTCCTGTTTGTTACAGCAGATGTTGGGAAAAAAATTACTGTTTGTGATGCGATCCACAAATTATTGCTTTTGAACAAAGATATTTTGTTATAATTTAATGATTCGTTGATCAGATCAAAAATGTCCATTTTTGTTAGGAGTCTAGTGGGTGAAGGGATTATCCATTTATCCTAGTGGTAATTGTGGACTGATTGGCAACAACAGTATGAGCATTGCACCCATTTTGGGCATTAAAAAGGTGCTATGGGATTGCCTGCACATAATCTGCATAAGGATTGTTCACATTGCTAAATTTGTGGGGCCCACTTTAGATATATTCTAGACTAGACTAACAGGCATTAGATTCCTTGCATATGTAAATAAGGGGCACCCCACCTGTTGAGCACCCCTGTGTTATTAGTAGGAAATTAAGTCTCCTAAATTGGAGTGCACTTGTGATACAATAGGGTCAGCAGGGAGACAGTGCTCAAAACAGGGTTGAGGTTTTCCGGAATGACTCATTGGAATAGGAAAAAGTAGAAATACTCAGTGGTATTTGCCTTTTGCTACCTAAAAAGCTAACCAACCAAGCTACAGAGGATTACAAGTTATTGATTCTGTTTCGTATAATGATTGTTTCTAATGTGTCAGCTGTGGCTCAGCTGGTAGCACTTTTGCTTCTAAATCACCAGGTTCTGGGTTCACGTCCCACCCCACGACTTGAGCACAAAAATCAATGTGTGATTCTGAGGGGGGTGCCACACTGTCAGAGGTGCTGTCCTTTGGATGAAACATTAAACTGAGGCCCCATTTGTTCTTTCTCTGAAAATGTACATTGTGTGGCTGGAATGCCTGCCAGTACAATGCACCTTTGTTCTGCTGGTTCAGAAGTACCCTCTTCACTGGCCCCTGAGTTGCAGCATCTTTGTCTAACTGAGCAGAGCTTGGAGCATCCAATAGCTTTGGGTGTGGACTTTCTGCTGCAGTCCATCTCCATCACCTCCTCTTGCTCACTTGTGATGTATGAGTCACCAGATGAAAACCAACCTCAGAGGAAGCCATTGCACATGGTCATATTTCACTCTCTGCTGACATGAAGTCAACATGAGTGAGTGTTGTGTAGCTGTCTGATATTTAACTTTTGTCACTGGGTAGCTGGGAGGTCCATTTCTGATCACCAAACACGTCAAGACTCCATTGATCTTGTCATGACCACGGATCCTATTCCCGAATTACTTATGGACATATTGAACTTTTACGTAAGATGTGTTTTTTAAAAAAGGACATACAAGCAAAAGCTCACTGAGACTGTAAGGTGACCACTTGCTGGAAAATTCCTATGTGGATTACTTGACCAACTAGTTCAGAGAGAAAGGAATGTCACACCTAAAAGGTGTGACATGGTTTATGTCAGACAGAGTTACTTCAAAGGAAAGATACAATGCAAACTGAACTGTAATCTCCTGCAGTTGCGGAGATAATGGAAAATGATTACCATCTCAGCTGAAACCACCTCCTGTTGAGTTATATTCCAGACTGTGAACATGAACTGAGTTGCAAGGAAAACAGATCTGGGCGAAAGACATGTTTTTTTTTTTCCCTTCCAGGAATACACAGAGAAGGGGCTTAAAAAAGCCAACTGCAACCCTAGTTCTGTGCTAGTCTGGTGTTCTATTCTGGTGTGTGTGCTGTGAAGGTCACAGCTGAACACCACCAACTGGGCATCTCTACGCTTGCAGGTAAAAACACTCTCTCTCCCTGATTGCTGGAAGCAAACCACAAGTCAGCAAAGCCACAGCCAAAAAGGAAACGGGACAACTCCTTTCAGCTAACTTGCAGAACCAAGAATCTCCGAGCCAATTGCACAACTGCCAAAGTTAGCGCTACTGGAATCACCCCAACTTAACGGCCACAACGTCTCGCCATCTGCTGCTCAAGGACAAGCTAAAGGTCTGATTTGTATGTCTTTTTGTAATTTTTATTTTTGGACTCAATTTCTCAATTCTAATCTGTGTGTGTGTGTTGCATTTTTATTATTTTTCCTCTCATTTAGTAACTAAGAAACTCACTCTTTCTTTGATTCAAGACAGCCTGGTTAAATTGGCTCCTTTTAAAACATAGGCCTGTCGTGGTAGGGACGGGGCCATAAAATGCAGTGAGCCATTCTAAACTCCGTTGACTTCAGGGGGGGATCGTAAGATCCCGCTGCTGTAAAATTCCACCCCTAAATACACTTGGTCTGGAAAAAGGTATCCACAAGGGAAGGGATCCCTTTTAAATTAACCTTGTTGCAACCAACCGAGGGGGTTGAATAAAGAAATGGAGCCATTTCATCCCTCCTCACCCAGGGGCATAACAATTTGGGGGAACCTCGCCTGGGGACTCGTTGTAACAATGTCCAATGCTGCCTTCGCTGCAGCTTTCAGTTTAGAGATGGTTGGAGGGCCCCCTCCACTTCTCTGCCTCTCCCTCGTGTTTTTTTTTAATTCTTTCACGGGATATGAGCCTGGCTGGCTGGGCCAGGATTTATTGCCCATCCCTAATTGTCCTTGAGAAGTGATGGGCAATAAATGCTGGCCTGGCCAGCGACGCCTACACCCTGTGAAAGAATAAAAATAATCATAACATGAGGGAGAGGCAGAGAAGCGAAGGAGGCCCTTCAACCATCTCTCATGTGCTCTCTTCTCTTGCAAAGAGGAAAAGTTGAGACCTATGTTATGACATGGCAGATGATGTGTGCCAAGTGGATCAAATCCACAACAGAAAATTGATAACGCAGTCACAACGATTTTGCAATTTGTTTTATTTCGAGATGCGTGCCTTGAATTCAGTAGTACTAAGTCCACCAAGACTCTAGAGATTTTTACAAAACTAAATTAAACATTTATTAACAAAAGAAAAGATTTCAAGCAGATACATAGGTCTACAAATTACTACTAAAATAACTCCTAAATCCCCTAATTAACCTGGCTCCCAGTTACACCTCCATTAAGACAACAGTAAAAACAAATAGATTTAAACAGACCCAGGCAAAGCAACACAATACCCAGGATAGTCACATTCAAAACGAGTTTTCTCAGCTTTAGTTTCTATAGGCGCAACTTGATGCACAGAGGCTAGAGGCTTTTCACACGTATGTTAGATCTTAGAATGTCTTCCCCTACACATAATCTCATCTCCTTTATACATGTTTCTCCTCTTTGATGCAAATTCCATTGTTCTCATGAATTTCCAACTTTACTTTTCTCAAAATATACATTTTTCATAACACTAAGTTTATCAGTAACCTTTGGGAAAAATAAACACACTGTTTGGCTTAGCTTCTTTTAGCTAGGTGTAACATCTTACCATCTGTTTGAAATTCAGACTCACCTAATTTATCTATAAATGCAAATTTTCCTCACACCTCACCTTCCAAAACTTCAGCCATGTTTATTATTTAGCATTTCAAACCTAGCTTCTCGTTTGGTGACTCAAAAACCTCCAGACCAGCAGTCTCCAATTCAGTTAAATCACACACACACACTTACACACAGAGAAACTAATCCAAATCTCACTATTAACCCACTTTTAAAATAAATCACAACAATATTATGAAAATTAATATATTTTCATGAGACCTATGAGTGAGAGTAACAGCCTGTGTTGAAAGGAGGGATGGAGACCGTTTGTGTTGGGTGAGGAAGAGGCACGATGTTGCATCAACATGAAGGTGAGAGTCAGTGGCGGATGGACAGATGGAGATGTGAGGAAGTGCATAGATAGAGAGGGATGACTGCATCCGCAAGGGGATTTGGTTTGAGGAGTGATGTCCTGGAGAAGCTTTAAGAAAGCAGAGTGAGGGGGGTTCAGGTGATAGGCACATCAGGATGGAGTTGAATGTGCCACTGGATGCACCTTTCCTACCTTGCTCAGGGCGTTAAAATGCTTTCGGCATTGAATCCACGAGCGTGGCACCACACTCCTGCTGCTGACCTCATGGGCAACCTCCAGTCATGTCTTCTTTGTTTCACCATGAGGCTTCGTCCTTCCAACAGTAGGTAAAAGTACCTCCACGCGGACTGTTACATTCGCCCCCAACATCGCATCCAGGGAGGCATCACTAAAACAAGACCCAGCCTTTCAATGCGTCATTCTGCCAATTCCTCCTGTTCTGCTCTCAACTCTAAAATTCACCAAATTACATGTTTGGAATGTCCCTTTAAGGACTGGGGTTGAAATCGGGGTGTGCGGGTCGTCATCACACCCAATCCCGCTAACTGGTTAGGAAACCCAGAAATAATATAGTAATGCAGTGACTGGGTTAAAAAGCCACTGACAAATACTCTACACTTCCTCCCGGGGTTTCCCGTGCACCACCGGAACCCCAGCCCTGACCAACCGCCGCTCTCAGCACGTTGGAGACTTAAATCCAGTCCATTGTTTCCAATTAAGTAAAATTTCAGGCCGCAACATTATCGAAATAACCTGGCTTCTGACATGAGTTGTTAGAATAGATAATTGCATTTATTTTGCTTACCAATATCTCGTTCAAGGTGCCTGACAATGGCAACAACAAATGTCTTGTTCAAGGTGCCTGACAATGGCAACAACAAATGTTTTCAGATGTGTATAATCAAATATGGCTGATAATACCCATCTACTTTTTCAAAATCTAGATGACAGTCTTGACAATGCAATTCCAATTATATTGTGGAAAGAATATCGCCTTCTGTAATCTAATACCAAACTTAAAGTAAGATTTTCCAAACCTCTCAAACTGACTGAAAGCTTGTCGTGTTGTTCTGTGTTTCTAAAGTGACTTAAAAGGGTTCGATGGATAAAAACACATAAAGAAGCTCTTTTCCTATCCAGCTGAAAATGCTGATGGTAGAAACAGGGACGCTAACAGCCTGTTAGTCAGCTTGAGTTTATTGGATTTGACAGCTCGTTGTAACAGCTTGCAATAATGGGTGTTCCTTTGTCCTGTAGGGGGTGTCAAAGATGAAGCATGGACATCACAGACTACACTGCACTGGACCATCAGACGAATTGGAATAAAGGTTGGAG
Organism: Cetorhinus maximus; assembly: GCF_964194155.1. Classification (NCBI taxonomy): domain Eukaryota; kingdom Metazoa; phylum Chordata; class Chondrichthyes; order Lamniformes; family Cetorhinidae; genus Cetorhinus; species Cetorhinus maximus. Next base: position 103,180,614 of record NC_135891.1, on the reverse strand, counting down.
TGGTGAGGCATATTATTTTCCTGTTTCACGCTTTCTAAATCGGTAACATTGATTATAGCAAATCAACATTATGAGAAAATAAATGAAAGAATAAAAAAAAAGGAAAGATTTTGTCGCATTCTGGCATAAAGCGTAACTTGGGAAAAACCAGAAAACCCGTGGTGGTTTCAATTATAGCAATTTAGACATGATAAATGCCATTCTGAATACCATTACCCTGATTCGTCGACAGATACAGGGACAATATCTATTATCAGGAGTCTGAGATTCGCTTTGGCAATACCTACCAGGCAGAGACCATTATTGTGGTTATTATATCACATTTGGACAATTCATCACTCCAAACATTTCATTTCTCACTCTCCAGATGCATGGCAACTGATTTATTACATTTGTCAGATGACATCATTAACACATAATATCATACTTGTTCTATTATGTACAGCTGGCTTACAGAAAACTGCCACAGAAAAAGTATTCTGTGGAGCACTTTTTTTTCACTTTTTCAGGCGAGTCACAGTTTTTGAAGTACTGTTTTAATGTTCCCAAATAAATAGGATTTCCAGCACAATATTTGTTTGGTGATTGCAGTGCCATAACAACTAACTACCTATTAATTGCCAATTCATAATTGATCAAAAGTCTGATAGTTAGTGAAAATGTGCAGAAATGAAGAGCTGGTTGGGGGAGAGGGTGGTGTACTGCTCACCGCCCCCCTTGGAAGAAAGGTTGGTTGCAAATCGGCTGACTTTTTTTAAAAAAAGGCCACCCTGCAGTGACATTACACTGTGGGTGACCTAAACAAGCTGAGGGTCGGAATTCTTCCCTTCAGTGGAAGGAAGTCCTGCCCTCGAGAGCTGCTGACCAATCGGATTGGCAGCTCTTGCAGTCCCAGCAGCGCCAGTAGAGAGTAGTGGGGGCTGCTGGGACTGCAAGGAGGCCTTGGGATGAAGTGTCATGGACTCTGGAGGTCGGTAAGTCAGACCTTTTTTGGGTAGGGAGGGAGGCAGGCGGGATGGGAGGGTGGGTTTTGGAGGCCAGGCAGAGAGGCACAAAGGAAGCGGTGCAATTTTCAGTAGGCATCCCCCCCAATGCCCACATGGCACCCCCCCCCCCAAAGGATGTACACCCCCTTCCTTCCCACCTTTCAACCGTTGGGTAGAAAAATGGCCTTCCCATTCTCGCCCACCTTCCTCTGCCCAGCATATTATGGCAGTGGGGACAGATTGAGGGCCTTAAGTGGCAGTTAATTGGCCACTTAAGGGCCTTAATAGTCCTAAGGATTGGCAGGCTAGTAGGTGCCTTACCCATCCCCAATATTATGGGGACCTGGTCAGGGAGTGGGCGGGAAGGCGGTGGGCTAGCTACCTGACATATTTTATTCCTCCCCCTGCCAAAAACACACCTTTGGCAAGGTGTGGAAGGTCGTGGGGGGGGGGTAGAGGGTGGGGAAGGGGGATGGGGGTGGCTGTAAAATCCAGCCTCCAATCTAGCTTTACTAGATAAATGATCGATTGTTGTAAACGTCATTGATAATTACCTAGAGAAGGCGGCTTACTGTCCAGTTTTATAAAGGCATTAAAGCTTAGCTCTTGTAATAGTTTGTGAGATAAACATTTTGTGTAGTGGCAAATTAATGCTAGCAATCTATCCATATTCCTTAGTGTGACCACATGGAGCAAATGTCAATTAGGAAACAGTAAATTAAAAAAGATTTTTCAACCCATGTTGTCATTTACACTACAACCCATATGTTTTACAGTAGGAAGAATGTAGTTGAGCTAACTCAATGCTCAGGCATGTTTGCAAAGGCAGCAAAGAAGCCTAGCCTGGCCACATTTTCTGACAGATGTCTGTCCCCTAATTTGAATAGACTATTGACATAGGGAAAGCTTGCTGAGAACCTGTTTGTGTTGCAGTTGGATGGGGTGAGAAAATCTGGAGAAGTTGCAGCTCTTAATGCTGCTGGCCATTAGGAACACCGGTGAGCTGCATATACTTGCGGGGCATCCCTAGGTCTCTCACTGATAAATGCCCATTTGAATTTTGGGCCACTGTGTCACCTGCTGTGGCCCTCAGGTGGGTCTTGGAAGATTGGGGGGTGGAGGGAGGGGAAAGGAGACTGGGGTGTGGGGAGGGGGTGGCAGTGATCAGTAGAGAGGGAATGAATGGTGAGTGGAAGCAGCCAATGACTTTACTGTGAAGTAGTGAGGCGTACTCCACATTCAGGTAAGTATTTTGTTAAAACTTATCTTTCGGATAGTGGCTTGCAGAAATCTTCTTATGGACCACTGGTTAGGCTGCATGTAGACATAGTTTTCATTAATAAAACTGGCCCAGCCTTGTCTGTATTCAGGGCAAACCAATTTAGTAAAGACTCGAATGTTCCAGGTGTGGACCCTGGGCATCATTTTTGATGCCTGTACCAATTGGTAGGTGGCATATCTCCAGCTCAGAATCCAATGCTCACGTTTCCCACCATATTGGATGCCTTTGTGCTTATTTCATGCTTGTAAAACATGTGCAGTGTTATCAAGTTTCTAGGCCAATGCCACATCAGGACTTTGCTTGTTTCTCTTCTGCAGTAACGTGTAGGAACTATCCTGATGTGTGAGCTTGGCATTTTTGCCTCTGTGTCTAATATTGTGGACTCACTTTCCACATCCAGACTTAATCTAGAATCCCCAGTGCACTACTGAGAAATGCCATTTTATTGGAGACATTGTCCTTCAAATTAATTTGTAAATTGAGTTTCTATCTTCTTGTTCAGTGGGTGTTGATGATACCATGGCACTATTTGAATAAGAGCAAGAATTTCTCCTGGTGTCCTATCCATCATTCCTCTTGGCCAATACTGTAGTATCAAAACACGGAATAACTGGTTGAATGTGGGATGTTGCTGGTACAGCCTATATAACAAATGTTATTGCACCACAAACTCATTAACTGTTTGAAATAGCTTCATACAGTTTGCCACTGTTATTAGTCACCATAAAAATGCAAAATATTTTCTTCTGTGCAACTGCACAAAATGAACAATGTTTTGAGTTAAAACAGAAATGAATCAAATACCAACATTTCCAGATTTCTACTGCATCCTGGTATAATCATTCCTGTTAATCCAATTTATGGGGGGGTCTACTTACCAGGGCCTCTCTGACTGTCCTGAGGAGGACTTTCTGTAGTCCACTGGCGTTTACAAGAGTTCGAAAATGTCAGCTTTTTTTGACTCATTCAAGATGATAAATCATAATTTCCAAGTTCACTTCTGCATCTCAATCTCTCCTGCCTTTATTTTTGTAGCAATTATCCCCTGGAGCGTCACATCATACACACTTCATATCCATAATAATGAGTTGCATCACAAAGTCATCACAAAACATTGGAGAAAAAACAGACTTGCAAAATTTTGCAACTTTGGCATATTCAACTGAAATTGTGATGATGCCGGATGCTTTCAAAGGCTTTTTGACAATCCAGCTTCTTGTGATTCTCATATTCGTTTTATCTTTCATGTTGCTAAAGTTTTTCTTCCCCTCAACTGAAGGCATTAACTCTTGGCAGAAGGTGACTGCAAACATCTAATGCTTAGCTCCAGAGCCAGATTTTACAGTCCCAGGTTGGGATGGAACAGATACAGGGCAGCAAAAAAAGATGGTCTGGGTGCCAGTCTGTTGCCTCCCATCCCAACTCTCATGACTTTCCCTCATGAGAGGAGAGTTGGGGCAGGCAGAAAAGTGAAGTTACCCGCCTCGTTAATTCGGCAGATGGGGCATATAATAATTATAGTTTTGAGAAATGTTGGACTGTAGCTTTAAGAATAATCCTGTGCCGTAAGATCACATGGTCCGTGTAAACCAATGTGTAAGCAGAGCGGTGAACCTCTACAGAGAGAGAGACTTCTTAGGAGTTTGATGGACGGGTGTAGTTGCTACCGCTATCTTATAAATAAAACCAAATGTTTGCACTAAGAAAAGTTACCTTAAGATCAACTTTATAACAAACTGGCGATGAGGATAAATCAGATTTGGTGCTGTACCTCACCCAGCGATTGTGAGTATCTAAGTTCGTTAAAAAAAATAACAGAAGAAACAGTCATCTGAAATGCCACAGTTCAGTAGAATCAATTGATCCCTTTCAGCCAGCCACGGATGATTGGTCTCAGTATATAGAACATCTTGCATTCTCCTTTCAAGCGAACAAAATCACGGGGGAAGAAAAGAGGAGAGCAATACTCCTGAACGCTTGTGGGACCAAAACCTACAGTTTGATTCGAAGCTTGATGGCCCCCCCAGTGCCCCAGATTCGAAGACTTTTAGTGAATTTGTAGACCTCATTAAGGGACATTTTCAACCCAAGCCCTCAGTCACAATGCAGAGGTTCAGGTTCAATTCACGAAATAGAGCCCCGAGTGAGACAATTGCTACCTACATGGCGAAAATAAAGAAACCAATGGAACATTGTGATTTCAGTGAAACCCTGAAAGACATGCTCAGAGATCGTTTGGCATGTGGTGTGCAGGAAGACACGATACAGCGAAGATTGCTGGCTGAAGTGAATCTTGATTTTAAGAAAGCGTTAGAAATAGCACCGGACATGGAAAGCGCTGTAAGGGATTCACAAGCAATTCAAGGGGCACAAAATGGTGCCGTGCACCAAATCAGGTGGGAACAGTCAGCTAAAAGTGGCACAAAAAGCCAGGACTCTGCCACGAAGTGGAAAACAGCCCCCCACTAACCGAAAATTGAGAAGAAACAACTTAGCAACTAAATTGAAAAATAACTTTCAGTGATGTGGAAACAATCAGTGCTCTCGCAATTGGCAATTTTAAAAAGTAGAATGTTATTTTTGTCTCAGGAGTGTACACATAATGAGACAGTGCAAAGCAAGATTTAAACAGGCTTCCAAACAATAAACAAAGTCTAATAAAGTTTATAGTGTAGAAGAGCCTGAAAAGGCCATTCTGACATTATTTCACTATTCAACATGAAAGTTGGGAAGACAGAGCCAATATTTGTTACAGTGCAAGTGAATGGTAAACCATCAAAAATGGAAGTAGACATGGGAGATTCCACCACTGTAATAGGAGAACACACTTTCAAATATCTAAATAAGGGTGATCAAGAATTAGATTTTGAACAAACATCTGCAAAGTTGAAAATTTACACAGGCGAAGAAATGAGAGCAACTGTTCATGATAGAAACTAATTGGCATATCTACCAGAGATGGTATTGGACCAAGCCTTCTAGGGTGAGATTGGTTAAAGGAGATTAAATCAAACTGGTCCAAAATCTTTCAGTTGAGAGCATGTAGACTGCCAGAGCTGCTTAAAAACTATGACACCGTCTTCAAGGATGAACTGGGAAAAATCCAAGGACTGCAGGCCAAGATTTACGTGGATCCAGAAGCAACATCATGCTTCTTGAAAGCTGGACCGGTGTCATACACCCTGAGAGAGAAGGTTGACGCTGAGCTGAACCACCTAGAGAGCTTGGGTGTCATTAAAGCAGTTCAGTTCTCAGAATAGACAGTCCCTGTCTGTTATGATACAGCAGTTGGTAAAGGCTGAGTTGTTTAAATCCCAGAGGGAAACTTGAAAAATTCTCATAACCTATATTTTCAATTGGCATGTTTGAGATGCAGCTCTGAATTCATGAATAAGACCACCAAGCCTCAAGAGGTTTTTTATATAAAACTAAGTTAAACATTTATTCAGTTAACAACAAATTAAACACATAAACATGTCTACAAATTACTTCCATAATAACTTTTAAACAAATCCCCAAATTAATTACTTCACCAAGGCAACAGTAACCCATAGACTTTAAACAGACACCAGGCAAAGCACATTTGACCACGAATTCAAAATGAGGTTCCTTGCAATTTGGTTCCTTTGCAGACACAGTTGTAGGCTTACAGGTTGGTTAGATCTTAAATGCTTCTGCCTTACACACACAAACTCCTTTCTGTTTATACCTAGCTTTTCCTTTGAATGTAAATTTTCCATTGTATCACCAGGCTTTTAATGTCACATCTCCTAACAATAATGTCCTTTCATTCTACCAATTTTATTAGTAATATAAACACATTGCTTGGCGTCTCCCAGCTAGGTGCAAGATTTTACTCCCACTCTTGAATGCTTTATTCAACAAATGTAAATTTACACTTTACATTCTATCCTCCTTACATTTATCTAATTAACATCTCAAACCTACTACACATCAAAGCACCCAGGCTAGTTGGTTTTAATCCAATTAAGACACACACATAGACACAGATCCCACTGCAATTCCATTTTAAAAATAATTTCCAATAACATTATAGGCATTAACATCTCTTCATAACACTGTCCTTAAACCAGACCAGGCCAACCAAAATTGTGGGAACTATAAACTAATGGTCAACAGGCCGACAATTTTGGGGATGGGGTACCTGTCCAGTTTGAAGACCTATATGTCAAGCTAGCAGAGGGACAACATATATAATGCTTGACATATCAGCAGTTGGAGCTGGATGACACCTCCCGGGAATTCATCACAATTAATGCCCACAAAGTGTTGTGCCAATATACACGTTTGCCCATCTGTGTTTCCTCAGCCTGTGCCATCTTTCAGAAAACAATGGAGAGTTTACTGCAGGGACTACCCCAGGTTGTAGTCTACCTACTGATTACTGGATTTACAGAAAAGGAACACTTGGCTAACCTAGAGGAAATTCTGAAATTTTTTTTTACAAGCAGGGGTGCATCTGAAGAAGGTAAAATGCATTTTTCAAGCAACTAAAGTGATCTATTTGGGCCCCCCGGTAAATTCTCAAGGGTTACACCAGGTTGAAGAGAAGGTTAAAGCAATTAGAGAGGCACCTGCACCCAAGAACACCTCTGAACTTAAATCATTTTTTAGGGATGATAAATTATTATGGGCAATTTTTACCTAATTTATCCACAGTTCTGGCCCCTCTACATTCACTGCTAAGAAAAAACCAGCATTGGTCTTGAGAGGCACCCCAAAAAGAAGCCTTCATGAAAGTGAAACAGCTCTTACACTCATCCAATCTGTTAGTGCATTATGACCAGACGAAAGAATTGGTGCTAACATGTGATGCGCCCCCACTATGGAGTGGGAGCGGTACTATCCCATAAAATGAACGATGGCACGGAGAGGCTAATAGATTATATATACAGGATGCTTGCCACAGCTGAAAGAGGATATTCTCAGATCGAAAAGAAAGGTCTGTCAATTATTTTTGGTGTAAAGAAAACTCCACCAATATGTTCACGGGTGGCATTTCACGATTGTATCGGACCACAAATCACTGTTGGGTTTGTTTAGTGAGGAAAAGGCTATACCTCCCATAGCCTCAGCAAGAATACAACGATGGGCCCTAATTTTGGCAGCTTATGATTACACCTTTGTATATGGACCTGGCATTCACATCGCAAACGTCGATGCCCTGAGTCACCTACCCTTACAAGAGAATGATGAACATATTCCAGTTCCACAGGAACTCGTATTAGTGATGAATTTTCTAGATCCATCGCCAGTATGTACCAGACAGATAAGAAACTGGACAAGTCTCGATCCAGTCCTATCTCGAGTGCGAGACCAAGTGTTACATGGCTGGTCCTAGGAGCCAGTCTCCGACGAAATGAGACCGTTCTTCAACCGAAGACACGAGATGAGCAGGCAAGATGGTATTCTATTGTGGCTACAAGGGTAGAAGTTTCTCCACAGGGAAGGGAGCCACTTTTAGTCGAGTTACACAGTGCCCATCCAGGGATCTCCCAAATGAAAGCCATATCACGCAGTTATCTTTGGTGGCGGGGATGGATGTAATATTGAAAATGTGGTAAGATACTGTGTGCAATGCCAGCAGCTGCAAAAGTTGCCGGTGACTGTCCCATTACACCCATGGGAGTGGCCTGGTAGACCCTGGGTGCAGTTAAACATCGACTACGTCGGTCCTTTCCTTGGGACCATGTTTTTACTGGTTATGGATGGTCATTCCACGTGGTTAGATATTTATGAGGTAAAGTCACTAACGTCGGCTGCTACAAAAGAAAAACTACGCCAGAGTTTCGCCATCCACGGTGGTCGTCTTGGATAATGGCACCGCATTTACAAGTGCAGAGTTCCAATGATTTATCAGCCTCAACAGTATCAACCATGTGAAGACTGCACCATACCCGTCATCAAATGGACTGGCGGAAAGGGAGGTACAAACTTTTAAGGCGGGAATGAAGAAGTTAACAGGTGACTCGCTAGAGACCAAACTTGCTCGTTTTCTATTTCACTACAGATGATCCCCCCCCCACAATACAACAGGAGCAACGCCTGCAGAATTACTGATGAGGCACCGTCTTCGTGCAAGACTGAGCTTTAATACTTCCCAATTTGGAGGGGAAGGTGGAAAAAAGTCAAGGGAACCAAAAAGTGACTCATAATTTGCATAGTCGCGAGAGACAATTTACTGTTGTAGAAGCAGTATATTTAAGGAACTTCAGTGGAGGACCGAAGTGGTTACCTGGTAAAGTAAGTTCAGTGACCGGACCATTGTTGTATCATGTGGAAGTTGAGGACCGGATTATCCGTAAGCATGTGGATCATTTGAGAAAAAGATAGATAACACAACAAGATATTGTTCCACCTGTAACCATTATGAAACCACTGATTTCTGTTGAAGTTGCTCAACCAAGGACAGGCATGCCTGGTGCCTTTGTCGGAGTGGGAGACAATGAACCGCATGTGCCTAATGAGGTACCAGATGTTAATGCGGTTCCAGAGAATGCGTTTGCTACAAAAGAATCTGAAGTCATGGAGTTGCGACATTCCATGTGGATCAGGAAACCACTTGAAAGATGAGCTTGTAATTTCATGACCTTTGTAAATATTGTAATGTCATGAGATAAATACCCTTGTAAAGACAAGATGTACAGAAAAGTCAAAAGGGGAGGAATGTAGTAATTATAGTTTTGGGAAATGTTGGACTGTGGCTTTAAGAATAATCCTGTGATGTAAAATCACATGGTCTGTGTAAACCAATGTGTAAGCGGGGAGCCTCGACAGAGAGAGAGACCTCTTAGTTATGGAGTTTGATTGACGCGTGTAGTTGCCTCTGCTGTCTTGTAAGTAAAACCAATTGTTTCCACTCAGATAAGTTGTATGAAGATCAACTCTATAACAGAGCACATTAAGAGCTCGCCTTCTGACCTGCTGAATGGTTGTGGTTGTGCCAATCAAGCGGGCTGCTTTGTCCTGGATGGTGTCGAGCTTCTTGAGTGTTGTGGGAGCTGCACTCATCCAGGCAAAGGGGAGTATTCCTTCACAATCCTGACTTGTGTCTTGTAGATGGTGGACAGGCTTTGGGGATTCAGGATGTGAGATGCTCGTCTCAGGATTCCCAGCCTCTGACCTGCTTCCATTGTATTTATATGGCTAGTTCAGCTCAATTTCTGGTCAATGGTAACCCCCAGGATGTTGATAGTAGGCGATTCAGTGATGGTAATGCCATTGATCATTAAGGGTTGATGATTAGATTTACTCTTGTTGGAGATGGCCATTGCCTGACACTTGTGTGGCGTGAATGTTACTTGTCACTTGTCAGCCCAAGCCTGGATATTGTCCAGGTCTTGCTGCATTTGGACATGGGCTGCTTCAGTATCTGAGGAATCGTAAATGGTGCTGAACATTGTGCAATCATCAGCGAACATCCCCACTTCTGACCTTATGATGGAAGGAAGGTCATTGATGAAGCAGCTGAAGATGGTTGGGCCGGGGACACTACCCTGAGGATATCCAGTACTACGGCAGCTTTCAAAGGCAACAGCAAACATTCAAAGGGATTCAAGACCTTTGAAGTTAAGTAACAGCACGTGTTAACAAAAGATAGTGTTCAGCAAAAGAAGTGGCTGGTACAAAGCAGACTTTTCAGAGTTTTTTTCTCAGTGCTTTGTGAAGACTTTCAGGCAGTCACAACTTTGCGAGTCATTGTTATGGATATGCTTGAAGCCCCAGAGAACAAGATCTACAAGAAATAGGAGCTACGAAGTTTAGGATGTTGTAGTGACCTGTAGATGCTACAATTTATCATTGTGAAAGATTCAAAGTTTGAACTCTACGAACGGAAATTGCAATTAACAAAAAAGTGGAAGCAGCTATTTGAGCCTGTGGGCAACGGATGGAGTGGTGCAGTACCTAAACCCTCTCTTTGATTGTTGGCATCAATCAGTGCAGCATATCTGGGTTCGCTTCTCGGCCTTTTGGCTAAGATCAAGTGTTGCAGGGGCGACACCATGGTCCTGCCAAGGCAAGGTCGGGATGGAAGGGCGATAACCAATCGCAATCCGAATCCATACCGTGGGTTACCTATCACCGTCCGAGTCACGGTGAACCACAGCGAAGGAGGATCACCTATGGATCGGGGCTTCTTCACCAGGAGGATCCTGTTGAAGGCGTGCGGCTTCCAAGCTACGGAGATCTTCACCCTGCACGACTCCCGCAAAGGTGGTTATTTCGACGTGACTTTCAAGCGAGTGGCAGACTGCGTCCGGCTCCTGAGGGTGTTCGAGGAGAAGAGAGACCTGCCGGAGATGAAGATCCTGACGGCGGAGCCGCACTTTTCTCTGCCGTTGCAACGGGAACGTGAGGTGATGGTGCATGTGTACAACCCCTTCGTCCCTGTCGCCGACGTGGTCACCTTCCTCACCAGGTACTTCGATAAGGTGGGGAGCGGCACCGAGATTCGAGACGACTTGGGGATCTGGACAGGCAAACGCCTGTTTAAGGTCACGCTAAAGACCGATGGTAAGGGAGCCATTTTCCACCCTCCTTCCAGTTTCGCAATCGGGGGAAACCGTGGCTACCTGGTCTACGCTGGGCAACCCAAGCATTGTCGCTCATGCGGCAAGGCTGGCCATGTGGCGGCCAACTGCAGCGCCTCCCTCTGCAAGATCTGCAAACAGGAAGGGCACCAGACAAAAGACTGCAAACAGGCCAAGTGCTGCAACCTGTGTGGCGAGGCAAGTCACCTCTACAGGACCTGCCCCAAACGCTGCCGTACTTACGCACAGGCAGCCAAAGCCGACCAGGGGGAAGCAGAAGAAAGGTTCCGTGTCACTCCAACCACCAAGGCCCCCAGGGAGCTCAACGGGACAAAGGAGGACACAGAGAGAGACAAGGTGGAGAAAGAGATTGAGGCAACAGAGAGCCAATCAACAGCACTACCCCCTGAACCTCCCAGTCCTCAGGAATCAATGGAGGAGGAGGCAGCAGTGGAAAAGCAGCAGGGGGAGTGGCGGACGGTGAAGAACAAGAAAAGTAAGAGGGAGCGAAGAAGAAGCAAAGGCGTTTCCCAGAGAAGCGGCAAGAGGCGTCTCCCATCCGACACGGATGACAAGGGCAGCAGCTCTTCGGATGATGAAGTGCCAGAGCGGCACCGACAGAAGAGGCGGCAAAGCTCCAGGGCGTTGGAGGACGAGACACCCGAGCTCCAGAAAATTGGAGACAACAAGGATCCCAGCGCACCCCAACTTTGCCTGCAACCTGAGGAGGCCAGTGCACCACAGCCCCTGGAATCTGGGAGCAGTGAGGCAATCATCGCACCCCAGCTCCAGGAAGCCGGGAACAGCAACCCCCCAGAGGGGGTGAGTTTTGGAGAAGCTTCTCCAGCAAAGGTCATCTCAAAACCCGCTCACTACGTGAACCTCCAGATGCCACTGGAGCAGAACACGGCCAAGGAGATCTACCTCAGCCCATCCAAAGTGAAGGAATTTGAGCTCACTACGGGTATGAAGGAGCAGACTAAAGGTCTGGGACTCTCAGAGACAGTGGGTTTGGTAGGAGAATAAATGCTTTAATATGGGTTTAAAGATTGTATCCATAAATGTGCGTAGCATTAAATCTACTACGCGATGTGTTGCGACCTTGGACTACCTAGCCAAGGTCAAAGCTGACCTGTTGTTTCTGCAGGAGTGTGCGATACCGCACCTCAGCTCCTACAGGCAATGGTCACGATGGTGGTCCCACGGGCCATCGATCTGGTCGGGCGGAAACGACTCTCGTTCCTCCGGCCTGGGTATTCTGCTGCGGGGAGGCAACTTCACCGTCTCCGAGGTCAAGGAGGTGGTGGGCGGGCGACTCCTGGTAGCAGACGTAATGTACAAGAACGCTCCACTCCGGTTAATTAACGTGTACGGCCCGGCACAAGGGGCTGAGCGGCTGGAGGTTTTTCAGCAGCTCCCACTGCTGCTGGCGACCTCCAGGCCGGTCATTCTGGGCGGGGACTTCAACTGCATCATCGATGCGGCTGGACGATCCGGCAGGGCCGGAAGCAGATTGGACGCTACGTCCAGATCCCTGATGGAAACAGTTAAGGATGCCAAGCTGCACGACGTCTTCAGCAACCCTGCAGACGGAGCGCAGCGTAGATACACCTGGTCGCGGCCAGACGGGTCCATTCGTTCCAGGATAGACTTCCTGTTTGTGTCCCGTGCATTCACAGTCAGATCCACCGAGGTCAAGCCGGTGTTCTTCTCTGACCACTGCCTCCTACTGGCGGACTGCCACTTGGAGGAAGACCTGAGGGTGGGCAGGGGGGCATGGAAGCTAAATGTGCAACTGCTGACCCCAGAGAACATTGAGGAGCTCAAGAGGGATTACAAAGGTTGGAGAACCGTGAAACCCCTCTTTGAGTCCCTGACACACTGGTGGGAAGTGATCAAGGGAAGCATCAAGAGGTTTTTCATCCGCAAAGGCACCCAGAAAGCTAGAAAGGAACAGAGGGAAATGTCCCGACTCCAGGAAAAGATGCAGAATCTGCTCCGGCTGCAGTCGATGGGGGTCGATGTCAAGGAGGAGCTCCAAGAGGTGAAGGGCCAGCAAGCCTCGCACTTTGCCTCGGAGGCCTCCAAGATCATCTTCCGTTCCAGAGTCCGCTCCGTGGAGCAGGATGAGACGTGCTCACGTTTCTTCTTCCAAAAGGTACACAGAGAGCGCTCTGTGATCAGCAGCCTGAAGGAAGAAGACGGCTCAGTAAAGTCATCACGGTCCGACATTCTGAGGATCAGCAAATCCTTTTATGCCGGACTGTATGACGTGAAGCCCACGGACAGCACGGCCTCCCAGTCCTTCCTGTCCTCTATCACGGAGGTCTTAGACCACAGTACGCGGGAGAGCCTAGACAAACCGCTAACTCCTGACGAACTGACTAAGGCCCTCGAGTCCTTCGAGAAGAGTAAAACCCCCGGAAGCGACGGCCTGCCGGCGGAGTTGTATTCGGCTCTGTGGGACTTGATCGGCCCAGACCTGCTAGAAGTGTACGAGAGTATGCTCCTGGCCGGCAGCATGTCAGAATCCATGAGGAAAGGCATCATCACCCTCATCTACAAGCACAAGGGGGAAAGGGAGGAAATTAGAAATTGGCGACCCATTTCACTGTTGAATGTGGACTATAAGATTCTGTCCAAGGTCATCGCCAACCGGGTCAAATCCGCTCTGGAATTGGTGATTCACCCTGACCAGACCTGCTCTGTGCCAGGCAGGAAGATCTCTGACAGCCTGGCGCTGCTCAGGGATACGATTGCCTATGTACAGGACAGGGGTGTGGATACCTGCCTCATCAGCTTGGATCAGGAGAAGGCCTTTGACAGAATATCGCACACCTACATGGGGGATGTGCTCTCCAAAATGGGCTTTGGGGAGGGAATTCGAAATTGGATCCAACTGCTCTACACTAACATCAGTAGCGCAGTCTCAATCAATGGGTGGGAAACAGATAGCTTTCCGATTAAATCTGGAGTCAGGCAGGGCTGCCCTCTCTCGCCTGTCCTTTTCGTGTGCTGCATAGAACCCTTTGCCGAGTCCATCAGGAAGGATCCGGGCATAAGAGGAGTGACGATCCCAGGCAGTGGAGGCACTCAGGTAAAAGCCTCCCTGTACATGGACGACGTCGCCGTCTTCTGCTCGGATCCGCTGTCGGTGCGCAGACTGATGCACGTCTGCGACCAGTTCGAACTGGCCTCGGGAGCCAAGGTAAATCGTGGGAAGAGCGAGGCCATGTTCTTTGGGAACTGGGCTGACCAATCCTTTGTCCCCTTCACTGTCAGGGCTGACGGCCTGAAGGTGCTGGGGATATGGTTCGGAGGGACCGGGGCATGCGTTAGAAACTGGAAGGAGCGAGTGGCTATGGTGAAAAGGAAACTGGGCATGTGGGAGCGACGCTCCCTCTCCATTGCGGGTAAGAACCTGGTCATCAGGTGTGAGGTACTCTCGCTGTTGCTGTACGTGGCGCAGGTCTGGCCCATTCCACACTCCTGCGCGATGGCGATCACTCGAGCCATCTTCCGCTTTATCTGGAGGTCGAAAATGGATCGTGTCTGCAGGGACGCGATGTACAAGCCTCTAGATAAAGGGGGAAAAAACGTGCCCAACATCGCCCTCATACTGATGGCCACCTTTGTGTGTGGCTGCATCAAGCGGTGCGTAGACCCTCAGTACGCAAACACCAAGTGTCACTATGTGCTGAGGTTCTACCTGTCCCCGGTGTTGCGAAGGATGGGTCTGGCCACGCTGCCGCGGAACGCTCCAAGTAGTTGGACCGTGCCGTACCACCTGTCCCTGGTGGAAAAATTTATGCAGAAAAACACCTTTGACCACAAGTCCATCAGGCAGTGGTCAGCACGTAACGTCCTAGAGGCCCTGAGGGAAAAGGAGAGGGTGGACCCTGTGGGATGGTTCCCCGAGCAGACTGTCAAAGTCATTTGGCAGAATGCCTCATCGCCAGAACTTTCCAACAAGCACCAAGACGTAGCTTGGCTGGTGGTGAGAAAGGCCCTCCCCGTCAGATCCTTCCTACACGCCAGGAGTCTCACCCCCTCTGCACGTTGCCCTCGAGGTGGCTGTGGTGGGGAAGAGACCGTTGTTCACCTCCTTGTGGATTGTGCCTTTGCAAAGAAAGTCTGGAGAGAGATGCAGTGGTTGCTGTCGAGGTTCATCCCGAGCAGTTCTGTGACACAGGACTCTGTGCTCTACGGGCTGTTCCCAGGGACACACACCGAGACAAACATCGACTGCAGCTGGAGGATCATCAACTCGGTGAAAGACGCGCTTTGGTCTGCCCGAAACTTGTTGGTCTTCCAGCACAAAGAGTTGTCCCCGACCGATTGTTGCGGACTGGCACAATCCAAAGTCCAGGACTACGTGCTGAGGGACGCACTAAAGCTTGGGGCAGCTGCCGCAAAGGCGCAATGGGGAAGGGTCGCTGTCTAAGACCTTTCTACCACAGCGCACCGAGAGACTGGGAACTGTTTAGAGCCCCTCGGGCTGTACAGATCAAAATGAAAGGCTGTAAATGATTGTAATATTGTTTGTACTGATGCACCTGGTGATACATTTTGTAAAAGTTTAACCTGGATTGTACCCTTGTAATGTTGTTTTTGAAATGGTTTTGAATGTGATTGAAGATTTTTATGAATAAAGTATATTTTTACAAAAAAAAAAAAAATATCTGGGTTGAAATGATGACCATTGCTAACTGTGTCTACGGTAGCTGGGTGCAGATCTGGAAGAAGGTGCAAGACTTTAAGAAAGCTGGCAAGGTACAGCTTAATGACAGTACAATATTAGCTGTACTATGTATGCATGTTAGCTATCACCTGCTATACATTTACTGGAGGGCCTATGCCTCAGGCAACTCATCTCATTCATTGCCTACCATGCATACCTATACTCCAGCTGGGAATACGTTCAAGATGAAATTTACAATCAAATGGGGCACTGACATCTTTTATAAGGTCAAGCACAACCCAGCCTTATGATACATTGCGATTCACTGATCTTCGACTAAAACTTGCATTACAAGATACGCTATGTAGTGTTTGTATAGCTGTATGTATGCCTCTGCTTGAGTGTGTGAGAAGGAGGACAATAAGCACAACAGAAGGATGAGACTAGCCCTGAGCTTGGGAATGCTT
Organism: Cetorhinus maximus; assembly: GCF_964194155.1. NCBI lineage: Eukaryota > Metazoa > Chordata > Chondrichthyes > Lamniformes > Cetorhinidae > Cetorhinus > Cetorhinus maximus. Next base: position 103,164,646 of record NC_135891.1, on the reverse strand, counting down.
TCAGCTTCAACTTCACATATAATCTCAAATAGGCATGCATGGCCTCCTGTTCATTCAAACACAAACTAGCCTTATGGTGCATTGCCATTGACACACAGGATTGATTGCAGGTAGGGATTAATCCTGTCACTATATTTTCTCCTTCAACTGACAATGTCTTGACTAGCTGTCTATATTCAGTGTATTATATAAGGGAACAGACATGAACTGGATGAGGGGCTGGAAATTAAAATTTCATGATATTCTTTGAGGAGATCATGCTTGCCTATTGAGATAAATTAAGATGCTCTTGTAAATATTGTTCTCCTTACTCAATGAAATATAGGCAGACACACGGCTATACAAACATCACATACAGTATTTTAATGCAAGCTTTGTTTGAGGAACTGTACTTGAGAATCAATATTCCAGCATTCAAAACTCCTCTGCCATGGTAGACTTGCAAGTGCAGCATGACAGCATTGCTATTGACCCTCAACAAGGCAGAACCTCACAATTCCCAGTGTCCCTCTCACCAGTGTTCACAAGCACCATCAGAACTATGTGCATGTCAGAAGACACAGTTAGTAAATTTGAAGAGTATCAAGTAAGTCACAGTGAAGAAAATAAAACAGCATAAACCTGCTGTCTGAGAGGTCTTGTGGCTGTTATTAATGTTATTGTGGTTTTAGGACACCTCGCAATGCAGTGAAGTTGAACAGAGACATCTTGCTATTCAGTGTAATACGAACCAACGCATAAATCAACTATTTGATACAAGTGGCAATCTTGACTGCAACTGGCAGTGCATGCCCTATGTTACAGATTGCCTGCAAGTTTCTTTGCAACAGATGGCACAGCTCTACAATTGCCTTCTTGCTGTCCGAGAGCTTGCATACCTTTGGTCATTATCCAGTAGGTGTGGCAAGGCCAGCAGATATGATTGATGGCAAAATTGTGAGCACAAGCAACATAGCTGTGTTGGCAGCTGATCTCCCTGTCATCTCTTCTTTCATCTTGTGCCACTTCAACCATGAACTCAATCAACCATCATCAATTTTGCATTGACTTGTGAACTAGCAAGAGACTCAAGAGCCTGCTGTTAGATGTATTGTCACTCTTTGAACTGAAGTGAATGTTTGCATTTTAAGAGCTCTTCAGAAATCTCCTTGATCTGGTAAAGCCCTGTAAATGTTCGAATTACAGCAAGCTCTCTAGTACAATTGCAGACCATATTTGTAACTCTTGTTTCAACATAAACACCCTAATATGTTCCAATGCCCAAAACATTGCAATAAAAACAAGTGATAAAAATCCATCAACGAAAAGAAAATGTCCATACAGATCCTTGGACCATTGAAAGCTCTTTTACACGCGATGCTTCTCTTTATGTTTACTTCATTTGGCCAAGCTAAGCCGACAGGAAATCACATGAAGGGCAAATTTAAATACTTTTCCAATCATTTCTGCATTATTGTATTAAGATACTCTCATACAGTACTTCACACCAACTTAAAATGGTGCCTAAATGCTTGCATACAGTGTGCACAGAGAGGGGGGTTCCAGAAAAACTTAAATATTGTTATTTCCCCAAGTTGACAAGATAGGCTTACAACTATAGGTACCTCATAAGAACACAACCTAAGAAACAGTAGACCTTAGTGCTCCTTGATTGTGCTCTACCGTTCAATAAGATCATGGCTCCACTTTTTTGCTTGATCCCCATATCTCTTGCTTCTCCTAGAGTTCAAAAATCTATTGATCCCCATGGCTGTTCATCCAGAACCCTCTAGGGCAGAGAATTTCAAAGATTCATAATGAAGAAATCTCTCCTCACCTCAGACCAAAATAGCTGACCCCTTACCCTGTGTCTATGACCCCCAATTCTAGAATCTCCAGCCAAAGGAAACAGCCTCTCAGCATCTATCCCGTCAAGCCCTCAGAATTTTGTGTTTCAATGAGATGACCTCACATTCTTCTGAACTTCGGAGAGTATAGGCCCATTCTACTCAACCTCTCCTCACACGAACCTCTCATCCCAAGAATCAATCTAGTGAACCTTCATTGCACCCTCTCTAAGGAAAATACATCCTTCCTTAGAGAGGTAGTGTGAAGTACTGAATTGGAAGTACTGACTTTTTATCCTTTTTTACCAGCAAAGTCAAGTTGTCTTTGCTGAACTTGTTCCTGACAGCTGAGCCAAAATTTGCAACTGTTTGAGAGTAGCTTGGCAGTGAATGTCTGCAAAAGTGGGATAGGGTAAAACCTGAAGCCTAATGCTCCAGCCTGTGACTGAATGCACTAGTGTCAAATGTTGAAAAAACCCACAAAGATTAATGTCTACATTGATGGGCTGTTGGCTGCTACCTATATATTAAACAGTGAAAATTACATTATATTACGCTAAAGCATAATGGAAAGAACAAACCTGCCGTACCCTATAGTCAGTCATGATGGTGTAATCCTTCAGTAGATTACGTTACAAAGAGTTGTAATGTCCTTCTGAGAATACTGTGCTCTCGCTAATGATGCTCCGCTGTGCAATGTGGCAGACTGCTAGCCGGCAGCATCTCAACTGAAGCTGTCAACACATGTTAGAATCAGATTTAAAATAAATAGTGAAAGCGGCAGAAATTGTATAAAATAATAAGACACCCAGAAGTGTACTGCAGACATGCAAGGATATTTAACCTTTTTGCTTATCTGCTATTTTATTGTTGACTGCTTTTACCAGGACAAATTACCTCAGCTGGGGGATAGATCATCTTGAATACCCAACTACAAAATATTGAACCCACAACTGTTATGGGATAGTACTTTTCATTATTATTTTACTTTTTAAGGCTACTTTCATAAGGGAATCTGGTCACTCAGAAGTAATCAGAAAAGTAGAACAATAAAACATAATCACTTTTGCAAAAGGCAAGTGAAATGTTGCAAGCTGGAATTTTACATAATGCTGTTCAACACTTGGTAGAAGAGTCAGTCTATGAGCTAACTGTTCAACATTCGGTGAAGAATACAATTAACTTGCAAAGGAGATTCAGGAAGCTTCACTGAACGTTGGATAAATCTATTGTTGATGATGAGTTAAGGTAGTGCATGACATTTAGCATCAAGTCCAGTCCAATTCCAGGGCATGCAAGGAGGTTACCCAACAGATGAGCTTAATCCTTTGTAATAAAGAAATACATCTGGATGTCAAGAGTGATGCAGCGATGTCAATAGAATGCCAGTAGAAGACTGGACTCAGATACCAGCCTCAGAAGCTGCATGAAAAGTCCATTCAGCTCAAAAGAACTGACATCTGCTGAAGAAAGAATGGCTGATTTGTGTTTTGTGAACTGTTTGGAGGGAATGAGAGGCTAATATTGGGAGCACTATTAATTCTGCTAATTGTATCTAAGTAAACAATTCACAGTGCAACTTATAAGGTATAGTGTTCATAAAATATTCTGGTTCAGCAATAAAATGACAATTCAATCACTTTTGTCACATATCCATATGTGTCTGCAAGTAGAAGTAAGGAAGAACCTCTCCTCCTTTTATTGAAGATGCCTTCTGCTACAGGAGGTTCAGCAAAGGGGGTTATCCCTCTCTGGAGGTGTAAGCCATCCTCCTGTCAAAGCAGAGATTGAAGCTACATGGATAGAGGTAATGCAGAGAGTGGATGGAATGTCTCAGGCCTTTAGGAATTGGGGTGGTGGGGGGGGTGAAATGAGGAAAAGTTTTGTGGTGTCTGGAACTTTAAGTGTTCTCACCTTTGAATATATTCTTTTGCCTTTAGGGAAATTCCTTGCATGAGCAAAGCCACATTTGAGAATTGCTGCATTCTCATGGAATAAAATGCTAAATGCAAAGACAAGTTTATCCCCTTTCCTTTGTACTCTTTTAATTGCAAATATCATATGCATTGTTTCTGTTTGACACAAAATTAACTTTCACTACAATGCATGTATGTTAAAGAGTGTGAGTCAACACTGCCATCGTACAATCCTGCTGATGAAGGAATAAATAATGAGTTGCAAGAAATTATTTTTAATGAGTTAAAGGATATTAGACAGCAAAACAAAGACAGGTACAGAATGGAATGCTTTGTTTTATAATTAATTGTTCTGTTATCCTTGTATCTCAACAAAAACAGTTTTAAAAAAAAACAAATACTGCTATCAGAGTAGCTGAAAGGATTTGGAGGAAAGAGGATCCTGAGAAAACTTTCCAGCTATGTGATAAGTCAGAAATCTGAAAGCTTGAAGGGAGAAAAAGGTTGTTGATGGATTTGGATCTTCTTGGGGATTGGTCACACATGGTGTCCGGGAGGAAGTGGAGTGGACCAATGCTCTTTACTATTTTCATTCATGATCTAGGTGTTGGGGGATTGATCTTCAAATTTGCAAATGACACTAACATATGTGAGAGAGTCAAGACTGTAGAGGATGCTTGACTGCTATAAACAGATTTAGGAGTATTGGGTACTGGAGTATTGGGTCTGTGGCTGGGAAATTATGTTTAACTTAGTAAAGTGCAGTGTTATGTTGGTAGGTCAAATTCTGAGCATGCATAACAACTCCAGAAAGAACAGCTAAAGCTGGTGATGAAGGAAAGAGATCTGGGCATTCTACTCCATAGATTGCTAAAGGTTCACGACCAATGTTGTAAAACCTTTAGCTACTGCAAATAAAGTGCTCAAAGGAGAATTGATTATGAAATAGACCATATTATTTTGTCCTTGTATAAGACCTTGGGTAGGCCTCAGCTGCAATAGTGTGTCCAGTTTTGGTCTCATGTTGGGTATGACTTTGAGGTTTTGGAAAGGGTGCAGGGAGCAGGGATACAAGATTAATTTGAGATTTAAAGCATGTTAGCTACCGAGAAAGATTCAAAGAGCTTGGTCTCTTTAGAGAAGCATAGTCATAGGGGAGATTAGATCAAAAAAAAGTCTTGCATTTATACAGCACCTTTCACAACCTCAGGACATCCTAAAGCACTTTACAGCCAATGAAGTACTTTTAATGTGTGGTCAAGTCTTGCATTGTAGGAAACACAGCAGCCGATTTACAAACAACAAATTCCCACAAACAGCAATGTGGTAACAACCAGATAATCTGTTGTGATGTTATTTGAGGAATAAATATTGGCCAAGACACTGGAGATTACCCGCAAACTGCACCCCTTCCGCCCCACCCCACCCCACCCACCGCTCTTCTTTGAAGTAGTGCCACAGGATCTTTTCTGTACACTTGAGAGACCAGACCCAGCCTCACTTCAAAGTCTCATCCGAAAGATGGCACCTCTGAGAATGCAGCACTCCCTCAGTACCGCACCGGAGTCAGTGTCAGCCGAGATTTTTGATTTATAACAAGACAAAGGGATTAGATTATGTGTGTGCTGGGGTTTATAATTGCAGGTCCTGGGATATGTATGGGCATAGGTATGGACATAGCACCTCACCTGCATTTGGTGTCGACCCATGAAATTGGATGATGAGCTACCAGCAAAGTCTCTCAAAATCAGCTAAGTGTGTTCACAATGATCAAAACCTAGGCAGAGGAGAAGTGAAGGTTTAGTCACATTACAGCCTTGGTTCAAACATGGACAAAAGAGCTGAACTTCAGAAGTGAGATGAGAGTGACTGCCCTTGACATTAAGGTCACATTAGTGTGGCATCAAGGAGTCCTAGCAAAACTGGAGTCAATGGGAATCGGGGGGAAATTTTCCGCTGGTTTGAGTCATACCTAGCACAAAGGAAGATGGTTGTGGCTGTTGGAGGTCAATCATCTCAGCTCCAGGACATCACTGCAGGAGTTCATAAGGATAGTGTCCTAGGCCCAACCAGCTTCAGCTGTTTCATCAATGACCATCCCTCCAACATAAGGTCAGAAGTGGGGATGTTCGCTGATGATTGCAAAATGTTTAGCACCATTCGTGACTCCTCAGATACTGAAGTAGTCCATGTACCAAATGCAGCAAGACCTGGATAATATCCAGGCTTGGGCTGACAAGTGGCAAGTAACATTCGCACCACACAAGTGACAGGCAATGGCCATCTCCAACAAAAGAGAATCTAATCATCGCCCCTTGACAATCAATGGCATTACCATCACTGAATCCCTCACTATCAACATCCTGGAGGTTGCCATTGACCAGAAACTGAGCTTGACTAGCCTTACAACTACTGTGGCTACAAGAGCAGGTCAGAGGCTAATAATCCTGCAGCGAGTAACTCACCTCCTGACTCCCCAAAGCCTGTCCACCATCTACAAGGTACAAGTCAGGAGTATGATGGAATACTCCCCACTTTCCTGGATGAGTGCAGGTCCAACAACACTCAAGAAGCTTCACACCATCCAGGACAAAGCAGCCCGCTGGGTTGTCACCCCATTCACAAACATTCACTCCCTCCAAACTGACGCACAGTAGCAGCAGTGTGTACCATCTACAAGATGCCCTGCAGAAACTCACCAAGACTCCTTAAACAGCACTTTCCAAACCCATGACCACCATCTAGAAGGACAAGGGCAGCAGATAGATGGGAATGCCACCACCGGGAAGTTCTCCTCCAAGCCACTCACCATCCTGACTTGGAAATATATCGTCATTCCTTCACTGTCGTTGGGTCAAAATCCTGGAACTCCCTCCCTAACAGCACTGTGGGTGTACCTACATCACATGGGCTGCAGAAGTTCAAGAAGGCAGCTCACCACCACTTTCTTAAGGGCAGCTAGAGATGGGCAATAAATGCTGGCCCAGCCAGCGAAGCCCACATCCCTTGAATGAACAAAAAAAAATCACTACTCTTCATTTATATCTTGTTTGAGGTTGTGTTCTCAAAGAATATCATGAAAAGTCATTTCGTATTGCCAGAGATTTAAACAGAGGACTGATTGAGCTCTACCAGTAAGACCTGCTTGGTTCACTGGTCTACTTGAATTATGGGATGTCCTTGGACTCCATTTTCTGTTGAAGTGCTTGTGCCAACAATTAATCATTGATGGAGGTTGTAAGCTTTATAAAAAGATTTTATCATAATGTATTAGTTGAATAAGGTAATTAAGCATAAGGAGAGGTGAGGTGGTCCTCAGGACCATTAATCATTAATAGATTTACAATTGTGGAAACATTTTGTGAGACAGTGTTGAACTGTGAGCTAAATTCTCGCAGATTGGTGGCCAGGCTTTCTGTTATTTATATTTATAACACAAAAGGACACAACATCTGTGAGAGCAATTTCAACCCCCGCACCCCACAAAGCAGTGTGGTTTGGTTAGGCAGGATGTTAAAATGTTAAAAATCTGAACCCCCAACCGAAACCCGCCCCTATCTCAAGCACTTCCAGTTTAAATGGATACAGGTGGCTGAACCACTCCCAGGTGGTGGGTTGGCATTTTAATTAGAATAAGGCTAAGTGCCTCACATCTAGCTACAATTTTAAATTTAATCCTAGCCAGCAGAGTTTAGGAGCCTCAGGAAATCTGACAGCTAATGGGAGGTGAAGACTACTGGTTCCTTTCCAGATACCTGCTGGATCCAGTTTACATGCTTCCCCCAACCCCATCATTGGACACCCCTTGACCATTCTGCCTTCAGATGTCCCCCTGACTCCTGAGCCTATCGATCTCCTCCATGAGGCCTTCCATCTTCCTCTGACTCTTCTGAACTCTACCACGTTTCCGATGTCCCAATCCTGACCCCTGATCTGGACCTTGACCTTAGGTCCTGATCTTCGCCCCTTCCCCCGACCTATCCAATCCCTCTATCCCTTCTCTTGCCTCCCTGGGTCCCTCCTAGTGGTGAAGGCCTATCTGCTCACCAGACAGCCAGCCAACCTCTCCTGGTTGGCTGTGGAGATTAGAGATTTAAAAATTGCTAATCTAACCCTGCCATTAAATTCGGCAGGACTGTCGGGAAACCCTTTCCTCCTGGTTCCTGGATCTCAAAGCTGTCTGCTCCATCACCCCCTCCCCCCCAACACCCCAAATCTGCACTGCTCCCTCTCCTCCCAACTCTCGTTCTTCCAAATTCCAATGGAGATAGGCCTAATCTGTTCAACCTTTCTTCGCAGGATTAGCCCTTAATCCCAGGAATGCGTTGAGTGAATCTTCTCTGTACTGCTTCTAAGCAATTATATCTTTATTCAAATAAGGAGACGAAAACTGTACACAATATTCCAGATGTGGTCTCACCAATGCCCTGTACAGCTGCGGCAAAACTTCTTTTATATTCCATTCCCCTTGCAATAAATGTCAACATTCCATTTGCCTTCCTAATCACTTATTGTACCTGCATACTAATCTTTTGTGATTCATGTCCCAGGACACCCGGATCCATCTGCACCACCAAGTTCTGCAATCTCTTCTGTTTAAGTAGTGTACTGCTTTTCTGTTCTTTCTGCCAAAGTGGGAAAATTAGCATTTTCAGACGTTATACTCCACCTGCCAAATTTTTGCCCACTCATTTAACCTGTCTATATCCCCTTGCAGCCTCTCTATCTCCTCTGGACAACTTACTTTCCTACCTACCTTCGTGTCATCAGCAAATTTAGCAACCGTACATTCGTCCTTTCATCCAAATCATTGATGTAGATTGTAAATAGTTGAGGCCCCAGCACTAATGCCTGTGACATTCCAATAGTTACAGCTTGCTAACCTGTTAAAGACCCATTCATCCCCACTCTCTGCTTGCTGTTAGCTAACCAATCCTTTATCCATGCTAAAATGTTATCTCTAAACCATGTGCTCTTATGTTGTGTAGTAACCTTTTATGTGGCAGCTTGTCAAATGCCTTTTGGAAATCCAAGTGCACCACATTCACAGATTCCCCTTTATCCACCTTGCTTGTTACTTATGCAAAAAGCTCTCAAATTAGTTAAACATGATTTCTCTTTCACAAAGCCAAATCATGAGGTTAGTCAGCATGCAGCACAACACAAGTCTGGACCTTTGATTATTTTTTAATATTAATTTTAATTTGTTCTTGGGCTCTGGGCAGCGCTCACAAGCATTTATTGCCCAATCCTCCTCAGGGAACATGCTCGTCCTTCTTCACGAACTGCTGCAATCCATGTGGTGTTGATGCTTGGAACATGGTGTCAAGTAGATATTGTCCTGATTTTGACCCATTGACAATGAAGGCGTGACCATGTGTATGCTAATTAGGAGAGTGGTTTATTTGGAAGGGAATTTGGAGCCAGTTGGTGTTCTCTTGATGTTTAAACTAAATAGACTTCTACCAATGTTAAAATATAACACTAAACTGAAAATCTAGGCCAAAGAATCAGGCATACTTCAACTAGCTTTGCTACAAAGCTCCACTAGAGTGATCAAGACACCCAAATAACTGTTGCAGATGACAGAATCTGTATGATAGATTGTGTTGTCCCATATGTTGGCTTCTGCTGCATCTAGGATATGTAAAATGGTGAACAGCCATTAATTGAGAGCCGAGATCTCCTGACAGGCAGCAATTTAAACAAAATTGCTGTCAGCTATGGTTCTGTTGGATAGCACTCTTGCCCCTGAGTCAGAAGGTCATGGGCTCAAACTCCACTCTTGAAACTTGAGCACATAATCTAGGCTGAGGGAATACAGGCACTGTCAGAGGTGCCACCTTTTTTATGAGAAAACTGTCCTTTGGCCCCTTCATCCAAGTCGTTTATATAAATTGTAAAAAGTTGAGACACCAGCACTGATCCCTGTGGCAAACCACTCGTCACATCCTGTCAACCAGAAGAAGATCCACTTATGCTATCTCTGCTTTCTGTTAGCTAACCAATTTTCTATCCATGCCAATATGTTACCTCCTACACCATTTTTATTTTCTGCAATAACCTTTGATGTGGCACTTTATTAAATGTCTTCTGGAAATCTAAGTACAGTACATCCACACATCCCTTTAACCACATCATGTGAGTCCTTCAAAGAACTCCAATAGAATCACAGAATCACACAGTGCAGAAGAGGCCCTTTGGCCCATCGAGTCTGCACCGACACGTGAGAAACACCTGACCTACCTAACTAATCCCATTTACCAGCACTTGGCCCATAGCCTTGAATGTTATGACGTGCCAAGTGCTCATCCAGGTACTTTTTAAAGGATGTGAGGCAACCCGCCTCCACCACCCTCCCAGACAGCGCATTCCAGACTGTCACCACCCTCTGGGTAAAAAGGTTTTTCTTCACATCCCCCCTAAACCTCCTGCCCCTCACCTTGAACTTATGTCCCTATCCACCCTGTCCATGCCCCTCAATCTTGTACACCTCGATCAGGTCGCCCCTCAGTCTTCTCTGCTCCCACAAAAACAACCCAAGTCTATCCAACCTCTCTTCATAACTTAAATGTTTCATCCCAGGCAACATCCTGGTGAATCTCCTCTGTGCCCCCTCCAGTGCAATCACATCCTTCCTATAATGTGGCGACCAGAACTGCACACAGTAGTCCAGCTGTGGCCTCACCAAGGTTCTATACAACTCCAACATGACCTCCCTACTTTTGTAATCTATTCCTCGATTGTTAAATGCAAGTGTCCCATATGCCTTTTTCACCATCCCACTAACATGTTCCTCTGCCTTCAGAGATCTATGGACACACATGCCAAGGTCCCTTTGTTCCTCAGAACTTCGTAGTGTCATGCCGTTCATTGAATACTTCCTTGTCAAATTACTCCTTCCAAAGTGTATTACCTTACACTTGTCAGGGTTAAATCCCATCTGCCACTTATCTGCCCATTTGATCACCTTGTCTACATCTTCCTGTAGCCCAAGACACTCAACCTCACTGTTAACCACCTGGCCAATCTTTGTGTCATCCGCAAACTTACTAATCCTACACCCCACATAGTCATCTATGTCGTTTATATAAATGACGAATAATAAGGGACCCAGCACAGATCCCTGTGGTACGCCACTGGACACTGGCTTCCAGTCACTAAAGCATCCTCCTGTCATCACCCTCTGTCTCCTACAACTAAGCCAATTTTAAATCCACCTTATCAAATTACCCTGTATCCCATGTGCATTTGCCTTCTTTATAAGCTTCCCATGTGGGACCTTGTCAAAGGCTTTGCTGAAATCCATATAAACTACATCAACTGCACTACCCTCATCTACACACCTGGTCACCTCCTCAAAAAATTCAATCAAAATTGTTAGGCATGACCTCCCTCTGACAAAGCCATGCTGACTATCCCTGATCAAACCTTGCCTCTCCAAGTGGAGATAGATTCTCTCCTTCAGAATTTTCTCCAATAGTTTCCCTATCACTGATGTGAGACCCACTGGCCTGTAGTTCCCTGGCTTATCTCTACAGCCTTCTTAAATAGCGGAACCACATTAGCTGTTCTCCAGTCCTCTGCCCCCTCCCCCGTGACCAGAGAGGAATTAAAAAATTCGGGTCAGAGCCTCTGCGATCTCCTCCCTTGCCTCCCTCAGCAGTCTGGGACACAAATCATCCGGACCTGGAGACTTGTACACTTTTAAGCCTGCCAACACCTCCAATATCTTGTCACTCCCCATATCAATTTGCTCAAGAACCTTGCAGTCTCTCTCCCCGAGTTCGATACCTTCATCCCCATTCTCTTGGGTGAAGACGGGTGTGAAGTATTCGTTCAACACTCTACCGACGTCCTCTGGCTCCACACATAGATTTCCCCCTTGGTCCCAAATGGGCCCTACTCTTTCCCTGGTTATCCTCTTCCAATTGATATACTTATAGAATATCTTGGGATTTTCCCTACTTTTACCAGCCAGAGCTTTCTCATATCCCCTCTTTGCTCTCCTAATTGCTTTCTTAAGCTCCACCCTGCACTTTCTGTACTCCACTAATGCCTCCACTGATTTGCTCCCCTTGTACCTGCTAAAAGCCTCTCTTTTCCTTCTCATCGTATCCTGAATATCTCTGGTCATCCATGGTTCTCTGGGTTTGTTACTCCTTCCTATCGCCCTAGAGGGAACATGTTGAGCCTGTACCCTCCCCATTTCCTTTTTGAATGCCCCCACTGCTCTTCTGTAGATTCCCCCACAAGTAGCTGTTCCTAGTCTACCTTGGCCAGATCCTGCCTTATTTTACTAAAATCCACTCTACCCCAATCCAAAACATTTTTTTTGAAACTTGTCTATTTCTTTGTCCATAACAAACTTAAATTGTACCATGTTGTGGTCGCAATCACTAAAATTCACCCCCACCACCACCTCAGCCACCTGTCCGGCTTCATTCCCCAGAATTAGGTCCAGCACTGCGCCATCCCTTGTTGGATCTTCTACATATTGACCTAAAAAGTTCTCCTGTACATATTTCAAGAAATCCACTACATCCAACCCCTTAACACTATGTCTATCCCAATTAATGTTGGGAAAGTTGAAATCACCTAATATAATCACCCTATTGTTATTGTTTTTACACACCTCCGCAAATTGTGCACATATTTGCTCCTCAATTTCCCACTGACTACCTGGGGGTCTATAATAAACACCTAACAATGTGGCTGTCCCTTTTTTATTCCTAAGCTCTACCCACAAAGCTTCATTTGATGCCCCCTCCAAGATATCATCTCCCCTTACTGCAGTAACTGACTCCTTAACTAATAATGCAACACCACCTCCTCATTTACCTCCTCCCCCATCTCGCCTGAAGATTTTATATCCTGGAATGTTGAGCTGCCAATCCTGCCCCTCCCTCAGCCACGTCTCAGTGATGGCTACTATATCACAATTCCATGTGTCAATCCTCACCCTTAACTCATCCGTTTTACCTGTAATACTCCTGGCATTAAAGTAGAGGCCATTCAGCCTTGCCTTACTCCCTTGAAACTTAATGCAGCTGTACTCCCTCTGACTTGATTGTTTTACTGTGTTATGATGTGTCCCTATTCTGCTAACTTTCTGTGTCCCCTCCCCCTGCCGAATTAGTTTAAACTCCTCCCAACAGCACTAGCAAACCTGCCCGCAAGGATGTTAGTCCCGCTCTGGTTCAGATGTAGACCGTCCTGCTTGTACAGGTCCCACTTTCCCCAGAAACGGTCCCAGTGATCCAGGAATCTAAAACACTCCCTCCTGCACCAACTCTTAAGCCATGTATACATCTGCACTATTCTCCTATTCCTGAGCTCACTAGCACATGGCACTGGGAGTAATCCAGAGACTACAACCCGAGAGGTCTTGCTTTTTAATCTACTGCCTAACTCCCTGAATTCTTGATGCAAGACCTCATCCCTCTTTCTACCTATGTCATTGGTACCAACATGTACCATGACCTCTGCCTTATCGCCCTCCCCCTTCAGGATGCCCTGCAGCTGTTCAGTGACATCCCGGACCCTGGCACCAGGGAGGCAACATACCATCCTGGAGTCACATTGATGGCCACAGTAGCGCCTATCCGTTCCCCTGACTATAGAATCCACTATTACTATTGCTCTTCCTCTCTTCCTCCCCTCCTGTACAGACAGGCTGCTTGTGGTGCCAGAAGCTTGGCTCTGTCCGCACCCCCTGGAGGAACCTGTGCCCTCATCAGCCTCCAAAATGGAATACCGATTTGCGAGCGGGACCCCAGGGGACTCCTGAACTACCTGCCTGTTTCTCTTGGACTGCCCAGTGGTTACCCATTCCCTTCCTTCCTCAAGTCCCTTCAGCTGCAGTGTGACCACCTCTCTAAACATGCTATCCACGATGCTCTCAGACTCACGGATGCTCCACAGTGTCCCCAGCCGCCGTTCCAGCTCTGAAACCCGAGCTTCCAGGAGCTGCAGCTGGACACACTTCCTGCACACATGCTGGTCCCGGGCACTGGAAATGTTCCCGGCTTCCCACATGGAGCACGAGGAGCACACCACGGGGGCTTTGAGCTCTCCTGCCATGACTTATCCCTTTAAGTTAAACCTTTTAAATCAATTACTCTAGGGCCCTTCTTTCCTGACCCTCATTACTACAGAATATACAAACGATAAACCACAACAAGACCTTAAGCTATAAGCGATAAAAGTAGTAAATATTTACCCGACCTTACCCACTACTTACCCGTCATTCCTTTCTCTTGTAGCCTCTACTGCTGCAGCAGGGCAAGACCACCCTCTGAAGATTTAAGAAGTTGGATAGCAAAGAAAAAATGCAAAGAGCACCTCTTCCCCTATGCACCGAATTCCTACTGTGCACCAAATTGCCAATACCCACACTCACGCTGGGTGTGTCTCACTCAGGATGAGCTCTCTCCCCTGTTCGCGTGCAAGCACACTGATAGTGTGCTTCTAAATAGCCCCTTTCTTAAACAGAGCTGAGGTGAGCTGAGATGACTCATATTAGTTAAGCTTCAAATAGTAATCAACACCTATTCAGGTATAAATTGATTAAACATGATTTCCCTTTAACAAAACCACATTGACTCTGCCTGATTGCCTTGAATTTTTCTAAGTGCCCTGTTGCAACATTTTCCCTATGACAGATGTTAGGCTAATTGGCCTATAGTTTCCTACTTTCTGACTCCCTCCCTTTTTGAATAAAGGAGTTATATTGGCTATTTTCCAACTAATAGAACCTTCCCCGAATCTAGGGAATTTTGGAAAATTAAAACCAGTGCATCCACTATCTCACTAGCTACTTTCAAGAACTTAGGGTGAAGTTCATCTGGACCTGGGGATTTGTCAGCCCGCAGCCCCAACAATTTGCTCAATACCACTTCCCTGGTGATTCTAATTTTCCCCAAGTTCCTCCCTCCCTTCCAATTCCTGATTTACAGCTATTTCCAGGATGTTATTTGAGTCCTCTATAGTGAAGACCGAAGCAAAATACCGGCTTAATTCATCTGCTATCTCCTTACTTTCCATTATCAATTCCCCAGACCTACTCTCTATAGGACCAACGCTCACTTTGTTAACTCTTTTCTTATTTAAATATCTATAGAAACTCTTACTATCCGTCTTTATATTACTAGCTAGCTTTCTCTCATACTCTAATTTTTTCCCTCCTTATTAATCTTTTTGTCATTCTTTGCTGTTGTTTATATTCTTTCCAATCTTCTCACCAGCCACCTGTCTTTACGTAATTATATGCTTTTTCTTTAAGTTTGATACTGTCTTTAACTTTTTTAGTTAACCACGCATGTTGGACACTTCCCTTGGAATTTCTCATTTTTATTGGAATGTATATATTCTGTGTATTCTGAAATACCCCTTTAAATGTCTACCACTGAACTTCTATTGACATATCCTCTAACCTCTATTGCCAGTTCACTTTAGCTGGCTCTGCTTTCATGCCCTCTTATTTGCCCTTATTTAAGTTTAAAATACTAGTCTTGGACACACTCGTTTCTCCCTCAAAATGAATGTAAAATTCAATCGTTATGATTGCTGCTACCTAGGGGTGCCTTCACTATGAGGTTATTAATTAATCCTATCTCGTTGCTCAATACCAGGTCGAGTATAGCCTGCTGTCTGGTTGGCTCCAGAATGTGCTGTTCTGAGAAACTATCCTGAAAATATTCTATCAACTCCTCATCTATGCTACCTTTGCCCATCTGATTTTTCCAGTCTATATGTAGATTAAAATCCCCCAAGATTATTGCTGTACCTTTCTGGCAAGCTCCTATTATCTCTTTTATTCTCTATCCTACTGTGTAGTTACAATTAGGAGGCCTGTACACCACTCCCACGAGTGACTTCTTGCCTTTATCATTCCTCATCTCAACCCAAACCACTTCTATATCCTGGTTACCTGGACTTAGATCACCCCTCTTTAATGTACAAACACCATCATTAATTAACAGAGCCACCCCTCCACCTTTTCCTAGCTTCCTGTCCTTCCTAAATGTCACACACTCTTCAATATTCAGGTCCCAATCTATGTCATCCTGTAGCTATGTCTCTGCAATGGCTATCAGATCATACTTATTTATTTCTATTTGTGCTATCAGTTCATCTGTTTTGTTTTGAATGCTACATGTGTTTAGATACAGAGCCTTTAGTTTTGTCCTTTTATTATTTTTGTAGCATCTAGCCTTACCTGCTGATTCATGCTTAGAATTGTACTCTCTGTCCCTTCCTGTCACAGTCTATCATTTCCCGTATTAATGCCTGTCTTTCTTGCCTTGTCTCTACTCTTTGGTTTACCACATCTTCCCAAATTTGATCCTTTGTCCTCACTATTCAGTTTAAAACCCTCTCTACTTCCCCAGTTAGTCGGCTCGCGAGGACACTAGCCCCAGCAAGGTTCAGGTGTAGACCGTCCCAATGGTACAGATCCCAGTTTACCCAATACTAGTGCCAGTGCCCCACAAACTGGAACCCACTCCTCTAGCACAGGTTTTTGAGCCATGCATTCATTTCTCTAATCTTATTTGTCCTGTGCCAATTTGCACATGGCTCAGGTAATAATCCAGAAATTATTACCCTTGAGGTTCTGCTTCTTAATTTGGTGCCTAGCTCCTCATACAGACTATGCAGAGCCTCTTTCCTCATCCTGCCTATGTCATTGGTACCTACATGGACCACGACCACTAAATCCTCCCTCTCCCACTGCAAGTTCCTCTCCAGCCTTGAGCAATGTCCTGAACCCTGGCACTGGGCAGGCAACAAAGCCACCTGAACTCTTGCTCTTTGCTACAGAGAACAGTGTCAGTCCCCCTGACTATACTGTCCCCTACTACCACTACATTCCTTTTTGTTCCCCCCACTTGGATGGCTTCCTGTATCTCGGTGCCATGGTCAGTTTGTTCATCCACCCTGCAGCCCCGATCTTCATCCAAACAAGCTGAGAGAACCTCAGACCTGCTGGACAATTGCAGAGGCTGACACTCCTGCCCTCTGGGTCCCCTTCCCTGCCTCACTCGCAATCACACCCTCCTGTCCCTAGCCACTGGCCAAATCGGAAGAGCCTATCCTAAGTGGTGTGACTGCCTCCTGGTATAAAGCATCGAGGTACCTTTCCTCCTCCCTGATGTGTCGCAGTGTCTGCAGCTCAGCCTCCAGCTCAATGACTCTGAGCTGAAGTTCCTCAAGCCACAAACTCTTACTGCAGATGTGTTTGCCCTGGATCACAATGTTACAGTCAAAGCTCCCACATGCTGCAGCCTTGACACATCACCTGTCCTGCCGTCCTGAATGTGTTTTAAATAATTACTTAATTATACTAATCACATTTAATGTTGCTTCCTTATATATTTTATTAATTTTACCACCAAATTATGTACTATTTTAAACCTTAGGGATAGAATAGACCTTACTAACTTACCAGATACTCACCAAACAGCTAGCTCCTTTCCCTGTAGTAGAGCAAGAACCAATTTCTATGGGGCATAGAGGAAATGAGCTCCCTTCTCACCTACCTCCAAATCTTCACTCAGTTAGTGGGCTGCACTAAAGAACCCTAAATTTATGGTAAACTGAACTGGGACTACAGTAACCAGATTCACCAGTTAGCTAATTAACTACTCAGCTCCGACAGCTGAGAGTGAGCTTACCCTGTCTAAATTGAAAGAAAGAGATTAGCCTGTTTACACGGCACTTTCCAGTTACTGTTAATTATAGACGTGGTTAAATTTTAAGAGCAAAATTTAAGAACTAAATTAACATTTAAAACTCCCCTCTCACCAAACTCCAGGTCTTCACTCAGTTCATCAGCTGCACTCGGTTTGGTGGGATGGCATTGATGGGCTAGGAGGTGAGCCGTTCGTGTTTGGGAATGATGGTGCTGTGGAAAGGAACAAGCCTCCACATTAACAAAAAACACAGAGTATAACATAACATGAGCAAAATACTGTTGAATTACCTGCACAGTACTCCACCGACCAGGCACCCTAATTTCTCATCTGCACTCACAACACATGCGCACCCGCACTGTAAGGACAGGATTTTTTTGGATGGTGGGGTTTCAGCTTCCCTGCAGCCATTTAAAGCTCCGTGTAGCACTCATTGGCTGGAGGTGGGACTTCCACCCCTCACTTGAGAGCTGCTATCCGATTACATTGGCTGGCAGCTCTCTGGTCCTATGGACAGAATGTTACGAGTCGACGAGCAGGGGTGGGGCCCGGAACTCCCGGCGTCACCGCGCCCGATTTAAATTTTCAGGTGGGTGGGAGCACAGACAAATCAGCTGTGGGCCCGCCGACCTGTCAATGGCCAATTGAGGCCATTGACAGAGTCATTTAAGTAATTAAAGGACCTGCCCGTCCATCCTTAAGGTCGGCAGGCAGGCCAGGAGCCCCGGCGGGAATTAGAAAAAGCTCAAAACCTCATCCATGGGCGGGATGAGGTTTCATTTAGGTTTCAAAAAATTTTAATAAAGATTTTGTCAAAATTATGGACATGTCCCAACTCATGTGACATTGTCACATGAGGGAACATGTAAGGGAAATTTTATTTTTCTATTTGTGTCTTTTTTACATGTACAGCCGATCTCCCTGAGGCTGCACTTAGCCTCAGGGAGATGAATGCGCTCTTTCGTGCACATGTGTAAAAGAGCGCACTCTCAATTTTGAGATCCTTCCCCTCCCCCACCCGACTTGCACAGGGAGCGCATAGCGCTCCTGTGCAGACGTCACGCTGGGCGGGCCTTAATTGGCCTACCCATGTATAATGGCGCCGCGCCTCTGATCGGGGGCGCCGATTCGAAGCGCGCCTGTACGCGCCCGCCCATCAACTTCCTTCCCGCGGGGGGAAAATTCAGCCCTATGAGCCTAAGTGCTGGGAGCCCATGACGCATAGTTAAGTACGATGGGGGAGTGGGTGCAGGTGGGTAGGCTGCGGTAGAGACAGGAGGAGAAGGGGGTTGGGAGGGTCATGTTGGAAAGGCTGAGGGGGTGGTGGGGGGGAAGACCCTGAGGGAGTGGGGTGCCCTGATCAGGAAAGGGGGCCTGGTACAGAGGTAGACCCCCCCTTTCCCACCCAAGACCTGTACAGGCCTCCTACCCCCACCCCTGACTTCCTGCCACCAGCCACAAAATGGTTCGGGTGGGAAATGTCCCACAATAAGTGGTCTCTTAAGGGGTTCTGGGGAGAGGGCGAGTAGTCGCCCTGGGCCACGCCCATACAATTTCTGACAGGTCGGGGTGGGTGGGTAGATGGGGGGGGTGGGGGGGGAGAGGCAAACCTACCGGCGAAGGATGTAAAATTCTGCCCACCAGGATATTTATATTTCCTGCACTCTCCATGCTGTTGCGACCTTCTGAACAAATAGTTATCCACATCCCTAATCAGAATGAATTAGTCTTTGGAAGCTGAATTCAACTTTAGACAAATTGCCTAAGGCATACTTTGTGTTTGGATTCATGTCTGCTTGAGATGTGGATACTTGATCAGTGACTTGGAAAATATGGGATGTTGGATGGAATTAAATTGGGTGCGGAACGCTATTAGTGCAGTATATAAAGGGTGTTTCTTTTTACTGCATGTGCCTTCATATCCTCTGGGAACCGAATAGAAGTTGCCAACAATGCTTTAAATTTTATTTAATAATCATATGAATAATCACATGAGATAAAGATTTTCAGTGCTCTGAGCAGGATTTAAATTCCGAAGTAAAACTGAAATATTTTGTGTCTGTGTGCTGCTAATTCAGGCAGTGGTGCTAAACAAGAGGGAAGCGAGCTGAGGAATTTGAGGATGACCTGCTTGGACAAAGAGGAGTGGAGCTGAAGCCCTCTGATCGCTGCTGCGAGGACAACTCGAGAAATTGTCACGTCAGACACCACAGTGCAGATGTGTAGTCAGGTCACACATAAATCAGGTCAAAGAAGAAAAGCTGAGCAAAGGTTAAGCTGAGCTCAGAATAAGAGTTGTGGAATGGAAAAGCCTACTGCAGCTTCTGAGAGAGGGACAAGTCTGGTGGCAGCAGCAGAGCCTGGTAGGTAGCCATTGCAGTAGTTTTTGGTAAGCAAGAGGAACAGAAAGAACAGGTGGTGATACATGCAGAGCAGCCAGAGCATTTAAGGTACCTGGGGAGACAATTAATAAAAGGGGAACAAGGAACAATCATAAATGTGACAAGCCACTTGATTTTGGAGACATTTGATGAGTTCATTTTGCGAATTTTAAATGGTTACTTTGTGAATGTATTTTTTAAAGAGTGGCTTATATTCACTGCATTTAAATGTTTTTGATTGGTTTCTTTTTAATGAATGTGAACTTCACGTGAGGGAGGACCTACATCGCTCCTATCAACATACTTCTCATCCTGTTGGAACAAAGGCACATCAAGTGCTTCCCTGCACTCTACAGTCACACACAAGATGGGAAATTAAATTAAGGAAATAAACCGATTGAAGTGAAGAGCGAATGATTTTTCGGAATATCTGGGCAGACGAGGACATAAAAATTGCTCGAGGACATGTTCCATCACAGCCACACTTCTGCCACCTTGCATCTGTCACCATTTCCTCTATTGCTGTTCTGGATTGAGGGGTGACAATCAATCTAATTTTCTGAGCCATGTCACCCTTTTATGCACTTGCAGTGGTGGGGTGGGTGGTGGTGTGAATTTCTGCTTTTCAATCTTAAATTTTTATTTAAGTAGGGAAACTGGAAATAAAGCCCGACCATCAGTTTGCAACGCAAAGATGATAGAACACGATAATAAAGACAATTCATCTTCAACATGTTATGACCTTTCATTACAGTATCTTACATTATTCTGCACACTATCATTATGATGCAGAAATAGTTTATTCAGTACTGGCAAATCTCTCTGGAAAATCAGGTTCTTTGTTCTCTTGTTTTCTTCATCTGGACTTTTAATATCTAGGCACACTAGTGAGCTATTATTAAAATCACAGACTATACCAAAAAAGCCAAAAGCAGGACCTTGTCACTTTATTCTCATCTCAATTATATTGTAAATATTTAAATTTGTATTGCTAGTTCAATAGTATAATTAATATTTAAATTTATTTAAATTAGAGATAAATTCTTACCCTGGATAATAGAAATTGCTGTGCATTTTAATGCAATGTTTAGATGAAGGCAAGCTGAAAAAAAGTAACAGTCAAAGTAAATTAATACAGCTTGGAGAATGTTGCAATGTTCTATGAAAATGTTGGCATGTTTTCTAACTCGGCCCACAAAGGCTACTGGAGCCTGGAGGGGTTGGGGGGAAAAAATCTGTATCATTTTGAATGTTCCTTTCAAACCCCACATTGTGGTTCACTGATGCTTTTTAGTCTTGATTATTGTCAGCAAATAATTAATGAGCAAATAGCAATGGACTTTTCAGATTAGTGCTCATGCCTGGCGAAACAGAGTTTACTCCAGGCATTTTGCTGTTGTAGCTGGTGCTCTTTGAAGAGAGATCATCAGCGATGCGCAAAAAGCAGCCTGACTGCCCCACAGGAGAGAGGAAGTCAACTGATGGTTTATTTAACTCAGTTTAAAAAAAAAGCCCTGTTGTCCAGTAGTCTTTAAAGCCAGATGTCCAGTTGTGCCTTGCAGTGAATATTTCTCTCTAACCCTCGAAGGAAGAAATGAACAATATTTTGTTTATATTCATTCTTTGGATGTGGGCATCACTGCCAGGGCCAGCATTTATTGGCCATCCCTAGGCTACTTCAGAGGGCAGTTAAGAGTCAAGCACATTGATGTGGGACTAGAATCACAGCTAGGCCAGGCTGGGTAAGGATGGGAGGTCTCCTTCTCTAAAAGCCATTAGTCCTGTTGATCTGATTGTGCCTTTGGAACAAAACGATTGTAAAAAGCTTTTAACTGTGTGGTATATTTGGCACTTAACGAATTTCTTTCCTGCAGTATTGTTGTATGAGTACACTGCTGGTAAGGTTACTATAAACCTTAGATTTTCAAACTGTGATCCTCAGACCTTAGGAAGTCTCTAAATTGATCAGATCTGGTCGATATGCCAGCCCATTATTTCTGTTGCTGCATACTGATGAAAAAAAATATTTTCTGCAATGATTTTGTTTCCCTTTGGGTAGCTGACACTGTTTTTCGGAAGGTAAGACAGAGAGCAGGGGGGTGGGGAGAGTGTGTGGTCCCAGGAGTGTGTGAATATTTGCAGTGGGTCCCCGGGAGTGTGCCATTGTTTGCAGGAGGGACCTTACACAGTGAAGCTTGAAAACCACTTAAGCGTATACTTATCATTGCAATGTGGTTGATTGAACCTGCAGGCAAAAAACAGTAGCTAACGTCATGAGGAAGTAAGTGTAACATTTCATGGACAGCTTCCCTGCCCTATATGCCCTGAAGTAGCCCATACTATATATATTTTTTTCTGTTTAACTCAAAAATTCTGATTTTATTTTCACTGTTTAAATTTTGAATGAAAAAGTAACTTATTATGTACATATTCATCAGTGTTTCATCACTTTGAAGAACTCTACCGCCTGTATCCTAACCCACACCAAGTCCCACTCACCCATCACCCTGTCCTCACTGACCTACATTGGCTTTTGTTCCCCCGACAACTCAGATTTAGAATCCTTGGCATTGTATTTAAATCCCTGCCTATCTCTGCAGTCTCCCTCAGAGCTATCACTTGCCTCTAATGGCACTACGCTACCTTATGTCAATTCACCAGTTTCAGGCAGCGCCATGAGTTGACCTGCGCGGTCCTCGCAGCTTTCTTCATTGAAGAACACCATGCAGTCACACAGGTAACAGCCGATGATGCTCTCTGCTCCCGGGAAACAACATCAGTCCATGTAATATCACTACAAGTGGCACAGCATGAACAAGTCTCTCCCCTGTCTCTCTGGTTCCATCCTTTTGTGCTTCAACTTCTATTGAGACTTCAGCCAAGTAGGCCCCACATTAGATTTCCCTCCCTAATCCTCTCTGCCTCTCCACTTGGCTCTTTCCCTTTAAGACCTTCTTTAAAACCTACCTCTTTCACCCCCGGGTGTAACGGTGGATGGTGTACTGGAAGATGCTGGATATGTCACCCGCTCCCACATGGAATGATCCGGTTGCATAGAAGTTTAATACGACGATGACCCTGATGGCCATTGGCAGTGCCGTCTTCGCCCAGGCGTGAGGCTGCAGGTCCTGTGGAAGAAGGTGGCGTGGCTCAGTGACCTCTTTGTTGAATCTGAGTTGCCTCAGGCGCTGCTTGTGGGTGAGGTGGAGGTTTGAGAAATCTTTCCTGGAAACCCATGGTAGGCAGGGCCTTCCAAGGGGAGCATTCCTCCTCCTCTCTCTTCGCAGAGCTTTTCCTCTCTGCAGCCTCTGCTCCATTTCTGGGATCTGGAGGCCCTGAAACCACAGCCCCCAAACCTCTTGCAAACTCCAGTGGCCAAATCCTCTGCCCCCCACCCCCGATTGATGCACCAGCTCACTGACAGATCTCCAAAAACAAACCGCTGTCCCCCCACGTACCAAGTTTGAAAAATGTCACCATCAGACCTCTCCTCGTGCTACCAGTGTGTGCATGTCATTGTCAAATTAGCACCAGGCTCACTTTGTCTGGCTGTGCAATGCACACCGTTTTGTGCCTTTGGGTCTTCTGTACTGCTTACACTAGTAGTGCTATTGAGCCCAATTTCACAGCCCTAATACTTTGCTTGCATTGTTTTATGCCCAGTAAGGGTATGTCACATGCATAACTTTAAACATGGATTGTGTTCCTGTGGAAGTTTCTGGGACCGCCTTTTATATTTTAAAATGCACACTCACAAGGTGGCTAAGGTGGATGCCAAGAGACAGGCGACCTTTGCAACTTCAACACAAACTATCTCAAGCTTCTGGAACAAACTGGGTGGGAAATTCCCCCTTTGAATGGACATGCCTAGATAGCACCCCTCTGTGGGATTCACACTTGCCATTGTTCGTGATTTGCTCCAAACACAGATCAATGGATTCCTAGGCTCTGTGGCCTGAGTTTTTGCTCCCGGGTAGGGAGCACAGAGTCAGATCATTTCACCGCTCCACAAACCCGACCCAGGAGAAAGTGCCCTGAAAGCTGGGATTTTTATTCTGGGGTGGGGGGGTGGTGGTTTTCTGGGAGTGAGGCCAGGCGACCCAGGAACAGGTATGGAGGAGGCTGGGCCTGAGATGGGCTGGGCGGGAAGGTCTGCCTTGGAGCTCCGGCAATGTTTTTAAAAAAACAATAAAACATAAAACAGCCCTCCAGCCCTCACACTCACACCCCTTCACACACACTCCCAATGCCCCATACATGCCAACACATGCCCCCACCCACGCACCACGGCCCCTCATACCCTCCATGCCAACCAATGCTGCTCTGCCCACCCCATGCCACCTCACATGCTTCATGCAAACGGCATAATCCATTATCAGAACAAACATTTGATTCATTCCTTAAAGAAACAAGCATTAAGGTTCACAGTTCCACATCAAAGAGTCTACAACTACTTGGAGCTGTCAATCCAATGGTGAAATCAGAGGCACCCTATGTGATAATGGAAGATTGTGAATTCAGCCATGCAGCACTAACCCAGTAGTGTTAGTCCTCAGGCTGATGTCAACAGACAGACTGAAATAGCAGGCAAAGATTTTTTTGAAACACTCCAGACATTTTTGTCAACGATTTAAAGGGCAGGAGTTTTAAATGCCTTGACAGTTTGACAGTTGCCTTTGACAGTTCAGTTTGACACTTTTGACAGTTGTGCTTGACAGTTAATGAGTTTATGCACTTTTTGGGCACATTCATGCTACCTACTTTTAACCTTACCTCACCCAAGGGGCACCTGGCCTCCCCAAAAGGCACTTGACCTCCCCCCAATGTGTTCCAGGACCATATCCAAAGAGCTATCATACCTCTCCAAAAGGGTACCCCACCTCTCCAAGGGACTCCACAAAGTTCAGACTTGCTCCTACCAGGTCCAACATGCACAGGTTGTGTTTCCCAGACCTGGGACAGCAAAATTAGACATGAGTGGAGGCAGCAGTTGATTAATATGAGCAGCTGCCTCCACAAAACGCCTATGCATGAAACACGAACCTGGCCTCATTCCCACCCCCACAAAAATAATAGGTGCTGCTTTCAGTGGCAGGACTTCTAATTCTCGGCCTCTTCTGTCATTTTCACAATGTCAGAGAGGCTCACCATTGTTGTGAAAATCCAGGCCTACGTGTCTACATTTGCAACTTAACAAAAGGGAGCTGACGAGACCAGTTATCACAAGTTAACTATCTCCTGTAGAGTAGTGATGACTTCGGATGTTTTTATTTTCCTCAGAGGGTCATTAGTCTGTGAAATTCTCTTCCCCAGAGAGCAGTGGAGGCTGGGTCATTGAATAGATTTGAGGCTGAGTTAGACAGATTTTTGACCAACAAGGGAGTCAAAGGTTATGGGCGAAATACGGGAAAGTGGAGTTGAGGCCGCAATCAGATCAATCATGATCTTATAGAATGGCAGAGCAGGCTTGAAGGGCCAAATGGCCCTACTCCCACTCCGAATTCTTTTGCTCTTTTGTTTCTTGACTTCCAAACCATTCAGGGTGGACAATACCTGTATTGGCCGTGTGACCAAAATCAGCTTGAGCAAACGAGTTTTATCTAAAGAGCCAGGGAGAGCTGGACAGTCTGCAGAAGAACACCACAGTCCACAGCAGCTGCAGAAAAGGCAGTCTCATCTTTGCCTTTTAAGAACATGGAGGCTGTAAAATCCTTAAAAACCTCCCAGCCTGATTCCGAAATCCAAGTCCACCTGTAAAGAGTTTGGATCTCCTAACACGAAAGCCACAAGTGCCCAACTTCATGACCTGCTGAACGTTCATCTCTTCGAGGGAATCCTGCCACAACTTTAATATACGACTCTGACTATTTAAATCTACCTAGACTAACCCTTCGGGAGTGAAAAGCCAGCTTCACTGGACCCACAATGACTGTTTTCTTACAATGAGCTAGACACATGAACTATTTTTTTGTTTGCAACTTGTAAAAGTGGTCTATTCTCTTTACCTGTTTTTCTGTGTGTGTGCACGCTGAGTGATTGACGTAGCGTTTAGACTTGGGGTGAGTGTGAGAATAAATAATTCTAATTTTTAAAGCCACAGAAGTCTGCCGCTGGTTCTTTAAATTGACCGCATGCTAACCGGGGCTTAGAAACACAAACACACCTTTCCAAAAAAAACACACTCATTACGGGCAGGAAGGGAAGGGAATGGGGGATTTTAGTTTATCTCTTCTCACCTGTCCATAACAATCCTTTAACATAACTTTGTCAGTACAGATTATATATGTAAACAATTGCTATCTTCCTTTATCTCAATATATGCCCTTTGCTGATAATTTTATGGTAAAGTTCATGACTTACATCATCTCTTTAAGTTGTAAAACTTCTCTGCATTTTGAATCAGGTATTCTGAGTAGTTGAGACAATATTCAAATTTGAGCACCAGGCGAATACTGTTTTACGCTGCTACTATGCAGTAGCAACACGAGTGGTATTCGCCATTAACAGGATGCTGCTATCAAACCAAAAAGATGTTCTGCTTATCACATAATGTGGTATATGAATTTCAGTGCCAGTGTGATGCTAAGTATGTAAGCCGTACATCTCAAAGACTGGCAGATTGTCCCAGCCTCTCTTCGCAACGGGCAGCATACAGACCAGCTCATGATTGCAAACCTCAAAACACAGTGTCCAACATTAGATGTGATTCCACGATTGGACAACATTTGCTAACTAACCCTCAGCATGCTAAGAATTACACTGGTAACCAATTTAAGATTGTCAGTTGGGCTCGCAGTGTGGCACATTTGAATGTACTGGAAGCTACATGTGTTAATATACAGGGCCCTGTTCTTTGCAGACAGAAAGAACATTGCACATACAGCTAAACAAAATAAGTGACAGCCATTCGCTGACTCATTCCTCAGGGCAATGCCTTGACCAGTCAGAGTCAAGCTTCCTGGTTTAAATTTCAAACAATGTTTGGCAGTTAGCTGTCAGTCACCATCAGTGGTGCATTCTCTAAGGCAATGCCACTTGCCAACCAATCAGCACTCTCTTCACATACAGTATAAATTGCTGTTTTCCCTCTTATATTGGTATTCTTGCAAGTGTCCTTTTGAGTGCAAGATGAAAAGCTTAGACATGTCTCTTTTTTCAGCAATACTCAAGTTCTGTCCTACAAACAACGATTAATATCCAATCTGTTAATGGTGTGCTGTCATGCATGTTACTCCTACATGCATATGTGAAAAAATTGCAAGGATATAAGGGAAAGAGTGGGGGGAGACTAACTCGATTACTTTGAATGACCCAGCACAGACTCAATGGGCTGAATCTTCTCCTTCTGTACTGCAGTATTGTATGAATCTTTGCTGCTGGCCTCCAGTCTCCTCTGCTCTCCTGTCTCACCCTGTGATCTTTGCTGAAGTGGTTTTAGTTCTGACTTTATTTCATTATTTTGTTGAGGAGCTTCTGTGACTACCAGCTCACGGCCACCTTGCCTCCAAAATCAAGCCTCACCATCACCCGAACCTGTCAGGATCCAATCCATCAATCATGCTGCAACAGGCTTTGTCTGGTCCTTTCTGTGTCTTTGTCACTGGACTAGCAATCCAGAGGCCCAGCCTAATACTCTGGGAACATGGGTTCAGATCTCACTATGGCAGCTGATAGAATTCAATGAACAAATCTGGAATACAAAGCTAGTCTCAGTAAAGGTGACCATGACAACTCTCATCAGTTGTTGTTAAAAACCCACCTGTTTCACTAATGTCCTTAAGGGAAGGAAACCTGCCTGGCCTGGCCTACATGTGACTCAGACCCACAGTAATGTGGTTGACTCATTACTGCCTTCAGTTCAAGGGCAGTTAGGGATGGGCAACAAATGGCAGTGACACCCATGTCCCATGAAAGAATAAAGGAAAACATACAAATTTTACAATGGAACAGACCTGCACACAATGCAGGAACCATTGGACCTACACACAATGTGAGACCGTTGGACCTGCACACAATGCAGGAACCATTGGACCTACACACAATGTGAGACCATTGGACCTGCACACAATGTGAGACCATTGGACCTACACACAATGTGAGACCATTGGACCTGCACACAATGCAGGAACCATTGGACCTACACACAATGTGAGACCATTGGGCCTGCACACAATGTGAGACCATTGGACCTACACACAATGTGAGACCATTGGACCTGCACACAATGCAGGAACCATTGGACCTACACACAATGTGAGACCATTGGACCTGCACACAATGCAGGAACCATTGGACCTACACACAATGTGAGACCATTGGGCCTGCACACATTGTGAGACCATTGGACCTGCACACAATGTGAGACCATTGGACCTGCACACAATGTGAGACCATTGGACCTGCACACATTGTGAGACCATGGGGCCTGCACACAATGTGAGACCATTGGACCTCACACACAATGTGAGACCATTGGACCTGCACACGATGTGAGACCATTGGGCCTGCACACATTGTGAGACCATTGGACCTCACACACAATGTGAGACCATTGGACCTGCACACAATGTGAGACCATTGGACATCATACACAATGTGAGACCATTGGACCTGCACACAATGTGAGACCATTGGACATCATACACAATGTGAGACCATTGGGCCTGTACACATTGTGAGACCATTGGACCTCACACACAATGTGAGACCATTGGACCTGCACACATTGTGAGACCATTGGACCTACACACATTGTGGGGACCATTAAACCCATTTAACAATGTGGAGAGACCACTGGGCCTAACATAGTGTGGGACCATTGGACCTACTCACACTGGGGAGGATTTTACAAAGCAAGAGTGGGAAGTGTGGTGAGCAGGGTGACCTAATTAGGTGGGAGCTGAAAGTTCACTTTCCCGACGACATATTCGAATTTAGAGATTAACTTAGTGGCGTATTTGTGGCTGTTTGGGCCTCATACTGTCTCGTGGCAGTTTCCTGCTTGTAATACATTTGCACGCTACGAGAACTCAGTATATTAAAACTTTTTGGAATTATGCCGTACCCTCATGTTAAAGTCAGCGGCGCATAAGAATCTCAGGGCACTTGGTTCTCATACGTTTAAAGGTGGTGTGCAACAATCAGCTTTGTGCAGTTGTGTCTGAGGTTAGCGGTTTTCCTTGTTGAACACTGCAGCGCCAGGGAGGGGAGCAGGAGAATGGCAGCTTGCATGGAGGCTGAGGGCTGGCAAGGGTGAGTCAGTGGTGAGGCGGGGGGGTGGTGTGGAGCGGGTTGTGGAAGGGGCATTGGAGAAGTGGAAAAGGGATCCAAGGGAAGACAGAGGGTGGGACGGGGGCATAGAGGAGTGAAGTGGCATCCTGGGTGTGGTGGGAACCGTCAGTCAAGGTAAGAAAACGAGGGGTCTAAAGGGCGGTGTCCAAACTGTCCACATGTGGGTCCTTCTCAGGGTGTTGGCTGGCAGAGTCCTTACAGGGCTTTGAGTTCACTCACAATATATTGAGAGTGATCTCAGACAATGTCCTTTACAATGCAGAGAAGGGAGGGCCAACTGAACCTGTAAATTCAACCATGTTCCACAGAGTGGCAATTACAACATTGGACACTGGCATGAACGTTCAATGAAGAGTGAATCCAAAAACACATCAGCCAGTAACTTCCAAGCTCCAGGGCATCATAACTGGTGTGTACCCCAGAGATGCGCTGGTGAACAATCCCCCCACCCACTTCCCCAGAAGTCCCCAGGTAAGAACTGCACAGCAATTGCTCGAGAAGTTCAAACTTCCGTTGGGCAATTGCCCTGCAAAGGGAACCATCCGAAAGTGTGATATAAATCGCAAACTTAGTTACCCAGAAAAGGTTAGAAGAATTAAAACTACTTCCCCTTCTGGGTAACTATAGCACTGAATCCCCACTCGACCCCCCCACAGTGCTCCTGCACACTCCTGACACCCTCTGTGGGACCACCCAACTACCCCACACCCCCCACTAACCTCTCCAGCACCCTGCCGACTATTCCCTTGACCCCCCCACAGGACCCCCGACGACACCCAAATCTCCCTGACCACCTGCTGAACATCCACAGGACCCCTGACCACCCCCCACGGGACCCTCAACCACACCTAAACCCCCAAGGGACCCCCCCCCGACCACCCCTGACTCCCCACCACTGGACCCCCTGACCCTTCTCCCTGACTACCTTCCCCACCCCACTAACCACCCCCCCACTGACCACCCAACTCCTCTACTGACCATTCCTCACTGACCAATCCCCTAATCACCCGACCCACAACCCCACTGACCACCCAACAGCCCCAGACGACCCCCACCCCACTGAACAACCCCACTGATCATGCCCACTTTCTAACCCCCACCCCCCCGCCCCCCCCAACTATCTGACCCCACTATGGATCAGCCCCCCACTGATCATCTGACCACCCCCTCACTGACCACCTGGCCTGCCCCAATGACCAGCTTCCCCTACTGACCAATCCCCTGACCACCCAACCCCCCACCCCCTACTAGCCATGACACCACCCACCGCATGTCCCCCTCTAACCCCCACTGAACACCCTGCCCAACTGACCATCCGAACCCACGCATGCCCGCTTACCAACTGGCCTCCCCTGACCACCCAACCCCTTCAATGATCACCCAACCCGGCCCACTGACCACTCCCCCGTACTGACCATCCGCCCCCTTCCCTCAATCCCCAAACCTGCCCACACTTTACAAACTTACCTTCTCCCTGGTTCCTCATAGTGACTGGACCTTTAAACTTACTTGCTTTACGACAGCTAGTGCTTTAAAAAAGGGAGTAGAAGGCTTTCTTACCCCCTACTCAGCTGCCCTCGAGACAAGGCTTCGGTAACCCTCACACTGCTCTCGGAAGGCCGGGCAGGAAAGGAGCGGCTTCACTTCCAGGTAAGTAAGTAGAAGCAGAGTAGCAATCCGACTCTGATTGCCACTCCATGGAAGCATTGTTTCTTCCACAATAAAAAAATATCCCTAATTTCCCTGTAAGTATCAGTGCCTGCCAACCATGAGGTGGGACAGTACATTTAGATCTCCGACTAATCTAGTCTCAACAAATAACGATGATGCGCTGTTATGATACAGCAGGTGGTATTTGCCAGGCTGATCAAATCCACTAGGGAAACCAGGCCACACTATCACAATTGTTTTGCAATTTGTATTTATTATGAGAAGACTTATGCGCTGAATTCAGAAGTAATGGGCCCATTAACACCTTTAAAGATTTTAAATATTAAATTAAAACATTTATTAACAAAATAAAAGAAGAAAACACATACACAAGATTACAATTACACTGTTATTTACTGTTATAACAATTCCCAAAATTTCTAGTTAACCAGATGCCCAACTCCTCATCCTCTTTAAGGCAACAGTCCAAAATAGATTTAAAATTTATCGATCCAGCAAGGTTACCACAAATGCCCACTCAACAGTGGGATTCCAAAGGCTTTTAACACAACTTTGGTTACTGGAATAGCAGACTTCTGCAAAGTGGCTCGAGGCTTTCTTGCCCCCAAGTCTGTTTCACACAGTGTCCCTCTCAGATATAACACAGCCACACCTCATACAGCCTCCTATCCTTCTTTAACTATATTTCTTCCTCTTTACTCTGTAAATCCCATTGTTCTCATATGCCTTTGGAATTTACTTTTCCCATAATATATAAATCTTTTAAGTTGTCATTTTGGTTGGCACTTTCGGGAAAAATAAATTTAATAAATTGCCTTATTTATTTTGTTAGTTGTAAACATCCTACCATGTCTCTTTGACAACCAAACTCCTCTCCACTTATCTTAAAATGCAAATTTCATTCACACCCTATCTGCTGAGACATTATCCTAGTTCACTCATTAGCATTTCACATGCCCTTTTACACCTAACTCTTTTGATAATTTCAGCCTTGCCGTCTATCCATCCCTAACTTAATTAAACCAGCCACACAGACGGAGCCATCCTCACACACACAAACACAAGCCTACTTTACAATACCCCACAATAACATTATGAAAAATGTGATAGTTTCATGACAGCACACATGAATAAAATGAAAGCAATGTAATGTGAAATAGTTACAAGTGAAATTTAAATTTGAAAAATACACTTTGTGCTCTCAATAAGTCTTATGTTAATGGCAATGGAGTTGGGAAGGAAAATTTGTGGCCATGACGAAGAGCCCTCCTGTTTGTCCAGGAGGATCTTTTGTAGTTTGCCCGTACCTGCTGCACTGTTAGCGGACGGCAGTTTCACTATTGAAAGGTTTTCCCTGTCGAGTGATTGCACGTGTCTCCTGTGTACAGTGCTGGCACTTTAAATTTTAGTTGCAATCACGTGGGAACCATCGAAAACAACAGAGTGGAAGAGGTGCCCGCTTCCTGTTCCACCATCGAGAAGGGCACACCATGATTAAAATTGCACCCAATGTCGGGAGGCCATCGGGCCTGCATACAAAGTGTTTTTTTAATTCATTCACGGGATTAGGCTTCACTGGCTGGGCCAGCATTTATTACCCATCCCTAGTTGCCCTTGAGAAGGTGGCGGTGAGCTGCCTTCTTGAACCACTGCAGTCCATGTGGTGTAGGTACACCCACAGTGCTGTTAGGAAGAAAGTTCCAGGATTTTGACCCAACGACAGTGAAGGAACGGCGATATATTTCCAAGTCAGGGTGGTGAGTGGCTTGGAGGGGAACTTTCCGGTGGTGGAGCTTCTTGAGTATTGTTGGAGCTGCACTCATTGAGGCAAGGGGAGAGTATTCTATCACACTCCTGACTTGTGCTTTGTTGATTGTGGACATGCTTTGGGGAGTCAGGAGGTGAGTTACTCGCTACAGGATTCCTAGCCTCTGATTTGCTCTTATAGCCGCAGTATTTATGGGGCTAGTCCAGTTCAGTTTCTGCTCAGTGGTAATCCCCATGATGTTGATTGTGGAGGATTCAGTGATGGTGATGCCATTGAATGTCAAGGTGTGATGGTTAGATTCTCTCTTGTTGGAGATGATCATTGCCTGACACTTGTGTGGCGTGAATGGTACTTGCCACTTGTCAGCCCAAGCCTGGATATTGTCCAGGTCTTGCTGCATTTGGACATGGACTGTTTCAGTATCTGAGGAGTCATGAATGGTGCTGAACATTGTGCAATCATCAGTGAACATCCCTACTTCTGACCTTATGATGGAAGGAAGGTCATTGATGCAGCAGCTGAAGATGGTTGGGCTGAAGACATTACCCTGAGGAACTCCTGCAGTGATGTCCTGGAGCTGAGATGACTGACCTCCAACAACCACACCCATCTTCCTTTGTTCTAGGAAGACTATTGGGCCTGCACACAATGTTGGGAGACCATGGGGCCTGCACACAATGTTGGGAGACCATGGGGCCTGCACACAATGTTGGGAGACCATTGGGCCTGCACACAATGTTGGGAGACCATGGGGCCTGCACATAATGTTGGGAGACCATGGGGCCTGCAAACAATGTTGGGAGATCCTTGGGCCTGCACATAATGTGGGGCCAACCCATTCAGGATTCTTCAGTGGCCCCCAATGAAAGATAAGTTTGATAAAAGTATATAATTTTAAAAGTTTTCACATGAATCTCAGAGGAGAGGGGTGTTCGCTTGATTCCACAAACACCATGACCCCCTGGACATTTCTGTGAGCAACCCAAGAGAAAAACCATAGGGAACATTAAGAGGTGTCTTTTTAACATTCTTTGAACACTTGATAAAAATATTGGAGATGGTGGTGGAGCACAGGGAGGTGGGAGGTTATGTGATCAGCAGCAATACAGCCAACTGGAGTTAGTGATACTACCTGCAGTCCAAACCTCCTCATGAGACTTACCGGAGGGCTACTTTTGGTGAGACAGGCAGCTAAAGTTATTTTTCCCCATTGGTTGGGCTTCCTGTGGATGTATGGCCGGAACTAGCAGCTCACCTTCCTTATTCAGTGAAGACCTGAACTCCAATGCCTATTGTTATGCCCCCCTTGTGGGAAGTGTAAATCAAAATAACCAAATTCACTGAATGACCCCCAAATGAAGAAATTACCAACAAAATTTCACATGTTGTAGCTTTTACTTTAACATGAATCAGAATCCTCATAAATTAAACATGAATTAACAAGCAAATTGCACTTGTTATGAACTATAAAGTTACACATGGAATAGCAGATACAACAAACACCATCTCATGCGATTACAAGTATTTGTATCACTCCTCACACAAATGTAAACGGCACCATGTGCAATCTCACAGTCTTTCCAACTCAGCCTCTCACTTTTCTCACTCAATGGGCTTGGTCCTCGAATCACCGGCAATGACAGCTCCACTCCATCCGAATCCCCCAGGGAATGTCGTCATCCAAATGGCACATTCCTGCAGAACTGCCTTAGTTAGCTTCACAACAGTATTGAGGGGGCAAAATCCCCAGAGACTCTTTTCTCTGACTCCTTTAATAAACCTTGTTAAATAACCTGGCATCAGCTCTGGCAAAACTGAAGCATAGTTTTGCAATTGCCCAATTCACAATCTCTGCTCTAACCCTATCATTAACTTTTGATCCTTTCTAACTGTATTACACAATCAGACTGCCCCTTGTAACTGAGCCTTCTCTGTTCTTCCCTTGCTGCAGCTCTCCTTCATGTCCGCCAGCCATACGACTTTCGTATATTAACTTCCTTCCTTTTGGTACTGTTTCCAGGAAAAGTGTTGCCAGATCACATGGACCAATATTTCTCAATTTTCAAGAAAATTACAATTGATCCCTTTACAATTGATGCAAACCCTTAAAAGTTTTTTTCAATCATTCTTAAAACCAATCACAGATTCCACAAACATTTTAAAGAAATTATAAAGTTTTCTTACTGTACAGCTTCTGGGTCAAAGGTTATCATAGTATCAATCCACGGGCCTTTTGTTTCACAAAAATGGCCCCAGCTGAATTTTTACTCCTCTGCGTTGGATTAATTAGATTTTTGGCCTTCATTTTTAAACAGGATTTTTGAATAGGAAGACATTTAGATCATTCCCTGTACAGCAGAGAAGGCAAAGACTGATGCATGAGAACTGTAGCGAATAATGAGAGGAAAGAAGCTGTCAGCACTCTTTCCTGACAATTAGCGGGTCCTTATCGTATTACTTGTTTGATGTATTTTGTTTTGTTTGCAATGCATTGCAGTTTTTGGTCATTCCAAATCTATTTGAAGTTCAACATTTATTCCATTGAGGGAGCTCCTAAATAAGAAACCTCACCATCACTTCCTTCAAAAATATTTAGAAAAAATTATAATATTTCAATTTTTTATGATTTGATTATTTATTTCTGATAATACCAGACAATCCTGTTTATAGATTGTTGAGCCTGATAGTAGAACTTGAGTTGACATACATAGTTGAATTGGCATAATTTATTAACCACACTGACCAGAAACCGAACTAGACGAGCTATATATATAGCAGGTCAGAGGCTAGGAATCCTGTGTCAAGTTACTCACCTTATGACTTCCCAAAGCCTGTCCACAATCCACAAGGCACAAGTCAGGAATGTGATGGAATACTCTCCACTTGCCTGGATGAGGAGTGCAACTCCAACAACACACAAGGAGCTTGACACCATCCAGAACAAAGCAGCTCACTTGATTGGCACCCCTTTCAAAAACATCCACTCCCTCCACCACTGACGAACAGTAGCAGCAGTGTGGCCATCTACAAGATACACTGCAGAAACTCACCAAAGCTCCTTAGACAGCACCTCCCAAACCCGCGACCACTACCATCTAGAAAGATAAGGGCAGCAGGCACATGGGAGTGCCACCACCTGGAAGTTGCCTGCTGAGCCACTCACCATCCTGACCTGGAAATATATCGCCATTCCTTCACTGTCGCTGGTTCAAAATCCTGGAACTCCCCTTCTAACAGCACTCTGGGTGTACCCACACCATGTAGACTGCAGCGGTTCCAGAAGGCAGCACACCACCATCTTCTTAAGGGCAATTAGGGATGGGCAATAAATGCTGGCCCAGCCAGCCAAGCCCACATTCCATGAATGAATAAAAAATGCATTGAGCTAATATGGAGATGAAGACCCTGAAATCACACGGTTGTTACAGCAGATTCCTATTGTAAACGTCTCTGGAATGGCTATAAACTCAGTCAGGAGCCTACAACAGGTAGACATCTGGCCCTTCACATGGGGCTTCCGTGTTGGCCTTCTGAGCCCAGACTGATGGGATAAAAACCTCCTCTGATTCAACTCAGTTCCCCCTTGGCCATTGAACAAAACTGTTTGTGATGAGGTAATCTTGATCAGGTCATTGGATGGTCAACTTAGGAGGTGGCCCTCTGAACTGAGGAATATGCTTAGGTAAGAGTGGCGAGAACTTCACCCTGCATCTAACCTTCCTATACCCAACCTTCGAATGCCTGAAGTTAATACTGTGTGTCTGATATAGGGAAGTGCTGATATCCTTCACCACAATGAGTGCAAGACTTACAAAAAAAATATAAATTTGTCTTTGTACTTGATCTTCAAAAGCAATCCCAGTGATGTAACTCTCTTTCAGCTTTTGGCTGCTTTGCAGAGTTTTATTTCTTTCAGAAAGTTACGTTGGCGTGCTGTAAAATAAGATCAGTTTCTTCAAGGATTTTGCAGAAGATTTAATGTTCAACTGCATCAAAAGCATGTTGCAGGCATGGATACACACGCGAAATGTTCATGCTGTAAGCACCTGTATTAATTCTTTATGAGTTGTCAACTGTGGTAGAGCTGAAGAGTCATTTTGCCCTTAAAAGGAACACATGGACCAACAAGCAAGTCAGCGCACACTGTCAGATTGAATTAATTCTGCCAAATCATGTCAACATATTCACTGTTGTTGATTCTTTTTCATGTTTCTTAATATGTAAGACACTGCGCAGAGACTAAACAATACAATACGATGGCAAGGGCCAAATTTAATTAATAAGTAACAATTATGTGTTATATTTATAAAATATGAAAATAATGCCATAAAGGCTTGTAACTTGAGCATGATTTCTGTGCAAAAAAATGTATTTGTGTTCAAGAAATATGTGTAATCATTTTTGTACTCAGGTTGGATCTTTTCCTTATTCTTGTCAAAAACATGTTAAAAAAATCCTACTTTTGGTCGAATTGAAAAGCTGCCAATTAAAACGGTGGATGCACATGTCTTTCTGTGGCTGATTTTGTGTAACATACTCGAACAGAAATCACAGCAAAAGATCCAGCCATGAAGTACATGATCGTGGCATAATTTTCAAGTGCTCAATGGCACATTTAGCTTGTAGAAATGACAAAAAATATTGTTAAGCCAGATGCGAAATGCATAAAGTTAGAACAATTATGAGGGGAATGCTCTGAAAACCCACTTT
The DNA here is from genome assembly GCF_964194155.1 of Cetorhinus maximus. Classification (NCBI taxonomy): domain Eukaryota; kingdom Metazoa; phylum Chordata; class Chondrichthyes; order Lamniformes; family Cetorhinidae; genus Cetorhinus; species Cetorhinus maximus. The sequence continues at coordinate 103,127,389 of NC_135891.1, read as the reverse complement.
TGTGATTGGCACTAGAGGGCCATGTCAAATAGTGACTTGAAAAATGTGTCTTTTTTCACTTTGGACTCAAGTCGGTCCATTGTATGACAACATGTAAAAGAAAAGGGCCCTGATTTTTCACCATGGCGAAAAAGGCTTTTGGTCAGGGCAAGAATTCCTGAAATTGCTGAAAATTTGAAGTCCCACCCCCGAACCTGGCATGTTCCATTCTCGTGGGGGTGGGAGTAGAGCCGGGCTGGGGTTCACACAAGCACGGTTTACGGTGGCAGCTGGTCATTTAGATCACCAGATCCCTCTACTGAAGTGTGATTTTGGTAGGCCAGGAGTGTGAAACTCAGTGTGTGCAGATTAGACCAGGTAAGAGGAGGTCTGAACTAGGTGGACTCATTTGGTTAGCCAGGGTACCCCTTTGGTTATTGTCCTGGAACACCTTTGGGAGAGGTAAGGCACTCATTAGGAGAGGTAAGTACCCTTTGGGATTGTTAAAAGTGAACATGGCTATGCACTTCTTACTCACAAGCTCATTGGAACTGTCAAGCTGTCAAAGAACTGCCCAGCTGTCAAAGAACTGTCAAAGAAATGTTAAAACTGTCAAAGTTGTCAAGGCGCTATCAAAGGATACTAGATGAATTGGCATAGAGAGGTTAGAGCAAAGGGTGGCGGGTGGGAGCATGGTTTGGCATGAGTTGGCACTAAGTTGGCATAGGGGCTGTAAAGAGCCATGGGATGTGGGGTCATGGGAGTATGTGGGGCTATGGGGGTGGATAGAAGAGAATGGCTTGGCTTTAGGGGTATGTGGACCACACGGAGTGAGTAGAGGGGCGTAGATTGGCAAAATGGGTATATGGGGCCATGGGGCTTGAATGAAGTGCATGAGGTGGCATAGGTTGGCATGGATGGGGAAGAGGGAGCATGTGATGAAGTGAATGGTTAGGGCTGGAGGGATTTTTTTGTTTTATTCTTCTTTCATTTTAACACAGCTCTGGAACACAGAGGCAGGCCTTCCTCCCGGCCCATTTCTGCAACCGGCAGCCTCCACACTTGTTCTGGGGGCAGAGAGCCTGACTTCCAATCCAGCCCACTCTCCCGGAATGAAAATCCTACCTGCAGGTGGCCATTTTTAAAGATCAGGTTCATAAAGCCAGGAATTCCCCTGTCTTTGTGCATCCGACCTGGGAGTGAAAATCTGGGCCTAGATCAACTTAGAATCCACTAGTGTAAACATATGAACATATGAATTAGGAACAGGAGTTGGCCATTTGGCTCTTCAAGCCTGCTCCACCATTCAATAAGGTCATGGCTGATCTGGTTGTGGCTTCAACTCCAAAGTCTACCTACCCCCGAAAACCTTTGACTGCCTTGTTAGTCAAGAATCCATCTACCTCTTCCTTAAAAATATTCATTGACCCTGCCTCCACCGGTCTCTGGGGAAGTGAGTTCCAAAGATTCCTGACCCTCTGAGAGAAAACATTTCTCCTCACCTTTGTCTTAAATGGGAGACCCCTTATTTTTAAATTGTTTCTCTAGTTCTACTAAGGACCTGAAAAGATGTTTGGCAGGAAAGCACCAAGGCAAAGCAATACATTGTTATAAAATAGAAGCATTGCACAAATGGGGAGATGAATGTGACAGTGTGAATAGTTATAGATAGATGCAAAAAAATGCTGTACTCTATCAGAATTAACTAATTTGATGATGAAGAGCATGACCTTGAAATCAAACGGTTGAACCAGCAGATTCCTGCTCCAAATCCACCAGACTGGCCATAAGCCTAGTCAGAACCACAATGGGCATGCATCTGGCCTTTCACATGAGTTTACTTGATGGCCTTGTGAGGACAGAGCCTTTATCTGCCTCATTAAGACCTCGATACTATAGACAATCATGACATGGATTCCCTAACTTAAGTAATCCTACATCTCAATCTTCAATCAGTATCAGTGTACAATTGGTCTGATTCTAGCAGAAGTAGGACCCACTTGGGGGCCCATGCCAGGGTAAGGGGATTGCCTGGGTACACAGGTTGTTCCTCGGAAGGGGGCACCCAACATCCACTTCCTTACAAATTGGCCAGTGTTTGTACTTCTTTGAATTAGAATTATACAATTATGCAATTACACAACATGAACAGAGGCCACTTGGCCCATCGTGCCTGTGATGGCTCTTTAAAAGAGCTATCCAATTACTCCCTTGCTCTTTTCCCATAGTTGTGCCACCCTTTCCCCATTCACATATTTATCCAATTCCGTGATACTTTGATTATTTGCCCTTCCTCTCAGTGAACAATCTCAAATTTGTTGGCGTTCAAGATTCCTTTCTTTTTTACAATTCCGGCCCCCACAGTTCTCCACTACTTTCTCTTGATTGGTCTTTAACAAACCCTTGGTAGGATTTATTTCATTAATCACTTTTCAGACATTAGGGTTAGGGTTCGAGTTAGGGAGAACAAAACTCAGGAGTAATAGGAACTGATTTTTTCATCCATCACAACCTTTGCTCATCTATTTCATAGACCCATCAAAATTGAAAGTACAGAAGGAGATCATTGGGCCTTTCATGCCTGTGCTGGTTCTTTGAAAGAGTGATTGTGCTTTGTTCCACATCCCCATATTTAAATACGTTATTTTTTCATTCACCTTAACACCGAGAGAAAACATGATCCTTTAGACCTTTTGTATACTTGTGTCTTGGCATTTTTCAGGCTAATGATAACTTTGGACAATGGAAAATTTCCATTTTGAATTTACAGCACTGGGTAATTCCAACTTCAGACACGTTCTTTGTCCCTCGTTGCTTCCCATTCTTTTCACACTCTATCAAAAGATTTCTCACAGCCAACAGGAGGATTAGATGTTAAGTCTAAATATTTATAAGGTCCTAGCTTCTGTGCCTTATCTGACTACATCATCTAAGAATACCACAGATAAACAGGAACAAAGCCGCTGCCAAGAAATTAAATCGAGAAGCTTCCATAACATATCAACAAACCTACTCTTCTAATAACCTTGACTAAAGAACCTACTTAATTTCAAACAACCATCAGGTTAATTACATTGGATCAACATCTGGATTAAGCAGCCATCTGCTTATATAAAATTGTTACCATAGTAACATCAGTTGAAAATAATAATCTTCATACAAACATGTTTATGACAGCCCAAAACCTCTTTACAGTGAGACACCTTGGACGGTTTGCTCTAAGACAGTGCTGCAAATTGCTCATTCTGCTTGTAAACAGGGACTTCTGGCCTCATGACCTGGGGCCTTTAAGGAAAGGAGAAAGAGAGTTTATATTCTCATGTAATCAGCTGTGAAAGATTTGTTACATCATGTTTCAGGAATCCATATAGTTAACTACAATGGAATTGTACATTTTATGGAGGTAGCTGAGGATTATTCAATAGACAAAATGCACTCCCACTTCTATCCTGATCCTTTAAATTAAAATGAAGACACGTGGTATTAAAAGGAATGTGGCAACATGGACAGGAAGTTGCCTAAGAGACAGAAACCAGAGATTTATGGTTAATAGTTGTTTTTCATGCAGGAAGAATGTAGGCACGATGGCATGACATCAAAGTGTGCAGACAATGCAAGAATAGGAAGCACAGTGAAGAACATATGAAATATAGGCAATTTGGCCTCTCGAGCCTGTTCCACCATTGACTAAAATCATTGCTGCTCTGATTTGTGGCCCTAACTCCACTTTCCTAGCTGCCTGCCCCACATAACCCTCCACTCCCTTGTAGATCAAAAATCTATCTAACTCAGCCTTGAATACATTCAGTGACCCAGACTCCACTGCTCTCAAGGGTAAAGAATTACAAAGATTAACAACTCTCTGACAGAAATTCGTCCTTATCGCCATCTTAAATGAGAGTCCCCTTGTTTTGAAGCTGTGCCCCCAGTTCTAGATTCCACCATGACGGGAAGCATCCTCTCAGCATCTACCCTGTCAAGCCCCCTCAGAATCTTAGGTGTTTCAAAAAGATCACCTTTCATTCTTCTAAACTCCAATGAATACAGGCCCAACCTGTCCAACCTTTCCTCATGAGATAACCCCTTCTTCTGAGGAATCAACCTGGTGAACCTTCTCCAATACTTGCCTCCAATGCATGCATATATTTCCTAAGATAAGGAAACAGAAGTTAAATGTGAGAAGGACTATAGGCATTTTCTGGAGGATATGATGAGGTAGTGTGGTAAAGCGAGGCACCCTGTCCCTTTAAGAGAATGCAAGTGTACTGATCATGTGACAGCACTGACGAATCACTGTACAGCACAGGCAACTAGGAACTGTAAGCCTAGTTCTGGAGGTTTCTGAGTGAGCACATATGATCTGGTGCTTTGCCCTATGTCTCAATAAACCATCGCTGTTTATTCTTACATCAGCCTCTCTCCGTTATTGATTGCAAGTAGCTGTTGAGGATAATATAGGAAGGTGGGCAGTTAGAGTTCGGTTGGCCAACAAACTCATTTACCCAAGATATAAAAGGTAAATAACTCGGCAGGTAGATGCTGAATGCAGCAGACAGGAAAAATGTTGTCAGCAAAGATTTCAAAGGGGGCGAGAAGGGGAAACTGAGATTGGGGCACTGGTGGCAAAAGCCACAACTCAACCCCATGGTTGCTGAGGATCCATGCTTCAAGAACAGAGATACCATCAACCATTGAATAAATAAATAAATTGTTGCAGCCTTCAAGGTTCTGAGGATAAATTTCAACCTGAATATTAATTGGTAAAAGGAGCCTGTATGACCATTTGGATTCCATTTACAACCTTTTCACCATTAGTATCCACCCACTCTGAAAACCAGCAATGTTCCTGAGTCAGACTTCTGCGATGAATCTTAAGAAGCAAACACAGAGCTCCATGCACATACCCTAGTATATGTGGCTTTGTCGGTATGCCTGCTGCCTTGAGTACTATTGGCTCCACTGAACCTCCACAGAAGTAGACCTCCCCCCTTCACCCTTCATGTTTGTAGACCCCCCCCACACCCCCTCTTCATCCTTCGACCCTTTGAGTGAGAAAGAAATTCACAAATGAGTGTCCACCCTCCACAACAGGGCCTGTTTTCATTGAGGAAGCAATTCCAGTGAATGGTAGGTGGTGGCTAAAAACAGAAAGTTAAAATCAGCAGCAAGATGCAAAATATGCAAAAATGCTTATAAAAAAGACAGAACAATTAAACCAAAAGATAAAATTTTCATCACATACAAGGTCATGGGACATACAACTTTAGCCAAATTCTGAAGCCATGTAAGCTACTTTACACAGGTACAAAGCAATGACCTTGCATATTGCAGGAGCAAATCATCAGGAAATGCAGGCAGCAAGGCTCTGCATTCACTAACATATTTTCCAGAGTTTATTTAGGGTTGCCAGCTCTGGTTGGACATATTTCTGGAGGTTTCATTATGTGATAATCTACACCTAAGCGCCCTGCCTCAGACTTCCACAGTTGGTCACCATACCCGTTGATCATTGAAGTAACATCCAATTGAAAAGCAAACAGACTCTTCTTTAATAATTGAGTGAATTCTTCTCGACTGCCAGTCAAACCCCCCTCTCCAATAATTTTATAATGAATAAACGCAAGTGTTCAAAGCACTTTTTATAAGAAAACACAATTTTTTTAATGCCCTCATTATTTTTCTCCTGGGTTGCTTGCAGAAGTGTCCTGGAGATTATAATGTAATTTATTGGAGATTCCAGCAGAATCCTGAAGGGTTGGAAATCCTACCTTTAATGTGGCTCCAGCATATCTTCAGTAGTCTGACTTGCACCTGGACGTACATGGAATGAAATGGAATTTTACTGCACAGGAACAAGCCAATCAATCCAACAGGTCTGTGCAGGTATTTATGCTGCACTTGAGCTGCCTCCCACCTTATTACATCTCACCCTATCAACATATCCTTATTTCTTTCTCCCTGATGGACTTACCTCATTTCCCCATAAATACCTTAGATTTTTTTCCATCTCCTTGCTTACCAACCACTCATCTGGCATTCACATCCATCACTGTGCAGCATGGTAGACAATTTCCCATTGACTTTCAGTCACAAGTTGAGGATATTGGCCATGACCCACTGACATTGTTGTCTTCTCACTAAGCAGCCGAATGAGTGTGGGACAAAGGTCATAATAGAACAGAAGATGACATGGAAACCCAGAGAGAAATAGTGAGGGGGTCAGAAACTCAAACAAGGCTGACTGGTTAAACTGGGTTTGAGAACTATGAAAATGAGCTTTTCACAGTTTCTTCCAGGCAATGTGATTGTGAGGTGCAAATGAAACAGAGGGAAAGCCAAGTGCTCCTAGCAGTTGACTGACAAGTGATACAAGCCAAAGCAGGTGAATGTTCACAATTGTTCCTAAGTTCCAATCATTGCGAAAACATGCAGGAAAAAATTGTTATGGTTCTGGTAGCGTTCAATTTATAGTTTGTTGAATTCATTTATCTTTCAAGCTTTCACTGAGCCTTGTGGACGTGTCAGAGACTATAGGCTCCAGACTTCAGAGGTGAAAAAAAAACCTGCAAGCGCTGGAAATCTGAACATCATCGGGCAAGAAATTCATACGTCAACTCCAATGTGAAGGATCTTGAGAAGGACTTTGACATCCCCGGCATTCACAAGAAGACTGTGAAAGAGTGCTTTCCACCAAGCAGCTGATGTGATGCCAGTATCTCTAATTTGGACCATACAGGTTCATACAGTGAATTCGTACATCACTGTGCAAATTTAACAAGCATTGAGCTGCAAGATGGCCCCTGATGTAGCATTCCTTAAAGGGCCAGGCATCTGATTTGCAGGTTAAGTGACTTTTAAGAATTTGTGCTGTTGCAAAGTGCCTGCAAGTACTTTTTGGAAGTGTTGCAGTGAGTTCCTGAATGTCAACTCTCCCGGAATGGCTGGAGACTACCGGATTCACCATCAATCTCCCGCGCGGCCATTAAAAGCAATCCGGGAGATTTTAAAACGATAATTCTGTGATTCCATTCTGTAATTCGTTGTCCCCCGGCCACCCTCTCAGCCCAGTCATGATTGTTTTCGATTGCGTTGGCAGCAGCCGCACAGCCGCAACGTGATGACCTAGACGTAACCGACGTGACCACGCACGCGTACTGCGCTCAGAAACGTTGCTGCTGCCGCTTCCTGTTTTATTCCCGCCGGCACTTGTTTGAGCCTTGGGTTAACCTCTACATATGCCTGAGAGAAAGTCCCAGGATTCGAGGTAAGAGGGAGCGCTGCGGTGCGAAAAAAATTACATTGATTGAAAAGGTCTAAAAGTGTCAATTGCATGTCTTGAGACTGTGTCATCGGGGAATCTGCTGATTTAGCTACATTTTGTTTGGGGAGCCGCATTCATTTTGTTGAAAAAATGTTCGACTCAGTAACTTGTCGGGCGCTAGGACTGCGGTGAAATGGCAGCGACAAAGTGGGAAATAATGACCTAGGTCCTGCTTAAAGCCTGCACCTGTATCAGTCATTAAGATTCGAGCGTGTTGCTTCAGTCCCGAAGAGACAGTGGGCAGGAGTGCTGCCGATTTTTAATGTGGTATTATTTTATTTATTTTCTTCCAACCTTGGGACATTATTGAACACAACTCGTGTTGGAAGCCAGAATTAAACATTTAAAAGACCCCCGGGGTGGAAGAGAAAGGAGAAACCAGAAAGAGAAATAAATGTCAAAAAACTGGATCTGAGAGGGTGGCCGAGGAAAGTGGGCTGAGATGTCTGGGTGGATGAGAAACTGGGCCAGTGAAGAAATTCACCCACTCGCGCCACGCCACTGGCTTTCTATGATGTCACTTCTGTCAACATTTCCCAGAATATGTCCAGCCAGAGTTGGCAACGCTATCCTGAATTAATCAGAGTGTTGTTGCATCATCACAAGGATGGCAGGTGACTTGTGTACATAAAAGCTGCAACAGGTATGGGGGGTAACAGTTGCAATGCCTCTGAGTCTGCAGCACAACAAGGAGTTGGAGCTGGGGCTATGGAGAGGGACCATGCCATCTGCCAACTTGGAACCAAATTCCTCCACGCTCCTCGAGAGTGACAGGAGGCAGTCTGACAGGCCAGCCAATGCACCCAACATCTCATTGTGCATGCCCGTCAGGGCTGTCCTATATGTCGCCCCATCAAGGTCCTCATCTGAACCTCCGCAGCAGAACACAGCTGTGCCCTTGCCCTTTGGTGAGCTGGCAAATGAGCCACCGTTTCTGCCTCAGCTGGTTGCAGCCCAGTCCTGCCTGGATGACTCACCAGGCACTGATCCCAAGTCAATAACCAGCATTCAAAGAACAAGTGCTACTGATATCTGAATTGGTGACTGCAAATGTAGATCAACTGACCAGGCCTTTTCCTCAGTGCTGTGCTGGTGCTCCTTCTCCAGGAGCTGCTGTGGCTGGGTGAATGGCAGTTTTTGGGTTGGTGTGAGGGATTGGAGTGGGATGGGAAGCAAGAGGTCCATGGTCACACGATCAGCAACTTGCTCATTATGCCAGATAGCAGGATGACAGTGAGCTGCAAGTTGGAAGGGGCATTTAGCCATCCTCAATGTTTTCAGCGATTCCAGATGCCATGGGCTTCATCACAGCTGGATTCATGATGCTGAGAACCATCTCCCTTATAGGGCTCAGGAGATGTAGTTGTCCTTTTCCCCTGCTAGTTCTACTCAGCTTCCTTGTATTGTGTGCCACTTTGTCTTCAAGAGAGAAGGCAGAATGTCAGTGACTGTGTAGCACTGCGCTTGGGTGATTTTCATGCCATAGCTGAATAGTTGGAGATATGTGGTGGCAGTGAGAGGTGGATGTGAGGCTGGCAGCATTGGTAGGTATATGAGAGTGTGGCGGAGTATCTAGAGGTTAGGCATGAGTCCTGAGTGCCAGAGAATGCTGCTGGGTGAGTGATCGAGGTAAGAGGTTGTTGTTGTGGTGGGTAGGAGATGTGATGTGAAGGTGCATTCACTGACCTTGATCACACACGTGAGGTCTTTAGACTACTTGTTGTACTGCTGCCAGGCCCTCAGGTACAGATTCAGGGAGTTGACCTCCCTGACTACTTGCTCCTATTCCCATCTGGCAGTGGTCCTTGAAGACCTTGGTAGTTCCCTTCCCCCCCATCCCCACAGAACAATGGCATCTCCCCCTCTTCCCATCTCCTCTACTCCTCCAGCACTGCACCAGTCACCCCAGAACCCTCTCCCTGCCCTGGTGTTTTATTTTCCAGCTTTTAAATTCCAGAAATATGATTGAGTGCAACTCCCGTGTAAGAGGGACAGTCCACCTTTAAGAACGGAGCGCTGGCTGCACTGTGCGCTCTCAGCGTAACGCCGCTTGGCCCCCACTGAGTGTAGAGGCAGTTGAACAGAGGAAGCCAGAAACACAGAACCCACTCGACTCCATCCTACAATCACAGTAATGAGGTTGGAGCACCAATTTTGTGTGCTGCCCACCTCAAAGAAATCAACCCTACCAGGGATGTGCAGGCTTGCTCCAAAGAAGTCTCCTCCCATCTCACTTCATCTCACTCTGTCAACTTATTTCATCCTATCAGAATAAACAGAAGCTAAACAAATAAGGGCAGAAAATGCTAGGGATATACTGCAGTTCCATCTGCCTCTGAAAAAAGAACCGGTGAGTTCTGACAGAGAGTTTCCACCCAACATTTTCACTCAACTTTTCCCTTTCATGATGCGATTTTATTGCAGCTCGACATCAACTGGTAAACCGAGACACATCTGAATGTTTGGCAGACAATCTTAAGGTAAGTAGCTCTGAAATTAAGCAGAATTGAAAGCTGGTTCTAGTTACAGTTCAGCTTTATTTTGGGAACTACTTTAGAATTAAATCCAGGAGAATTATGGGACACCATAATCATAATTAGCATTCAGCAAAATTACTATATTTACACACACACACACACAAACCAGCAAAGAACTAATAAGCTGTAATTAAACTTTTACTGAATAATTGAATTAAAGCTTTACGGATCACACAACAAACCAATTCAAATCATGCAAGAAGCAAGCTGTATGTAACAGGAGTGCTTGACCTCAGTTAATTTTATTATCTGTTTGAGTTTAGCTTCCCTTTTCCATACTTGAAGAAAGTAGCATTTTTGTTCTCAAGGCCAGAGGAGGGGAGAGGTGGTACCTGGTTTCACTTCAGAAAGCCAAGCTGTTATTCTGGGGCAGACTGTGCAAAAGGGTCAATAGAGAAACCACTACAAAACCCAGTGCACTGCACTCTCTTGCAACTACATTGATGCCAAAGTGTGCAATGGATTCACAAAATTCATGTATATAACAAGCAATTTTTAAACGTGAAAACAAATGCATAATAAATGATGTTCGCCCAAGGTCTGTGGTATTTGACCGCATGACCCTGTAACTTATTTCTTTCAGACTAATGCCTTTGTTGTTGAGTTGTTTTTTTTTTTGATCATATTCATTGTACTTGCATCTCTCCACCCCCGATCATATTAAGCAAGGATTTGCATTTCGGTCTGAACTTGCAGCACAAATTAATCTCTTGTGACTTGTTTTCCTTTGATAAACTGGCAACTACATACTTGAAAAGTTTATATCTTGCAGTTGCTGAATTTAATATTAAATATACATAGAATCAGGCGGAAAGGGAATTGCATAAAAGCAGTCCTGAGCACATACTGCTGAAACACGGTAACATCAGGCACTTGAAAGTAGGTCATTAAGTGATTGAAGCAAGTGTAGGTTGCACCTACTTTTGGCTGTAATTTGGATGACAAAATGAATAGAAATATTCCTTGTATGGTCTACTTAATTTACAGTAACTGCTTATTGCTGAGGGGCATCTTTTGCTTTAACCTTTTTATCACCTTAAATGGGCATACAAATCTATACAAGATAGTGAAAATCCTTGTAAGATGCTGTCTGCATTCTCATGTACTACAATTATCTGACAGCAAAGGCCAATGTTGGTGAGAAATTATTTGGTCTCTATTCCCGTGGTTGTCATCCAAGGGAGGAGTTTCATCGCAACCTTGACTAAACACTGGAGTGACGGGAGAAATGTGCTCAACTCTCCGCGACAGTAACAAATGATTATTGTGCATTAATTTTATGAAATATTTTCTGTAAGAAGTGCATTGTGCCGATTAGAGGGACTCCCTTGGTCATTGGTGAAGACTATTCCAAAAGGTGTAATGCTGTCATTTTTTTTAAACCAAAAGATGCAAATGAAGTAAAATATTCTACACATATTTCAATAATTGGATAACTGGCAAATAAATTGCTGATGTGTGTGTGTGTGTGTGTGTGTGTGTGGTCCATCAGAAGCTGTGGCTTGAAACTGCTGACTATGACCAATATTGGAAAGAGTGGGAAAGATGATGAGATTTATTATCAGCTGGTTGATAGGTGATGCCTTACTTGGATTTTTAAAAGTATGTAGGGTGTGAGGGGAAGAAAGGTTTTAGCAAAACCTTGATCCTGGCAAAGCAGCGGATTAGGGGAGGAAACTTGAAATGAACAGCTTTGAATAATCAATCAGCGGTCTGGCACAAAGCATTCGAGATTATGATCACTCTGTGGCTTGCTTCTCAGTGAGATGCTCATCATTTATTCTGTAGATCTAAACATAAACAAAGTTTTGTGCAATTGAACCAACTAAATCACATAGTTTTGGATTCGTTTTCTAATAATTTAAATGACTGCTTGGAAAATAAGAAACAACAGAAAATTACTCCTATACAGTGTATTAGATACGCTTTGTTATAATGATATAAACATTATGCAATGTAAGGCATATTGTATTATTCTACTGCCAAGGGTGGTTTTAAGTATGCAACTTTGAGGCCAATTAGATGTTAATTGCTGTTGTTGAGGAGAGTTTATAGACTCGTGTTGCTTGCAAATCTCTAGTTCAATGTCAAAAGAAACCGTCATAAAATAACAGCTTTTTTGGTGGCGCTCACAGTAACTCTGAGGATGAACTATTTTATAATAGTATTATACCATGCAAACACAAAGTATTATTCTGCTGCTGAACTGTAGGTGAGCGATTCTTTAAGCTTCTTTAAACTTCAATGAATTGAATTCATTCTAGGGTTAATTACTGTTGAGGCTGGAGATCATATTGTTCCTTTTATTTGTGGGAAAGTCAATTAAGAATGTGCAGATATCATGGCTCCAGTACATTCTCTTGCTGGAGATTTTTTTTTTGCATATTACAAATGAAGCCTTTGCTTCCTTCTATTTACTGTTTTGTGACAAAAAAAAAGTTCATTAGACAGTATCTGGCACTTGAAGGCGTTGGAGAGTGCCATATTGGAAGTGCATGCATATTTAAACTTTTTAATATTACTTGCAAATCTCCCATGACATTGCTCACAGTGGTTCAGAGGATTGTCTGTGCTTGTAAATGTGGGGGGGGAGGTGGGGGTGGGGGTGGCAAACCTGCCACCTGATCACTAGAGAGGGAGGACAGTTTTTTCTCACTCAGGCTGGTAGCAGTTAGGTTTTTTGGCTGCCACTTTCTTTGCTGGTGATGGTGCTGGAAGGTGAAGACAGAAACTAAATGCTTCCAACTTTATAGTATGCACCAAATCTATGGTATGCGCCAACCATATGCTTCTAACTTTATAGTATGCGCCAACACCAGATGAGTTCCAAAATATTTCTGCATTTTATAAATGCAAGTTAATTTGACTCTAGTTACTTGAAAAATGGGATATTAAAACAAATTAGTTAGTAGTCTATGCCGGACACATGATTGAGGGACATGGTGAGAGGGTGTATGAGTAGATTAGTTTCTGGAAAAGACTTAAGCTTGTTGGGCCAAATAACCTTTTTGTGTTATTAAAACCCTTAGCATTCTAGACTGCCACTAATTCTATCTGCATAACAAGCTTCCATGTAGGGCAGGTAAAACCTTGAAAACTTGATCAGAGCCATTATTTTGATTCAAACCAAGTTTTAACTTGGCTGAGAGCCAGCAGAAAGTCACTAAAATTCATGCTACCTGGTAACAGCCTAACTTATATTATATAAAAGTTCTTCACAAGTTTCCTTCCTGTATTACCTGACATTCAACCCACTTTTCATTGACCTAAATTTGCGCTAATAAAGAATTAAAGGCACAATTTACTCAGTTTTACAACTTGTTTCCTATTTGAAAAGATTTTCTATCCTCCAGGCCGAATTGTTAGACAATATAGAAATTCTGTCACCAGCATTTCTGAATTAATTTACAGCTGTCTTAGAGGCTTAATCGATAGCTGACATACAAAATGAACATTAGAGATAGGACCAGAAGTTGACCAGAAAGCCCCTAGAGCTTGGTCCACCATCCAATATGATCATGGCTGATCTTCTGCCTCAACTCCACTTTTCCAGTCGCTCCCCATATCCCTTGATTCCCTGAGAGATCAAAAATTTATCTCAGCCTTGAATGTACTCAATAAATGGAGCATCCAGAACCTTCTGGGGCGTAGAGAATTCCAAAGATTCACAACCCTCTCAGTGAAGAAATTTCTCCTCATCTCAATGCTGAATAATTGACTTCCTGATCCTGAGATTGTGCCGCCGTGTTCCAGAGTTCCAGCCAGGAGAATTCATCTCTCCACCTCTACCCTGCCAAGCTCCTTCAGAACCTTGTATTTTTCAATGTTTCCTCTCATTCTTCTAAACTCCAGAGAGTATAGGCCCAACTTACTCAGTCTGTCATCATACAACAATCATCTCATCCTCTGAACCTTGCTGTGCTGCCTCCAAGACAAGTATACCCTTCCTTAGATCTGGAGACTAAAACTGCACACAGTATTCCAGGTGTGGTCTCACCAATGCCCTAAGTAATTGTAGCAAGATTTCCTTGTTTTTGTACCTCAGTTCCTTTGCAATAAAGGCCAACATGCTGTTTGGCTTCCTAATTGCTTGCTGTAGCTGCATGCTAACTTCGTGTTCCTTACACGAGCACACTTAAGTCTCTCCGAACATCAACATTTAAAATGCCAGACATTGAAAAGAAAACCAGGCATAAAACTTTTAAAGTTCCTTACAAATGATAAACCTCCCCCATGACCAAAACTATTTGGGAAAATCTGTAGAAAAATATATCAAAAATTATGTATTCCATGCATTGATATATCATCCTGCCTAGACCACATTACCGGAAAGAAAGACTTTAATTTATATATCACCATTCACAACCTCAGGATGTCCCAAAGCACGTTACAGTTACTGAAGTAGTGGAAGACTCCTTATTGTTCAAGTAAAGTGATTTCAAAGGTCATACTTTTTATATCTAATCTTACACTAAAGGAATTTAATTACATTGGAGGAAGGACGCATACTGCTGGCCCTACTTTCTCATGATACCAGACGTATAGAGGATCCAACATACCTGGATAGCTTGGCAGCTGCAGTGGGTGATCAGACCAGGGTGTTTCTCTGCTTTCACCCTTAACTGCAGTTGGTGAATGTTGCTATACCACTATAGGGCAAGACAAGGAGGCAGGCCTCAGGAACTACCTCAACCAGTACAGGGATTGAATGTATGCTGTTGGAATTATTCTGTAGCACACTCTTAGCCAACTGAGCTAACCAGCCCCTTAGTCACTGAAGTACTTTTGACATGTTAGTCACCGTTGTAATGTAGGAAGTGTGGCAGCCAATTTTTGCACAGATAGTTCCCACAAACAGCAATGTGATAATGAACAGATAATCTATTTGCTTAGTACTGTTCATTAAAGGATAAACATTGGCCAGAACAATGGGAACAATCCCCCTGCTCTTCTTCAAAATAGTGCCACGGAATCTTTTTGAATCACCTTGAGGAAACAGCCGAGGCAAACAATTTAATATTTTATCCAAAAAAACGGAAGAAGAAAAGCTGTCTGGATAAAATAGTACACCCAGTTTTCACATAATGCAGCAAAGCATTGTTCACAAAGCTTTGCAGAGAATTTTGTCATAATATATCTTTTGAACCATTTCATTTTATGAATAAAGTCCTTTTAGTGTTGTGCAATTTTTATTGATTAGGGCATGCTAATTCTATTGTTGCTCTGCTATTCCACATCGAAGCTGAATTGTCAGTAAGTCGTTATCTAATAAAATAGAAAAATGTGCTATTTGTTAAAAATTTCCATCCCTCATTCTGAAAAGTACATTTGTTAAAAATACTAGATAAATCAGAACACTAAGGTTACTGAGCCTTTAGTGTGTGTAAAGTGTGGTGCTACTCATAAGTAATTTAGTTGTTTTACTAACCGATATTGTCTTATGAAAATGCTCAGCATTTCACAAGTAGAGGGATAAATTCTGCACACCACATTTGCCCAAAGCAAAATGAAATGAACAGCAATTCAAGGTTATTCATCATTAGACACCAAAAAAGCACTTTTCACAGTCTTCATAGCTTCCACCTAGTATTAGTGTAAAAGCCTTTATAGATTCCCATCTCTGCTGCACAGCTTCATTTGTTAAATTGCTTGTGTGCTTATGGAGAGACTCCAGGGTAAGGAATCATCAGCTATGCATTGTGGCATAACTAGGCCACCAGGCAGGTCAAAAATAGACGGTCTCGCTTTTATGCGGGTAATTCACATTGCCCTTAGACAAAGAGTCTCTTCCCAGTTATAATCAGATTGCTGACATTGCCCGTGACTCTTTGAATTCTGAATAAACAAATAAAGATTAATCCCATTAGCAGAAAGATCCTCAGGAGAGTTGAAAATGATTGTTGATATCCAAGGCTCATATTATCAAGGTTGTGCCATAATCTTATTTAAAACCTTATGGGAGCCATCAGCTAAAATTCATGTTTCAAGCTGTTCACATCCATGTTTTTCTTTTCTTTACAGATTACAGGTAACCCGTTATTATCTGTTTAATCAAACATTGCTCAACTGTACAACTCAGTTCTAGTGGAGTACAAGGCTGCTGCTATATGTATTCAAGAGGTAATTATTGAACTTACTAATGGCTCACAAATTATGCAAGCCACAGTTGTTGTTTCCAAATTTCAATATTTTTCAATGTAAATGCTACTCCATATCAAATGCAGAACTTTTAAAAAGTGAATCACACAATCTCACAAAATGGTTTAGCAGTTTATTTTTACATCTCCACTCATTTTCATTTCAGACGGCCTTGAAATTATTTAGTTTGCTCTCTTATGCACATAATTTCTCCAATCCTACATTACAACAATGACTTCACTGCAAAAGTACCTTAATGGCTGTAAAGCGCTTTGGAATGTCCCAAGGTCCTGAAATGCGCTATATAAATGAAAGTCCTGTTTTCATTTTTCTGTCCACACAGAAAAGAAAAGAAAGGCTTACGTTTATATATGGCATTTTTCATGGCCACTGGATGCCTCAAAACACTTTGCAGCCAAGTACTTTTGAAGTGTAGTCACTGTTGTAATGCATGAAATGCAGCAGCCTATACGTGCACAGCAAACTCCCACAAACAGCAACGTGATAACGTGATAATTTGTTTGGTAATGTTGGTTAAGAATAAATGTCAGTCAGAGCACCAGGTAGAACTTCCCTGCTGTTTTTCGAAATAGCGCCACGGGACCTTTTACATCCACCAGAGCAGAGAGATGAGGCCTCGGTTTAACATCTCATCCAAGATACGGCACATCCAACTCCCTCAGCGCTGCACTGGAGTGTCAACCTTGATCTTTGCACTAAAGTTCTGGAGTGGAACTGGAACTCGGAAGCACATAGCTTGGTCAACATTCTTTAGTATCAACTTCAGAATCACATGAGATTGGCTCCTCATTTTCTATATGGTTTGTGGAACAAAATTAACGATGTGCAAACCTGATGATGCTTTGGTGTCATAAAATCACTACAGCTGAGAACTGAATTCAGCCTATTATAAACTCATTTATTTAGTGACCACTAGTTGTATTTTAATTTCTATGTTGGCAATAGAGATACTATTTAGCAATGCAATTTGCTACTGCAATGTTGATATTCATGACACATTATTGTATTCAGTGCATGTTGAGTATATTCCAGTAGAATTATTAGAAATCATTTGATTAAATTCCACAGGAGACTTACAAAAAGTGTTAAAGTTTATGGAATTAAGGGCTAACTAGGTCGAATACCTGGAAAGTGATAATAAATATAAAAAAGGCAGGTTGGTGGAGTTCTACAGACCTATTCTGTGTTCTCTATATTAGCAAGTCGAATGGAATACATCTTAAAACTTTATAACTTTTTCTCATGAGGCCAAACTATGTGGCAGACGATTAATTTAAGTGAGATTGATAGTGTTCGAAAACAAGCAAATTCAGTGGATAGGTCAAGTAGCAGACTGACTTTAATTGTGGAAAATGCAGCTTTGAACATTCAGAAAAGCTGTCCTTGACCGTAAGCAAAACCATCTTTCCCATTTGAAGGCTAGAGGATAAATGACTAATTACATTTGGCCTCCACCCCCATTTTATACCCCCCACCCAACCCCCCACTGCCAGACTTTCCTTAGGCTTCCTCTAGCTATACAAATGGCCCTGACTTCAAATGGCTCCCAACTTGGAGTGGGAATTGTGGGGTGGGAACAAGAAAAGCACCAAAGCTCTCGGACCTCACTAGCCTGAGAGCCGGGAGATTCAACTCCTAGGCTGCACTTGCACGTCCCTGTTCAGCTCCTGGAAATTGATGGGAAGTGGCAGCTGTCCAGCTGTTGGGAGTGGAAGGTTGGGTAACAGGAAACTTCCCACTGGGCTGGAGCAAATGATCAGCGACACCCAGATAAGTCATAGGGAAGTAGTTTAAAGAGCTCTTGTGATAAGGATAAAAGGTCAGGAGGGGAGCCTGGGGAAGGAGAAGCTTAAACTCTCCTTCTGGAGCATTCTGGCAAGTAAAAAGAAGCTTATTTCCTTGGGCCTATTTTGGCCCATCTCCTCTACTGTAAGGGTGATTTCAACTCTGCCCGCAAAGTAGAAACTGGCAAGCACTTAAAATTATCCGAGATACTTAGTCACTAATGCCCAGCTCCCTTCCTGTGCGCTTATATCTCTTTTGAGTATCTGAAATGAGTGGAATACCTCTTTATTTATGCAGATAATGTCACTTGACAGGGAAGCCACAAAGGAAAAAAGCCACTCAAAAGGAAATTGGATAAGCACCTGATGGGTGCTACGTGGGAAAGGACTGGGAAAATGAGACTAGTTGATTTCCTCTGCCAAAGAGCCAGCATGGACATGACAGGCCGAATAGCCTCCTTTTGTAACCATTCCATGATTCTAAGTCACCAGCTAAGGTTGCAGTCAGTTCCTAATGACATCACCCCTATAGTATGCAGAAGCCTAACATTGTAATGAGGCATGGAGGTGATAGTAGTATTGGTGCAGTGGGTGGCAACAAGATAGTGTTGAACTTGTGTAAGACCTTAGTAAGGCCGCTGATGGAGTGTAGTTTAGGTCACCAGTGCAAAGGATATATAATATATGAAAAGCTACTGCATAGATTCACCAGGATATTATTAGGGGTGATGGATTACAGTGAACAGAGACTCGAGAAGCTAGACTTTTTTCTTTAACTGGAACTGAGAAGGTTGAGAAATGGCCTATTATCCAGAAATCTTAGGTTGTGGTAAATAGTGATTTATCATTTCCACTGGGTGAACAGATCGTACTGAGAGGGCACAAATTTAAGATAACCACAGAAAGAATTGAAAGGGTGGGCAATAAAAACCTTCTTTGTACAGAGGGAGGTTAGAATGTGGACCTCTGTCACAAACTCTATTGTAGCAGAGTCCTTAATTACTTTTAAAAGGAAATTAGAACACTGCTTGAAAATTAAAGAGTAAGGAGAGCAAACAGTGCCATTAACCTAGCTGAATAATGTACAGGAAGTTTCTTATGTTGTTATTAGATTTTCGAGCTCTAGGGGAACCAGGGGATATGGGGATTGTGCAGAGATGTCCAGTTGAGGTCAAAGATCAGCAATGATCTCATTGAATGGTGTAGCAGCCTTGATGGGCTGCATGACCTCCTTCTGCTGCTGTTTCTTATGTTCTTAGGTATTAACATAGACTTGATGGGCCCAATGGTTGGTTTTGATTCTGTAATTCTGTTCAAAAAAAAAATTGTATTTAAATAGTGTTTTCACAACCATGGACATCTTTACAGCCAGTCAAGAACGTTTGCGGTGTATTCACCGTTGTAATGTAGGAAAAGTATTCAATAAGAATTTTCTCCAGTAACATTTACCTTTATTGAATTAGAACATAGGAATAAACTGAACAGTTACAAAATGTAGGTCGGAACTCGCTCTTCCAAAAAAAAAATGATGAATAATTGAACGTCAGAGCAACTGCCAGAAATACTGAAACAAAAGCAAAATACTGGAAATCTGAAATAAAAACATAAAATGCTGGAAAACACTCAGCAAATCAGGCAGCATTCCTCCCCCACCCCCAACACCCTGCTTCCCCACTTACACTCTGCTCTTTTGTTGTATTAATTTACAATCACACTGGACAAATCTTTTGTTACTTTAGAAGTCCCATTATCACCTCCATTTACCTTATACCTTCATTCCTGTTGTAATCTAATCACTAAGGACCTTCACCCTATCACACACCTTCCCCATAATTCTTTCCTCCCCAGATCCCACCCCAATCCCACAACCCAGCCCCACCATCACCACCCACTCCATCCTATCTGCACCACTTTCCCCAGCTCTGTAGTTGGTTCAAAGCTGTGACTCTCTAACATCTTCCAGTTCTGATTAAAGGTTACCAACATGAAACTTTAACTCTTGTTTCTCGTTCTCCACAATTTCATTTTATTCATTCTTGGGATGTGGGCATCGCTGGCTAGGCCATCTCTAGTTGCCCTTGAGAAGATGGTGGTGAGCTGCCTTCTTGAACCGCCACAGTCCATGTGGTGTAGGTACACCCACAGTGCTGTTAGGGAGGGAGTTCCAGGATTTTGACCGAGTGACAGTGAAGGAACGGTGATATATTTCCAAGACAGGACGGTGAGTGGCTTGGAGGGGAACTTCCAGGTGGTGATGTTCCCATCTATCTGCTGTCCTTGTCCTTCTAGATGGTAGAGGTTTAGAAGGTTCTGTCTAAGGAGCCTTCATAAGTTCATGCAGTGCATCTTGTAGATTGTACACACTGCTGCTGCTGTGCGTTGGTGGTGAGGAGAGAGAATATTTATGGATGTGGTGCCAATCAAGTGGGCTGCTTTGTCCTGGACGGTGTCAAGCTTCTTGAGTGTTGTTGGAGCTGCACTCATTCAGGCAAGTGGGGAGTATTCCATCACACTCCTGACTTGTGCTTTGTGGATTGTGGACAGGCTTTGAGGAGTCAGGAGGTGAGCCTCTGACCTGCTCTTGTAACTAAAATATTTATATGGCTAGTCCAGTTCAGCTTCTTGTCAATGGTAACCCCTGGATGTTGATAGTGGGGGATTCAGTGATGATAATGCCATTGAATGCCAAGGGGTGATGGTTAGATTCTCTCTCATGTTGGAGATAATCATTGCCTGGCACATGTGTGGTGTGAATGTTACTTGCCAATTGTTAGCCCAAGCCTGGATATTGTCCAGGTCTTGCTGAATTTGGATTTAGACTGCTTCAGTATCTGAGGAGTCACGAATGGTGCTGAACATTGTGTAATCATCAGCGAACATCCTCACTACTGACCTTACGATGGGAGAAAGGTCATTGATGAAGCAGTTGAAGATGGTTGGGCCTAGGACACTACCCTGAGGAACTCCTGCAGTGATGTCCTAGAACCGATATGATTGACCTCCAACAACCACAACCATCTTCCTTTGTGCTAGGTATGACTCCAACCAGCGGGGAATTTTCCTCCTGACTCCCATTGGCTCCAGTTTTACTGGGGCTCCTTGATGCCACACTCGACCTAATGCTGCCTTGATGTCAAGGGCAGTCACTCTCACCTCACCTCTGGAGTTCAGCTCTTTTGTCCATGTTTGAACCAAGACTGCAATGTGGTCAGGAGCTGAGTGACTCCAGCAGAACCCAAACTGAGCATCAGTGAGCAGGTTATTGCTAAGCAAGTGCCACTTGATAGCACTGTTGATGGCTCCTTCCATCACTTTACTGATGATTGAGAGTAGACTGATTGGGCGTTAATTGGCCAGGTTGGATTTGTCCAGCTTTTTGTGTACAGGACATACCTGGGCAGTTTTCCACATTGCTGGGTAGATTTTTTTTTTAATTCATTGTGGGCTTCGCTGGCTGGGCCAGCATTTATTGCCCATCCCTAGTTGCCCTTGAGAAGATGGTGATGAGCTGCCTTCTTGAACCACTGCAGTCCATGTGGTGTAGGTACACCCATAGTGCTGTTAGGAAGGGAGTTCCAGGATTTTGACCCAGTGGCAGTGAAGGAACGGCGATATATTTCCAAGTCAGGATGGTGAGTGACTTGAAGGGGAACATTCAGGTGGTGGTGTTCCCATCTATCTGATGCCCTTCTCCTTCTAGATGGTTGTGGTCGTGGGTTTGGAAGGCGCTGTCTAAGGAACCTTGGTGAACTCTTGCAGTGCATTTTGTAGATGGTACACACTGCTGCTACTGTGCGTTGGTGGCGGAGGGAGTGAATGTTTGTGGATGTGGTGCCAATCAAGCGGGGCTGCTTTGTCCTGAATGGTGTCAAGCTCCTTGAGTGTTGTGGGAGTTGCACTCATCCAGGCATGTGAGGAGCATTCCATCACACTCCTGACTTGTGTCCTGTAGATGGTGGACAGGCTTTGGGGAGTCAGGAGGTGAATTACTCATTGCAGGCTTCCTAGACTCTGACCTGCCAATGTTGTAGCTGTGCTGGAACAGCTTGGCTCGGGGTGTGGCAAGTTCTGGAGCACAAGTCTTCAGTACTATTGCTGGAATATTGTCAGGGCCCATAGCCTTTGCAGATCCAGTGCCTCCAACCATTTCTTGATATCACATGGGGTGAATTGAGTTGGCTGAAGCCTGGCATCTTTGATGCTGGGAACTTCTGGAGGTGGCTGAGATGGACCATTCACTTGGCACTTCTGGCTGAAGATTGGTGCAAATGCTTCAGCCTTATCTTTTGCGCTGATGTGCTGGGCTCCCCCATCATTGAGGATGGGGATATTTGTGGAGCCTCGTCCTCCATGAGTTGCTTAATTGTCCACCACCATTCATGACTGGATGTGGCTGGACTGCAGAGCTTAGATCTGATGCGTTGATTACAGAATCATTTAGCTCTGTCTATCACTTGCTGCTGATGCTGTTTGTCACACAAGTACTTATGTGTTGTAGCTTCACCAGGTTGACACCTCATTTTTAGATATGTCTGGTACTCCTCCTGGGATGCCCTTCTGCACTCTTCATTGAACCAAGGTGGATTCCTTAGCTTGGTGGTAATGGTAGAGTGGGTATATACCAGGCCATGAGGTTACAGATTGTGGCTGAGTACAATTCTGCTGCTGCTGATGGCCCACAGCACTCATGGTTGCCCAACCTTTAGTTGCTAGATCTGTTTGCAATCTATCCCATTTAGCATGGTCATCATATCACACAACATGATGCTGTCCAAGTGTTTTCGAGCATATTCACTTTATATTGATGAAAAGTACTGATTTGTTAGTGTGACATTGTGAATCTACAAAAACCAACTGATGCATATGTTTTAATCTTAGCATTTACAGTTTCAAAAGATTATCGCCAAGCCTGTATGAGAAGAGGTCAGTTCGATACATGGTCTAACACTTTGCTATGATAGACCAAACATGATTTAAATGCTGAATATTAGAAAAAAGATATAAATTTGATTGGAAAAGGGAATTAAAATTCTCGAAAATAACCCTTCCTGCTATTCTGAAACTGGAAGAAAGAAATACCAATCTTGTTTTTGTTCAACTTATTGGAGTTTGTGTTCCTTTATAGATATAATAATGCACCAGCTTATCTTCACTGTTGAGATATCACCTTTCTTTTTAGAGGATACATTGGCCATACACAGCCGCTGCTGTGACCTACTAGCCTTTTAACCAGGCTGCAGTTCATTTGATAGGAAGGAAGGGAGCCTTTTTCTCTCTTTGCAGGCAAAGCAGTGACAGAAAAATGACAACCTGCTTTCATAGTCAGCTAATGCTTCCCTTACGCTTATTCTTTTAGGTCAGCAATAAGCTGCGCTACCACAGCCTTATTAAGGAGGGATGATAAGAAAATACTTTTGCTGATAAGCCGCTTCTGGCAGCTGTGAGAGTTCAGCAAGCAGTTCCTTATGACATACTGCACCGAACATTAATGAGGCCTCCAGCACGTAGTGCATGCCCGCTTGTAAATTTAAAATCACACCTAATCTCCGCTGAACTGCGTGACCTAAAATGAAAGCAGTGTCCATAAAATGTGTAAAGTAAACATCAGATAACTGACTTTGAAGCATTCTGACAAGTTGTCATAAATATATAAAGAGATTTGCTTAACTCAGATAGAATATAATTAACCATAAGATATCTGTCAGCATACAGTCAACAACTTTTTATTTGCTGACCAAGAAATATTCTGAATATAGATGACAGAATACTATTCCAGGACCAACAGGCCAGGCATATAGCCTGCACCTCATCCACAGTCTATGCTTCTCATGAATTGGCCACCAGGAGGTACACAAGAGCAGGCCAGGGTCATCTGCCTTTGTTTCCCTTTCCTCCCTGTGGGAAATGAAGTGCCTGACTCACAAGGCCTCTCCTGATGCCAAGAGTGAATTTGGAAATTAATCTTATACAGAAGCCAAAGAATGGAACAGATCAAATATTTGGGAAATTTGGTGTCAAAGCCGTCTTTGTGATTGTTTTTTTCATTTTCAAAACCCGATTTGCACATTTTCAATCCTGTTATTGATGTTTTCAGGTCAATTTGTTTTTTTTTGTCTAAGTTCCAGTCAACAGCATTTCTTTCACAACGCTATTTATTTTGCTCTCCACCTTTAACAGAGAGAGTAGGTCAGCCAGCACCACGGGTATCTCTGGGAACACCTGGACCAGCCAGCAGGATGTATGTCTTTTTTTGAAATTTCTCTTCTTTGAATGTCAGTGAAGGCTAGAATTCAAATTCAGCACTTCAGGGTTAGCCGACACTAAAGAGTTTGATAAATGAAGTGTCAAAAGTAACATTTTCCATCGGTGTCTGTCCTAGATTGGGATTTCCAAAGGGGGAGAAAACACGTGATGTTAAAACGACAAGTGAAATCTACAGCCAGGAGAGCTGTAAATCCTTGTAACAGTTTAAGCCAATAGTATATCTAAAGATTTAAGCTGAATGGATAGTTCAAATTTACACGTTATAATTTAGTTTGAACAATATATATCAGATAATTGAGGGATAGTTTGCATTTAAAAGGGAAGCTTTTCTTTAACTTCCTGTTTAAAGGTAGAAGGGATCTAATCTGATTTCTACCACCCAAAATGCACATTGAACAAATAAGATAACTGTCAGGTTTTTTTTTTAATGTGTGTGAATGGTAAATATTTAAACATTCAGAGACTTGGAGTCAACTTGTCATTTCCCACTGTTGTTGCATCTTCTGACAATCCTGGCATCTTAACTATGAATCATTCCCACTGGGTGGTCATTTCAATGGGACAGTGGCACAGATGGTGACTGAGTTGCCCAAATTTCCAAGGAAGGACTGGCTCCACCAGACAGGATTTGTAGTCAAGTAGCTTTGAAGTAACTTTGGACTGAATACTCCCCAAGGAGTGAGAGGTCAGTTTTGAGCATTTTGCTACAGACCATCTGCTGATATCCATTTTAGTGCATGTTGGATTGCATTGACAGAATTCTATCAGTTACTTTCTACTTTCCTAATCGGTTACTTCCATCTTCCACCACGAGGACTGGCATGGAGGTTAGGGAACAGTGAAACACTGTTCTTCATAGTGAATAAATGGGCACACCAAACTGGTTCACTTTCCAATCAGGAGAACTGCTACTTAGAACCAGCATTGGTCAATTTCCCTGATTATCTAATAATCAACAGTGCTAGGGGCTAATTGACAGTTGCAAAGTTTCACAGTTTTTGTCATTAACGGACCTTATACCCTGCAGCACCTGTATGTAGTCTGGCATTGCAAAGTGTGCATGACCAAGGCTAACAAATTCCCCCAAAAGGAGTAAGTTGCAGACTGGACATCATATAGATTCGTACTACACTTTAATTCAATTTAGCATAGCAGAATATGAAACCACAGATGAAAGTTTTTACTGACTTAATTAACTAACATTTATTTATAATTCACAGAACATTAAGCAATCTCAGAAATAGCCTTGGGCAATCCTATTATAGTACAATGATAAATCACAAAATGTCATTTAAAATGTCCACAAGGGATTAATTGTCCTTTTGAGTTATTCTGGTGAACAAGTGTAAACGAACCGTTTTTCTGTAGAAAGACTCATCAGACAATATTGCAAACAAAACCTCCTTTTCTCTCCAGCAACTTACTTTTTTTATCAGGATTCAGGGATTGCTCATAAATTGGAAAATCTCACTGCATTTAAACTGCGTTCTCTTTTGATGCCAACATTAACTAATAAATTTAATGAATTCAAGAATTGGTACAAATGCACAAAAAAGCGCAGAACGAAGATGTAACTGGTCTGGTTGATCACATCTTTCGTCCAGTGGCGTCCCTTATTACAGCTAGCCATTTCTAACATCTAATATCAATCTAGAGTATGTTCAGGCCTCCAGGAAAAAAGCATCACCATGACGTCAGTCAAACAATCAATAGTCCGGACAGCTACTACACATCTCCTGAGGTAACCATCAAACACTAAAACACTGCAGCGAAAACACTTTCATAATTAGGATCAAACATAACATAATCTCCAATTTTAGCTACTATTTAACCCTTAACTGGCAGATCATGCTAAATGATCTTTATGATTTTAAAAGCCCAAGAGAAAAATTGTGGATTTGGCTAGGATCCCAATAAGCTTTTTACACCACTAATTGGAATGGACGATCGAGTTGATACCTTGCAACTTCTAAAGTTCACCAAGGCTGAGACTAGCATGTAAGAATAAGTAAGAATAAGGACATGCAGAAGCTAAGAGGTTACAGCTTGAAAACCAAAGAGGGAAGAACAGAAGCAAAGTTTTTTTGTGATTCTTATGTAATATTATAGTCATAAAGCTGCTCCTAACATCTCAGTAACATTACGACTATAATGTAAAGCAATCCTTGAGCCCCAGAGATCCTGAGGGATAATCTTTGAAATATGAGACTGGCCGTGGGAATCAAAATACCCCGGCGATGTGGGAGCTTGAAGGGCTGAGCAGGCATTGACCGTTCCCTGTTGATAGTGACAGCGTCAAGAGATTATTGGGATTAATCAGATTGCGATCTAAAAGCAGCATTCAGTCTTTGTAAAAAGCTAAGGCTATTGACTGTCATGCTCACACTGGGATTTGTGATATATTGATAGCTTTGCAGTACACTAAGCTGAAATAGTCATGATCTTTCACCTTTCTGGTCTGAACTGGAAAACTACCTTATACAGAATGGGTCCAATTTTCACCTTTTGACACTGGTACGACTTGCACCTACCAAAGGGAGAAGATTAGCACTCATGCCTGTATTACCTATACTTTTATTCACCTTATTTAGCCTATGTATCGTGGGGGCGACAGAAGCATGTCATTCCAAAGCTGTGCAGGTGAGAGAAAAGTAGAAGTCTGGATCGGTGTACTTCTTCTGCAGTCCCTCAGGATCGAGCACTCTGGTTCGATGGACTCTGAGAAGGCTGATAAATCCAATGTGTGACCTACAGACCCTGCCACATGCAGGGCAGTTGGAGCTCTAAGGGTTTCGAGGTTTGCACACTCCCCGCAATGCCTCGTCTTCGCCTCTGCATGTCCCTGTTGAAGTCTTTCAGTGTGTTCAGCACCTTCTCGGATGGAGCTTCTCCATTTTGGTCGGTCACGAGCCAGGGACTCCCATGTCCCTGAGTCGGCAGGGATGTTTGACGAATTCAGGGATGCTTTGAGGACATTCCTGAAGTGTTTCTTCTGTCCTCCTGGGAGTCTCCCGCTGTGACCAAGTTTCCAATAGAGTCGTAGTCACTTGAGGATTCTGATGTTGCACCCAGCGGAGCGGGTTTTGAGTGATTAGCACCTCAATGCTGGGCAAGTTGGCTCGGGACAAGATGCTGTTGTTGGACCGCCTTTCTTGTCACCTGTGTTTTATGTTCAATGGTTATGTTGTTTAGCGGTTGACTAGACCTGTACATTTAAGGCCATCGTACTGAACAGACAAACCCAAGTAATTGAACAGTTCTGATGGAAGATCACAGGTCTGAAACATTGGGCGGAATTTTCTGTGCCCGCTGGCATCTGGCGTGAACGGTGGTGTAAGAGGACAATACGGTGCGAATGGTTTTACGACAGCAGGAAACCAGTTCGCGATCGTCTGCTCAGCCCGTCAACAGTAGGCTGCGTTTCCCACCATCGGACAACAGGAACCTCATTGTAATACATCAGCATATCATTATCAGGCCAGCCCACTGGAATCATCCCCTCCCGCTGGATCGTCCATCCACGTCAGCGGGAAAGCACGCCAACATGTTTCACAACTGCACATAAAGCGTGTGCACTTGGCGGCCTGCACTTTGAGGGGAACTCGGAGGTGAGTGTTCAGTGACGCTGTGCAGCGCCCACCAGGGTGGCCTGTTGGACTTCAAGCTTCAGGGGCGTTGAGGGTCGGGGTTAAAGGCAGCCCTGCCGTTGAGGTGACTGGTGGCAGGGGGGACGGTGCAAGGGCAGCCCTGCCATTGAATATAGCGGGCAAGCATTCGGGGTTGGGGTAGGGTGGGTGAGGGAAGCAGCCTCGCATTAGGGAAACCTGTACAAAGCGACCATTCCTCTACAACTGAGACAGTTCAGGCACAGCCACATTGATACGACTGGGGTCAGGCTCCTAGCTCATCTGCCCACTCAAGCAACGCAGAGGCATCAAAGTGCCACCGTGCTCCAGAGCTTCACCATTCCCCCCTCCATGCGTTGCCCCCCCACCCCCGCAGAGACTGCAAATTCATGGGCATTTTAGTGGACTACAGAACAGTTGGATGACTGCACACGTTGTACAATCTCCTCGCTAAAGCTGGCCATGTAGCAGTCACTGCTGGAGGTGCTCACAGCCCCATGCAATCTCAGCATCCCTGTTTGGACCAGTCTCCCCCATGGTTCAAGCTAACAGGGCAGCCATTAACCTCTGGCCATCCAAGTGGGGGCCAGTACTCTCCGGGGAGTGTTAAGGGGCCGTCACACTTAGGACAGGACAGGTTCTTCATACAAAATCAGAAAATGCTGGAAAACCTCAGCAGGTGTAACTGCATCTGTGGGAAGAAAAACAGAGTTAACGTTTCGAGTCCATAAGACTCTTCTTCGGAGCTGAAGAGAGGTGGAAATGTGATGAAATTTATACTGTTTAAAGGGGGTGGGGCAGGTGGAACTGGATAGAAGGCCAGTGATAGGTGGGGACAAAGGAAGAAATGACCAAGATGTCATGAACTAAAGGACAAGGGGAGTGTTAATGGTAGTGATTAGTGCTAAAAAAGGTGCTGATAGTGGCATAAAGGTAAGAAAGCAGAATGTGATAATAGCAGAACAAGGATAGCATTGTGTGAAAGAACAACATGGAACAAGTAACAGATGACTGTCGGGGATGGGGTTGGCGGACGGAGCGGTGGTGGGAAAAAAAGGATAGAAAATGGGATAGAAGAGGCGATAAAAAGGGGATAAAACCATGGATAAATGAATAAAGATAAAAATAAGCGGATAAAAAATAAAAATGAAAGTAGAAAAAAGGGGATTAAAAAAAGGTGGTGAGGATGGAGGAGAGAGTTCATGGTCTGAAGTTGTTGAACTCAATATTCAGTCCGGAAGGCTGTAGCGTGCCTAGTCGGAAGATGAGGTGCTGTTCCTCCATTTTGCGTTGAGCTTCACTGGAACAATGCAGCAGGCCAAGGACGGACATGTGGGCATGAGAGCAGGGTGGAGTGTTGAAATAGCAAGCAACAGGGAGGCCTGAGTGATGCTTGCAGACAGACAGGAGATGTTCCGCAAAGCAGTCACCCAGTCTGCATTTTGTCTCTCCAATGTAGAGGAGACCGCATTGGGAGAAGCAAATGCAGTAGACTAAACTGAAGGATGTGCAAGTGAAATGCTGCTTCACTTGAAAGGAGTGTTTGGGCCCTTGGACGGTGAGGAGGGAGGAAGTAAAGGGGCATGTTTTGCACCTTCTACGATTGCATGGGAAGGTGCCGTGGGAAGGGGATGAGGTGTTGGGGGTGATGGAGGAGTGGACCAGGGTGTCCCAGAGGGAACGGTTCCTACAGAATGCGAAAAGTGAGGACAAGGGGGACCCTAACATGGTTCCTCTAAATAAAAGGTTACATCTGTCAGCTGCTGCAGGATTTCACGCCACGGGACATAGAAACATAAAAACTAGGAGCAGGAGTAGGCCATTCGGCCCTTCGAGCCTGCTCTACCATTCAGTATGATCAGGGCTGATCATCCAACACAATAGCCTGCTCCCGCTTTCTCCCCATACCCTTTGATCCCTTTCGCCCCAAGAGCTATATCTATAAAAACATAGAAGGGCATCCACTGCCAGTGACCGTGAAAATGATCACAGTGCTCAATTTCTACGCCAGTGGCTCCTTTCAGGGCTCCACAGGTGACCTCTGTGGGATCTCACAAGCCTCCACCCACAAATGCATCCATGAGGTCACGGGTGCCACCTTTGCGAGGGCAACACAACTTTGTGCATTTCGCCCGGGACCAGGACAGCCAGGATGCAGGAGCAATTGGATTCACCCTGATCTCGGGTTTCCCACTGGTGCAGGGTGCGATCTACTGCATTCATGTGGCGCTCAGATCTCCATTGCAACACATGATGGATTACATCAACCTCAAGGGCTTCCATTCGCTGAATGTGCAGCTGGTGTGCAACCACCAGAAACACATCCTGCAGGTGTGTGCACAGTTTCCAAGGAGTGTGCACGACGCCTACATCCTTAGTCGGTCACAGATCCCTGGAGTTTTCCAGGGTCCACAGAAGCTACAGGGATAGCTCCTCGGGGACAAGCGCTACCTGCAGAGGATGTGGCTGATGACACCCGTGCGGTGGCCTCAGACTGCAGCAGAGCGACACTATAATGACGCTCAGACAGCAACTCGCAACTTGGTGGATCAGACAATCGGGATGCTAAAGATGAGGGTTCGGTGCCTGGACCGGTCTGGTGGAGCCCTGCAATACAGTCCACAGAGGGTGTCACACATCATCGTTATCTGCTGCGTCCTTTACAACCCGGTGCTGCAATGTGGAGGCGAGCTGGCTGAGAAGGAGAAGGAGGAGCTTCACATCTCCTCCGATGACGGGAATGAGGGTGAGGAGGCCTTCAGAGGTGACGATGATGGAGATGAGGCCCTCGCACTGTCTAGACGAGGCAGGTGAGCTCGGGAGGCCCTGATAGCTGCTAGATTTGTGGAGGGTGATGATGACATGCAGTGAGATCCTCACATCGCATCTGTGAACATTTGACTCCAGTCTGGCTTATGGCAGCGCGAATACCCTCTGTGAGAATGCTCCTGACATGGAGAGGCAGTGGAGGCCCTAATAGTCGCTCAATCGCAGGATGATGATGCCGAGATGCAGTGAGGACACTCCATAGCTCTTCACATAGCCCCTGAGAATGTCTGACTCCTGTCTGGCTGAGGGCAGCTCGCTTGCACTCTGTGATCAGGGTCATATCATAAAGACGCGGCCATGAAACTTTAGAAGCATCTGATCATGCATCTGCCTTCAGCACCTGAGCCCTTCAGGAGCTGGAGCACAGCATCAGTGGTTGCAGATGTTGGTGTGATGGGGCCAGCCCCACCATAACGGTGCTGTGAGCACACAGAGAGAATGATGGAACTCTGTGGTGCCTGCCCACTACATTCTGGCAGCAATGACCAGCACTGTCGAGGTGCAGGCAACAGTAATGTGTCCAGGGAGTGTGAGGCTGGACCGTCACTTTGGTCTGAAGGCTGCACAGACACAGGGAAGAGGCCCTGGACTGAGACACCTGCCTTTATCTTGTGCAGAAAGGTTTCACCTCTGAGGGACATGAACACTGCTCATCAGAACAAGGAGCCATAGGCAGGGAGACATTCTTGGGAGTTTATTTACAATAGTGAACAGTATGTACAAGTATGTACACCTGTGTGTGCAACTACTTTTACCTAACTTTCCTAATGCTGCCACTACATCTTGGTGCTCCCCGGACATCCACAGCGGAGGTGGAGGCAGCCTGCTGACTGTGACGCCCTGTCTGTGATGACCTTGACGGGCGTCCTCTGGAGGGCCGAGACTTGGAGGGCCCCGGCCTGCTTTTGGGGGTCTGCTGTGTGGCTGTGGTACCCTCCTCAGCCTGTGGAGCTGGAGCTGCTGAGGTCACAGCAAGAGAGGAGTTGGATGGGCCGGACACTCCCGGAGTCACCTGGAAAGATGGGCCCGGGGTGTGCACCTGCTGATCCTCCTCCCTATGGGTGCCCGGAGGCCCCAGGCTGACTCCTTGAGAAGCAGGGGTAGCTGGAGCGAGATCGAGCTGCCTGGCACCCCTCTCGCGTACACACTGTTGGAGGCCAACTGTGGCCTCAGCAATGGAGTTGAGCCCACGCAGCAGTGCAGGAGCGAAGTCCTGGACCAAAGTCTCCAAGGCGGCCGTCATCCTACCAGTGTTGACCTTGGTGCGTTGGCATGTCGGCGCTATCACCTCAGAGTGAAGGCGGACGGACTCCTCCATCGTGCCTTGCAATCTGAGGAGTGCAGCGGACATCCCTTCCTGATGTTCCCGAGCTTGTCTTTACAGCTCCAGCAACTGTGACATGACCGAGCCCAGAGGCTCCTCATCTGACTCAGACTCAGCAACGTTCTGGCCTCCAGCAGTCCTCCGGGTGTCGGGGACCTGGGAAGTCCCTGCCTCCGCCTGCTGTGGATCAGAAAGTGCGATGTGCTCACCAGATTGTGATCCCGAGACTACTCTAAAGCTAGGTCCCACTGAGGTGAGTGTCTCTGCGCTGATGGAGGGTATGGGTGAGTGTTGTGACGGGACTTCAGAGAGGGTACCTTCAGATTCCTCTTCAGAGGTTTCTTCGGAGTTTGACTGGAGGCCCCGGGTCGTGAGCTCCGCTTCCTGCTTCCCAGATGTGCCTGCGAAAGCAAGGAGAGATAATTAGTGCGTGGACAGAGGACACCTCACTCACAGCATGGTTTTCTGATGGATGTTGCACTGCTGGATCCTCACTTGTTAGAGCAGCACCAACCTCACCGTCAGCACAGGACGGGTCCCGGACATCGCCGGCCAGTTGGATGGTTCTGTTGTCAAAGTCCATGAGCACCTTGATTTTGGGCATTCTGCCACTGGTCTGTGACCCCTCCCTCTTGTCTACCAGCTTGTCCTGCATGGATAGAGATGGAGAGAGTGTAAGCAGAGCACCTGCCAGGGCAGATGATGACTGTGCCTGGCTTGTGTGGGTGGTGAGTGGTCCCATGGACGAGATGAGGACAATGAGGGTGAGAGAGTGAATGGTGATGTCCCTTAGACCAGCAGTGAGTGAGGGCCCTGTGGGTGTGTGCTGGGTTTGTGAGTGTGTGAGTTGAGAGTGATGCGAAGAGTGACTTACCCTGGCTGAACGGAGGAGATCATTCATCCTCTTGCGGCACTGGGTGGCTGTCCTCTTTTGCAGGGCGTTGGCACTGACCACCGCTGCCACTACCTCCCAAGCCGGGTTAGTGCTGTTGCTGCCCCGTCCTGCGGCCAGAGCCAGGGTAGAGGACATCCTGGTGAGCCTCCATGGCATCCAAAAGGCACTGGAGGGATGCATCGCTGAACCTGGGGGCTGCACTGTTCTTCTTCAGCTTCAGGACCATGTCTTCCGTGCAGCAGTGGTGGTCTGGAAGCACTGAGATGTGTGCATGTGGCTGGACTTTAAATATGGCGCCCGGTGTGATGCAGCGGTGGGGCGAATGAGAGCCCTCCCGCCTTGGAAACGGCGTTTCGCGGGAGTGCATAAATAACGTGGTGGGTTTGGGACGATACGGTGTGAAAACCCCCCCATCGTGGCTGGCAGGTACCCACCCGCTACGGCACTTAGTGCAAATCTGGGATGATCCCGCCCATTAATTCTGATTCTCTCTCCACAGATGCCATCTAACTTGCTGAGCATTTCCAGCATTTTCTATTGTTCTTTTAAGTAATTATAGCTGGTTAAAAACTGAGAAATTGTATTGGCTTGTAAGCTTCAGACTCAGAGCCAATGATTGGCTTTCATTCTTAAAAACCTGTGGTAAAGCGGACTGCTATGTACCTTTAAGAGAATGTAGTTAAATTGACCATGTGACTGCATTGACCAATTGCTACACAGTGCGGGCTACTTTGGTAACTGTGTCTCGAGCTGGAGGTGATTGAAGAAGCACACATGGTGTTAATGCTCTGTTCTTAGTTCCAATAAACCACCAGTGTTTGTTCAGTTAATCAGTCTCTCTCTGCCTATATTGTTTCAAGCACCAACTAATGTGTTAATATCAAGGGGGCAGCTAGCATTCGCTGGACAAAGCAAACATGATAACCAAAAACATAAAAAAACGACTTTGCATTTGTAACAAAACATGACACTTTCAAGAGTTATGACAATATCCACAGTGTGATGTCTAGATCACGACAGCTGCATGGTAGATGTAAATAAAAGAGACTTAGCAGCTAGCCAAGATGGGGAGATGGTGGTGTTGTGGTAATGTCACTGAACTAATAAGTCCCAAAGGTCAGGCTAATTCTCTGGGGACATGGGTTCAAGTCCCGTGATGGCAGCTGATGGAGTTTGAATTCAATTGATAAATGTGGAATTGAATGCTTATCTCAGAGTAGGTGACCATGAAATCATTGTTGTAAAAGCCAATCAGGTTCACTAATGTCCTTTAGGGAAGGACATTTGCCATCTTTATGTGATTCTGGACCCATAGCAATGTGGTCAACTCTTAACTGCCCTCTGAAATGGCCTAGCAAGCCAATCATTTCAAGGGCAATTAGGGATGGGCAACAAATGCTGGCCTTGTCAGTGACAACCACATCCCATGAAAGAATTTTTAAAAATCAGTAGCCATCAAACCATTGTCGTCTAATTCTGTCTTTTCTTCGGCTTCAACACCACTTACAACTCCCCTAGTCTTTTCTTCTTTCTTGCAAATATTTAAATCCAAATCTTAGAGTTGCCTAATCACCACTCTTTGATTTGTATCATCACCTCTCCTATTCTTGGTCAATGGAGCTTGTGTCCTTAGCCTTTCACCTGGATTTCTCAAGCAAACAATAGTCTTTTGATATACATACTAGAGAAAAGAATCATTTAACTGCTTGGGATTCTCTCACACATACTTGATTGCTCATCAACTTTCTTCTTTTTTCCTATATTATTTTTTAAAGATTTTCGTGCATTGATGTTATCGACTATCACAGTTCGGGTGACATTGATTGTTTTAGTAATGTTTATCAATCAAACTACTTGGTAAGATTATTGAAGGATATATGAAGTGCTGTGAAAGGATTGAGGTAATCGTGCTGTAATTTTTAAACATCGAGGCCGGTGTTCACCCATAACAGTAACTCACCGAGGAATTGTGCAGCATTTTAATTAAAATTAATGGAGAGCCTCATAAGGTACTGCAGCAGTTGGTGTGACCTTTCAGAATGTTCTAAACAGCAGCACATGTTTATATTGTATTAGGAGTTCTATTAACAACCTCATAAAAAAAGGAAGAGGTCACAGTGAGATGTCATTACGTAGGGAAAGTAGTAAGCTATTTAAAAAGCACTTGCAGTGCTGGAGGAATATTGGTCACTTACAAACCTGTTGTCAGTTGATTGTCCAGTTTATTTTCGAATCATTAGGTGGAAATGACCTTGCAACTATCTTCATGGGCAAGGAATGAGGAAAACTTGCTGCACTCCAGCTGTATTTTCAAACCTATTAAAGCCTCAAATGGAAAGAAAACCTTAAAATAATTTCAGGGTGTCATTAATTTCTTGCAGATAGGTAGTTGCTTTAGAATTGTGTAGCCGGTGAGATTCTAAGTAACTTTTTTTTGGAAACCTCTTAGTTTAAGCATTTTGAGAATGTTAGAATTACTAAACAAGACAAATCTCCCCAATGTCCCCCCTTGCCATGGCCCTAAGCTCCCGTCATCCGAGATTCTTGTCTATCTCCCGAGCTCATTTTGACCATCAGACCCACTTCCTGTTCTCTCAACCCTATTTCTATTAAAGTGCTGATGGACCTACTTCCTTTCCTGGCCCCCTTGCTAGTTAATATATTATTGTGTTGTCAGGTTTCAATAAATTCTCAAAGACTGCTGACTGCAAAACACTACGGCCAGAATTTTTACCTCGTTGGGTTAGGCTCGGTGGGGGCGGGCGGGAAGCCGACTGCTGCCCGCGATCGGGGCAAGACTGCGATTTCACACTGGGGGGGCCAGTTAAGGCCCTCCTAGCGTGAAACGTGCCATGGCAGCGCTCAGCACTGCCTGTGTGCGGGGTGGGGTAGGGGGTAGGGTGAGAGCGCAGGTTCGCGCATGTGTGCAGGTGCGCGTTGGAAAAGCTTCCTGAGGCCACAGGGCTGCCTCAGGGAGATGAAGATATAAAAAAAATTAAAATAAAGAATTCTAAGGTGTTAAAAATACATATCCTCTCACGTGAGTCTGTCACCTGAGCAGGGACATGTTAGAAATTAACATGAAAACTTCTGTTTGATGGTGGATCGAAACCTCATCCAGCCTGTGGATGAGGTTTCGCAAAAAATTGTAAAGGCCGCTTGGCCTTTTTGCCCGGGCGCCAACTGTAAGGTTGGACGGGCAGCGAAAAATTAAATTCAATGACATTGTCAAGGGCCTTAATAGGCCTTTTAATTGTCGACAGGTGGGCTGCCAACTCCCACGCTCTCCCGCCGACTGAAATATCGCTCGAGTGCACGATGACATCAGGACACTCGGCCAACGTCATCACGCGACATTTTATGCTCGTTCGGGTCGTGTGCGTGCCTGCCCGACAAGCTAAAAATTCTGGCCTAATAACTTTATATTGCTGAAAAATAGAGACGTTGAAGCTTTTCATCTTGCACTCATCAGGACACTTGCAAGGAGACCAATATAAGGGGAAAAGAACAATTTATACTCTATGTGAAGAGAGTGCTGATTGGTTGGCAAGTAGACTCTGATTGGTAGAGTCGTTGCCATGGAAAATGCACCTGTGATGGCGACCAACAGATAACTGCCAACCATTGTTTGAAATTTAATCCAGGCAGCTGGTTAGTCAAGGCATTGCCCTAAGGTATGACTCAGCGAATGGATGTCCCTTATTTTGTTTAGCTGAAACAGGCACAATGTGTGCACATGTTCTTTCTGTCTGCACAGAACAGGGCCCCGTGTATTAATATATGTAGCTTCCAGTACACGCAAATACGTCACACTGCGTGCCCGACTGACAATCCTAAATTGGTTGTCAGCATAATTCTTAGCACACTGAGGATTATTGAGCAAATGTTGCCCAATTGCGGAATCACATCTAATGTTGGACACTGTTTGTTTGAGCTTTGCAAGCACGGGCTGTACTTTGCCCATTGTGAACAGTGGCTGGGACTTGCTGTTTGATATGATCCGCCAGTCTTAGGGACGTACACCCTACATATTTAGCACCACACTGGCACTGAAATTCATATACCACATTACTCATTTGCGTGACATGCAGAATGTCTTTTTGGGCTTGATGGCAGCACCCCGTTAGTGGTGAGTACCACTCGTGCTGGTACTGCATAGTAGCAGCGTGTAACAGCTAGCTTCACCTGTTGCTCAAATTTTTGAGATACCTTACCCTTCCGGGATAATCTGAGGGTAGACTGGGCACTTTTCAAGGCCAAAAATGACGGCCTTCAGCCCGTTCATGAATTTGCGTGAAATACAGTGTGAAATGATCTGGTCAGGGTAGCCATTATCCTGCAGGATGCCTTTGGTGTGCCCTATTTCAGCATCAAACTTGCACGGTGAGCAAATGGATTAGGCCCTACTTACAAGGTTGCCGATAAGACCAATGTTAGAGCATGTGGAACTGTAAGAATTCCAATGCGTATATTGACCAGTGAAGGTAGGCTTGTGGTAGACCATAGTAGAGAACCCCCCCTGGAAGATATCTCAGTTAGTCCATCAATGAATGGGAGATCAATTGACTGCTCCATTTCAAAGGTGAATTTGAGCGCAGGATGGAGCCCATTAACACATGCAAGGACATTATTACATGCAGCTGCGGATTTAAATATTGCGAACGAATCATCCACATATCGGAAATATGCGATGGGTAGGAGGCTAGGTGTCATTCCATCGAGGACATGTTTCTCATGGAACCCAAAAAAGATGCTTACGAGAGCTGGGCCTAGAGGGGATTCCATGGCAACACCATCTAATTGGGCAAACATGTCATTAAAACTGAACTCAACTGCTCAAGTTTCCAAGTTCATAAGTTCAATAAATACTGATTCATGCAATGGTGGCGAGTCTGGATTGCCATGATATAGTGCTGCAGTACAAATATCTATGGCTGCCTTAAGAGGAACATTGATGAATAGGCCAGCAATGTCGAACGAGCACTTGGACGCAGCATTGTTATCGATATGCAAGTCCTGTGTGGCCTTTGCAAATGTGAAGGAGCCATTCACCGTGTATGTGGAAAACTTGGTCAAAACTGGTTGTAACAATTTGCCAAAATTTGGCCAATTCATGTTGTGCAGAACCAGTCATAGGTAAGATTGGGTGCAGAGGGACATCATTTTTGTGTGTCTTGGGCAGCCCGTACATACGCAGCCACAGTGAACTGAGGACAAACTTGTCATATATATCTCGCGGTAACTCATCATTCTTACACAGCAAGCATGTCTTAGCTTACTTTTGAACAGGGCTGCCTGGTCATGCATAACTTTATTATAGCATATGTACAGTTACGAGAACACCCTACACTAGGTTCTGGCCATGTTGACTCTCTTTGAGTCTCAAATC
Source organism: Cetorhinus maximus (assembly GCF_964194155.1). Taxonomy (NCBI): domain Eukaryota; kingdom Metazoa; phylum Chordata; class Chondrichthyes; order Lamniformes; family Cetorhinidae; genus Cetorhinus; species Cetorhinus maximus. The sequence goes on along the minus strand of NC_135891.1, from coordinate 103,089,282 downwards.
ACATTAATGTATGTCATCACAGACTGTTACAGTTAACTCTTAATGGGACTTAGTCTAACATACTCCATTATGCTACATCTCCTCCAGTTTCTGATCAGAGTTCAATGTTCTCTGACATCCCTGGAAACCCAATACTTCAGTCCCCTCATCACTCTGAACATTTTAATGTTTTGTAGTCCAATGGGAAATGTAGTCTCTTTTTGCTGTCTTAGGTAAATGTTTTTCTTTCTCTCTCCATGTTCACTTGTTGATCTCTCTTCTCTCTCCTCAATGTTCTCATACATTGATAAGTCTTGTGGTACCTTTATGAGTCTACCATACCGAGTTCCCTTCTCGTTTGTAGGGGATAAGGCAGCCTCATTCTGAAGTTGGTCTTCTGGACACTGGTGAACAGAATTCGAACTAGTAGATGGTTTGGAATCACCTGCATCAGTGGACGGAATTGTCTCAGATTTGCCCAAAGGGCAGTAGTGGGCGGGAGAAAGGTTGTTTTACCTGCTGGCTGCAATGGCAGGTTTTTGTGCTGTGTGGTTCCATTCCTGGTGCGACCCACCTCATTAATAATGCATTCCCGGGAAACATCCCAGATCGCTGGTAGGCGGGCTTGGATTTGCCCGCCCCGCCATGACCTCAGCACTTCCTCTGTCCGGGCACCATATTTAAAGCACCCCAGAATGCGGCCTGCTTCATGTCTCCAGACCAGGACTGCTCCAGGTGACGGATGGCTCCAAAAGCAAAGAAGACGGCAACCCCTAAATTTAGCGATGCCTCTCTGGGGCCCCAGCTGGACCCAGTGGAAGGCCACCATGATGTCCTCTACCCCTGCTCTGGCTGCAGGAGGTCCACCAGAGTCACCAATCTGGCCTGGGAGGTGGTGGCAGTGGTGCTCACGGGGAGGGGGGAAGTGGAGTGGCCTACATTAGCCCCTCACTCACTTTGAGGAGCGTGCCATTGCACTGACTGGTGAGGACATGGACCTACCTGTGGCAAACACCCACGTGAGGATCCTGCATCACATCATCCCTCTCTCAACGCAACTGTGAGTGCTCTCTCTCCTGTCTTTGACTCTGCTGCCACGCGCTAATTATCTCTACTTTGGTTCACAAGGAGCTCTGCCAAGTGACAGACACCCTCAGCCAGCCAAGAGGAGACCTCCTCCATTGACGAGCTGGAAATAAGCAGCCTAGAAGACCCATCACAGCGCTTTACCCACACCTTCCACCAGCACAGAGACACACACCTCAGTGGGACCTAGACCTAGAGCAGGCTTGGGTTCACAACCTGGTGGTCACCGCATGTTCACGTGTCCGCAGCAAGAGGAGGCAAGTTCAGCTTAACTCCCCAGCAGGAGAGGCATCTGTGAGGTACAAGTCAGATACCAGCCTCTGGATTCGGCCTTCCAACTCATCCTGGAGAGTCAGCAGAAGGCGGGGAAACATCACGCAGAGCTGTTGGAAGCTCTCAACAGAATGGCATGTGAGTGGAGGATTGCGTCCGCCTGCTCTCTGATGAAGTGGTGCCCACATGTGTGCACATCGAGGTCTCCATGGGAAAGATGGCGGACACCTTGGAAACCCTGGTCCAGCAGAATGCAGAGATGTGCGCAGTCCACACTCCGTCACCGTAGCCATGGGTGAGTTCCTGCAGTGTCGATGCGAGAGGGAAACAGGGCACCTCAATGTCCCTCCAGGTGCTCCATCCCCTCAAGGAGTCAGGCCGGAGCCCTCAGGCACCCGAAGGCAGGACGAGCAGCAGCAGCTGGACACCCTGGGTCATCCACTCAGGAATCTCAGAGGCTGTCCGCTCCCTCCGAGTCCCCTTTGCCTGTGACCCCCCCCTCAGCCTCATCCTCTTGTCAATGCACAGGGAGCAGTTGGCCCACAGGAGGACAGCCAAAGCAAGCTGGGGTCGTCAAGGCCTCCCCCTGGACTCCTTCCCCACTCCGAATTCCTTCCTTTAAACCTTCCTCCCCCCTTTACACCTACTTCCCCACTTGCCGCATTCCCCCCCGTTACACCCTCCCTCCCCCCCACACTCCATCCTTCCCCCTCCCAACCTCTTCCCCTGACACCTCTGTTCCCTCCCCCACAACCTCACCCCCATACACCTTCCTCTGCCACTCACAGCTGGATCTTCCTCTCCCCGCCCCCCCACCTCGCTGATCACCCGTAGCAGCCCATGGCCAAGACCCTGATGTGCTGAAGCAGACCCCAGACATCAACGGAGACCTCCCAGCTTCGGTGAGCTGCTTCGTGGTGGAGCCATGTGTGTGAGGATCCACCCAGCATGTGACGCACATGTTCCTCCAGGGCCCGGTATCTGTAGGGCTCCAGCATCTTCTGCTCCTCGGATGTCTGCAATCTGAGCAAGGCCTTAAAAGTCCCGCCTTCTGCACGTCACACTTGTCCAGACGTGTTCTGGGCCAGCGTGTTTTCCTGCTGGTGTAACGGTAAATCTGGCGTTGGGGTATGATTCCGGTCGGGCGGAGTTTAGAAGGATGAGGGGGGATCTGATTGAAACTTACAGAATACTGAAAGGCCTGGATAGAGTGGATGTGGGGAAGATGTTTCCATTAGTAGGAGAGACTAGGACCCGCGGGCACAGCCTCAGAGTAAAGGGAAGACCTTTTAGAACAGAGATGAGGAGAAACTTCTTTAGCCAGAGAGTGGTGAATCTATGGAATTCATTGCCACAGAAGGCTGTGGAGGCCAGGTCATTGAGTGTATTTAAGACCGAGATAGATAGGTTCTTGATTGGTAAGGGGATCAAAGGTTACGGGGAGAAGGCGGGAGAATGGGGTTGAGAAACTTATCAGCCATGATTGAACAGCGGAGCAGACTCGATGGGCCGATTGGCCTAATTTCTGCTCCTATGTCTTATGGTCTTATGGGCCTTACTTTGCATTCCATTAGCGAGATGCAAAGTGGGCTCATGCCGACCTCCAGTGGGATTGGCGTTCCGCCATGGCAGACACCATCAGATGATCCCGCAGTGATTTCACGCCGGTGTGAAACCGATTCTTGGCCTTCTCGCCATATTGCCCTCCCCCTGCCCACCCCTGCCTGAGGCCAATGGGGCCGGAAAATTTTGGCCAGTGTCTTCTTTCCCTTTTGGTGATTGTGACCTCCCTGGTCTCTGTTTTTCACCCTGCTGCTCAATTGCAATATGAGCTCTTCTGTTACTTCTTACTGTACCCAGTATAAGATCTTGGGTGTGGCGATTTCTCCACTTATTCTCCATATCTCAATTGATCGCTGAACCAAACCTGTTCTCCCATTAAAGATCTGATAATGTTCTCGTTCTGTAACGACTATCGTAGTGCTTCATCTGTTTACTTCAGCAAGTTTCATCCCTATCTTGTACTTTGTCTAAGTTGGTGTTTTTGACCTGTGGCATCAAGGTATGTGTAAGGGTAGAAACCTGTGTCTGCAACCCTCTTCCCGTGAACTTTTGTAACTCAGTAATGTTCCTTAGCACTGGTAATTCTTTTATGACTCTGGCCTTCAGTGGATCAACCTGATCGGATAAAGTTACAGGCACATAAGTATTATCAAACTAATCATTTGTCAGGGGCACATTTGGATATTGTGCATCTGTATCAGAACACTACAAAATTTACAACAGTATAGCAACACCTGTAGCCGCCCTTTAAAAATCAAACCTTTGGACAGGAGCCACCACATGCTAAATTAGGTTTCACCCATTATATTGCATCATTTGCTGCACCTTGGCTACTTAATCTCATTATCAGGTTTTGTAAAATTGATGAGTCTGGTAAAGTGACCATTATGCTGTGGGGTGTAACGGTTGCATGTGGACGTTGTTGAATCATCAGCTAATGTAATAGACCAAAAGAATTAGATCTTTCACAACAGGAAGAGTTTGAGGGCACAAACACCTAAAATAGACTGTTAAATGTTTTGTTAAAGATTTGCTGCGATTTTGCACATCACCTAAAGCTTGTATACCAACATACTTTTGTTTTCTGAAATTACATTTTAAATGAGCTATGCACACGTTGAAAGTGGTGAAAATGGCTAAATCAGAGGAAGCTAGTGTGGCGTCCATATAGCAAGACTTGAAAGACCCATTATACTCTGCAATATTTGTTCAAGGTTAACGATATGTGACATCCTAAAATATTAAGTAAAGTCAATTAGATAATGTGATATTAGGCCATGTAGAAAAAGCAGATTTTAAGTTTGATCCCTGACTAGAAAATAACAATCAGTAGCTGCAGTTATCCTTGGTGCCTCTGTACTAGCTCGCAATAAAAAGTCAGAGTTTCTAGTGCTGATCATTATTGAGTGTTCTGTTAACAAAAACGTGGGTGCATGGAATAGGAGGTAGGTAGGGAATTGGTAGGGAATAGGCAGGAGATAAAGAGCAGGGATAATGGATAAGGATTCAAAGTGACAGATTGTGGCTACTTTTGTCCTCAGGGATCTATACTGGAGCCTCAGCTTTTCACTATATTTATAAATGACATATACAAAGGAATCTCGAGCCATATATCGAAGATTGCTGACAGTACTGAGTTAACTGGCACAGTAAATAGTTTGCATGGCAGCAGAAAGTTGCAAAGGGACATTGATGGATTAAGTGAGTGGGCAAAACTGTGGCAGATGGAACTTAATGTGGGGAAGTGTGAGTTCATCTACTTTGGGCCCAGAACGATAAAGCAGAGTATTTTCTAAACGGTGAGAGGCTGGAAATGGTGGAGGAACAGGGAGATGTAGTGGTCCGTGGACAGAAATCATGGCAAGCTATTGAACAGGTACAAAAGGTAATTTAAAAGGCCAATGGAGTGTTAGCCTTAATCTTAAGGGGGCAGAAATACAAGTGGGTCGAAGTTATGTTACAGTAATATAATGCTCAGGTAAGACCCCACCTGGAGCACTGGGTTTGGTCTGGCCACCACACCTTAAGAAGGATACACTGGTCTTGGAGGGCATGCAGTGCAGATTCACCAGAAAGACACTGGAGATAAAAAGGTTAAATTATGAGGACAGGTTATATAGACTAAGCTTGCATTCCCTTGAGTACATATGATTAAAGAGTGATCTAATTGAGGTGTTTAAGTTGATTAAAGGATTGATATGAGAGACAAAGGCCCAGATTTTCAACCCCGGGTTGGATGCGCAGAGTCGGGAGATTTCCTGGCTTGGCGAACCCGACCTTTAAAAATGTCTACCCGCAGTTGGAGTTGTGGTCAGGGGTGAGGTTGGGGGGGTGGGGGGTTGGGACAGGCTGAAATAGGGAGTCGGGAAAGGATGAACCTGGAACAAGTACGGAGGCTGCCGGGTGCAGAAGCAGGCTGGGTGCAAGGCTTGCCCCTGTACACTGGCACCGTGTTTAAATACATAAAAGAAAAGATTAAAATTAAAAAACAGCCCTCCAGCCCTCACCCCCACACACTCTGTATGCCCCATCCATTCCAACCTATGCCAAGCCATGCCCTACACCCACCCCCATAAACCCTCATACTCACATGCCAATCCATGCCCTCCATCCACCATCTTTTGCCCTTGTCCTTTTCATGCCAACTCACCTAGAATCCTTGGACACTTCCTTGACAGCTTTGACAGTTCCTTTACAGTTCCTTGACAGCTGGACAGTTCCTTGACAGCTAGACAGATCCTTGACAGCTGGACAGTTCCTTGACAGCTGGACAGATCCTTGACAGTTCCTTGACAGCTAGACAGATCCTTGACAGTTCCTTGACAGCTGGACAGTTCCTTGACAGCTAGACAGTTCCTTGACAGTTCCTTGACAGCTGGACAGTTCTTTAACAGCTTGACAGTTCCAATGAGTTTGAGTATAAAAAGTACATGATCACGTTCAATTTTACCAATTCCAAAGGGTGCCTTACCTGTCCCAAAGGATGACTTATCATTCCCAAAAGTGTCCTGTGTCTCTATCCAAAGGGGAACTTTATTTCTCCAAAGGGATACCCTGGCTGTCCATATGAATCTCCAAAGTTTAGACCCCTTCTTACCTGTTCTAATCTGCACACGCCAGATTTCACACTCCTGGCCTTCCAAAACCCCACTTCAATGGAGGCAGCAAGTGATTTAAACGCCCAGTTGCCTCTGTGAATTGTGCATGCTCCAACCCCAGTCGGACTCTACTCCTGCCCCTGTGAAGATGGTGAAATGCCAGGCTCTGGAGCGGGCCTTAGAATTTTCAGTCACTTCCGGGATTTTTGCCACGATGGAGAGCTTCTCCTGGAGGATCCAGCAAAAGGGATCATGGCCTTCAAATTAGCACTTGGCAGTTTTGAGATGATGTCAGAAAGCTCCTCTTTACATGAGGGATAGTGGAAATCTGGACTGCTCCAACAAAAAGCTGTTGAGATTGATTGTTTCTTATTAGGCAATGGTATTAAGGATTACGAAACAATGACAGTCAGATGGATTTAACACACGGATCAGCCTTCTAATTGATAACCTATTTGGATGGTAGACCAGGCTCGAGGGGCTGAATTTTCTCCTCTTGTCCTTAAACAGTGAGTCTGCTTAAAATGAATACGTGTGCATGCAGGGCAAGGAAAGTTGGCTCTATTAAACAGCAGGTGAATTAAACAGCAGAAATGACTTCCTCAGTGTGAAATGTAACTTTGATTTTTGGTCTCTCAGGGAAGTAAAGGATATGGGGAGTGGGCAGGAAAATGGAGTTGAAGCCCAAGGCCCAGTCATGAGCGTATTGAATGGCGGAGCAGGCCCGATGGGCCCTATGGTCTAATCCTGCTCCTATTTCTTGTTTGGTCGCAAATCTGATTTTGCTCATATTCAAATATAACTATAAAATTGTCATTGACTTAAAGGGTTAATGCCAATGGTTAATAAAGGTTATTCAGTGTTAGTGGCCAATAATTTGAAGAGTTCATCGTTTTGCACAATTCTTGTGCCCGATTGTGCTTAGTACTATCCAGTCACCTTGTTATGTTTGCTAATTGCTGGAAATCAGAAAGGAATTCCATCAGCTTCTCTGAGTTTGTGCCGGTAGAAAACGTATAACAATGGGAATTCTTGCAGTGCTCTGCTGGCACTTGATTTAGCCAGAAAGGTGGAGCAGGAACAGACAAAGGCTATTAAAGATACCAGTTGGCACCAAAAGTGTACTGTCTGGACCCACCGCTTTCTCAGCCACTGTATCCACAGACACAGGCGCAGATATCTGGCAATGACTCTGGAGGCAGAGGTTCAGCAGAGAGGTAGTCATATCTGCTGCAAGAATGTAACCTCGAACATAGTGACTGTGTTGCCAGAGGCTATCAAGGTGGTTATGGCCCTTCTTCCAGATGCAAACAGCATCAACAGCTTCAGTCAATTTGCTGTGCAATGATACATTAAACAAGTGACTCTTGCTTTATTGGCAGGCCCAATATCTCCTTTCCCACTGAACAGCAAAAGCAGTATGACACGGTTACCTAATTCTACCAAACTGTAGGCTGGTTAGGATTCACGTGGCTCTGTATCTGCTTGTACTAGTTCATAAGATGGCTCACCAATTGATATATCGTGTTGATGTTGTAGTTTACTGTCCTGGTGCCTGAGGCCTGCCAGGATAGCTCATTTCCCTCTCTCCCTGTGCCAAAAATGCGTGACTTTGACTGGCTGCTTCCCTTTGACAGCCTGAGATAAGAGAAGAAAATTGTAAACATTGACACAAATCCATAGCCCCTCTAGTCTGTGAATGAATAGAGCACCAAAGTTAGACTGTCACACAGTGCCACTTTCTCAGTGTTTATGTATATATACATGTACCAGCGTTTAAATCGTTTGTCAAGAAGATACTTATAAAGTTTACAGCACAGCACAGCACACCTTGAAAATAATTTACATAGAATATTTATTAATCCAATAATAATCTTTGATTTCAGAAATACAAATTTTCAATAATCAAATCAGCAATAGTACTCTTGGGACCAGTCACAAAAGTCAATTTGGTTGTACACTTCTGGAAATTATTCTGGGATTGATTTTGACATTTTTTAAATCAAAACTTTCATAAGTAAATTGTTTTTGGCAGTGATGCAGTCAATGATATTTTGTGTCATATATTCCTGATAAAATACCATATATCCTCAACTGAATATGCAGTATGATGGACGCTGATGATGTATGCCATTTGCCGAGATAACAATTGTATTCTATTAACGCTGTGTGCTTTATGACACGTTTTATTATTTTGAGTCATCATGAGTCAGGGTTACAGGGCAAGTACCCAAGGGTTTATTTATATGTTATCTGATGTCCATGACTGACAAGATTTTTTGCTTTTTCTCCAAAAAAGATAATGTTAAGATTGAGATATTGAAAATTTCCTAATAAGAAAATGAATCATAATGGCATAAGTTTTTTAAAAAGAAACATTCATCCTAAGATTACTGATTACTCCTCTGCCATTTTCAAAAATCACTAGATTAGATTAAATTAATAGTTGTTGAATTGTATTTTGTATGCTGAATGGCTGCTACATGACAGCTTTTTAAATGAATATGATCAAGAGATTAGTTAATTATAATATATCAGCCGGGAGGTCTTGTGGCTCAGTGGTAGCTTTCCTACCTCTAGGTTCAAGTCTTACTCTGGGACTTGATGGCCACGGAAGATGCATTCATAATGTAGTCAGACAGGGTGATTATCAGCCTGCAAATCCTTCCAATATGCTTAATGGCAGTTGGTAAAAGCAGGAGAGTTTCCTGGTCAGCCATACTGCAGAAGGCAATAGCAAACCACTGCGGTACTTTGCCAAGGGTAATCATGGTCCGATCCATTGGAAGTCCATCGTTGCCAACAGTCATTTAGGACATTGTACCTGAAGGAGGAGGAGGACATTGCCATTAATTCCCATTAATTCTCCTCTTGCTGGGATAAATATTTGCGACTCCCCAAACTTTGATCTTACTTCCTGGCAGAGCAATATCCCAACACAGAAGAAGGAGGTGTGCAATATAAGGAACAAAATAAATATGTAGTCTTATTCACCATAAAAAGCCTAAAAGAAGCTCTTCAGTGTTTTTTTAAAAATTCTTTCATAGGATGTGGGCATCACTGGCTAAGCCAGCATTTATATTGCCCATCCCTAATTGCCCTTGAGAAGGTGGTGGTGAGCTGCCTCCTTGAACTGCCGCAGTCAGTACACCCACAGTGCTGCTAGGGAGGGAGTTTCAAGATTTTGACCCAGTGACAGTGAAGGAACGGCGATATATTTCCAAGTCAGGCTGGTGTGTGGCTTGGAGGGGAACTTCCAGGTGCTGGTGTTCCCACGCATCTGCTGCCCTTGTCCTTCTAGGCGGTAGCAGTCGTGAGTTTGAAAGGTGCTGTTGAAGGAGCCTTGGCGAGTTTCTGCAGTGCATCTTGTAGATGGTACACACTGCTGCCACTATGTGTCAGTAGTTGGAAGGAGTGGATGTTTGAGGTGGTAGATAAGGTGCCAATCAAGTAGACTGTTTTGGCCTGGATTTTGTCAAGCTTCTTGAGTGTTGATGGAGCTGTGCTCATCCAGGCAAGTGAAGAGCATTCTATCACACTCCTGACTTGTGTATTGTAGATGGTGGACAAGATTTATGGAGTCAGGAGGGGAGTTTTTTGCCACAGAACTTTGAGCCTCTGACCTGCTCTTGTAGCCACAGTATTTATAGGCCCGTCCAGTTCAGTTTCTGGTCAAAAGTAATCCGCAGGATGTTGATAGTGAGGGATTCAGTAATGGTAACGCCATTGAATGTCGAAAGATGGTTGGATTCTCCCTTGTTGGAGATGGTCATTGCCTGGCACTTATGTGGTGCAAATGTTACTTGCCACTTATCAGCCCAAACCTGAATGTTGTCCAGGTCTGCATATGGACATGGACTGCTTCAGTATCTGAGGAGTCACAAATGTGTATTCATCAGTGAACATCCCCACTTCTGACCTTACAATACAGGAAAGGTGATTGATGAAGCAGCTGAAGATGGTGGGGCCTAGAACACTACCCTGAGGAACTCCTGCAGTGTTGTCCTGGTACTGAGATGATTGACCTTCCTTTGTGCTAGGTATGACTCCAACCAATGGAGAGTTTTCTCCCTGATTCCCATTGACTCCAGTTTCACTAGGGCTCCTTGATGTCACACTTGGTCAGATGCGGCCTTGATGCCAAGGGTAGTCACTCTCACCTCACCTCTAGAGTTCAGCTCTTTTGACCATGTTTGGACTAAGGTTGTAATGAGTTCAGGAACAGAGTGGTCCTGGAAGCCAAACTGGGCATCAGTGAGCAGGTTGTTTCTGAGTAAGTGCCACTTAATAGCACCGTTGATGACCTCTTCCATCACTTTGCTGATGAGCGAGAGTAGACTGATAGGGCGGTAATTGGCCGAGTTGGATTTTCCTGCTTTTAATGGACAGGGCATGCCTGGGCAATTTTCCACATGGCTGGGTAGCTGCCACTGTTGTAGCTGCACTGGAACAGCTTGGTTAAGGGCACAGCTAGTTCTGGAGCACAAGTCTTCAGTACTATTGCTGGAAGGTTGTCAGGGCCCATAGCTTTTGCAGTATTCAGTACCTTCAGCCATTTCTTGATATTACATGGAGTGAACTGAATTGGCTGAAGACTGGCACCTATGATGGTGGGGACCTCAAGAGGAGGCTGAGATGGATCATTCACTCAGCACTTTTGGGTTAAGATTGTTGCAAATGCATCAGCCTTGTCTTTTGCACTGATGTGCTGGGCTCCCCCATCATTGAGGATGAGGATATTTATGGAGCCTCCTCCTCCAGTTCGTTGTTTAATTATCCACCACCATTCACAGCAGAGCTTAGATCTGATCTGTTGTTTGTGGGATTGCTTAGCTCTGTCTATCACTTGCTGCTTATGCCGTTTGACCCGCAAGTAGTCCTGTGATGTATCTTCACCAGGTTAGCACCTCATTTTTAGGTATGCCTGGTGCTGCTCCTGGCATGCCTTCCTGCACTGTCCATTGAATCGGGGTTGATCTCTGGCTTGATGGTAATGGTAGAGTGGGGGAAATGCCGGGCCATGAGGTTACAGTTTGTGGTTGTATGCAATTCTGCTGCTGCTAATGGCCCACAGTGCCTCATGGATGCCCGGTTTTGAGTTGTGAGGTCTGTTCAAAATCAATCCCATTTAGTATGATGGTACTGGCACACAACACATTGGAGGGCATCCTCAGTGTGAAGGCTGGACTTCATCTCCACAAGGACTTTGTAGTGGTCATTCCTACCGATATTGTCATGGCATCTGCAACAGGGAGATTGGTGAAGACGAGGTCAAGTAGGCTTTTCCCTCTTGTTTGTTCCCTTGCCACCTGCCTCAGACCCAATGCTGATGGCTGGAATCTTCCTGGCCCCCCAGAGACAGGGCGGGAGACAGGAGGGCTGAAAAAATCATGACGGAAGGCACATACGATCACAACATATTGTGAAAGGCAGGAGCAGCACTTGCTTGGCTACTCGTTGACCAGATGCAAGTGGCCAATTAAGCGACTTAACAGGTCTATGAAGGGCCATTTTATGCCTCCACTGACATTTTACCGGCGTCAGCTGATTCCATTCCACCATATGTGGAGATTGCCAGATGCATTGTGTTAAACTCCCAGTAGTTTCTCAGGGGGGGGCCTTCCATCAGCAACGTGTGATGGTTCACATAGAGCACCCCCCACCACCACCCCCTGCCCACTGCAACCCCGCCAGTGCACCTATGTTGACACTGGAAGGATCACCACTCCGATCGCCTGGCCTGCCTGCTTGGCCTTGGCACATAAAAAGAAAATGCTCTCTGGATCATCGAGATACCTCAATGTGGAAATATGCTCTCCTTCCCGTTGAAGCCACAACAATGGCCACCCCTATGGACAAGCTGCTGAGCTGCCAGCCCTCTGATTAAGCCGGCAGCCCAGTGAAGCAGGGATGATGGTGCTGGCGTTGAACAGTTAATCGGCCGTTGCCAATGCCACCCACAGTGATGCTGTTCACCTGTGCGGGCCAGGGACCCACATTTGTCCTGGCAACAGGGCCATGGTGACTGGTAAAATTTGGTCTAGTGTCTTAGGCCAGGCCTTGTCCTATGAAAATTCTAGTGGATAATGAGAATCGTAATGTGCAAAATTTCAGCAGCAAAGTGTAATAGTTCAGGTAGTATACCGGTCAACACCAAAGCCAGTCACTTTAACTCTCACCCCAATGACAGTACTGGTGAATACCTGAACCTTGATTTAGTAATATTTTTTTACCCCACTGATAATTCAATTAATGTATAGCAAATGATGCCTCAGCTTTTGGGTGATGTGGGTGTAGTAACCTGATAGCAGCAGTCCTACCTCCACAGAAACCGATGCATGGAGTAAACAACATTTCCAACTGTGGGGAAAGCTGCTGATAGGAAGCAGCAGCAATGGGAAGTTGAAATGCAGGGAAAGTGGCGAAGCAAATTAAATATTTTTGTGCACTTGTACTTGTACTATTTTATTAAAATAAAGCAAAGTGCTGGAAATACTCCGCAGGTCTGGCAGCTACTGCGCAGTGAGAAACTGAGTTAACGCTTTGAGCCAAATGTGGCTCTTCTGAAGAACTGAGTACCATTTTACTGTTAGAATATAAAATACAGATAGCCATATGAGCAAGAAAAAATGACTTAGTATTAAGCGCAAAATATAACATACCCAAATTTCTTATTGGCGTTAACTTTAATATCTGATATGAACCATAATTATACACACTTTACCATAGACATGTGGGTGTATGAAAGGAAACAATTTTTCTTTTTAAGTTATAAAAGTGCCAGTTATCCCGATCTGTTCTTGGCACAAGTAAATAAAATGATCACATACTATTATTCTTTTCCTGAAAGTTGAGAAATGTATTTTCACAGAAGTAAAGCCAATAGGGGCATCAAAAACAATGGCAGCGATTCGATTGCAGTATTATTTTTGCATTATTATATTGTGTTTTTGGACAAGTTTGAAATCTTGTTCTCACTAGTGATTTTTTCTCTCTCTCTGATAACGAAGGCAGGGTGGAATGCAGGCTTGCTTCAAAGAGAAGAGGGAGGAAAAAAAAATCAGACAAGTGAATCATTCCGGAGTCACCTTCCGGCAGACTGCAACAAAAGCCTCGGAGTAGGTCATCCGCTTTTCCTTTCAGTCAGTGGTTGGAAAAGGAAATTAAAGGAGGACAAAAATAATATAGGGTAAGGAAATTAGTTTAAAGAGTCTCCAGTGTGTTCAGAGCTTCTTTTGACATTGGTCAAACACTGCAGGATGTTCATATCTTCTGGCCCAGGCAATCAGTTCTCAGATACAACAGACAATTATGGCACAAATTTTAAAAGCTTGGTTCAATTGATTTGCACTGATAGCGCTTAAAATGCAATAGAGCTGTTAAAGGCCTCACTCTGAATTAAGTGATCTGCATGCTGATAATAGTTTAAAATAAATACATTTTAATAGAATTTTAAAGACCCAGTGAATTGTTGCATTGGGATTTGCATCAACAAATGTTGCATAATATAAACAGAGTGGGTTTGCGATGGCTCAAGTGCTTTATAAGGACACTGTAAAGCACTATATTTGTTTCCACAAAGTTGGAAATTATAGTCAAGCATGAACAATGCACTCAATCTGCTTCTGTTTTGTTTTATTAATTATTAACTCTACAATGAAGCACATGCTCCCCCTGTTTCCTACTTAGTGTATTTTAGCTCCCACAGGCAGGAGGAGTCAGTGCAGCTCTCACCAATGCTACCTTTGGTCAAAAACCATGAGGCACATTACAGTCAAAGGGAGCCAACATCACCAATTGATTTCCCTTATGCCCATAGGGAGGCATTGTGGTTTCTACCTCCAAGCTCAATATTGCTCAATGGCAAATGGTGAATACAGAATAGTGTCCAAGCACACAAAATCTCACTGCCCTGGTGTGGTCAGCTATATTTTGAACTTTCTATAACTACTAACTACCAATATTCTCAATCTACATGACAGAAAAATTGGAAAGAAAGATCAATCAAATATACCCTAAAGTACATGAGTAGAGGCGGGACAATTAGTTCGATGCTGAATTGATCAGATAGAATTGAGGTCTAGTTGAATCAACCCTCACTCAAAATATTTGGGTACTCGGGTAAAAAGCGCGGATATAAACGTTCTTGGTATTTGAGTCCTGCCGTTCTATGAGCGTAGGTATGACTCATCTGCCAGTGCAGTACTCAGTTGGCTGCAATCTCACCTTTGAATCACCAGATTGTGGGTTAAAGTTCCACTTCAAGACTTGAGCACATAATCCAAGCAGCATTTGTCCACTACTGAGGAAGTGTTGTATTTTTGAAGATGCTCATTTTTAAACAGTGACCCCTGCTCATTTCCTTGGATCAGGTGGATGATGAAGTGCTATTCACAGGAAAGCAGAGTCTGTCCCAGTGCTCTGACCAACATTATTACCTCAATGACCAAAAATACATTAACCACTTATTCACCTGTTTGTGAGATCTTGCTGTGCACAATATGGCTGCCACATTTGCTTTCTAAGCCATTCATTAGCTCAGCAGCACATTGGGGTTAAATTGGTGTAAGCTTCTTCTCAAATAAACTTGCATATTATAATAACTTTCTCTTTAGGGATCCAATGTTTAGCTTTTAAATGTGTTGTTTGGGAGTGTTTAATAATCACATATCGCATTTATATTTATGTGCATTTGATAGATTACAGCTCATTTCTTCTACTACAGGTGATTAAAACAAACTAGAAGTCACTTACCTATAAACCAGTTGAGATTTGATGCTCATTATCAAGTTTCCATGTTTGGGAGGTTTGAATTTCGGGATTGCCGTTGATTATTTAGTTATATTTGAACAGAGTTTGGAGAGTTTTGCACCTTGCAATGTGAGCTCTGCATAGCTCTCCCTGATTCGACATGTGCCCTTACTCAATTGTGAAATGTAAGTCACCATATGAAAACCCAACTCTCTCGTTACCTGATCCCATTGGAGTGCAAGTACCTGAGTTGGTACATGGACTGCATAAACGTTGTGACAGTGCACCCTGAACAGGATTGAGCTCCTCTGGGGAGTTGCCATCATTACTGGAAACCTCGACCGCCTCCTGCTGGATGTGTTATGGTCCTGTGGGAGATAAAAGACATGATTGAGTACTGTCAAGGTAAGATTCTTTGGAGTTAGCATCATGCACATGGCCATATTCCACACCCTACTGACACTGGGTCAGTATAACTGAGTGTTTATGTCAGGTGGCTGAACATCTCCATCTCCCCATCTTCAACAGTCAGGCCCACTGAGATTTTGCAGATCTCCAGAGCCTCCACCTCTCCAGCTGTCAGTTGCAAGATGGCTGGAGGGCCATCTCCCATTCTCTGCCTCTCCCTTACAGTGTGTGCTCTCTTCCCCTGCAAAAATAGAAAGAAGATTCCTCTGGATCAGAGTGATATTATGTGTTGAACAGATGGATGGAGAACATTTGTTGAGGGTGACTATGAGGAGCATGAACTTGCATAATAATAAGGATGAGGGTGTGATAGACAGATGTGAATGTGAGAAAGTTCACAGACAGAGAGGGATGGGTGTATCTGCAAGGTAAGTTGGTATGAAGAGTGATTAGCTGCAGTAGACTTGAGAAGACGGAGTGAGGGGGTAAGGGTGATAGGCACATCAGGATGGAGGTGAATGTGCCAATGTACTTAGCTTCCCTGCCCTGCTTAGGTCATTGAAGGGCTTCTTGCATTGGATCCAGAGCGTGACATTACTGCTGAACTCATGCACCACCTCCAATCACGTGCCTCCTGGCTTTATTCTTCTATTGCTAGGGAAACAGTATCTCCCTCCAGGTCCTCGCAGCCCTCAGTAGCACATTCTGGAAGGTGTCGGCGATGTGGAGTGCAGCCTTTGCCCATCCATATTCCATTATAAGATTTGTTTCTCTCTCTGTCCCAACTCCATTTGCTTCAACTTGCATGTTTGGAATATCCCTTTAAATACTGGAGTTGAGATCATGCCATGCATGTTGTCATTACCCCACCACCCGCCCTCCCGCCCCCACAGCACACCCCCGCTGACGCTAACTCAATGGGATACCTGGCAATCAGATGTTAATGAAGTTGTGTTAAGAAGCCACTGACAGGCGGTCTGCACATATTTCCAGTTTCCCATATGCTACTGGGCAACCCACTTCCAGTACATCTGCTCATTAAATGCTAGCTAAATTCTATTATAAAATGACTTTAGATATCAGTGTTGGCTCAGTGGTACTCTCGCCAGATAGGTATGGTTTCAAGCTTATTCCAAGACCTGAGCACATGAATATGGCTGATACTTCTGTGCAGAGCTGAGGAAGTATTGCCCTACAGATAAGAAGTTAAACTACGGCCCTGTCTGGCCTGTGAGATGGACATAAAAGGTCCCATGTCATTGTTCAAAGAAGAGCAGGGGAGTTCTCCTGGAGTCCTGACCAACATAGGTCTCTCAATCAACACCGCTGAAGTAGGTTGTCTGATCAATTATTTATTTGAGTATCGCTGAAAAAAGAGACATGCTGTTGAAGTTTTTCATCTTGCACTCATCAGAACAGATGCAAGAATGCCAAATTTCAAAGGGAACAACAATTTATACTGCTAGAGAAGAGAGTGCTGATTGGATGGTATGTGGACTTTGATGGTAGAGGTGTTGCCATGGAGAATGCACCAGGGAACAGTTAACTGCCAAGCTTTTGTTTAAATTCAAACCAGGCAAGTCAACTCTGATTTGTCAAGGCATTGACATGGGGAATGAACTAGGGAATGGCTGTTCTCCTAAGCTTTTGTTTAATTGAAAAAGGCGCAATGCATGGACATATTCTTTCTGTCTACAAAGGACAGGCCCTGTGTGTGAATACACGTAGCTTCTAACATGCCTAAGTGAGCCATACATCTATTTGCAGTTTCTGGCACCATGCTGTGCACAGATTGGCTGCTACATTACAGCAGTAAGTAGACTTCAAAGTATTTCATCGGTTGTGAAGTGTTTTGGATGTTTTGAGTACTTTAAAGATATTATATATGATTATCAGGTCCCCTTGGGGTTAAAATAATTCCCAGATGACAGTGGTGTAGTAGTAATGTCATTGGACTAGTCATACAGAAGCCCAGGTTGATGCTTCGGGGACATGGATTCAAATACCACGACAGCAGCTGGTGGAATTTAAATTCCATTAACTAATCAATCTGGAATTAATTCATTATTTCAAGGTCAGCATTTGTTGCCTATCTCTAATTGCCCTTGAACTGAGTGACTTGCAAGGCCATTTCAGAGGACAGTTAAGAGTCAACCACATGTGCCTGGAGTCACATGTAGGCCAGACCAGGTAGGGACATCAGATTTCCTTCCCTAAAGGACTTTAGTGAACCAGATGAGTTTTTATGACAATCAATGATAGTTTCATGGTCACCATTACTGAGACTAGCTTTCAATTCCAGACTTTTTATTAATTGAATTTAAATTCATCAGCTGTAGTGGTAGGAATTGAACCCATGCCCGCAGACGATTTGCCTGGACACCTAGATTACTAGGCTAGTGACCTTACCACTACCACACCATCTCCTCCAAAAAGCTAGCTTGAAAGCTCGTCTCAGTAATGGTGACCATGAAACTATCAGTGGTTGTTGTAAAACCCCATATAATTCACTAATATCCTTTGGGGGAGGAAATCTGCTATCCTTACCTGGTTTAGCCTCTGTGTGACTCCAGACCCTAGCAATGTCGTTGATTCTTAATTGTCCCCTGGAATGGTATAGCAAGCCGCTCAGCTGTACCAAACTGCTACAGAAAGACTACAGCCTTTTGAGAAGTTGGCTTACCACTGCCTCCTCAAGGGCAATTAGGGATGGACAACAAATGCCCAGTGATGCCCACATCCTATGAACAAATAGCAGCAAATGATATACCTTATATTTGAAGCTCAGGATGAAGACAGTCTCTGTGACAGATTCAGTAACCTGATACTTGAATTGGAGAGGTTTGTCAGATTCCAGGACACTTTTGCTGGGAAAACTTTAAGAGTCACTCGGGACTAGATATTCTTCCTTCTAAGCTCCAGCTAGCTCTCCCTGACACAGGGCTTCCCAGACCAGATGTTGGGGTCCTGAGCTCCCAGGCAGCAATGGCTGCTGCGGTGCAGGCACTGAATGCTAACAGCTATGAGGCCTTTTTAATCCTTATGTTTTCTCCTAATGGTGGGGGTGGCCTAATGGACATATTTTGTGGCCTCATTGCTGCTGCAAAAAAGCCCCTGAGAAGGTAGGGTTTTTTTTTTTAAAAACCCTGCTGTTTAAATAGTCCCCACTCTGCTGAACAGCACCACCTTCCACCTTGCTCAGGAACTAAACCCCTCCACCCACCCCAACCTACTCAGCTACCTCAGTAAACTTTATTTACAGAGCTCCTGATGAAGCTACATGCTTGAACCTGGTCCACAACTAGAAAGCTCCATCTCAAAGATCACCCGCACTTAGGGCTGATTCGTCTACACAGTCACATGATCTCCAAAACAATATGAAAGGTTTTACTTACAATCACCACATCCCTCCCTCTTTTAATTTTATTTTACATCTCTTATTTTCAAGAATATCTTAATTCAAAAAAATATACAGATATACGCAGTTCATGCGATTATAGATTCAGTCTCTGGGGTGG
Organism: Cetorhinus maximus; assembly: GCF_964194155.1. NCBI lineage: Eukaryota > Metazoa > Chordata > Chondrichthyes > Lamniformes > Cetorhinidae > Cetorhinus > Cetorhinus maximus. The sequence goes on along the minus strand of NC_135891.1, from coordinate 103,070,606 downwards.
TTTTCTAATTCGGGTAGAGCAGTGTGAGATCCTTCCAGTGGATTGATTTGATCGGGAACTGTGGCAGCAGGGACATCCTTGGACAATGGCAGCTCAGAATTATTTACTTCAGCAGAGACATCAGGTATGTCTATTCTATGTCAATCTGGCACCTCAGGGATCAAAGGTTCGACTTCAATTTCAGATGGACTAACTGGTTGTTGGAGTGTCTCTCTACTTCTTAGATGATCCACATGTTTCAGAACAATCTGGTTTTCCACTTCCACTTTGTATGACAAAGATCCTATTTCAGAGATAATTATACCAGGAATCCATTTAGGTCCATTTTCAAAGTTTTGCACGAAAACTGTCTCTCCCAAAATAAATTTTCGAGCTTTACTGTGAACATCATGATTCACTTTCTGACTGCTCTGGTTCTTCTCCACCTTCCCCTCTAAGTTAGGACCCGACTCAACCTTGTACAAAGGCGGCGTTTCATGAGTAATTCAGACGGTGTTGAACCCGTAATTGCATGAGGAGTCGCGCGATGGTTGAGAAGAAATCATGAAATTCGTGTTTCTAATGTATCTTCAGATAATTTCTTCATTCCTGTTTTAAAAGTTTGTACTTCTCTTTCTGCTAACCCATTGGATGAGAGATGATATGGTGCTGTTTTAATATGTTTAATCCCATTTCAGTTCATGAATCTCTGGAATTCCGTACTAGTGAAAGCAATATCATTATCCAAAACAGTGACTCCTGGTCGGCCATGTACACTAAAACATTGGCGCAGCTTTTCAATAGTTGTGCACAATGTCAGTGACCTAACTTCATACACATCCATCCACTTAGAATGCACATCGATGATCACTAAAAACATACTACCTAAAACTGAACCTACATAGTCTATATGTAGTCTAACCCAGGGTTGACCAAGTCACTCCCACGGATGCAATGGAGCTGAAACAGGCAACTTCTGTTGTTGCTTACACTGGAGACAGTGTTTAACCATTTTTTCTATATCCATGTCTATATCAGGCCACCAGATATAGCTTCATGCGAGCATCTTCATTTTCGAAAAGTCTGGATGCGCACTATGAAGCTCTGTCAAGAATGGTTCTCTTCCTTGCGAAGGGACAACAGCTCTTTCTCCTCACAACAAGATTCCATCTTGACAACCTAATTCAGTTTTACAGGCATAGAATGGTTTTAACTCTTCAGAGACTTGTGCATTCGATCATCCTTGCAATGCCTGTTCTCGGACTCTTGATAAAATTGGATCCCGGTTTGTCCAATTCTTTATCTGCTTCGCACAGACCGATGAGGAGTCCGGAAATTCAACACAAGTACAACTTCTTGAGGAACTGGAGCATGTGTAATGCTTTCTGGCAAAGGAAGATGACTGAGGGCATCTGCATTTGCTATATGCACACCCGGACGGTGCATAAAGGTGTACTTATAAGCCGACAAAATCAAAGCCTGTCTTTGAATTCTGCAAGAGGCTATTGGCAGAATTGCTTTATCTTCACTAAATAAATCCATAAATGGCTTGTGATCTGATACTATGGTGAAATGTTGACCATGCAAATATTTATGGAATTTCTTTACTCCAAATATTACAGATAAGCCTTTTTCAAGTTGGGAGTAACCCTTCTCAGCTGCAGAGAGGGTTCTGGAGACATATCCTATTGGCCTTTCAGAGACATCTTCCATCCTGTGTGACAATACCGCTCCCACTCCGTAGGGAGATGCATCACAGATTAATCGTAATTCTTTTGATGGGTCATAATGTACTAACAGACATGATGAATGTAAAAACTTCTTGACTTTTATGAAGGCTTCTTCTTGTTGCTCCTTCCAAGACCACCTTCTTCAATAATAAGTGTAAAGGGGCTAACAATGTAGACAAATTTGGCAAGAAGTGACCGTAATAATTTATCATATCCAAAAAAGATTTGAGTTCAGTGACACTGGTAAGAGAGGGCACCTCCTTGATTGCCCTGACTTTCTCCTCAACTGGATGCAACCCTTAGGCATCTACTCGATGACCCAAATAAGTGACTTCAGTCATTTGGAAAGTACACTTCTCTTTTTTCAATCGTACACCAGCCTCCAAAAATCACCTTAAAACCCCCTTCTAGGTTGGCCAAATGTTTGGCTTCCATCGATCCTACGATCAGGACGTCATCCAGGTACACGACAACTCAGGGAAGTCCCTGTAGTAGGCTTTCCATGGTCCTTTGGAAAATCACACAAGCAGGTGATACACCAAAGGGTAGGCGTGTATATTGGTACAGGCCCTTGTGCGTGATGATGGTTACATACCCTCTAGATGTGCAGTTCGGCTCCAGCCGTTGGTATGCATGGCTCATGTCCAGTTTGGTGTAGGATTTTCTTCCAGCAAGTTTAGCGTACAGATTGTCAATCCTTGGGATTGGATATTTATCTAATTTTGCAGCCTTGTTCACAGTTAATTTGTCGTCTCCGCAAGTGCAAATAGTTTGATCTGGTGTCATCACAGTGACTGTGGGCGCTGCCCATTCTGAAAATTGGACTAGCTGGATTATTCCTACCTTCTCTAAGTGGCACAATTCTACATCCACCTTCTCCTTTAGGGAGTAAGGCACAGGTCTGGCCTTAAAGAACCAGGATGGGCCTCCAAATCTACATATATTTTTGCTTGTAGGCCTTTTATCTTTCCCAATTCATCACAGAATACGCTGTCATACCTTTTTTAACAGCTCAGGAATTCCTCCTGTTCTAACTTGAAAAATTCCTGACCAATTGAGTTTAATTTCTTTTAACCAATCGCTGCCCAGAAGGCTAGGTCCTTCACCTGTTGCTACAATCACTGGCAGCTAGGCTGTCTATTGCCTGTAGGTATAGAGGTAATGCCTTTCACCTGTATGGTCTCTCCAGTGTATGTCTTCAGCTGAGCCGTGGTTTGCTCCAACTTCAATGGCTGGGTACCTTTGCTTAGGTACTTTAAAGATGTGTTCTCCCACCATTGTGGTCGAAGATCTTATGTCAACCTGCATGACTAGCGGTTTCCCATTCACTTGAATGGTGACAGTGATTGGTTCAGTTTTCATTGCCTTGAGATTGTATAGGGAATAGATATCAGTATGAGCAGCTTCTGGCTCATTTATATTGTGCACTTCAATCATCTTGGCTTGCTGTCTGATTGGCTCTCTTGATTTCGCTCTGCATTGCTTTATAACATGCCCTTTTTTTGGCAGCAGCTTCCTCTTTCAATCTGCAGGATTCCGGTACGTGGTTATCTCCACATCGGTAACAAATTAATTTCTGAATGGTAAGGTGCTTCCAGTATTCCTTTTTGTTTTCCGAGTGGTAGAGATTGTTTCCCGCTTTACGGTTGTCTCCACGCCCAGTGATAGATTCCCTCCCCAACTGAACAGCCCCATGCTGCACACCCTATAAAGCTTGCGAGTTCCTCTTAGCACTTTCCATTGCTAGCGCTATTTCCATGGCACGCTTCAGGTCAATATTAACTTCTGCAAGTAAACGGTGCTGAATGGCGTTGTTGTGTACAGCACAAACCAACTGGTCCTGCAACATGTCATTGAGAGTATCTCCGAATTCGCAGTGCGCAGTCAACTATTTTAACTTTGTATTATATGTTGCGATTGACTCACTCTGTGCCCTTACTCTAGAGTTGAACTTGAATCTTTGCATAATCACTGATGGCTTAGGCTGAAAATGTGTCTTCACAAGGTCTACTAGCTCATTAAAAGATTTGGAATTGGACATGTTCGGGGCCAGACTACGGATGAGGTTATATGTCTTGCTCTTGCAGACATTTAGAAGAATTGTTTTCTGCTTCTCCTCTACTGTTCAACACAAAGTAGAAACCTGGGCGCTCTATATATTGGTTCCAGTCTTCCATGGATGAGTCGTGCGGGTCAATTCTGCCGAAGACTGACTGGTGAGTATGCTTTTCTTTCTTCCCTTAAAAATCGATATATTCACGTTCAGGAGGCGAGATGCAGCATCGGAGCTATTTACCCTCATTGCCAATTGTAACAAACTTGGTGTACCAGACAGGTTTCATATTTGAAACAGTGAACTTCATTTACAGAGCTCCTGATGAAGCCACATGCTTGAACCAGGTCCATGACTAGAAAGCTCCGCCCCTAAGATTACTTGTGCTTAGGGCTGATTCATCTGTACAGTCACATGATCCCCAAAACAGTATGAAAAGTTTTACTTACAATCACTACAACAGCAGAACATCCCACCTCGAAATGTTACAATTCCCCAGTGTGCATTCTGCACTTAAATATCTGACTGCTTCATGACTCTGGAAACCCTACAAATCTTCTCTTTACTTTGTGGGAAGTTAAGTTCTTTAAAAAGGGCCACTTCCAAATGGATTTACCAAAGAGTTAGATAGATTTGATTCATAGCAATTTAAAATAGTATGGCTCCTAGTTCCAAATATAGATAATGATTTGCAATTTTAAAAGATCAGACCCCGATACCGAACAGATTTGAGTAACGTTTTAGGAGTTATCTCTTCTGTTTTCACATGATGGAAAACTTGTTATTTCTGGTATCTTCTATTTTTTTTTTAATGAAAATTTATTATAATACTCCATTCTGCTTTGTCCCACTGTCACAATTTCTATGATTGATAAGATTTAATTTAGTGTCTAGTTAAAACTTTTAAAACATGAGCACATGTGTTTGTTAAGCAAATTATGTTGCTAGGGCTTATCGTAGAGTAACCAAGGAGCCGGTCTTACATAAATGTGCATTGTGTGAATGAGGTCTGTGTGATCAAGCCTGCCCACACAAATAATTGCACTTGATTATCTGTGTCACAAAGGGAGTTAGCCTTTTATTTTTCTACATGTTTTTCTATTAGTTTTCCTAATCTCATTAGGGATCCAAGAGATTACAAATTCTAAGAAATATACCCTTTGTCAACACTTGTTACATTCAACTTTGAGCAGGTGCAATGAAATAAATATAGGTGTGTGTCACCAACTTCAATTTTTCTCTTATGTACTATAAATTATTTGTAGAAATAAATGTTATCATACAAAATGGCAGGGAACATGCATCAAAGAAGTAACACATCAACCCAGGGCATTCGAATGATGCTATGTTTCCTGAAAATAAAGGTCAAGCTATTTAGACGATTGGTGGAAACACAGTGAATGCATTAGAGCCAGAACACATTCCCAATTTTGGGTTATTCATTATAATATACAGTGCTTAATATAACTGTTCTTTGCAATTGGCCTTCTTTATTTAAGTTTACATGTTATTTAAAACTGCTACCTATGTGTCCCATGACAGGAATGGGGAATCTTACAACATTATGCGCCCAGCTTTACCTCACCACTGCAAAGGGTTAACAGCAGAAGCACGTGATACTAATTTAATGATAATATAACATCACATGATTGAGATTCAGCGGGAGCAGAAGTTCCAACCTCATGCAGAGGTCCCAATGTGTATATAATAGCTGTCAATAAAGAGTAATACTTTTAACAAACTATAGTCTCAAGAAGCTTACTTTGGGAAAGTAGACAAGCCCCAAAGAGCCCCGTCTAGACCACGAAGACACAAGGAAGCAACCACCACTTCTCTTGATGCCTCCACTGACCCTAAATTGTCAGGCTACTGGCCTGCCTTCCAGTATTCAATGAGCAGAAATTTCTTCAGCAGCAGAAGTGGAAATATTGAGAAGACTAAAGCTGTGGTCTTCAGTTTCTGCCATAAACTCCACTTCCTCACCAATGACTCCATTCCTCCCCCTGGAAACTGTCTGAAACTGAACAAGACTGTTCGCAATCTGGTAATCATATATGGCCCGAGGTGAGGTTCTGACCACATATCTGCTTTGTCACTCAGACTGCTTGTTTCCATCTCTATAACATGGCCCAACTCATCCCATCTCAGCTCATCTGCTGCTGAAACCCTCATTCATGCCTTTGTTGCCTCTAGACCTGACTATTCTAACACACTCCTGGCCAGCACAATCGACCTTTCATAAGCTTAATGTCAGCCAAGACCTAGCTGCCCATGGCTCAACTCGCACCATCCTCTTCATCCATCCCCTGTGTTCACTGCCCTACGTTGGCTCCTGGTTAAGCAATGCCTCTGTTCTCAACCTGGTTTTCACATTAAAAAATATTAAAAACAGAAAAATAAATTCCCCGACATGCCCCCTCATGTGACACTGTCACATGAGTTAGGATATGTCCATCACTTTCAGTTTCGCTTTTATTAAAAAGTTATAAACATACATGAAACCTGGATGAGTTTTTATGCTTTTTCTTAAGCCCGCCAGGGCTCCCAGCCTGCCCGCCAACCTTAAGGTTGGACGGGCAGGTCCATTAATAACCTTAAGTACTTTGTCAATGGCCTCAATAGGTCGGCGGGTGCACAGCTGATTTGGCTGAGCCCCCGCCGACCTGAAAATGGAAATGAAGCGGAATGACATCGGGAGTTCCACCCGACGTCATCCCGTGACATCTTACGTGTCGGCGAGCGGGCCCCACCTCCCGCTTGCTGACAGGGAAATCCTGGCCATGAACAATCACAGCCGCTTGTGAAAACACCTTTTGTGAAAGATGTACTGTCAACAAAAAGGATCATGGACAATGGAGACATCAAAACTCAATGGGTGCTAAACAAATATGAAATGGACCTCATCTACTCTTCATTGACTTGTGATGGCTCCCCCATCCCAAACACAAAGACCTTGGCTGTCTGAAACTCTCAGGGTGTTAAGAACCACAACACAAGATGTTTATTGGTCTAACATGCCACCTTATTTGGAAAGGACTTTGGACTTGTACCAGATCACATGGGTAGAGCCACCATATTTGCTACCTGATTTTAAAAATATAACAGCGGAAGCTGTTCTATGATAGATACCATCAGAAACACCTTAAAAGCCATTGAAGCAGCTGCATTACTATCACACAGCCAAGGTAATATACAGCTATATCTTGAAAGTAAGAGAAGGAATTTCCCCCCCATCTTGTTCCAACTTCAAGTTCACCTGAGAGTTGACCTCCTGGCAATTCAACTATAATAAGCCTTGCAGCTTACTGAGAATGTTCTGCTTTTATAAGACTCTAGCTAAAGCATCAATTCATCTCAGAAGCTACAGGTCTGCTACGAAAGGGACTGAAACCATTCCAAATTGTGAAAATATTATTTTTTCTTCATCTGTATCTAATCTTTGTGTGTGTGACATTGTGTAAGACGTCACATTTAAACTTCCGGGACAAGTGTGTGCGAATAAATAATCTTCTTTATGTTTAAATTCACAAAAGCTTGCTGCTGGAAATACTTTAAATTGGGTCAAATCACTCTGAGAATACGCTAACTTCACACATTAAAGCACCTAGGACAGAATCATCCCAGATTTGCATTAAGTGTAGTTGCGAGTGGGGAATAGGACGCTTTACCCATCGGTTGCAATGATGGCTTTTCACACCATATCATCCGTTCCCGGCATGATCCACCTCATTAATAATTGATTCCCGGGAAACACGCTGGGTTGCTAGTGGGGTGTCCTCTGATTCGCCTGCCAGGCCATCGCCTCAGGCCTTCATGTAAACCGGGCGCCATATTTAAAGGCCATCCCTGCACAGCGCTAGCACTCTTCAAGAGATAGGGATCTGCCAGAGGGAGGAAAGATGTAGCCCCCAAATTTAGCGATGTCTCTCTTGGGTGCCTACTGGATGCAGTGGAGGCCTGCTGCAACGTCCTCTACCCCAACTCTGGGCGAAGACCAGCAAGCAAGGTCACCTGTCCAGCATGGGAGGCGTTGGCAGCAATGGTCAGCGCCAACGCCCTGCAAAAGAGGGCAGCCATCCAGTGCAGGAAGAGGATGAATGCTCTCATCCGTTCCGCCAGGGTAAGTCAACCACCTCACCAGTCTCAACTCACACACTCACAAACCCATCACACATCCACAGGGATCTCACACCTCAAGGGACAACACCACTAACTCTCACACACACCCTCACATCTCCATCAGGCTCATACCCTCTGAAGCTCGCATCCTCTTCCCATCCATGGCTCCCCTCACCACACAAACATTCCACGCACACTCTCTCCACCTGTTTTCATGCAGGAGAAGCTGGTTCACAACAGCAAGGAGAGGTCCCAGACCGGGGGGGGGGTGGAGTAGCCCACATTAGACCCCTCACTGTGCCATGTGCCATCGAGCTGACTGGTGAGGACATGGACCGTGCCCGTGGCAACAATGGGACCAGCGGCGAGCACCCACATGAGGATCCTGTACCACATCATCACTCTCTCAACACCACTGTGAATGCTCTCTCTCTCCTTCTTTTGCTGCTATGCACTAATCACCTCAACTTTGGTTCACAGGGAGCTCTGCCAAGCAACTGACATCCTCAGCCAGCCAGTTCCTCAGCTCCATCCTTGTCCTCACCTCCAGCACAGTGGGCACCTCCTCCTTGAATAGCTGGTAATAAGCAGCCTGGAAGATGCATCACAGCTTACCCACACCCTCCACCAGCGCAGAGAGACATACCTCTGTGGGACCTAGATCTAGAGCAGGCTCGGGTTTACAATCTAGTGCTCACCGCACAGACACGTGTCCGCAGCAGGAGGAGGCTGGTTCAGCCGAGCTCCTCAACACTCAGAGGGCTGCTGGGTAAGAGGCATCTGTGAGGTCCGAGTCAGACGATGAGCCTTTGGATTCGGCCTTTCAACTCATCGTGCAGGGTCAGCAGAAGGTGAGGGAAAATCAGGCAGAGCTGTTGGAAGCCCTCAACGGAGAGGCACACAAGTCTGAGGAGCGTGACGCCTGCTCTCTGATGAAGTGGTGCCCACATGTGCGAGAATGGAGGTCTCCATGGGGGGTATGGCGGACACCATGGAGATCTGGTCCAGCAGAATGCGGAGATGTGTGCAGACTTCGCGGCAGCCATGGGTAAGTTCCTGCAGTGGCAGCACAAGAGGGAAACGGAGCAACTCGATGTCCCTCCAGGTGCTCCTTCCCTCCAAGCAGTCAGGCCAGGGCCCTCGGGCACCTGAAAGGAGGAGGAACGGCAGCTGGCCACCCCTGGGTCATCCACTCAGGAATCTTGGAAGTTGTCCTCTCCCTCTGAGTCCCCTTTGCCTCTGACCCCCCTCAGTCTCATCCTCTGTCACTGCAGATGGAGCAGCCGGCCCTCAGGAGGACAGCCAAAGCAGGCCGGGGCCCTCAAGGCTTCAGGCCTCCAGAGGACCCACACCAAAGTCATCAGCGGCAAGAGGGCCAACCATTGCACAGGCTGTCTCCACCCCTCCCGCGAATGTCAGGCCAGCACCTAGAAGATGTGGAAGGCCTAGAAAAGTTGAGAATTTCTGACCATAAGCGGTTGCACAGGTGAACACATTTTGTCATTTTATAATCTGAAAATATATTCGCTTTCACTGAATAATGTGTAATGTTGTCTTTCAGCTTTATTTACAGGCTCCACAAGTCCTCCCTCTGCAATCCTCCCACTAGCAGTTCAACAGCATGTAGCCGGGCCACAAGTGATTCTGGAGGGGGAATTGTGTGTGTGGCAGTTCCTTTCGGAGCCTGGTGCCAAGCACTCTCCCACACACACGGAGCTTTCCTCCATTACACATCTCAATGTCCCGAGCATTTTCAGTGCTGCCTGCTGGGGTTCACTTTCAGTTGTCCATCTGAGCTGACCTGCATCTCCGCCCACCCACTGACCTCACTCCCATGCAGCACCTGTGCCCATCCAACACGAGGCTCCTCTCACTTTTCATTTCAGAAGCATGGTTGTTGTAAGGTTTGTTTTTCAGCTTCCCCATCCTTTCCCCTCTCCCAGTCACCCATGTCCTTTCCCCCATCACCCTCTTGGCATCACCATCCATCTCCACACCATCAACTACCAACCAGAACCCCCCTCTTTCGGGGATGTCCAGGTGAACATACAAGTATCCTATCTTCCCAAGAACCCCACCCCCATCCACATTGACTCCCCCGACCTCCTCCTTCCCACCCCCAGGGTGCATGTCTGCCTCCGAGTCCCCACCAACCACCCTCTCCATCCCTTCTACCGATACCGTCGCACCCTCACCCTCCCACTCTACCAGCTCAATCTGCTCTCTCATACTCACCATTCCCTCCTACCATGCCCACCCTCAGTTCGCTGCCCAGGAGGCAGTCTCCGACTCCACTGACCTCTCCCTTGCATGTTCACCTGGATATCCCCTCCACCTTACTCCCTCCTCCACCCTTACTCCCTCCTCCCTCTGGACTCCTTCCTCCCCTGGGATCCTTCCCCCCTCTAGGCTCCTTCCTCCCCATGAACTCCTCCCTCCCCCGGACTTCTTCCCCCCATCCGGACCCCTTTCTCCTCCCAAAGTCTTGCCCCCCTGAAGTCCTGACCCCTCCAAATTTCCCTCCCCAAACTCCTTCTGCCCCAAAATCCTTCCCTTACACCTTCCTCTCCACCTTACATCTAACCCCCCAATTGCAGCATTCTCCCCGTTAAACCCTCTTTTCCCATACTCCTTCCCCCTTCCCAACCTCACCTCCCCTGACGCCTTCAACACACACCCGCCAACCTTAGCCCTCCCAACACCTTCATTCCCCCCCTTCCCAACCTCACCGCACCCCATCCCCCCCACCCCGTCGGTACACCTTCCTCTCCCAGTCAAACCTAGATCTTCCTCTCCTACCCCCCATCCCCCACCCCCGGTACACCTTCCCCTCCTGCTCACAGCTGGACCACCCCCTCCCCCGCCTCGCCGATCATCCGTAGTAGCACATGGCCAAGACCCTGATGCCCCGAAGCAGACCCTAGACACCAAATGGAGACCTCCCACCTTCCGTGAGCTGCTTCACGGCGGAGCCGTGTTCATGAAAACCCACCCGGCGTGTGGTGCACGTGTTCCTCCGGGGTCTGGTAGCTGTTGGGCTCCAGCATCTTCTGCTCCCTCAGTTGTCCACAATGTGAGCAATGCCCTCACCGTAAGTTAAGTCCCGACGACTGCACGTCACATTTGTCAAGACATGTTCTGGGCCGGCGTGTTTTCCCGCTGATGTGGGTGGTGGATTTGATGTGGGGGGGATGAGTACGGTGAGCAGGGCTTGGATTATACGCAGTTGTGTTAAACTGACGTTCCCGGGAAACACGGCCCTCCACTGACGGGGCGGAGCGGACGGTCGCAAACTGGTTTCACGATGGTGTGAAACCGATGTTTGGCCTTCTCGCCATGTTGTTCACTCACACCCGCCATGACGGCCAACGCCAACGGGGACGGAAAATTCCGGCCATAAACTCTGCCCACGACAACAGGCAAAATATTTTTGTTTGCCTACTCTTACTGCGCAAGACCAAAATTATTCATTGCTCTATTCTATATGTTTGAATTTTTTTCTATAGTTTTCACACCAATGTCTGCACATTATAGCAGCTGAACCTTACATCAAGACAAATTTGCTCTTTAAAACATTTCTAAATGTTAAAATTTGTGATTTTGCTTTGGCCTGTGAAGCTTTGTTCTAACATTGGTAATTGTATATCAATTGTATTTAATGCTAAATAGATAGTGGGCATTAACTGGGCCTTCATGTGTGCCCATATAAAAAGGAATAGACTGAAGTTGTGGTGGTTGGGTTACATGTTTGTAATGTGTGCCTCCGCAAATAAATGTTTTTAAAAAATGTGTAAAGATTGGCTTGTGTTCTGTCCTTTACCAACTGGCTCTCGGCCTTCCCTGAACCAGAGGAAAAACAGGGCTGAATTTTGAGGGTGACAGTTATCCCCAATTAAACAGCTGCGGCTGAGGCTGTCATCTATTTTTAAAATTCTTTCACGGGATGTGCATGTCACTGACATTTGTTGCCCATCCTTGAACCCAATGACTTACTCAGCCATTTCTGAGTCAATCACATTGCTGTGGGTCTGGAGTCACGTGTAGGTCGGACTAGGTAAGGGTGGCAGATTTCCTTTTTGAAATGATGTTTGTGAACCAGATGGTTCACAATAACTGATGGTGGCTTCATGCTCATGATTACTGAGATTAGTTTTCAATTCCAGATTTTATTGATTGAATTTAAATTTCATCAGCTGCTGTGATTGGATTTGAACCCATGTCCCCAGAGCATAAGCCCAGGCTTCTGGATTGCTAGCCCAGTGACATTACCCCCTAGGCCATCTCCCACTATAGGGATGCCTGCTAAGAATGGTGGCTGTCGCCAAGAGCTGATGTTCCAATATGCCAACCATTTCCTCTGCAGGCCATGGAGTGCCAAAATGGAGGGTCCACCACCAGAATCAGCTGGGAGGCTGCCCGGGATTACTCAGCGGTCTCCTCACACAGCGACTGACCCTCCCAGTGTGAGCAAAATGCACGTGGAGACGGGAAGTGGTCCTTAATTGATCACTTCAGCAGTTGAATTGACTGTCAGGTGGGTGGCCAAGCCACCAACATTACCGCCAGCGGCAATGTGGCACGTTGACGGGTAGACATCGGGGCTCCCCTCCCGGCGCCTCCCCTGCTATTTTGTCGGCGCTCGTGCCTCCCAGCCCATCGCCAATGGACCGGGAAAATGCAGCTCACCGAAGCTGAGATGCAGTAAAGGGAAAAACTTCATGAAGTAAAGACAGGCCGAGAAAACAGGTGACATGGCAAGACCATGAAGCCATGGAAGATAAGACCCAGAAACTGCTTTCATTACTATGTGCTGCTGTACATCAAAGGTACATCAACATGACAAAAGCTCATTTAGGTGTCCTTGTAAATGTCCTGGCAAATATACTCTATAAATCATCAGGAAGATTTAGTCACCAGCCCTGAGGATGCAGCCTCCAAAAGCCATGTGCCAGACTTCCTGTACCAAGGGGACACAAAATGTGGGGCAATCCGACAAGCAGTATGGAGAGACTAGGATTCTGAACTAGTAATTTGCATTCTTTTGTAGATTCAGTGCAACAATAAAATACTGTGCACAAGCTCTGAAAATATAATAATATATTCTTTATTATTTAGCTAAGAGCTGGTGAAATTTGCCAATGCTGTGAAATGAAGCGAACTGCAAATCCCCGCAGTTGCAAATGTTTACAGTGAAACCTGTTTAACTCTGTGTATACTGGAAGTATTCCAGAAGTAAAGCATTTATATTAAATTGATGACTGCTCCCTAAAACCTGCTCCCTAAAACTTCCAACTTTAACTCGTAAACAACAGAGATCAATGGTAACCATTACTTTGAGGCTTAAGGGTGTAAGTTCCCCTGCAACTTTGTAAAGTTAAAAAAGGTGATTGCTTGTGGTGCCAGCTGATCTTTCAGTCTAAGACAATTTAAATCCAGTCCCGCCTGATGAGCCTGAAGGTTACCTCTGTCTATTGGCTGTAACAGTCCCACGTGAAATGAATTTGAGAGCTCTTAATCACGCTCCTGTGGAGATGGACTTATAGTCAAAATTGCTCTGAAACTCCCAGGGTGATTCAGCAGGCCCAAGGATGATTGGTTGTTGTAGGAAATGAAAAATAATGCCTTGTTGGTACAGTAGAGCGACTGGGGCAGAGTAGGGTTTGCATCAAGCTGGGTCTAATCTGAGAGTCCTGACATTGGGCACCTGGACAGGGAAGAGCTTCATTTCCCTAGCACCAGCATCCCTAATAATAGTATAGTTGCCAACATCTTGCATTTATGTAACAATTTTGACATAGAAGAATGCCCACAGTGCCTCACAGTGGCGCAAGAGCAAAACAAAAAATCCCCGCAGATTACTTGCTAAAGGAGAGATTGACTGACCCAAGTTTGGTCAAAATGTTGGGCTTTTCTCTCCTACAGGAGAGAAAACTGGTGGGTTTGCAGGGCGGGGTTAAGGATGAAATGCCTACAAAGGGAAGGGTCTGCAAGAGGTCAGCCTGAGGGATGGAGAATATGGGGCTAGGAATGAAGGAGGTGGGGGTCAGTTGTGGGGCTAGAGTAAATTGCAGAGATAAGAGGGGTGAGGCATGAAAGATTCTCATTGGAAATTTTTAAATTTCAGGCACTGGGACACCAGGAACCAACATCATGAAGGTGCAGTGGGTGTTTGGGCAAGGTTTAGTGTGGGATAGTTATGTGCAGTACAGTTTTGCCTGAGCTGAACTTTATGGAGCATAGATAATGGGAGACTGACCAGGAGGACATCAGAGTGATCAAGCCTGGAGGTGACCAAGGCAAGAATGGTTTCGATGGTGGATGTGCTGAAGTCGACGTGGAGGCAGGTGATGTTATAGAGAGATAAGTGGTGTTAATGAAAGAGATAATATTGGGTCAAAAGCTGAGCTCAGGCATGCAAAGGATGTCAAGGTTGCAATCAGTCTGGCTAGGCCTGTATCAGCGGCCAGGGAGGGAATGGAGTTGGTGGTGAGAGTACAGATTATGTGACCCAGAACCTAAGACAGTGGCTTTAGGCTTCCCAATGTTTAGCCATGGGAAGTTTACAGCTCATCCTAAAGGCAACAGAGGGTTACAGGTGTGCGTCATCAGTGTACATGAGGGGAGTGACTTCTTTGTTTTCATATAGTGTCAACTAACGGTGGATCAGATCTAAGCTCTGCAGTCCTGCCACATCCAGTTGTGAATGGTGGAGGACAAGTAAACAATTCACTGGAGGAGGAGGCTCCACAAATATCCCTAACCTCAATGATGGGGGAGCCCAGCACATCAAAACAAAAGTTAAGGCTGAAGCATTTACGACAAACTTCAGCCAAAAGTGCCAAGTGAATGATCTATGTCAGCCTCCTCCTTAGGTCCCCAGCATCACAGATGCCAGTCTTCAGCCAATTCAATTCAGTCTACATGATATCAAGAAATGTCTGAATGACCTGCTAAGACTATGGGCCCAGACAACATCTCGGCAATAGTACTGAAGACTTGTGCTCCAGAACTAGCCATGCGCCTAGTCAAGCTGTTCCAATATAGCTACAACATTGGCATCTACTTGGCAATGTGGAAAATTGCCCAGGTATGTCCTGTGTATAAAAAGCAGGACAAATCTCATTCAGCAATTACCGCCCCTTCAACCTCCTCTCAATCATCAGCAAAGTGATTGGTGTCATCGACAGTGCTATCAAGCAGCATCTACTCAGCAATAGCTTGCTCATTGATGCTCAGTTTGGGTTACACCATGGCACTCGGCTCCTGACCTCATTACAGCTTTGTTCCAAATAGGGACAAAAGAGCTGAATTCCAGAGGTGAGGTGAGAGTGACTGCCCTTGACATCAAGGCAGCATTTGACCGAGTGTGGCATCAAGGAGCCCTAGCAAAATTTCAGTCAATGGGAAACAGGGGTAAAACTCCTGGAATCATACCTAGCACAAAGGAAGATGTTGTGGTTGTTGGAGGTCAATTATCTTGGTCCCAGGACATCACTGCAGGAGTTCCTCAAGGTAGTGTCTAGGCACAACCATCCTCAGCTGCTTCCTCAATGACTTTCCTTCCATCATAAGGTCAGAAATGGGGATGTTCGCTGATGACTGCACAACGTTCAGCATCATTTGCAACTTCTCAGATAAAGAGGCAGTCCATGTTCAAATGCAGCAAGACATGTTCAACTTTCAGGCTTGGGCTGGCAAGTGGCAAGTAACATTTGCGTCACACAAGTGCCAGGCAATGACCATCTCCAACAAGGGAGAACCTAACCATCTCCCCGTGACATTCAGCGCCAATACCGGAATCTTCTGCTCTGTCTGGTGGTGAATTTGGAGGTGGGAAGTGTATTTAATTAGACGGGGTGGGCCCGCAGCCTTCCTGCCTACGCCAGAGTTAAGTTCTGGGTGGGAAGGCTCAAGGTCGACTTTCTCGTTCCACCACCAATTGAGATCCTTAAGTGGCCGATTAATGGTGACTTAAGATCCTCATTCTGCCGCCACTGGTATTAACCCAGCGGCTGGCGGGCCTGTCACCATGTGGTGTGCATGGCAGCTAAAACCATGTGGGCAGCTTATCATCTCCTGGGGGAGGGAGAGCTTCCTCGATCAAAGGCACTGATGCCTGATCCAGGGACTTGACATCGCACCCCTGCACTCCTATCTCTGCGATGCCAACCCCGCAAATCCTCAACCCCCCCCCACCCCCACCACCACCAACACCAACACTTACTTACCTGTGACTGGGGTCACTCCATGATCCTGGGACTTCAGTGCCTGTCCATCTAGCAGCAGCCACAGCTCCCCCCAGCAGTGATGCTGAGCATGAGAGCTGCATGTCTCTGATTGCCTGGCAGCTCTTGGGAGGCTAGACTTCCATCCCCTGGGTCTTGATTGCAGAGGAAGGACCCCCCCACACCCCCCCCCCCCACCGGCCTCACCCTTGCCCTGATCAGCTTGTGGAACGTGGGCCTTCCCGAAAAGAGGCAGTGTGCCTCTCTCTCACCCGCTCTCCAGCCAGTAGGCACGACCCTTAACATCTCAACAAGATTCTGCCCACGTTGAATCCCCCACTATCAACAACCTTGGGGTTACCATTAACCAGAGACTGAACTGAGCAGCCATATAAATACTGTGGCCACAAGAGCAGGTCAGAGGCTAGGAATCCTGCAATGGGTAACCCACCTCCTGACTCCCCAAAGCCTGTCCACCATCTACAAGGCACAAGGCAGGAGGGTGATGGAATACTCCCCACTTGCCTGGATGAGTGCAGCTCCTTCAACACTCAAGAAGCCCAACACCATCCAGGACAAAACAGCTCACTTGATTGGTATCCCGTCCGCCACCTTAAATATTTACACTCTTCACCACCGACGCACAGTGGCAGCAGTGTGTACCATCATCTACAAGATGCACTGTCACAACGCGCCAAAGCTCCTTCAACAATACCTTCCAAACCTGTGATCTCTAGAAGGGCAAGAGCAGCAGAAAGATTGGAACACCAACACCTGGAAGTTCTCCTCCAAGCCATTCACCATCCTGACTGGGAAATATATCGCCGTTCCCTCACTGTCGCTGGGTTAAAGTCCTGGAACTCCCTCCCGAACAGCACTGTGGCTGTACCTACACCACATGGACTGCAGCGGTTCAAGAAGGCAGCTCACCACCACCTTCTCGAGGGCAATTAGGGATGGGCAGTAAATTCTGGGCTTGCCCGCAACACCAACTTCCCATGAAAGAATAAAAGAAAGTAAACTATAAAATGCAAAAAAAAAGAAAGGAAGAACAGATTAGAATAATGTTCTGATCATCAGATTAGGGTCCTTATATTAAAAGTTTAACAGTCATTAGATTTTGATACAAAACAAAAACAAAAATACCTGGAAAAACTCAGCAGGTCTGACAGCATCTGCAGAGAGGAACACAATTAACATTTCAAGTCCGTATGACTCTTCAACAGAACTAAGGAAAAATAGAAAAGAGGTGAGATATAAGCTGGTTTAAGTGGGGGTGGGACAGGTAGAGCTGGATAGAGGGCCAGTGATAGGTGGAGATAACCAAAAGATGTCACAGACAAAAGGACAAAGAGGTGTTGAAGGTGGTGATATTATCTAAGGAATGTGCTGATTAAGGGTAGAAAGCAGGACGAGCAAGGTGCAGATAGCCCTAGTGGGGTTGGGGTGGGGGGAAGGGATCGAAATAGGCTAAAAGGTAGAGATAAAACAATGGATGGAAATACATTTAAAAATAATGGAAACAGGTGGGAAAAGAAAAATCTATATAAATTATTAGAAAAAAGGGGGATCGGAAAGGGGGTGGGGATGGAGGAAAGAGTTCATGATCTGAAGTTGTTGAACTCAATGTTAAGTCCGGAAGGCTGTAAAGTGCCTAGTCAGAAGATGAGGTGCTCTTCCTCCACTTTGCGTTGAGCTTCACTGGAACAATGCAGCAAGCCAAGGACAGACATGTGGGCATGAGAGCAGGGTGGAGTGTTGAAATGGCAAGCGACAGGGAGGTCTGGGTCATGCTTGCGGACAGACTGAAGGTGTTCTGCAAAGCAGTCACCCAGCCTGTGTTTGGTCTCTCCAATGTAGAGGAAACCACATCGGGAGCAGCGAAGCAGTCAACTAAATTGAGGGAAGTGCAAGTGAAATGCTGCTTCACTTGAAAGGAAAATGGAAAAATCAACAAGAAACAACCAAGAGCACAACTAGATAGGAAGAAGTACAGCGATGACCCTGGCTTCACTGGACCATGCACCATGGAAGAGCTGGAAACTGGTATATCTAGTCTAAAACACGGGAAAGCAATTGGTCTTGACAACATAACAACGGAGCAGATAAAGCATTTTGGACAGGAAGCAAAGAAGTGGCTCCTACAATTGTTCAACCACTGTCTGGCAACACACATGTTACCTAATATTTGGCAGAAGGCACATTTAATAGCATTATTAAAGCCCGGAAAAGATCCCTCAGATCCTAAGAGTTTTCGGCCAATTTCACTGCTTTGCCACACCAATAAGCTGTTTGAATGCCTGATACTCAATAGGATAGCACCAACTGTAGATGAGAAGATCATTCCAGAGCAAGCAGGTTTCCACCCTGGCAAATCAACAACAAGCCAACTGCTCAACCTCACACAACATATCGAAGATGGTTTTGAGCAAGGGATGATAACAGGTACTGTTTTTGTAGACCTGTCAGCAGCATATGATACAGTGAACCATAGACGTCTCCTCTGCAAGATCCTAGAGATGACAAAAGATATTCACTTTACAGAGCTGTTAGAAAGCATGCTTCAGAATCGCTGGTTCTATGTTGAACTAGGTGGGGAGTGCAGCATGTGGCGTATTCAGAAGAATGGTCTTCCTCAGGGAAGCGTGCTTACACCGCTGCTGTACAACATCTACAGGAATGACCAACCTACAGACGGTGTCACACGCCGTTTTATACATGCTGATGACTTATGTGTCACTGCCCAAAGCACTGATTTTAACACCGTGGAGAAAACGCTTTCTGAGGCCTTGGAGGGATTATCCTACTATGAAGAAAACCACCTTCGCGCAAACCCATCCTTTGATTGTTTGTGCATTCCACCTCAGAAACGGTGCAGCCAAACGCCACCTGGTGTGGAGCAACACTGAAGCATTGTGAGCACCCTATCTACTTAGGAGTCACCCTTGACAGATGCCTCACCTTCAAGAACCACATCGAAAAGACAAAGGCAAAAGTGAGCGCACAAAACAACATCCTGAATAAGCTCGCTAACACAAAATGGGGAGCAAGCTGGAAAACATTGCGAACCAGTGCACTTGCTCTTTGCTATTCCACTGCCAAATATGCTTGCCCTGCATGGGAAAGATCTACTCATGCTAAGAAGATGGATGCCATTCTGAATGCAAGCTGCTGACTTATCACAGGTTCTTTAAAACCAACAAACACCAACAGCCTATATACCCTGGCGGGTATCATTCCCCCTGATATAAGAAGAACGGTAGCCAGCAAGAAAGAGCGACTCCGTCAAACATCAGATGAGAGGCACCCTCTACATGGTCATACACCTCACCCAGCCGCCTAAAGTCAAGGGAGAGCTTCATGAACTGTGTTGTTCCATTACAATCAACCCCATCTGAAGCCCGCAACGCCTTGTGGAAAGACCAGCTCGCCAGTCTCGAACAACCCCCAGCGACGGAAATTCTACCGGATGAAAGCCTTCCCCCAAGA
Source organism: Cetorhinus maximus (assembly GCF_964194155.1). NCBI lineage: Eukaryota > Metazoa > Chordata > Chondrichthyes > Lamniformes > Cetorhinidae > Cetorhinus > Cetorhinus maximus. The sequence continues at coordinate 103,051,011 of NC_135891.1, read as the reverse complement.
GCTAATTGCAACTGGGCAACCTGGAAGTGCCTTAACAGACTTAGGACTGGTGTAGGTCGTTCAAAGACGTCACTAAGCAAATGGGGATATACAACCAGCCTGACAACTTGTGAATGTGGAACTGAGCCACAGACTATGCAACATCTTCTGCAATGCCTGTCGCTAGAGCAACCCTGCACTGTTGCAGATCTTGCCAAATTCAACAACAAGGAGCAAAAATGTGTCCAGTTCTGGCTGGGCCATGCATAGACTGTCCGTGGACACGATAAGAAGACTTGAAAGGAGTGTTTGGGCCCTTGGATGGTGAGGAGAGGAAGTGAAGGGGCAGGTGTTGCACCTTCTGCGGTTGCACGGGAAGGTGCCGTGGGAGGGGGTTGAGGTGTAGGTGGTGATGGAGGAGTGGACCAAGGTGTCCCGGAGGGAACGATCCCTGCGGAATTCCGCCGGGGTGGGTGAAGGGAAGATGTGTTTGGTGGTGGCATCATGCTGGAGTTGGCGGAAATGGTGGAGGATGATCCTTTGAATTCGGAGGCTAGAGGGGTGATAAGTGAGACAAGGGGGACCCTATTATGGTTCTGGGAGGGAGAGGAAGGTGTGAGGGCAGATGCGCGGGAGATGGGCCGGACACGGTTGAGGGCCCTGTCAACCACCGTGGGTGGAAAACCTCAGTTAAGGAAGAAGGAAGACACGTCAGAGGAACTGTTTTTGAAAGTGTCATCATCAGAACAGATGTGACGGAGGCGAAGGAACTGAGAGAATGGGATGGAGTCCTTACAGGAAGCGGGGTGTGAGGAGCTGTAGTCGAGGTAGCTGTGGGAGTCGGTAGGCTTGTAATGAATATTGGTGGACAGTCTATCACCAGAAATAGAGACAGAGAGGTCAAGGAAGGGATGGGAAATGTCAGAGATGGTCCATGTGAAAATGATGGAGGGGTGGAAATTGGAAGCAAAATTAATAAATTTTTCCAGGTCCAGACAAGAGCATGAAGCAGCACCGAAGCAATCATCGATGTACCGGAGAAAGAGTTGTGGGAGGGGGCCGGAGTAGGACTGGAACAAGGAATGTTCCACATACCCCATAAAGAGACAGGCATAGCTGGGGCCCATGTGGGTACCCATAGCCACACCTTTTATTTGGAGGAAGTGAGAGGAGTTAAAGGAGAAATTGTTCAGTGTGAGAACAAGTTCAGCCAGACGGAGGAGAGTAGTGGTGGATGGGGATTGTTCGGGCCTCTGTTCAAGGAAGAGGCGGAGAGCCATCAGACCATCCTGGTGGGGGATGGAGGTGTAGAGGGATTGGACGTCCATGGTGAAGAGGAGGCAGTTGGGGCCAGGGAACTGGAGATTGTTGATATGATGTAGGGTGTCAGAGGAATCATGGATGTAGGTGGGAAGGGACTGGACAAGGGGAGAGAAAATGGAGTCAAGATAGCAAGAAATGAGTTCTGTGGGGCAGGAATAGGCTGACATGATCAGTCTGCCGGGACAGTCCTGTTTGTGGATTTTGGATAGGAGGTAGAAGCGGGCCGTCCGAGGTTGGGAGGCTATCAGGTTGGAAGCTGTGGAAGGAAGATCTCCAGAGGAGATGAGGTCAGTAACAGTCCTGGAGACAATGGCTTGATGTTCAGTGGTGGGGTCATGGTCCAGGGGGAGGCAGGAGGAAGTGTCTGCGAGTTGACGCTCAGTCTCTATGAGGTAGAGGTCAGTGCGCCAGGCAACAACAGCATCACCCTAGTCAGCAGGTTTGATGACAATGTTGGGGTTGGACCTGAGAGAACGGAGTGCAGCAAGTTCAAAGAGAGACAGGTTAGAGTGGGTGAGAGGAGCAGAGAAATTGAGACGACTGATGTCACGCTGACAGTTCTCAATGAAAAGATCAAGAGAAGGTAAGAATCCAGAGGGAGGGGTCCAGGTGGAGGGAGAATATTGGAGGCGGGTAAAAGGATCCGTTGAACGTGGTGAGGACTCCTGCCCAAAGAAGTGAGCACGGAGACGAAGGTTTGATAATTGTGCAATGAGATTATGGTATTGGACTGTTCGTAAATCTTGTCATTTTATAATTTAATTCAGTTAGTTGTTTTGAGTTCTGTCGTGGTGCCCACTGTGCGATCTGTCCTCGGGTAACAAGCAGTGAAATTTGGCGTTTGGCAGTGACCTTGTGAAAGAATGGCAGAGTTGATCGCATCTTTTGTCAAGAATCTCCAGACTTCAATCGTGGAGGCATATGAGTAACTATGATCATTAGGACAAAGAGTGACTCTGCAAGCCCTTTTCTGAATATTTTCAATGCTTTTACATTGCTGCCTTGTGTTTCCGCTCAACCACACAGAGTGCCCCATATTCTAATATGAAGCAAATAAAAGATGTGAAAATGGTTGCAAGATTATCGCTTGAGAGGGAATGGCATTTCAACTTCTGAAACATATACACACAGTGTTAGCTCATTTAACAACAGAACTGATGTGTACACCCCATTTTAGATCTGCATGGATAAATAATATATACCCAACAGTTTGATGGTATTGTGATCAATTACAGCAGAATTGTATTCCACTGCAATCTGTAACCTCATGGCCTTTCTTGTTCTACCGTTACCATCAAGCCAGGGGTCAACCCTGGTTCAATAAGGGGTTTGGAAGAGCAGGTCAGGACCAGCACCAGGCGTACCTAAAAATGAGCTGCCGGATCTGTTCTGAATTTATTCCATTTTGCACAGTGGTCATGCCACAAAACACAATGGTGGGTGCCCTCAGTATTAATTATTGTTTTCTAACTTATTTACAGGATGTGGGCTTTGCTGGCTGGGCCAGCATTTATTGACCATCCCTAGTTGCCCTTGAGAAGGTGGTGGTGAGCTGCCTTCCTGAACCGCTGTAGTCCGCATGGTGTAGGTACACCCACAGTGCTGTTAGGAAGGGTGTTCCAGGATTTTGACAGTATGAAGACAGTTCACAAGGACTGCATAGTGGACATCTCAACAAGAGAAAATCTAACCACTTCCCCATGACATTAAAAGCCATAACCATTGTTGAATCCCACACTATGAAATTCCTGGGGATCACCACTGATCAGAAACTTAAGTGGACTAACCACATAAATGTTGCAGCTAGAAGAGTAGGTCAGAGATTTATTTTCTGATCCCCAAAGCCTGTCCACCATCTATAGGGCACGTCAGGAGTGTGATGAAATACTCTCCATTTTCCTTCTTCAGTCTGCATTTCCTATTGGTTTATCCTGTTTGAACTTTGTAGGACTAGAGGTTTAGAAATGGCATTTCTTTTAAAGCACAGTTACATGATTGGTGGATAAATCCTAAATTAGAATGCCAAGACTAATATGGTACAATAATAAGCAACAATAAATTAAACTTCATGTGCTGCCAAGGCTCTATAGCATGCTAGGTGAATCACAAAATTAAAAGTTTGACACCTGAATTATAGCCTCTATTTCCTTTGCAATATGTGCAATTCGTTTGATGCTTGCTTATATTTTGGAAATGTGTACAAATTTACTTTCCTGTTTGTGTGCACATAAATTGCACGTACACAATTTTGCAGACTCTAATTAAAATTAAGATTAAACTAATGCATTAACATTCAAATATATTAGAGCATTATCTACAAATACCGCTGTGTGGACTATGTTGAAAGGGGGAAAACTTCAAGTTAATGTGGAAGGAGCAAAACCCAAGTTCAGGAAAATGTATTAAAATAAAGAGGCTATGAGAATGACTGTAAAATGTTGAAGGAGAACCATTGGCCCTTTAAAAATAGATCAATAAAAAAGAGAACCACTCCAGGCAAGGGAAGCATAAAAAGAGATTGCTCCAATTTTATATCCGAAGTTAAAAGGAGCTGGAACAGTACAGGGAAAAGGCACAGTCACATTAATCAGGTACCAAGGAGAAATTGGCAAACCTAAGTGCTCACTCAAGGCCACAAGAGGTGGTCCAAGATTCCAGACACAATTAAAACTGAATGAGAAAGCACTATTCCTAAAATTCCCTGGCATCCTTGAGAAAGGGGTTTAACAACTATACAGAGTAAGATACCAATTCAGAATAGCACATTTAATAATGCTGAAATTCATTCATTGATGCTTCAGGCACCTCTTTAACAACTGAATCCATTAGCAATGAATCGAAAGTACCTTATCACGCAACCAGATTTATGGCAGTGACTACTCCATTAGTTTGGATTTCAATCAGCTGGCTAAATAGTTGAGCGGCCATCTTTAGTTGTAACCTAGTGTAGTTATCGACACCATCCAGCTCTAATCATTTTACTAAGTAATGCCAAAAACAACCATGTAAATGTGTTTATAGGCTTACAACTGCTTAGTGGCACCAATAATTGACTAAATTGTGTGTTTTTTTCATTCACTATTAGTGTTCATCTCTGTGTGAGACCCTTTTCATCAATGCAGTATGGTGTGAAAGAAAGGACATGATGGGCTGAATGGTCTCCTTTCAGCTGTAAATTTTTCTGTGTTTTGAACTAAATAAGTAGCCATACTACTGAAAGTACAAGTTTAATATACAGCCCCGGGTGCTTAATGTCTTTGTTATTTTAAAGTGAACCTTAATCAAGGTATCTTTATGCTATAAACATGAGAGGATAAGATGCCATATTAAATCAAATGTAAATTTATTTTACTTTGAATTACACAGCCCTTTGTTTTTGACCAAGAGTTATGGAGTGCCAGTCAAGGTTCAAAATGTTTTGACCTAATCAGGTGAGAATAAATACAACTAGAATTGAAGACTGAATGATTGGTCCAAAATCTAATTAAATTAACTTAAACTACCTGCTCTGAACAGAACCACAAAATTAATCTAACCTTGTGAACAATATTGCTAACTATATAGAGACAGAAGCATGAAATATTTATAGATTACTGAAATGAAGGAGCTGTGTTTTTCTGCTTTGATATTCTAATTACTTACATAATGAATTGTTGGCTTCATCAATTATCCCATTAAAATCATTTTCCCTATGAAGTGATAAATTTTGCTGATGTTGTGCTAACAACTTTTTTGCATACAGGTGGAGGTCGTTGCCTTAATTTTTTTTCTAAAAATGAATTAATTTTCTTCAGGAAGAGTGAGTTAAATGTTTGTCCTCGCTGATATTGGCATTATTTTTGGTGCAAGTGTAATGGCATTGCTGTTTAGTTCCTGGCACACAGTTTCCAACTCGTGGTCCGTGTCTCCTGCTGCACTAAAACAAGAATGTCAGAGAGAAAAAAAAGCAGATTAAACCTCAACGTGTTGTCTGTCCAGTGCAAACACTTCAACTTTGCTGCATTGTGCAGTTTCTCTCTCAAAACAAAAGAGAAAAAAATACTTGAATTTACATGGCGCATTTCACAATCACGGGATATCTCAAAAGCAGTTTACAGCCAATGAAGAACTTTTGTAACATAGGAAGTGTGGCAGCAAATTTGTGCGCAGCAAACTCCCACACAAAGCAATGTGATAATGACTAGACAATCTGCTTTGGTGATGTTGATTGAGGGAGAAATATTGGCCAGGGCGCCAGGGATAAGTCCCCCTGGTCTCCTTTGAAATTACGTCATGGGATCTTTTGCATTCACCCAAGCAGGTAGATGGGGTTTAAATTCTCATCCAAAAGACAGCCAGTGCTGCGCTGGAGCGTCAGCCTTAATTTTTGCGCTCAAACCCTGGAGCAGGACTTAAACCTCAAACCTTGTGAAACAGAGGTGAGTAAGTGGGCCGCAGCTTCATCACCATTTCCCACTCTGTAACTAGCAATGTTACGTGTCATGTTCCACTTGCATAAGCCAGGCCCATAATTTCCTCTTGTCAGAGTGGTGAATTGTAATCATTTCATTTAATATCCAAGTTTGACTTACCGCTATGTGATTTGAAATACATAGCAATTACTGGGCAATAAATTTACATCTTAAGGTTTATGTCTAGCAGCCTTAAAATAGGTTTCATAATCATTTTAAAAAAAGACATTTGGGGAAATAAAGTTCTTGTTTCAGGGAGATGCAGGTTCATTCAAAAAATAACATTTTGTAAATAAGAAAATTGTCAGTTTGATCTTGTCCTCAAATGGAAGTATGCTATAAGACAACTTAATAGTTTTCTTTTGTCCTGCATTGTTAAAAGTACCTTTGTGAAGGCACAATTAAATCTTCAGAACGCCAGCAGCCGTCCTTTGATTGAATAAATGCAGTGTAACTCAGCACTGTGAAACACTGAAGCAAACATAGATGTAAAGATGTCTGTTGTGTCGTAGTGAGTGAAATTGTCTCCTCAGAATAATTTCACCAGTGCTAATTTATTGGACTTCAGTGGGTATTTGCACTTTGATTGCAAACAAACTCCTGGAATGTAGTTCCTTAGCGCTATTTTCAGTATTCCAAAATAATAGGACTATACTTTGAGTTGTCATTGCTGTGATCTTACCTGGGGTGACAGAATTTTTAGCCTATTTCAGCTACTGACGTCTAGTAAAGGCTGAATGCCACCTCAAATTGTTAACCTGAAAATAAATAAATTCTGAGCCCCCTTATTTTAATATGGTCAATTTTGATGCTGGCATCCTGCCAAGTGAAAATAACACTCATCCTTTCTGGTGAAAGGCTACCGACCTGAAACATTAGCTCCTTTTCTCTCTCCATATCTGCTGCCTGGTCTGCTGAGTATTTCCAGCATTTTCCGCTGTTATTTAACAATCAGAATGCCAACTTGTGTTGCCAATTTTAATGTGACACAGCATTTTCTGAAATGGATTTACCAGCAGTGGCCATTTATTAGGGTTGGGCAAATGACTGAAAGATGCTCTGAGCAGCTCCAACTTGATGCTTTTAGTCGGGAAACCTGTTAGTTCCTTTTCAGTGTGATGAGCAAACTAAACAGAGACTCAAGCTGCTGCACCTCATCAAACAACATGATAATTTCTAATAAATAATTTGGTACATTTGGTATCTTGGCATTACTGTATCCTGGAACTACATAGTATCATGGATATTTATTACTAAGCTGATAAATAACTTTCTGTGTCATTCTGTGCATAGTGGTGATGTACGACTGTCAGGTTTGGGTGAGGTGTGGTTTTCAGCTTGTATGGTTGAGTGCAGAGAAGGCTATGTGGGAGATCCTGCCAAAAGGATGTGGTGTTCTTGTTACTTAAAAGCACAGTCACCAGTGCAGACCCTGGATTTCAATACCTGTGTTCTGTTTATGTTCTTGTTCATTAATGCCAAGATCCCTCTTCTAGGAGGCAAAAGCTGTGGTTTGAAGCTGTGGCTAACTATTTCAGTACTCTTTCATCATTGTGAGCAAAGGAAATGTCACGATATCCCACTACCACATGGATAGTTTCAAGCTTTGGAGCTTCAAAAATTATGGGCGGAATCTTGTGGAGGTGATGGGGGTGTCAGCCGCTGGTGAGAGAGTGAGCGAGAGCCCCACATCACCTCCTTTAGGGAAGGCTCACCACACCTTGTTCCGCTCAGGCACTTGGCAAGCCAGCAGCAGGCCTTGGCCCGAGATCAAGGGCTGACCAGAGAGGCGGTGGCTGCTGCCGATACGATACCCATCTGAGGCCCAGTATCATAGCTGAATCCCAGGCCACAGGTGAGTGATGGTGGGGGTGTGTGGAAGAGTAGTTGCGGGGTGCTGGGGATAGCAGCCAGGGCTCTTCCCGATGCTGGGTCCCTCGATCAGGCACTGAGTATCTTTGAACAAGGGACCCGCCAGAGAGCCCAAAAGCAACCCCACATAGGTTTGCTGGTCATGTTCCCCACATGGCAAGGCCTCCGGTTAATACTAGCAGCAGCAGAATGAGACCCTTAAGTGGGTATTAATTGCTTGTGGTTTAAAGTATAAGTTTCCTGCAATAATGGTGTTTAGTTAATAGCGTCAGTAACAATTTGTTCCGGTAACAATCTTAAAATGTGAAATCTTGCTGTGTCATTCTTTCAGCTGGTAACTGAAAGGTGTCTTTTCTTTAGAAGTTCTCGGTCACTCAGGAGATCATAACAATAGCAAACAACCAGGAAAATGCGCTGGAAGAGGTTTATATGAACACCAAGGTTGTTTGCAAAACCATGATCTATAAGCACTTTTCATAACTGTTAATGAACAATAATGATGAGTCAATGTGACCAAAGCTTAACTTGTTTGTTTTGCTTTGGAAGAAAGGTGCAAATTCTGGGCACATGTCACTTTGAGCACGGATCCACAGCTGAGGCGGCGGTGGAGGGGGGGCATTGTGAAACACCAGTTGTTGCATCACTGTAGAAAGAGCCCTGAACTAAACTACAAATTATTCAGAAACTTGAAACATTAGGAATAGTAACACTGAAATTGCAATTTTGCTATTAAATATTCCAGGTTTATGTTAGATGTGTTATTTTACTTTTAAAATGAAACATTTTAAGGAATTCATTTTCATAGCACTGTGAAATGTCAGAATGATATAATTGCCTGGATGGGGATATCGCAATATATTGAACAGTCAGCAGAACATAAGAAAATACGAAAATATGTATAATTTATCTACCATTGACCCTGGCCTGAATTTTTCAGTTGGCGTGAGGGAGCGGGCATGACACGCCGACACGTGAAAAAATGACACGTGATGTTTCGTTTTTGTATTTAAACGGCCTATTAAGGCCATTAAGGAAGTAGTTAATGTAATTGTTAATGCTGCCCGTCCAACCTTAAGGTTGTTGGGCAGGCAAAAAGGCCAAGCGGCCTTCACATAATTTTAGGAAACCTCATCCACAAGCGGGACGAGGTTTCCTAAAGCTTTTATTAGTGAAATAAAAATTTCTTCTGAAATATAAAAACATGCCCCATCTCATGTGACACAGTCACATGAGGGGACATGTTTAAATAAATTTTTAATCCATTTATTTAATATTTTCAATAGCATACGTGAGAGAGCGCTGGCCTTGACTCTCTCTCCTCCCCCCACCTGCACAGGTAGCGCTGAGCGCTATGGCTTGCGACTTATGCTGGGCGGGCCTTAATTGGCCCGCCCGCGTAAAATGGCGGCGCAGAGCCGATCGCGGGCGGCGATTGTCTCCATGACCGTCCCCACCCGCTCCGGCCAAGCCCACCCGTTGACTGAAAAATTCAGGCCCCTGAGTACAGATTGAGATTTGCAAGGAGGAGCCTACAGTCAAAGTGAGAAGAAATAATGATAAATATATACAATTTTGTTAGCCCACAGCTCAGGAGGGCACTGTGTGTGGTTTTTGGCACTTCATTATTGAAAGGGCATTAAAACCGTTGAATGCACCCAGCATAATTTCACCAAAGCGATACTAGAGATGGGAAACTAGTTATGGGGAGAGATTTGAGATCTGGGAGCATTTCCACTGCAGTAGAGGAGGTTTAATAGCGATTCCCAAAATTATGAAAGAATTTGATGGAGTGAATTGGGAAAAACTAGTCCACAATTGAATGTTAAAAAAGATATATGAATCAGTCTTTGGCTTGAGGAGTAGATGGCAAAACGTTGCAGCCATTAAGTTGGGCAGAACTGACTTTGGCAGTTGAGCAGTTGATCTGGAGATTCTTGGTTCTTCAGATTGACTGAAGGAATTGTCCTGTTTCCTTTTTGGTTGTGGCTTTGCTGACTTGCCTCCAGCCAGAGAGAGAGAGAGAGAGAGATAAGCTGCAGGGATGCCTAGTTGCTGTTCTCCTGTTGTGACTTTCATAGCACACACTGCCACAACAGAACTAGAACACACCGATCAGGTTTGCAGCTGTTTTTTTAACCCCTTTACTTGCGTATTCCTGGAAGGGAAAAACAAACATGTCTTTCGTCCAAATCTGCTTTCTTTGAACTCAGATCATGTCCACGTTCTGAGATATAACTCAACAGGAGATGGTTTCTGTGCAGGTGGTAATCAGCCTCCATTGTCTCCGCAACCACAGGAGGTTAAAGTTCAGTCTTTTGCATTGCATCGCTCCCTTTCAAATGTCTCTGTCTGACACCTTTTGACGCCTTTTTAGGTGTGACATTCCAGGGCCTCCCTGGACTCATCAGTCAAGTATAATCCACAAAGGAATTTTTCTGAAAGTGGTTACTTCACAGTCTCAGCCAGCTTTTGCTTGTATGTCCTTTTTAAAAAAAAACACATACCTTCCTCAAAAAAGTTCAATATGCCCATAGTTGATGTTCAGTTCAAGTTCAATTTGGGCTGTGATCTGCTATCATGACAAGGTTAGGATCAATGTCTTTTACACAGAGGGTTATTGGACCATGTCATCCTGTGACAAGGAGCAGTTGAGGCAGACTCCATTGTATGTTTTAAAGGAAACTTGTATAAATATTTGAAACTGGGCTAGGTGGTGAGACTGGGCCAACTGTATTTGTTCTGGATTGGTTGAGCAATGAGCCAGCACAGACATGATGTGCCGAGAGTTCTCTTTGCTACTTCTCTTGCCATTTTATACAATTTGTCAGCCTATTTAAGGGGTTAGCAATTCTGCTGAAGGAGACATAAAAAATGGCATTTCGCAGAGTTAGACACTCAGCTATTAATATGGTGAACAGTAATTTTGAGACTTGAACCTTCAGGGTTAGCTGAGCCTTGCTAATTTGGTACTCATGCACTCTTGTTCTTATTTATAGACCAAATGAAGTAACTTGTTTTCATCAAGTTATCCATGCTTCTCATTAAAAAGCCAGAATCATAAACCCTCTCAACTCTCCTTCAGTTTTTTGAGTTTCTCTTGCCTTGGAGCCCTCATTTCCAGAACGGTCTTAATTGTTCCTCTCTGAATTCTGAAATGCATTTAACATATCGGTGCCTTTTTAAGGGTTGGTTAATTGGCATCCTTCCATCTGCGAGAGACGATGCCTCAGATCTTTGGTGAGATCAGATAAGATCATCTGCAGCTCTTTCTTCAATGGCTGAACATGCTGATTCTAGAAAGGCAAAGTCTGCCACCGGTGCCACACTTTTGAAGGTGTCCCTTGTGTGGGATGATCTGTGTTTGCGCCTTGTTTGCAGGGGTGGTATCTGTTTGGAGCTTATGAAACCACATGCCATTGTGGTGGTGGTGAATTCATGCCTGCAGCTGGTATTGCCACTTGTATTGATTGTCAGCTAGAGATTCTCACTTCTCGTGATTGTTATTGAGGGCTTTTATGTCTCTTCTGACAGCACCTTTGAATCAGAGTTTTGGGAGCCCGACCGGTCTCTTGATATGGGCTACCTCCCTGTACAGCTTAGTGGCCATCTTCCATCCTGTACACATGCCCAGGCCTGTGAAGTTTTCTTTGCTTGATTAATGCTAGCATGCTTGGCATGTTTGTCCTAGAGGGTAGCTTAATTGGTGACTTTGTCTTTCCGTGTGATGCCAAAGATGCACTGTAGATGCTGGAAAATTAAGTTATTGAGCCTTTGCCCTTGGTGGGTTTAAGTTGTCCAGCCTTCACTGCCATACAGCAATGTGCTGAGGATGTAGGCCTTGTCGATAAGCGTCTTAGTCCTGCAGTTCAGTTTGTTGTTTTTCCATGCCTATTTTGTTAGTCAGCCAAAGTTGGGGATGTCTTTCCAATGCATGAGCATAGCCCTTTGTTAAGAGACAGGTTGTCTGTCACCATAGATCCAGGGTAGCAGAATTTGCTGATTACCTCGATTCCGAGGGACAGCCGCCACCGACGTGTTGTTGAATAGATCACAGGCGGAGACTCAACATCCCGTCCCATAAATACAATTTTCTTGACGCTGATGGTGAGAAGGAACATTTCATAGGCGTGGGAAAGATGATCCATGAGCCTTTGGAGCTGGTCTTTCTATCTGGGCAATTACTGCAACACCCTTAAATACAGAAGTTCTCTGATCAGGACTTGCCACACTTTTCTCTTGGTTTTCATTCTTGATCGCTTGAGGAGCTTCCTACCCGATCGTCTGTGCAGGTGCACTCCTTCCATGGAGGGAAACCATGGGTCAGAAGGGCAGAGAAAAACATGCCAGATTAGGGGCTAAGATGCAGTCCTGTTTCATGCATTCTTCAACTCAAAACTGTCAGAGTTGGAGCCATCGAACTGAATGATGCCGTGTGTGTAATCATGGAAGGACCATATGAGACTGCAAGGCTTGGGAGGACGGCCAATGTTCTCGAGTACCGGGTAGAGGCCTGTTCTGAACATGTGTTTATCAGATCCACAAGAGCAGGATAGAGTGGTGTTTGCCACTTTTGTCACTTATCTTGAAGCTGACATAGGGAGAAGATCATGTCTACTGTGGCTCTGCCTGTTCTGTAGCCTCATTGTTTCTCTAGTCAATTGAATATCATTAGAATGACTATGGCAAAGGCCTCCCCAGTGGCGCTGAGGAATGAGATGCTCTGGCAGCTGTTGCAATCCCCTCCACTGCCATGTATAATGTTGTGATGTTTGTGCCACACATATTCTGTGGGTTGGAGCCTTCCCTCCAGCAGAGGAGGAGGACGTTGTGGGGTTATGGCAGCAAGTGAGATTTCCATATTGGAGTAGTTCGGTGGTACCCAATCCTTTCCAGGTGCTTTCCTTGCTGTTAGGGAGTCAATGGCCTTTTCAAATTCAAGTAATGAGGGTTCTGCATCAAACTCGTATGTGACAGGTAGCTGAAGAAGATCATTGAGCACAGGCAGCGAGATATCTATCTCACGGGAGTAAAGCTTGGAGTAATGATCTATCCAGCGGGCCATCAGTGGATACTCCCCAGTTTGCAGGTTTCAAAGAAGCAATTTTTGGTGATGGTGGGGCCAAGTGCTCTTTTGTCACTGTCATTCATAGCATGAATGTTACCATTATCACTAGCAGTTTGCATTTCTCCGCATAGACTGGTCCAATACTGGTAGGCACAGTACCTTGCTGTTTTCTAGCATGAGACTGTCAATTAGAAGGCGAGTTGTAAGCCAGGTGAGCTGTGCTCTTTGCTTCAATGACAGGAGTCATATTTTAAAGGATACGTCTCCAGATTTGCGCACAACACTTTAAATGGCGTCAGTATAAAGGGCTTTGAGTTTCCATAGGAACTAGTGTTATTTTCTCTGGCAGAAAAACAAGCATACCCACTTCTACCTTAGGCCATGTGCTGCTAAAACCTTCATCCAACCTTTCCTCATCTCTAAACTTAAGTATTCGAATATTTTCCTGAACAGCCTCCCATCCTCTGCCCTCAGGAAACTGCACTTGATCCAAAACTCTGCTATCTGTATCCTTTCACCCATTAAGTCTCAACTACTCACCACTCCAGGCCTTGCTGACCCACATTGTTCCTGTTGGACTCGCACCACCTCCTTTGGCTTGGGTCAATTTTTGAATCCTTGAAGCAGCTCGGAATATTTTTTGATATTAAAGGTGACATGTAAATGCAAACTGTTCTTTCATATTCTGCAATTCATGCTTTTACATATGACACCTGAAAAGAAGGACGAGTGGGTTTCTTGAGTGCAGGGGATTGTGAAGAGTGCAAGGCACCATTTTCTCCTTTTTGAAATGAAAAACACAAACTGGCAGGTGGAATCTTGCAATGCTGTGAAGCAGAGCCCTCCCCACCACACCACCACCACGCTCCCACCCCACTCCCCCCTCAACCCACCCACCCACCATTTTGGCCCAGTTTGTGACTATGTGTCACCTGTAGTATGAGGGTGTTTGGCATAGCAAGGATTAATGTGGGACTGGAGAACAGTACCGCCCACAATATGATGTAGAGAGACACATGACAGTAGACAAGAGACAGAGTTGTATGGGAAGGCTCGAGTAGAAGTCAGCATGAAGTTAGCTCCTAATTTGATCGACACTTTGTACATATGTAAATAATTATGTGTTACCAATAAACACGACTGTTCAACGTTACAAGCTTCTGAACCTCTTTGAGAGACCTACTGAACAAACCCTTGCAACATCGCCGGGGCAGAATCTTCTGGTCGGTGTGTGGGGGTAGGCCTGACCTGCGCCATGCCTCAGGGAGATTTCTGCGCTCTTTCCTGTGCATGCGCACGAAAGAGTGCAGGTCCCGACTCTCCCTCCACCACTCGCCCGCACAGATAGCGCTGAGCGCTACCGGGCACGTGTCACGCTGGGCGGGCCTTAATTGGCCCGCCCACGTAAAATGGCAGCGTGGAGCCGATCACAGGCAGCGATCAGCACAGCGCCCGCCCACGCCCGCTCCTGACCAGCCCGCCCGACGGGGAGAAAATTCTCCCCCAGGTAATTTAACTCATCTGTCATCAAGTTACAGGTTAAACTAAATATGCCTTAATTATACAGATGAATCATGCACAAAAGCATGCCCTGAGAGAATATGGTAATATAGTGGTAATCACTGGACCATTGCTGCTGGTGGAATTTAAATTCAATTCATTAATAATTTTGGAATTGAAAACTAGCCTCAGTAATGGTGACTGTGAAACTACCACTGATTGTCATAAAACCCCATCTAGTCCAATAATATATTTTAAGGAAGGCAATCTGCCATCCTTAGCTGGTCTGGCTAAATGTGACTCCAGATCCACAGCAATGCGGTTGACTCTTAACTGCCCTCTGAAATTGCCTAGCTACTCAGTTCAAGGGCAATTAGTGATGGGGAACAAATGCTGGCATTGCCTGTGACACCCACATCCCATGAAAGAATACATTTAAAAAAAAAACTTGGTGCAAAACTTAATTTAGGCTTATTTTAGTTACATTATTCAATAGCATGTAGTATTCCTGAATAATTAACAGCACTAAATGCAATACTACTAAAGTGCTTTTAATATCACACTATCAATGAGACAGGCTTAATTAAATACCTCACAGTAAAAGATCATAGGAACATAGAACAGGAGTAGGGCATTCAGCCTATCGAGCCTGCTCCACCATTCAATTTGATCAGGGCTGATCATGTACTTCAATGCCACTTTCCCGTACTATCTCCATATCCTTTGATGTCATTGGTCTCCAGAAATCTATCTATCGATTTCGGTCCTGAATATGCACAATGATTGAGCTTCCACAGCTCTCTGGGGGTAGAGATCCTCTAGGTAAAAGTGATCATAACATGATCGAACTTCACATTCAGTTTGTGAGTGAGAAATGCGGGTCTACGACTAGTGTCTTAAACTTAAATAAAGGCAATTACAAGGGTATAAAGACAGATTTGGCTAAAGTGGACTGGGTAAATAGGTCAAAAGGGAAGATAGTAGAGAAGCAGTGGCAGACATTTAAGGAGATATTTAACTCTCAATAAATTGTGAAGATAGAAGTTGTCTTTTTTAATATTTTGGGGAATATGGTGGTATTCTGTAAAGAAGTCTATGTGTGTGTCCATGATTAATTAAACTGGGGGAAGGTTAGTCTTTGGGAACTGAGAGATGAATGGTAAAGAGCTAGATGCACGCATTTGTAATGAAAGGCTATGGTGAAGTTAAATGTACAAGTAAATAGGTTGGTTTTTAAAATATGCATTAAGTGATAGGCAAGGGCTTGACTTTTCAGTTGTTAAATTTCAAAGGGAGCTTAAGGAGCTTTTACAACTTGCAATGGTTTCATAAATAAATAAGGGAAAGCTATTCAATTTTATTTGACCTGAAGGTAATAGGAACACATGAAAGATTTTTATATTTTGGAAATGTTGGGTTCAAAGAGGTGCTTAGGACAATAGAGTCTAAGATAAAAGGGAAGGTGTCCTGAGACCAGCTCTGTGCTAAGAATAGTTGTGAGTTGTGAGCAGCCGTCCAGTTTCAAGCCAAAGAAGTCTTTGTTTTCAGAGAGCAGTCTGTTCCCAAACCTTTCTTTTGGATTTCCACAGCAGAGTGGAAGAGAGTGAGAAGTTGTGTGGTATACCTTTACTAAAGCAACGGCCTTGGGGTAATAGTGTTAGATTTTTATGGTTAAAATTCTGTAAGGGAGATGTTGCCAAGTTGTTTACTTGTGTGTTCTGACCAAGTGGGATTTTTTTTTTTTTGGAATGCTCGCAAGGCTGTTTTAACTGTGTAATTTTAATCTTGTGTGCTTAAGTTTTTTTTCTTGTTAATAAATCCTTTAATTTTAAAATCCTAAAAGTGTTACTGGGATTTTATGCTTCTGGGATCAATAGTTTTCTCCTCATTTTCAAAATACAAAAAAAAAGGTTATGATCAGTAAGACAAGTTTCCCTCTGGGATTTGGCTTGCGCAGCAAATAACATCAGCTGCGGTCATAACAGAATATATATTCCATTGAGGAAGAAAGACTCTACCCAAAGAATGCACCATCTGTGACTAACTAAGGAAGTTAAGGGTGACATCAAATTGAAAGGAAAGGCTGTGAAGATTAGTGGTGGGCCAAAAGGTTGAGAAAATTTTAGAAACCAGCAAAGGATTACTAAAAACTAATAAAGAGGGAGAAATTGGAGTATGAGAGAAAACTAGCAAGAAATATAAAAACAGACAATAAAACCTTCTATAATTATATAAAAAGGAAAAGAGTAGCTAAAGTGAATATTGGTTCCTTAGAGGGTGAAACTGAGGAATTAATAATGGGAAACAAGGAAATGGCAGAGGTTTTGAATAAGTATTTGTTTCCATCTGAACAGTAGAAGACACAAAACGCATCCCATGAGTAGTAGAAAATCAAAAGTAAAAAGGGAGGGAAGAGCTTAATTGCTATCACTATAATAAAAATAATGGAAAACTAATAGAGCTTAAGGCCGACAGGTGGCTGCAGAGATAGTGGATGCACTGGTTGTAATATTCCAAAATACCCTGAAGGAAAGGTCCCAGTGGATTGAAAAACTGCAAGTGTGACACCTGTATTTAAGAAAGGTGGGGAGACAGAAACATACAAACATACAATCAAAGAGCAGGAGTAGGCTATTCAGCCCCTCGAGCCTGTTCCGCCATTTAATAAGATCATGGCTGATCTGATAGTAACCTGAAATCTGAATCCCACCTACTGCTGATAACCCATCACCCCCTTGCTTACCAAGAATCTATCCACCTCTGCCTCAAAAATATTCAAAGACTGCTTCCACCACCTTTTCAGAAAGAGAGTTCCAAGGACTCATGACCCTCTGAGTGAAAATATTTTGCCTCATCTCTGTTTTAAATGGGTGACCCCTTATTTTTAAACAGTGACCCCTAGTTCTAGATTCTCCCACAAGAGGAAACATCCTCTCCACATCCACCATCTCAAGACCCCTCAGGATCTTATATGTTTCAATCAAGATGCCTCTTACTCTTCTAAACTCCAGCGGATACAAGCTAGCCTGTCCAACCTTTCCTCATAAGACCCATTCCAGGTATTAGTCTGGTAAACCTTCTCTGAGCTGCTTCCAATGCATTTACATCCTTCCTTAAATAAGGTGATCAATACTGTACACACTACTCCAAATGTGGTCTCACCAATGCCCTGTACAACTAGCATAACCTCCCTACTTTTGTATTCAATTCCTCTCGCAATAAATGATAACACTCTATTAGCTTTCCTAATTACTCGCTGTACCTGCATAGTAACCTTTTACAATTCAGCACAAAACAATAGGCCAGTTAGCATAACATCTGTCATTGGGAAAATGCTAGAATCCATTCTTAAAGTGTAGTAGCAGGATATTTAGAAAATCATAATATTGCTAAAAAGAGAGACATGTTGCTGAAGCTTTTTAATAATAAACATGTTTATAAAGTCATAATAATATTAAGCAGCATCAGCATGGTTTTGTGAAAAGGAAATTGTGTTTGACAAATTTATTAGAGTTCTTTGAGGAAGTAACAAGCAGGGTGGATGAAGGGGAACCAACAGATGTAGTGTATTTTTGGCTATTCCTGACTAACAAGGGAATCAAAGGTTATCAAGGGTAGGTGGAATGTGGAGTTAAGGCCACAATCAGATCAGCCATGATCTTATTGAATGATGGAACATGCTCGAGGGGCCGAATGGCCTAAGCTTGCTCCTAATCCATATGTTTGTGTGTTCGTATTTGGATTTCCAAAAGGCATTTGATAAGGTGCTACGTAAAAGGTTACATGGTGTTGGGGGATAATATATTAACATGGATAGACGACTTGCTAACCATCAGGAAACAGAGAGTCAACATAAATGGGTCAATTTCAGGATGACAAACTGTAACTAATGAAATGCCATAGTGCTTCACCTGTTTAGAACCTGTATTAATTACTTGGATGAAGGGACCGAGTGTATTGTAGCCAAATTTGCTGACGATATGAAGGTAGGTGGGAAAGCAAGTTGTGAGGAGGATACAAAGGATATTAAATAGGTTAAGTGAGCGGGCACAAATTTGGCAGACCATTTGGCAGCATAATGTGAGAAAATGTGTGGTTGTCCACTTTGGCAGGAAGAATAGAAAAACAGCAATGGAGAGAGACTGCAGAATGCTGCGGTATAGAGAGATCTGTGTCCTTGTGCATGAATCACAATAAGTCAGCAGGCATGTGCAACAAATGATTAGGAAGGCAAACTGAATGTTGGTCTTTATTGCAAGGGGGATAGGGTATAAAAATAGAGAAGTCCTACTATGATAGTACAGGGCACTGGTGAGACCTAGACACAGTTTTGGTCATCTTACTTAAGGAGGGACACACTTCCATTGGAAATAGTTCAGTGAAGGTTCACTGGGCTGTTTCCTGGGATGAAGTGTTTTTCTTCTGAGGAAAAATTAAGCAGGTTGGGCCGATACTCATTGGAGTTTAGAAGAATGAG
Source organism: Cetorhinus maximus (assembly GCF_964194155.1). Classification (NCBI taxonomy): domain Eukaryota; kingdom Metazoa; phylum Chordata; class Chondrichthyes; order Lamniformes; family Cetorhinidae; genus Cetorhinus; species Cetorhinus maximus. The sequence goes on along the minus strand of NC_135891.1, from coordinate 103,032,344 downwards.
AGGTGGTCTTATTGAAAATGCAATGTTCTGAGGGGGCTTGAGAGGGTAGACGTTTGGATATTTCCTCTCCTTGGGGAATCTAAAAATAGGGGGCACAGTTTCAAAACGAGGATGGAGATGAGGATAAATTTATTCTTTTAGATGGTCGTTAGTGATTGGAATTCTTTTCTTCAGAGAGCAGTGGAGGCTGTGTCAAGGCAGAGTTAGATAGATTTTTGAATGGCAAGGCAATCAATCAAGGCTTATGTGGAGGCAGATAGGAAAGTGAAGTTAAGGCCACAATCATATCAGTCATGATGAATGCAGACTCAAGGTGCTGAATAGTCTCCTGCTGCTCCTATTTCTTATGTTCTTATGTTCAACGTTTAATTAATTAATGCATGGCTAGAGATGGACCATATCCATTGCATCTTTTTAATTCTTGTACATTTTGTCACCACATTTGTCTCAATTTTTATGTCTTACACAAAATTACTCTTTCAGGTACCATTAAATAAAACAGAGCTTACCATTTTATGTTTATTCTTTCATAGAATGTGAGCATCACTATCAAGGCTAACATGTATTGCCCATCCCTAATTGCTCTTGTGAAGATGGTGGTGAGCCACCTTCTTGAACCACTGCAGTCCATGTGATGTACCATAAATCATGATGTATATGTCAATTTGGCGTATAGGATGACCCCATATTTCGAGCCCCATAATTCATGATTTTGCATATGCTCATAATATATGTCGATTCCTCCTTTGAGGCACGAAATGCTATACTCACATTAGCAGTCAGCCTCAATCTTTAACCCCATAAATGCATGTTTTACTTACTGGTACCTTGTAACAGGGCACAAGGAATTAAACAGGTGATATGGTCTGTGTTGCGAAGATGCGGGAGAGTTTAAGACACACCCATTACTGTACTCCAAAGTTACCCCCATTATTTCAAATTTCTTCACTTTTATGAGATTCACCAATGCTTCACTTTACAACAACTTGCCACTCGACACATTCTTAAGGTCAATTAATCTTGCTTCTAACAAACTGCTACACAGCCCCATTAAAATTATGAATCTAATTTAGCCTGACATTTTATTCAATTCCCTTGTGTACCTGTTCAAAATGGCAACCGCCTACACCCATGCCAGTGGTTCACTTTTATACTCAGCATATAAGTCAATCTCCATTTTTGGAGGTATTTATCGAGGCTTCAAAGGTTGATTTATGTGGCAATATCCACAGTATGCAGACCCACATGGTTATGGATGGAATTACAGGATTTTGACCTACTCACAGTGAAGTAATGGCAATATAGTTCCAATTCAGGATGGTGTGTGGCTTGGAGGGGAGCTTGCAGATGGTGGTGTTCCCAGGCATCTCCTGCCCTTGTTCTTCTAGGTGGTAGAGGTCACTGGTTTGGTTGGTGTTGTTGAAGAAGCCTTGGCGAGCTGCAGCAATGTATCTTGTAGATGGCACACACAGCTATGTGTCAACGGTGAAGGGAATGAATATTTAAGGTAATGGATGTTGATCAAACGGGCTTCTTTGCCCTGACTTTCATGCTTATCATGGAGTGGGAAGGAAAAGACAAAACAGAAACTACTTCCAATGTTTTCCTAGATGCAGATGTTAATGAAAATATAAATAACCAGTTATAAAAGCCAAGCTCGTGACCAGAGGGAAGTGACATCGATGCTGTCTCTGAGACCTTCCAATACAGTGGATCATCAAACCCTTTATAGTTAGGAATTTCTAAATCTTCAAATTGGACTTTGCCCATTACCACTTTTTCAACCTGAACAAAATAGGGCACTATCAGTGTCATGGGCCTGCTTCACTCCATTAACTTACATTCAGGAGTTAAAGTAATATTCTCGAAAGGCACTGCAGGAATTGTATATAACAGCTTGCAGTAGATTCAGAGTCATTATAGGATGCTGCGAGATTTAATTTCTTTCTTTCTAAGAAACTCTATCCATGCTCTTCTGCAGGTTCATCCTCCAACCTTCCGATACCTTCCGTCAAGTTTGTGCTCAAGCACATTTTAAAAGTTGCAAAGTATGTCAGCCTCTCTCTGCCTCCCTCTCTCGCTAGTGTTTATTTTGGTATCTTGTGAAAAAGTATGTCACAGTGATATCTTAATAAATGATGGTTCCTCCCTTGGCTAGGATCCATAAACAAAAGTTGTACCCTAACAGATAATGTTGTGAGGATGGTACAATATATTTTATGAGGCAGGAAGGCAAAATATCATTGTACTTTATTTCTGATACAGTATTTCTGCATGTTTACTTACCTGTGATTTTCTTTGTTCTTTCTATTATCTATCGCTTTTAACTGTATCCTGTTTTATTTAGCAATAATAGCTACTAATCCCAAACAGATAGCATAAACATTAACACTGGTGGTGCAAAACTGGAAGGTTTGCAGGTACTTAACCGATGTAACAGTACTGCAGCTACGACATGAAGACTCTTAATTCCCACTTAATTCTGTAGTTCTCCACAAACGTTGACTGCACCGCTTTTGGAACAGGTACACAAGGGAATTGAATAAAATGTCAGGCTAAATTAGATTCATAATTTTAATGGGGCTGTGTAGCAGTTTGTTAGAAGCAAGATTAATTTACCTTAAGAATGTGTCGAGTGGCAAGTTGTTGTAAAGTGGAGTATTGGTGAATCTCATGAAAGTGAAGAGATTTGAAATAATGGGGGTAACTTTGGGGTGGTAAACTGGTGGAATGAATCAATGTGCATGTGAATGAAAATTGGGTCAGTTCTATAATAGATGGACAATCCGTTCCACCAGTTTACTGCCCCACAGGTGAAGGTGAAGTTAACTGCATTACTTCAGAAAACGTGTGTTGCAAATATTTAGTTTGATAGGAAATAGGACAGACAAGTTGTTGTCAAGATTAAATTAATATTTTGCAAATGAACAAACAACTATCATCGGTCATTATAACTCATAAAGGACATTTCATCCAATTAACTATTTTAAAGAGAAAGCATTTTTACTGCAGTACTTATCCTTCAGGGACCTTGTTCCTGCAGATGACTGTTTTAAGCGTTCTACTTTCTTCTTTGTGGTACTGAGGGAAAGTATAAACGTCAAGAAATGCGCAGAAAACATCACTTTACAGCAGAAACTTTCACAAAATGCAACTTAAAATGTATCTTTCACCCCCACCCCCTCCCTCTTTTTTTCCCTCGGTGTATATAGAATCAATGAGGGATAGGGGGATACGTTAATTCAGGATTTCTGATAGCTATGGAAACCCAGAGCATCCATGTTTGAATTCCAGCCATTTAATACCCAACCAGCTATTCCCTAACCTGTATTGTCCATTCAAGTAATAATAAATATCATACTAGGGTTTCCAACCCTCCAGGATTGGCCTGGAGTCTCCATGAATTGAAGATCAATCTCCGGCACATTGCTACGTGCAATCCTGGAGAAAAATCACCAGGACATTAAAAAAGATAGTTTGTTTTTTAAGTTTTCTTTGAACATTTCCTTTCACCAGATGTAGAAGTAGGGTGGGGAAGGCTGTTTGGCTAAGAGTCAAGCATCATCCAATTGGGTAATGAGTCTTTTTGCTTTCTAATTGGTGTAGGAAGGCAGCCCTTCACAAGGATAGATGTGCTGGCCGACTAATGGCTGGAGCATGAGGGCAAGTCATGCGATGAAACCTCAAGGAATACATTTAATCACTGTTGGCAACCCTAAATCACACTGGTAGGAAATTGGCACATTGCCATTGCAGCTCAGTAATGTTAAATGATTATTGTATAAACACCATCATATTGGAGAATTTTTAAAAACTCTAAACTCAGAAAAAGGGATTCTGTGTATTTACTTGTGCTTCTTTTTCCCTTCTGGTCCCTAAAATTGAACCCAGGATTTCAATCACTCCATTAATAGTTGACAATTAACCAGATCCTTTCTGTAATAGATCTGGCTGTAAGTTCTTTGGACTTTTTGAATGCCTTGTTACACAAACTGAGTTATCGAACTCGAGGTTGGGACTACTGTCACGATTACCCCAAATTTCCACAATAGTTATTGAACAGTTTCAAAATTCCTGCGGTAGAGTTTCCACTTCAGGTGCAATCAGTGGTCTGGGTGCAAATTACATGCAAAATTGCGCTCAGTTTGAGAAGCAGTTTTCTTCTCAAGTTTCCACTCAAACCGATGTGCATAGCGCCAAACGCAAAATCTGCCATAAACCAGCACAATGAGGAAGCACTTTAGAACAGAATTTTTAACAATAATTTTGTTTTAAAACTTTTCCTTGGTACATTTAAGAGTGATAACTTGGTGCAGTTTGCTTTATCCAACTTAACATGGGTTTATCTCAAAAACAAGCATTGAGTAGCTAGACCATCACCTGTGAATAACCTGATTTTAAATAACTGAAAAGGACTTTGAATACTATGTACAGTAGAACCATTTGCTGGTTAGAATGGTGTATAGTAGTTAGTTTCTTAATAAATTTTTAAAAAAAGCTTTTGAAACATACTTACTCGTGTCCTTGCGCCAAAAAGAACTGATTTAACTTTTAAAGTCTCCTCAAAGGCCCAAAAATGTACGCAATGTGTACAAATTCGCAATGGCGATTAGTTGGATTTTTGGTTAGTTTTGTGAGCAGGGCCAGCTTTTACTGCGATGTTTTGAAATTAGCCCAAGGGTTGGGAAATTCCATTTGCACTGTATGCAATTTGCCCTTGAAATTCCATGACCTTTTGCACTGGTTTGGCTGATTTTAGGTGAATTGCGCTGAAAAAAAACAGCTCAACTTAGCGGAAACTCCAGGCCCTGAATAGGACCATAGATTGACCTTAACCAATCACTGGTGTCCATATTGAAGGGTGTAAAGGAGCAGACGTAGCACCACAGTGCTTGGTGCTCGACTCCACCACTGAATGACAGCAAACTGGTTCATGCATGATTCCCCTTATTATGGCCTGGAAATTTGGGCGCTGCCATTTCTAGATGCACAGGAGATTCATGGCACATTCCCTACATCTGAATTGTGAGGCCTGAGATATCCGAGAGAATTGGGCCCATGGCCTTACTTTGCCAGCAAACAGCCTGGAATAGCCTGGGAAGCTATTGAAAATCTGGTTACTGTGGTGGCTTTCAGGTAAATGAGGGCGGGTGACAATCAGGAAGGGCGGGTGATTGAGTTGGGAGGTAGCAATGGCTGGGTAGTGGGGGGAGGGAGAAGACTTTTGGTCGCTGGGGAAGGGCTAAGTGACCCAAGTTCTCTGTGGTGTTGGGAGGAGCCCTCCTGCACTGCCAGCTAACTACCTTGTATAAGCTTGCTTTGTTGGCTGACCAAGGACCACCTGTTCGTCTACATGTAGGTCTAGTTTTCCTGAGCACAGCCACTTGTCCCAGTTGTCTCAGGGCAAACCAACCTTGCAGTGGTTAGGCCCCTAAAGTTGTTAGGCCCTTAATCTTCATATTCTAGGGAAATAAAATCACTTTTTTTACATTGACACTGTACGCCTATTTTTTAGCCATTGCCAATATGGTGTGCGGAGAACTTCTGGCATGTGAGGTGAAATGCCTTTACACATAACTCTTGGAGGCTTAAGAGGCCATCTAGTGCCTGGAAAATGGTTGCTGTGGGGCTGAATTTCTAAGCCCAAAAGTTTCAAATTCTCAGCTGTAGATTTGGGGAAGATGCTGACCAGAGGACACAGAGAGGAAGGGAAGATCAGAAGACAAGTTATATTAGGGTTCTTCATACACTGCCTCTCTGAATCAAAGGCAACATACATTGCACCCTGGAGAAAGGTTAAATATTCAACTTCTCGGCGATAGTGCTGTGCAATGTGAAAAATAAAATCAACTAAAAAGTGACTCACGTATGAGTGTACATGCATAAGCTTGAAAAAGCTTTTAATGTCTTAACATGTTGCAGATATTGATATGAAAAAAAGAAAAAAATGTTTTAAACTTGCATTATTTTTCAAATTTACTATGGTCAATATGCCCTAATGTCTTCCTTTTATTTTGTAATTAATTTAATGGGATTGTGTTAACTTTCTAAGGTATTTGGTCATGTAACTATTTCTGTATTAACGTGAAGATATCTTTCATTTTGGAATCAAAGCAAGTTGAATGACCTAGTTCCATAATAGAAAGAGGACAAAAGTTTCTTGTATAATAAAAAGTATTGCGGTATTTCCAGCTAGGTTTCCCATTAAAGGATATTGGTTGAGTTGTGTATAAAACAATTGGAAAACTGACAGCAAGATTCACATGATTTTCCAATATCCTCCCAATCCAAGGGGGGAGTTTTAATCTGGTGGATTAAAACGTGCAAGTGAGGTTAAAACCGTCAAAAATACCAGTGCATTGGGAAATCAGCTTCAGCTCACCAACTTTCGAGGATTAACTAAAATGCAAACCCCTTGGGAGAGGCGATTTGCGTATTAATATATGCTAATTGCTCAATTAGAACAATATTTCAAACTCCCTTTCACATTTAGCGTTTCAGCCACAGGTTTTCCAGATTCCTGAAAGTTGTTGGCGAAGGCAAGATGGGTCCAGAGCGGCAATTGAGGGGGCTGAAGCACACTCACAGAAACACTGCAATGAATACTCAGCGCTCGCTGCTGCTTTCTTACCTGCTCATGGGAAAGGGTGCTTCTGCTAAGTATAACTTTTTAAACTTTGGAGGCTTTTCTCAATCATTTCAGGATGGGTGGCACTTTGGCTGCCTTAGATTGAACCACAGGTGAGGAGCAACATGAACATAATTAAACATTAAGCACCAGCACCAGCCCAGCCTACTGTTCAGAGACATGCAGCCAGTCAGCAGAGAAGGGGAGCAGAGAGGGGAACAACGTTCAGGAGATACTGTAGAGTAATGGGTTAATGGGAATGCTAATGAGAGACCATGATGATATTAATGATGTAAGAGTGACATCAGTAGTCAGCTGAGGGGGGATGGTATGTAGTAATCAGTAGAAGGTTTCTTGCCTATGTTTGACCTGATGCCATGAGATGCAGTTTGATAGGCTGTGGCCTCCTGTAGTCAATGATGAAGAGACTCCAAGAGACCAAGGCGCATAATAGTCTGTGTCCCGAATACCATGTGTTAAATGGTGGAGCAGACTCGAGGGGCTGAATGACCTACTCCTGCTCCTTGCTCGTATGTGCTTATGCTTACCCTGAGGTCCTTGTAAATCTTAATAAATCATTTGAAGTTGAAATATACCGACTATCTCAAGTCTGACATCGGGAAGCAAAGCCTCATCACGATTCGGTAAGACTAGAAAACATGGTATTAGTAAGACTTCACTAAAGCTCAGCAACATCATCGGAACATGGTGGCAGCGCTGGAGGCCACAGCCTATCAGACTGCATCTCATGGCATCGGGTCAAACATGGGCAAAGAAACCTTCTACTGATTACCACATATCATTCCCCCCTCAGCTGATGAATCAGTACTCCCCCACGTTGAACACCACTTGGAGGAAGCAATGAGGGTGGCGAGGGTGCAGAATGTATTCTGGGTGGGGAACTTCAATGTCCATTGAAGTACGGTAGCACCACTATCGGCTGAGCTGGCTGAGTCCTAAAAGACATAGCTGCTAGACTGGGTCTACAGCAGGTGGTGAGTGATCCAAGAAGAGGGAAAAAACATACTTGACCTCATCCTCACTAATCTCCCTGCCGCAGATGCACCTGTCCATGACAGTATCAATAGGAGTGACCACTGCACAGTCGTTGTGGAGGTGAAGTCCCACCTTTACATTGAGGATATCTTCCATCATGTTATGTGGCACTACCACCATGCGAAGCAGGATAGATTTCGATAAGATCTGGCAACTCAAGACTGGGCATCCATGAGGCGCTGTGAGCCATCAGCAGCAGCAGAATTGTACTCAAACACAATCTGTAACCTCATGGCCCAGCATATCCCCCACTCTACCATTACCATCAAGCCAGGGGATCAACTGTGGTTCAATGAAGAGTGCAGGAGGGCATGCCAGGAGCAGCACAAATGGGGTGTCAACCTGGTGAAGCTACAGCACAGGACTACTTGCATGCCAAATAGCAGAAGCAGCATGCGATAGACAGAGCTAAGTGATTCCACAACCAATGGATCAGATCTAAGATCTGCAGTCCTGCCACAGCCAGTTGTAAATTGTCATGGACAATTAAGCAGCTCACTGGAGGAGGAGGCTCCACAAATATCCCCATCCTCAATGATGGGGGAGACCAGCACATCAGTGCTAAAGATAAGGCTGAAGCATTTGCAACAATCTTCAGCCAGAAATGCCAAGTAGATGATCCATCTCAGCCTTTTGCTGAGGTCCCCAGCATCACAGATGCCAGTCTTCAGCCAATTCATTTCAGTCCATGTGATATCAAGAAACTGCTGAAGGCACTGGATACTGCAAAGGCTCTGGGCGCTGACAACATTCCAGCAATAGCACTGAAGACTTGTGCTCTAGAACTAGCCACACCCATGGCCAAGCAGTTCCAGTACAGCCACAACACTGGTATTTACCCAACAGTATGGAAAATTGCTCAGGTATGTCCTGTACACAAAAAGCAGGACAAATCCAAATCAGTCAATTACTGCTTCATCAGAGTTTACTCTCAATCATCAGTAAAGTGATGGAAGGGGTCATCAACTGCTATCAAATGGCACTTGCTTAGCATTAACCTGCTCACTGACACAGTTTTCTCCAGGGTCTCTCAGCTCCTGACCTCATCAAAGCCTTGGTTCAAACATGGACAAAAGAACTGAAGTCCAGAAATGAGGTGACTGCCCTTGACATCAGGCAGCATTTGACTGAGCATGGCATCAAAGAGCCCGAGAAAAACTGGAGTCAATGGGAATTGGGGGAAGACTCTCCGCCGGTTGGAGTCATATCTAGCACAAAGGATGATGGTTCTGGCTGTTGGAGGTTATCAACAAGTCAGGAGTGTGATGGAATACTGTCCACTTGCCTGGATGAGTGCAGCTTCAACAACACTTAAGGAGCTCAACATCATCCAGGACAAAGCAGTCTGCTTGATTGGCACCCCATCCACCACCTTCAACATTCACTCCCTCCACCACCAGCGCACAGTAGTAACAGTGTGTACCGTCTACAAGGTACACTGTAACAACTCACCAAGGCTCCTTCAACAGCACCTTCCAAACCTGAAACCTCTGCCATCAAGAAGGAAAAGGGCAGCAGATGCACGGCAACAGCACCACCTGCAAGTTCCCTCCAAGCCACTCACCACCCTGACTTGGAAATATATCGCCGTTCCTTCACCGTCGCTGGGTCAAAATCCTGGAACACCCTTCCTAACAGCACTATGGGTGTACCTACACCACATGGGCTGCAGCAGTTCAAGAAAGTGGCTCACCACCATCTTCACAAGGGCAATTAGGGATGGGCAATAAATGCTGGTCTAGCCAGCGGCACCCCACATCCCATGACATTTTTTTAAAAATAAGTTATTTTGTATAAAAAATTTGAGAGTATCCATCACATGCCATGTTGGATCCATTGCCTTTGTTTGTTGGGGCTAAAGGATCCAGGTTGCTTGTTTTGGGGTGACCAAGTTGGTACAGAGACAGAGGAGATCTGTAGACCGTGCTTAGAAGAAACACATTCTGTTTATTTACAAAAGGAACTCATCAGCTACACTTGTCTGCTTACAACTCAAAATTCTGTCTTTACTCTTCAGACTCTAACTCCAGACTACTGACTACAGAGGGAGCCCACGCCACTCTGCTATTGGGTACCAAGATCATGTGATCTTACATTACAACATTTGTCTGAAAGGTATATTACACATCAGATTACCACATCCCTCCCCCTTTACTCAGAAATACATTCTACAATTATTCTCAAAATATCAAATTATCCACACACAAATAATTTACAAAGTCAGTCTTTCTAGGGGTTTCCTTATGCGTGTAGAATGCCTCAGCCCTACAGCTTCTGATGTTTGATCTGGATCCTCCCTCACTATAGTTGCCTGAGCATCTGGCCCTTCAGTAGGTACCTGCAAATCTGTTTCTTCGACTCTTTCAGGTATAGTCGGCCCTTCAGACACATCTGTACTCAGTTGAGTTCTTTCAACAGGAGGCGTTGATTCAGTCACGAACACTGATAGAATCATTTCTGGGTATTTTGTCTCTCCTCTTCTTATATGATCCTCATGTCTCCATCTGACTCGATCTTCCAGTTTCACGTGAGTAGGAAAGAGATCCCATCATTACACTTGTCTCACCAAACAGCCATGTTGGTCCCTCTTTAAAATTTTTCATAAATACTTTCTCTCCTACGTTAAATGTCCTGTCACGACCGTGACAGTCATGTCCAATTTTCTGATTCCTTTCCACCTTCCCCCCCTCCAAATTTGGCATAATTAAGCTCAATCTCGACCGGAGATGCTTCTTCATCAACAATCCCACAGGTATGACACCTGTTGTCGTATGAGGGTGGTTCTACAGTGGAAAAGAAAAACATGCTTATTTAGTTGCTATATAATCTCCAGGCAATTTCTGCATACCAGATTGGCTCTCACGGCCAGTCCAACCTTATGGTTGGTGGACGAGTGATTCACCCAGGCGGCCTTTACATTTTTCATGAAACCTCATCTAAGAGCGGGATGAAATCTCTGTTAGGAAATAAATAAAAAGAAATATCTGGGGACAGCATTTTTATGAGGTATCTTTTCAGGTGCTTGATTGTGATGCACGGGCATTTTTTGGCAGCTTTTTGGTGCTTTGTTTCATTATTTGCAGGTCCGCAGCTCCCTGAGGCAGCCGTCTGTCTTCAGGGGGCTCTCTCGCAGCGCTCGGCCACACCCGCAGTGACCTTGTCGCCCACCCTCTTCCCGCCCCCACCCCCGGCAGCGCTGAGCTTTTCAGCGTGGGTTTCACACTGGCTGTGGCTGTTCATTGGCCGGCCAGTGAGAAATGGCGGTCAGGGGTCGATCGTGCTCGGGGATCCGTTTCCTGGCCGCTCCCGGGCCCGCCGATCACGTGCACCCGACGACTGGAACATTCAGGCCCAGGCTTCAAAGTGCCAAAAGCATTTAACAAAATAGAAAGAGGCACATCCTGAATTGATTTTGCAAACCTGGGGACGGGTATGGAAATAATGAGCTTAAAATCAGAATTACTCAGCTATTATAGGTGTCTCGGAGCACAGTAGGTCATAATTAACTTTGGAAACCAAGTTAAGTAGAGTCCGCTGTTACACTTCCTTTCAATTAATCTTAGTAAACATGGGAATGATGGCTGTAGGCCCATATATTAACCCTCAAAAGTAGAAATTCAAATTTTGTTGATGATGAATGCTTTCTTCTGTAACGCCTTCTTGATTTCCCTTGATGTTAACTCATCATTGACAAGGTGGCTGACGAGTCCCAGGTTCAGACCATTTCATGCTCCATAAATGGAGACACTGGGACTGATTTTAACTTGCCAAAATAGGCATGAATGTGATGGTACTGGCCTCAAAATGTGGCCCGTATAGACTTACATCCTCAGTAATGGCAACAGTTGACCCATTACTGCTTTTACCCTGGTCTACTCGCAACGCTACTGTTGTGGGATATTTCAGTCACCACACGGAGTCCAGAGAGAGTAGAGTTAAGCTGGTTTATCCAACATGCGCTGGGGACACTGATCCGCAAGCCAATGGTCCACAGATACAAGTCATCACAGGCATTTTATAGGGTAAAAGACACATGTATCCATGCTGGTTATCACTCACTTATTTACATATAATAATCTTCCATTCTGTGCCTGTTATCACTTATTTATTGTTATCGGCTAAGGTATTGACCAGCACCCTGGTTTCCATTAAACCACATTAACCAATAAATTACATCAGCAGCCATTATTATTATTTTTTAGTTTCCAGTAGATTGTATTTTAATCCTTTTCTTCCCCCCAACATTACCAAAGCATCTGCCTATTGCAGGTGGTAGGATTCTTTTCAAAGCAAATGCTGTAATGGTCAGCACTGTGCACTCTCCAACCCAATTCATTGGCAAAAGAGCAAAAGATCCTCGTTGGCTCCACCTTCTCCTTGACAATCTTTTTACTTTTTATATCTTTCTCTTTTAAGAAACTGAACTGGACCAGCCATATAAATACTGTGGCCTCAAGAGCAGGTCAGAGGCTGGGAATCCTGCGATGAGTAACTCATCTCCTGACTCCCCAAAGCCTGTCCACCATCTACAAGACACAAGCCAGGAGTGTGATGGAATGCTCCCCACTTGCCTGGATGAGTGCAGCTCCTACAACACTGAAGAAGCTCGACACCATCCAGGACAAAGCAGCCCGCTTGATTGGCACCACATCCACAAACATTCACTCCCTCCACCATTGATGCACAGTGGCAGCAGTGTGTACCATCTACAAGATGCACTGCAGGAACTCACCAAGGCTCCTTCGACAGCACCTTCCAAACCCATGACCACTACCATCTAGAAGGATGAGGGCAGCAGACACATGGGAACACCACCACCTGGAAGTTCCCCTCCAAGCCACTCACCATCCTGACTTGGAAATATATCACCGTTCCTTCACTGTCGCTGGGTAAAAACCCTGGAACTCCCTTCCTAACAGCGCTGTGGGTGTACCTACACCATAAGGACTGCAGCGGTTCAAGAAGGCAGCTCACCACCACCTTCTCAAGGGCAACTAGGAATAGGCAATAAATGCTGGCCCAGCCAGCGAAGCCCACACCGCGTGAATGAATAAAAAAAGTAATGTTACCGGCTCATCTATTCTCCTACCGTATCATTGCCCTGTAAAAAAAAAAATTAAGTTTTAAATGATTTTTGTGGAACCCCATCGAGCCAGGAGTGCTCCTTCAGATTCCATTAGAGTAATCGGGGCCACTGCTATCCTTCCCCCGCTGTAACATGACGGTGACCACCCCCACCTTCAATTTGCTGGAATCTGGTGAGCTGCATTGGGACGCCTGGTTTATGTCTGCAGCTTGTCAGCTCTGTTGAAGCCTCAAAATGGCTCTGGATTCTTGGCTGATGAAACAGGCAGACAACCAGCCAGTCAAAAGTTAAAATGGATCCCAACAGGTCTGCTACAGGGCCTTTAAGAAGCATTAATCATCACCGTGAGGCCTAGTTTTGGAAAATGCAAATGCTTACATAATTCTCCTTTTGTGACGTGTATCAGTCTAAGTTGAGCACATAAAGATATTCTTTTGTTAATTTACACCTCAGACTAGATAACACAACTGAAAGGATTAACACATATATCTTTTGACGTGTGAAATTTGAAAGACAGATTGAAGTGGGTTTCTATGTCTGTTATATAATTACAACAGAAAGATAAAGAAAAAATAGGCTTTGCTCTTTAACATTTAGGGAGTTGTACCTTTATAAATTAATCTTTAATAGTGTAGACAGAAAAATAAGTAAATATAAAACAATTATATGGTTCTAATTGCTCTTGAAGGTGGGGAGGGAGCTGATCAGCTCAGTTGGCTAGATGGCTAGCGCGTGGCTCAGAATAAGACCATAAGACATAGGAGCAGAAATTAGGCCATTCGGCCCATCGAGTCTGCTCCGCCATTCAATCATGGTTGATAAGTTTCTCAACCCCACTCTCCTGCCTTCTCCCCGTAACCTTTGATCCCCTTATCAATCAAGAATCTATCTATCTCGGCTTTAAATACACTCAATGACCTGGCCTCCACAGCCTTCTGTGGCAATGAATTCCATAGATTCACCACTCTCTGACTAAGGAAGTTTCTCCTCATCTCTGTTCTAAAAGGTCTTCCCTTTACTCTGAGGCTGTACCCTAGGGTCCTAGGCTCTCCTACTAATGGAAACATCTTCCCCACGTCCACTCTATCCAGGCCTTTCAGTATTCTGTAAGTTTCAATCAGATCCCCCCTCATCCTTCTAAACTCCATTGAGTATAGACCCAGAGTCCTCAAATGTTCCTCATATGTTAAGCCTTTCATTCCTGTAATAGGTTTGGTTTCCATTCTGTCTGAGGTAGACTTGGGACCTGCCCTCTGGTCCTGCCCCTGAGAGGGGAAGGCAATGGCAAACCACCACAGCCAAGGAAAATGGGTCAGGATGAAGCTCCAGCAGAAAATGAGTCAAGGGCCTGCCCTTGGGCACAGCACACATGAAGGATGAATGGTCCTTGGTTAAATACAATAAGGTTAATTTTAACTCTGCCTGCTCAGCAGGAATAATGCAAAAGGGGTTAAATGGAGGCGGTGTTCCGGTAGGATTCCCGCTTCCCTGGCAAGGGAGTTTTCAGGAGCATGGAGGCCATTTACCACTGGCAAGAGGGAGGTATTAAAATGCCAGGGTGTGATGATGTAATTCAAACCCAGACACCAATTTAACTTGGAGTTACGCAAATGACACATGAGTTACGAGCTGCCATCTGGGAAGTAACAGCCACAAGAGGCCCAGGTAACATTTTTTAAATGGCTTAGACATTTAATGTTCTAATGGCCCATGAGGAACAATAATGGAAATGTTGGGTCCTCTCTGACCCAGGCTCCCCACTCTGTTTGTAAGTGGCCCAGCCACTTTCCCACCCCCACCCCCTCCACATTTCTCACTTACCTTGCTGAGGGCTGCTTCTTTTGGCCCTCAGTGGCATCTGCAACCATGAGGTTTTCCACTCCACTGGCCTTCATCTCAGTACACGAGCTTTCGGAGATTTATATGAGGCCCAGTCATTAGAATCTCCTGGTTCTCACACTCTGGGTGGGACATACAGTTGGATCTTCACCAACTTTGTCTCCTGCGCTCACCGAGTTAAAATCAGGGCTTATGTTTCTCCAAATATTTATGAGGCTTAAGTAGCTTTTTTCAATAAAACATGGAAAGGATGAATTTCAAAAGAGCTGTGTTATACCACAGGTCAGTCAGAGCATTTTGGTGATGTTTTCGACATGCCTTTTTCGTTTTCATTATTTAAAAGTTATTTCCACTCATCAAGGCAAAATATATTCCAGGCACCCAGTACCTGCCTCAGAAACAGCATCAAATGCTCCTGGGTAAGATATGGTATATGTCATGTCATGAGTGCTCTGCCCAAAGACATGCTCATTGTCTGCTGCTTCACCCTGGGTCATTTCCTTGGCAGTTTTTGCCAGTGGTGGTTTGCCATTGCTTTCCACTCCCAGGGGCAGAGTGAGGATGGCAGGCCCAGGTCTACCTCAGCCAGACCAGGAATCGAACCCATGTTGTTGGTGTGATTCTAAACCACATGCCAGCCATCTAAGCTAAGCAGCCCCTGATAGTACATGCACACCCAGGGTAAAACTTCCCATAGTTTGTTCCAACAACTTATCTCAATCCTAACCCTAGAAGGATGGCTCTGACTGCACTTGTGTGGCATTGTATCCATTTCCTCCATTCAATGCTCTGAATGAGGCACAGTATAGGCCCACATAGAAATAGAATGAGTGCCAAAATTCATTTTGCGTAAGAGCCAGACAGCCAACGAACAGAGAGCGCTTTCACCCCATTAGCCTGGGCTGAATTGCGCATCATCCAGTTCAGTTGCCCACCATTGTCTGTTTGATGCCACCTATAGTGCCATTAAATAATGTACAGCCGTGGTCTAACTGAATAGCGAACAGACACAAGGGACTAACAGCCGACTTCTTTCTTCTACAATGTCAATTTGGCGCTTCTGAATGCTTTCTTAAAATGTTTTATTTTGCAAGTAAGAAAAGAGTTAATGCAAAAACACTAATGGATAGCAACCACGCTGAACTCGAATTATGTCTTCAAGAGCCAAATATTTTATATGTGATGACATTTTTCAAGGCTCTGTTCCAAGTACAGAGCCTCGCTATATGGATAAGCTGAGCTAGTAGAATTGGCCGAACACACCCAACGACCCAACGCACAGGCATATCATATTCTGCAGCAACATAGGGCAGAATTTTCAGGTCCGAGCGGGTGCGCATCTGACCCACGCGAGCATAAAATAACCTGTGATGACCATCTTGATGTCATCCCGCCCTTGTGCGATATTCCGGTCAGCAGACACGCGCAAAAGTTGGACGCGCGCCCGCTGACAATTAAACAGGGTAATTAAGCCCATTAAAGTTGCAATTGTCCCTGATTTTTCATGGTCCAACCCCATTGTCAGCGGACGGGCGAATCAGCCAGGCAGCCCTTGCATTTTTCATGAAACCGCATCCAAGGGCGGGATGAGATTTCTGTTATTAAATAACAAAAATAAAAATCTATGGACAGAATTTTTATAATGTATATGTTGAGGTGACTGTTTGTGAGGCTTGGACATTTTTATGCTGATTTAAAAATCTTGATCATAATTAATTGCTTCTAATGTTGGGTGTAGCCGTTTGCCTACCTACACTTCCTCCCTCTGGGTGTGGACATTCTAGTTTTCCTTGCTAGTGCTATTTTGCCATCCATTCCTTGTTGCTCTACCTGTTCAGCACTCCCATGAAACGTGTTCAGAATAGCATCCATTAGGTGATAGGAGATCCCTGACCTAATGTTCTCTGGCAGCATAGAGGGGACTATTTCCATTGAACCTCAATACTGTTCCATGTCTAAAACCTGGATGACTTGTCTCTATCCTTGTTTTCTTTATTAACCAGGATTCTGTCCAACATATCAACCTATTCATTACATAGTCTAAGAAAGCATCCTTGTCTAATGTTTCTGATAACCTTTTAGTTATTTCTGTATTCAAATTAACCTCGAATTCTCAAAGTACGTAGGATACACCTTCCTGATAGACAAGTGCTTCAGCATTTTCTGACAGCCAGTGAGACCTTGGCTAACTTTCATAATTGTCAGTCATTTCCTGCACCTCAGCCCATTTTGCTGAAGGACAAACCATTAAAAACTGGAGCTGGAATGGGATCAGACACCTTCTGAGTCTCTAATCCCCTTCTTCTGCACATAGTCCACAAACTTAAACTGCACTCATACACATTGACCTTCAAATTCCTCAGGTCATGATCCTGTTTGTTACCCTTGGTTGATATGCAATTCCCATCTGCCTGGCAACAGTTGAGTTTGCAGGCTTCATGAAGTACATCGGGTGTAAGTGCCACTTTGAGTCATCTACCCGTGCCAGCTGGAAACTATGGCACCTGCCTGCCTCGGAGGGGGCAATGAGATTTGCCCAGATACAATCTGACAATGATAAAAAGGGCTGCTTTTGGAAATGATTTTTTAACACAGATATAATACCCGTTGGGATCCAGGGCACTTATTCGTGGCACCATATATGCAATACTCCTGTGGACTGTAAACCTACATTCACTTAGTGTACTAGCTTCTACTTACTTCCACCACTTCCAGTCTCAAGAGCAGGAATTTCCACCCGAGGGAAACCGCGTCCATTGGCTGGCATTTCCTAGTAAGGAAGAACAGGGACTGGGGATTTTCATCTCCAAATGGAGGTGGGAATCAGGATGCAAAATCACAGAATTATTACAGCGCAGAAGGCCATTCGGTCCATCATGTCTGCACTGGCTCTCCAATTGAGCAACCCACCAATTGCCATTCTCCTGCCTTCTCCCCGTAACCCTGCACACTGCTCCTTTTCAGACAACGGTCTAATTCTTTTCAGAATGCCTCAATTGAACCTGCCTCCATCACATTCTCAGGCAGTGCATTCCAGACCCTCACTTTCCAGCTTCACTCACTGTGCGAGAAAGTTTTTCATTCTGGTTCTAGACCCTTTCACGAGTGGGAACAGTTTCTCCCTTTCTACTCTGTCCAAACCTGTCATAATTTTGAATACCTCTATCACATATCCTCTCAGCCTTCCCTTCTCCAAGGAAAATAGACCTAGCTTCTCCAGTCTATCTTTGCAACTGAAGCTCCTCATCCCTGGAACCATTCTCGTGAATCTTTTCTGCACTCTCTCCAATGCCTTCACATCCTTCCCAAAGTGCAATATTCCAGTTGTCCAATGCTGTCCAATCATGGAATCACACCTAATGTTGGATACTATTTTTTAAGTGTTGCAAGCATGGGCTGGTTGGGCACTGTCAGTACTTTGCCTATTACGAACAGCCAAAGGGACATGCTGTTTGATACAATCCACCAGTGATGGGGATGAATGTCCTGCATACCATATTACTCATTTGTGTGATAGGCAGAGGCTCTTTTTGGCTGATGGCAACACCCTGTTAGTGGCGAATACCACTCGTGTTGCTACTGCATAGTAACAGCGTGAAACAGCTAGCTTCACCTGTTCAAATTTTTGAGAAACCTTACTCTCCCAGGGATCTGAGGTAGACTGGGCACTTTTCAGGGCCAAAATTGGCAGCCATAGGCCCCTTCATAAGTTTGTGCGATATACAGCAAGCAATGATCTGACCGAGGTAGCCATTATTCCACTGGATGGCTTTGATGCGTCATATTTCAGCATCAAGCCTGCATGGTGAGCAAATAGTTCGGGTCCTATTTAAATTCAGATAATTGATTTTCAGCCATTAAACAGGCCACATCAAAGCCATCCTGTTGCCATGACCACCCAGACTGTGCCAATTCCATCTCATGATATCATTCATGTTACTGCCTCATGATAATTTAAGGTTACAAATTGCAATTAATGGTAGTTACACATAGGGCAGAATTTTGCCCTTGGCGGGGAAGCTGACCGCTGCCCGCTGCCCGCGATCGGCACCACACCGTGATTCCGCGTCGGCCGGCCAATTAAGACCCACCCAGCTTGAAACACGAGCGGCAGCGGGTCAGCGCTGCCTGTGCAGGAGGGGACAGGAGTAGGAGCCAGCCAAGCGCGCGAGTGAGCGCAGTATAATCTCCATAAGGCACGGAGCTGCCTCAGGGAGATGAAGAGATTTTTTTTTTTTAAATTATTTTAAATGTAATAAAACACCCTAATACTACATCTCCTCGCGGGGAGTTTGCTAATGCTGCTGGGTCAGATTTAAACTAAATTGGCAGGGGGATGGGATCCTGAAAACTAGTTCAGAGGAGAGAGAAGCTGAGATGGAATTAGAAGTTAAAACACTAGTAAGTAAGCCTGGAAGGCAGAGGAAACAAAGGCTAGATAAGAAAGAAGTGAGTTTATCAAGGCTAAATGGAATATATTTTAATGCAAGGAGCCTGAGGAATAAGACAGATGAGCTGAGGGCACATATAGGCGCACTGTAGTATAATATCGTAGCTATGATCGAGACTTGGCTAAAAGAAGGGCAGGATTGGCAGCTCAACATTCCTGGTTAAAGGGTATTCAGATGAGATAGAGAGAGGGATAGAAGAGGAGGTGGGGTAGCAATATTGATCAAGGGATCACTTATAGCAGTGAGGAGGGATGATATCCTGGAAGGATCATCCAATGATGCCATCTGGGTAGAAGTAAAAAACATAAAAGGGGAAAACACGCTGTTGGGTGTGTACTATAGACCCCCAAACAGTCAGGGAGAGATAGAGGATCAAATATGTAACCAAATTTCAGAGAAGTGTAAGAATAATAGGGCAGTAATAGTAGGGGATTTAAACTACCCAAATATTAACTGGGATAGTTTTAGTGTGCAAGGTAGGGAGGGAGCAAAATTCTTAAGTTGCATCCAGGAGAACTTTTTTAGCCAGTACGTAGAAAGCCCAACAAGAGAGGGAGCAGTTCTGGACCTAATATTTGGGAATGAGCCCAGGCAGATGGAAGGCATGTCAGTAGGGGAGCATTTTGGAGATAGTGACCATAAGTCAGTTAGATTTAGGATAATTATGGAAAAGGATAAGTTGGGCTGGGCATAAAAGTTCTAAGCTGGGGAAAGGCTGACTTTACTAAGATGAAAAAAGATTTGGCTCAAGTGGACTGGGAGCAGCTACTTGCAGATAAAACTGTCAGAGCAGTGGGAGACATTCAAGGAGGAAATAGCAAGAGTACAGGGCAAATAGGTTCCTGTAAAGACAAAGAGGGGGACCCCTCTTGGATGTCAAGGGACATGAAGGCTAGGATTAAGAAAAAAAGAGAAGTTTATGGCAGATACCGAGGGCTCAATACAGCAGAGACCCCAGAGGAGTATAAAAAGTGCAGGGGGAACTTAAAAGGAAATTAGGAAAGTTAAGAGAGTGCATGAAAAAGCATTGGTGGGTAGAATAAAGGAAAACCCAAAGGGGTTTTTAAATATATAAAGTGCAACGAAATAACTAGGGAAAGAGTTGGGCCAATTAGGGATCATAGAGGTAATGTGTGTGTGGACCCGGCAGACGTGGGTACAGTCCTCAATGAATACCTTCCATCGGCCTTCACAATGGAAAAGGACGATGCAGGTATAGACATCAGGGTGGAGGACTGTGAAATATTAGAGAGAGAGGAGGTACCAGCGAGTTTCGCTGCCTTAAAAGTGGATAAATCCGCAGGCCCGGATGAGATGTACCCCAGGCTGTTGGGGGAGGCAAGGGAAGAGATATCAGAGGCCCTGACAGTAATTTTCAAATCCTCTCTGGCCACAGGTGAGGTGCCAGAGGACTGGAGGAATGCTAATGTTGTCCCACTATTAAAAAAGGGAGGAAGGGATAGACCAGGAAATTACAGGCCAGTCAGCCTAACCTCAGTGATGGGAAAGTTATGAGAAAGAATTCTGAGGGACAGAATATATCTGCACTTGGAGAGACACGGATTAATCAGGATTGTCAGCGTGGATTTGTTAAGGGGAGGTCATGTTTAACAAATTTGATCGAATGTTTTGAGAAAGTAACCAGGAGTGTTGATGAGGATAATGCACTTAATGTGATCTACATGGACTTTAGCAAGGCTTTTGATAAGGTCCCTCATGGCAGACTGGTCAAGAAAATAAGAGCTCATGGGATCCAAGGCAAAGTGGCACGTTGGATCCAAAATTGGCTGAGAGGCAGGAAGCAGAGGGTGATGCTAGAGGGATGTTTCTGTGACTGGAAGTCTGTTTCCAGTGGGGTTCCACAGGGTTCGGTGCCGGGGCCCTTGCTGTTTGTGGTGTACATAAATGACTTGGACTTAAATGTAGGGGGTATGATCAAGAAGTTTGCGGATGATGTGAAAATTGGTAGGGTGGTAAATAGTGAGGAGGATAGCCGTAAAGTGCAGGAGGATATCAATGGACTGGTCAGGTGGGCAGAGCAGTGGCAAATGGAATTCAACCTGGAAAATTGTGAGATAATGCACTTGGGGAGGGCTAACAAGGCAAGGGATTACACTATGAATGGTAGGACCCTGGAAAGTACTGAAGATCAGAGGGACATTAGTGTGCATGTCCACAGATCCCTGAAGGTAGCAGGGCAGGTATATAAGGTGGTTAAGGAGGCATATGGAATACTTGCCTTTATTAGCCGAGGCATAGAATACAAGAGCAAGGAGGTTATGCTGGAACTGTATAAAACACTGGTTAGGCCACAGCTGGAGTACTGTGTGCAGTTCTGGTCACCACATTATAGGAAGAATGAGATTGCACTGGAGAGGGTGCAGAGGAGGTTTACCAGGATGCTGCCTGGGCTGGAGGGTCTGAGCTATGAGGAAAGATTGGATAGGCTGGGGCTGTTTTCCTTGGAGCAGCGAATATTGAGAGGGGACCTGATAGAGGTGTATAAGATTATGAGGGGCATAGATACGGTAGCTAGGAAGGCACTTTTTACGTTAGTAGAGGGGTCAATAACCAGGAGGCATAGATTTAAGATAAGAGGTAGAAGGCTAAGAGGGGAGTTGAGGAGAAATTTTTTCACCCAGAGGGTGGTGAGAGTCTGGAATGCACTGCCTGCAAGGGTAGTTGAGTCAGAAACCCTTGTAACATTTAAGAAGTATTTAGATATTCACTTGAGCTGCCATAGCCTCCAGGGCTATGGGCCAAGCACTGGAAAATGGGATTAGCGTAGTCAGATCTTTGTTGGCCGACATGGACACAATGGGCTGAATGGCCTCCTTCTGTGCTGTAAACATCTATGAGTCTATCTCCCCCAAGTCTTTGTCTGTATTTACTTTACATTTCTATTTACTTACTACCCCATCTCTCCCCATGTCTCTGACTTCATAGATTCAATCTGTCAGGAGGTCTCACAACTCTCCCTGATCATGTTCTTGTCAGATTTGGAAGGTCAGTAGTCTGCCTTTGGACTTCTTTTCTTTTATTTTACAGTAAGATTTGCAGTGTCTGGTGCATTGTCAGTTTGTGACTCAGCATCTGGCTCTTCCAAATGTATGAAGCTGTGTGGAAGCCTCTTGATCAATATCTTGATCACTCTCATATTCTATTTGCGCCAGTGTAGCAGGAAGGTCAGTGTCTTCCAACGTGGAAGAGATGGACATTGTATGGGTTGGTTCTGTCTCTAGTTCTGGACTTGTTTAACTGCTAGCATCATTGAATGGCTGTGGGTGATGTCCTCCGCTATTTTGATGAGATCAAGGTCTACACAGGCATTTCAGCTTAGAAGAGAGATCCCTGATTTTTAAGGACACATATTGTTTCCAGTATTTGTTTGTTCTTGTATTGGAGCATTGCATGCAATATATTGTTGACCTGTAGCTTGATCCCTCTCGGACCATATAACTGGGTTGTAGTTGGCTTCAGACACTGTGTTACCAGCCATGCTTATTTGTCTGATCAAACTGTTACATTTGCTTTGGTATCCATTTTGAAATGAATGATATGTCCATTGACATAAATATCTGCATTCCAGAATGTGTATCTGGGGTCTGTGATCTCACCCAGGGAACATTTTTGTTCCTCTTCTTGTTGAGCTTCTTCAATTTTGTTGATGGCCTTGTGTGCAAAGAGCCTCTCGTTATACTCTGTATATCTAGAGACTTTAGTTCTGCACATCTTCTCAAAGTGCCCAAACCTTTTGTAATGAAAGCATTCCATAGGCTTGCAGGACACTGTTCAAGCCTGTCGGGCTTTTTGTCATCACAGTGCTGGCATGATTTGATGGCGTCTTGAACTCTTGTTCCATAAGGCATCTTATTCCCTGAAGTTGCTTTGACATTGTTTCGTCTAATAAATTGTACTGTCGTTGGGGATTTTCTGAACCAAGGTTTTTCTTCTGCTCTATTTTGTTTACAGACCACTGTTTGTCTCACCAATTGTATTGCCTTCTCCAAGGTTAAGTCTTCTTTGGATAGCAGTGGGTCAGATAGGGCGTCATCAGCAACACTGACTACAATGTGGCCTCATATCAGATCATCATATTTGCAACCTTCGGCCAGCCAATGCAGGGCATTGATAAAGGTCTGTACTCATTGGAGTTTAGAAGAATGAGAGGCGACCTTATTGAAACATATAAGATTCTTAGGGGGCTTGACAGGGTAGATGCTGAGAGGTTATTTCCCCTCGTGGGAGAGTCTAGGACCAAAAGGCAAATTCTCAGAGTAAGGGGTCGTCCATTTAAAACAGAGTTGAGGAGGATTTTCTTCTCTCAGAGGGTAATGAATCTGTGGAATTCTTTACCATGGAGGGCTGTAGAGGTTGGGTCATTAAGTATATTCAAGGGTTATAAGGCAGGAAAGTGAAATTGAGGATTATAAGATCAGCCATGGTCTCATTGAATGGCAGAGCAGACATGATGGGCCGAATGGCCTACTTCTGCTCCCATGTCTTATGGTCTTATGGTCTTATCTACTGGTTCACCTGGTTTCTGGAGCTTTTTGTTGAATGTGGCCCTTCCTAAAATCTTGTTACTCTGTAAATTAAAATAATTATCAATGGCTTTTAAGACTTCATTGAATTTGTCTGATGTTTCTTTAATGCCTTGGCTTGCTATCAGTTCATCCACAATTGCTCCAATAGTGTATGGTAATGTATTGACTTGTTCAGCCTCAGACGTATTGTCCAATCCTAAAGCAATTCGAAATCTTAAAAGACTTTTCCTCCATAATGCTCAATCCTGTGATTGATTTGGTCCTTCCAAATGCCCAAATCTCTCCAGTGATGTGAATTTGGAATCCGTAGCTGCTTTAAGCTTCTAGGAGGTTTGCCTTGATTTTTAAAAAATGTCTCTTGCAGTAATGCAGTTTTCCCACTCTGACCTGCCTTTCACTGATACCCGCTGCAGTCACTAACCCTTGGTGGTAACCATTCCTTAAACTTTGCAGAGTTTTTAAACTAATTGCTAGAACTTACTGTTCAGCTCTGTTCATAGCTTTCCTCCTGTTGGGGAATCATGTTTAAGCAGCCGATTCTTTTTTCCTCTCGATTGCTGCCTCGTCGTCGCCATGTGTAATGGTGCCGAGCTCGGACTCAGACTGCAGGTTTATCAAAACCCACCCTCGCTAAAATGGAATTTGCCCAGCACTGCCCACGTATTACACTGTTAAATTGAAGATGTTGACCCTTCCTCAAGGGTCGTTCACCCTTCCTCAATCGGCGCGAGGTTCCCTGACTCTGTTGCTAGATCAGGATTTTTCACGGATCACCCTATGCTGTGGTGCAGTTATTACTGAGCTGATCAATTGATTTTTCTGCCTCCCTCCATCTCCACATCTTCTATGGAGTTCTTTTGGAGATTTGAAACTGTCTTATCAAAGCTTTCAGTTTTGGCGCCTTTTCTCAGGTCAGACAAGCAAATTTCTTTAAAGCTGATTTTTGGAGATTTTGGGGTCCTTCACAGCTGCCGCCATGTTGTATGTCAGTTGTGACTGCCTGAGGAACAATTGCTGAGACATAGGTATATCTAAACTAGAACTGGTTTATTGGATAAACATAACTATATACAAGACAGATATACAAGACTAGGTGTTACTCAGTCTTAGCCATGTGCATTCTCCCTCTCGATTATTGGTCATGTGTCTCTTACATCATCATGTGGGCGGCACTGTTTCTCCAGTCCCACACATTAACCCTTTCAACTCTGAACACCCTAAAGACTAGGCATCATATGCTGGCATTGACGAGAGGAAGAACATCACCATTTGCTTTGCTAAATTTTAGTTCATATCCTTTGAAACGACAGCTTGGTTTAATGGTTTAATTCTTAGTCAGAAAGTCATGAATTCAACCTCCACTCTGTACCCTTGAGCACACGATTGTTAAAAATCCCATCCTATTAAAGTGTGTCTGAGACGACACTTATCCTTCAACCAACATCATCAAAAATGAATTCATGCCAGCAATGACGACATTTAGCATCAATCGTTGATTGTGTTGTGTTTCTGGCCGTCCCAGGAATCTGAAAGGTGCTTTCATAACTGGATGTTCCTCCTTCACTCATTTTCTTCCTTAGATTCGTGACTTTCAAAACAGAATACTACAATTATCTGAAGAGAAAAATTTGCAAGGCTACAGGGTAAAGGCGGGGGAGCAAGACATGGCGAAGTTGTTCTGGGAGAGAGCCATGATGGGCCAAATGGCCTCCTTCTGTGCTGTCACTAATTTATGATTCTAAGAAGTAGTTGTTTACAGATGGCCACTTTGACACAACAAGCTGATTTTGTGGGATAATGAACTGAGCAACGTGCAGCATTGGAAACAAGTGACCTAGGATGGAAATGTCCCAAATTCGCGGTAGCGGGTGTGAAAAAAGTCGTTCTACCCGCCAGCCGCCATGGTGGGTTTTCTCGCTGTATCGTCCCATTCCCGGCATTCATGGCAAACGCTTCGGATCACTGGCTCAGATTTGCCCGCCACACATGACCTCAGCACTTCCTCGTTCCGGGTGCCATATTTATAGCAGGCCAGAGCACAGCCTACTTCATGCTCCCAGACCAGGACTCCTCCAGGCGACAGATAGCCCCAAAAGCAAAGAAGATGCAGCCCCCAAATTTAGTGATGCCAATCTGAGGCGCCTGCTGAATGCAGTGGAAGGCCACCGAGATGTCCTCTACCCCCAGCTCTGGCTGCAGGACGTGCACCAGATTCACCAATCCAGCCTGGGAGGCGGTGGCAGTGGTGGTCAGCGCTGCTGGAGCATAGAGGAGGTCCTAGGGAGCTCTGCCAAGCGACCGACACCTTCAGCCAGCCAGTCCCTCAGCTCCATCCACGTCTTCCCTCCGGCCAATTGGACACCTCCTCCATTGAAGAGCTGGAAATAAGCAGCCTGGAAGACTCGTCACAGCGCTTACCCACACCCTCCACCAGCACAGAGACACACACCTCGGTGGGTCCTGGATCTAGAGCAGGCTCGGGTTCACAATCTGGTGGTCACCGCACAGATACATGTCCGCAGCAGGAGGAGGCAGATTCAGCAAAGGTCCCTGGCATTCGGATGACTGCTGTGGAAGAGGTATCTGTGAGGTCCGAGTCAGACAACAAGCCTCTGGATCCGGCCTTCCAACTCATCCTGGACAGTCAGCAGAAGGTGGGGGAACATCACTCAGAGCTGTTGGAAGACCTCAACAGAGTGGCACGTGAGTTGGAAGAGTGCTGCCCACCTGTGTAAGAATGGAGGTCTCCATGGGAAGGATGGTGGGTGCCATGGAGACCCTAGTCCAGCAGAATGCAGGGATGTGCTCAGACCTGCATTCCATTGTGGTAGCCATGGGTGAATTCCTGAAATGGCAACACGAGAGAGAAATGGGGCACCTCAACACCCTCCAGCTGCTCATTATCCTCAAAGATAAGGCCAGAGCCCTCAGGCACCAGAAGGGAAGAGGAACGGCAACTGGACACCCCTGGATCATTCACCAGGAATCTCAGAGGCTGTCCACTCCCTCCGAATCCCCTTTGTCTGTGAGCCCCTCAACCTCATCCTCTGTCACTACAGAGGGAGCAGCTGGCCCAAAGGAGGACAGCCAGAGAAGCCGGGGCCTTCAAAGCCTTGGCTGTCCAGAGGACGCACGCTAAAGTCATCAGAAGCAACAGGGCCAACCATTGCATGGGCTGTCTCCACCCCTGCTATGGATGTCAGGGCAGCTCCCTGGCATCTCCGCCCACCCACTGATCGCACTCCCATGCAGCACCTGTGCCCATCCAACACGAGGCTCCTCTCACTTTCATTTTCAACAACCATGGTCTTGGTCCAGTATATCGTCAGTTCCCCCCACCCTTTCCCCTCCCCCAGTCACCCATGTCCTTTCCCCCATCGCTGCTGGCCCCCTTGGCATCACATTTCACCTCCCCACCGTCACTTACCAACCTCAGCCCTTGTCTTTCCAGGTTGTCCAGGTAAATGTGCACGTTCCCTACCTTCCTGAAAACCCCACGCCCATCCATACTGACTTCCGTGACCTCCTCATTCCCGTCCCCAGGGTCCGTGCTTGACTCCATGTCCCCACCAACCACCCTTGCTGTCCCTTCTACTGCTGCCAACGCACCCTCATCTTCCCACCCTACTGGCTCCCTCTGCCCCCTCTCACACTCACCATCCCCACCTACCACATCTGCCCTCAGTTCGCTCCCCAGGAGGCAGTCATTGACTCCACAGACCCTCACCTGGACATCTCCCCCCTTACTCCCTCCTCTACCTTTACCCCCTCCTGCCACCAGACACTTTCCTTCCCCCTCCCGAACTTCCTCCTTCCCCCAGACACCTTTCTCCCCTGGAACTCTTTTCTGCCTCCGAACTCCGTCCCTTACACCTTCCTCCCTCTTTACACTTACCTCCCCACTTGTCGTATTCTCCCTGTTACACCCTCCTCCCTCCATACTCCCTCTTCCCCTCCTCCCAACCTCAACCCCCCCCTGACACCTTTGTCCATCCTCCCAACCTCACCCCCCCAACACCTTTGGAACCCCCCCAAACCTCACACACCCCAATGCCTTTGTCCCACCCTTCCCAACCTCACTACCCCCAGTACACCTTCCTCTCCCACTCACAGCTAGACCTTCCTCTGCGTCCCATTTGGCGATCATAGCAGCCCATGGCCATGACTGTGATGTTCTGAAGCTGACCTGAAGCATCAACAGAGATGTCCCACCTTCCATGAGATGCTTTGCGGTGGAGCCATGTCCATCAGAATCCACCCAGCATGTGATGCACGTGTTCCTCCAGGGCCCAGTAGCTGTAGGGCTCCAGCATCTTCTTCTCCTCGGATGTCTGCAGCCTGAGCAAGGCCCTAATAGTAAGTCCTGACTTCTACACGTGGTGGGATTTGAATTCCTGCCTCCAGACCTTTAGTCCAGGCCTCTGCTTTACCAGTCTAGCAACATAATCACTATGCTACCATAGCCCACAGCAGTGCTGGCATGCACCAGTGTTACAAATTCAAGGTTTTATAAAATGGTTATGTTTTAAACTGTCTCTTTTAATTAAGATAAAAAGGAAGCATGTGACTGCCTGCTAACTCTGCCCAAAGATAAGCCGATGTAACCTGGTTACTATGAAACAGGGCGGGCCCAGGTCAAGTGCTATTGAAACCCACCTGTCAGGTTTAACACTTGAAAACAAAGAACAGGACAGCTGGCCTGGTTTTAGGCTGACTTACTGTCTCAAAGACTTTGCAGAGAGAACCTGGGGAGAGAGGCAGGGTCGGCAGCTTCTGCAGTCAGCAGAGGAAGAATGGCTGTTTCTCTGTTAGCTACCAGACAGAATGTGGGTGGTGGAGGACTTCTCTGGCCAAAGAGATGGAACCCATGAAAATTTAAGAACACTGAAAGGTCCACCTAGAGTGGTCGGGAAAAGGGATCACCAGAGTGAGCTTTACTGCTGGAATTCAGTTCAAGAATTCTTAGAATACTGAGGGAAAGGACCTTCGATGGTCACTGGGTGTTATGAGTCAGCAAAACAGGAAGACACGAGCCCATTGGAAGCTGGGAGCAACGTTGGATGTTTGCTTGAAAGACTGCAATTCTGTGGAGAGCGTACTGTAATGTACAAATTCTGCATTGGGTTTTTGAGTGTGTTAAAATGCTAATAAGGGATGTTTTTCTGTCGTTTAGTGGACTGGTAGTCTACTAAGTAATGTTCAGCCATGTTGATTTTAGTTTGTTGTAAGTCTTAAAATGTGAAATCTTGTCATGTGATCCTTTGAGTCAGTCACTGGGAATTCACATTTCTTTTCAGAAGTTGTTGGTCTATATGGGGAATCATAACACCAGGCAAGAGAGGGCTGTGGAAAGCAGGGGGTAGAGGCCTTGCACCCATTATGCAATGGTTTGCACTAGTCAAGGATTTTCTGAGGGACTTGTACTACCATGATAACCTTTCATTGGAGGATTTATTTGGGGTATGCGGTGTGGTGGGGGGGTGCAGGGGGAGGGCACATGCTTGTCCCAAGAATGCCGCTGTGTTGCACCCTTGACACACTAATGCTTGGGAGTGTGTGACCAGTAGGTAAATGAAGGGACAATAGAAGACCCATGAGCAACTATTGGTACGGCAGCAATGTGAAATCCACCAGGAAAAGGTACTTCTGCTTTTTCACACAAATGTGACAATTTCTCAGCTTATGTAGAAAAAAAAATTGGTTTCACCACTGGAACTTTTTAAAACCACATCCAATTTCTCATCTGTATGTGGTTGGCAATGGCACTTGTCCAGAAACTCAACAGTACCCAGGAGCATTCCACTTGGCAGGACACCCTAACTGCTGTTTCTAGAAGACTAAGAGGAAGTGGAGGATCAGAGTCGGAATGCAAGCATGTGTACCCTGCCACTTGTGCACATTTGCCAAATCATCATCTTTTGGCAGGTCCAAGGATATCTGTATTGGAAACTATGATTCATGAGGGAAACCATGACAGAATTATGCAGCGTTCCAGATCCAAACCTTGAAGCCACTTCAAGGACAAGTATTGCTCTCTCAGTGTGTAGCAAGGGGGCCATAGCCTTGATTTGTTTTTAAAACAACAACAGAAAATATCTATATAAAACATTCCACAGTGAGTAACTCACCTCCTGACTCTCCAGAGCCTGTCCACCATCTACAAGGTACAAATCAGGAATGTGATGGAATACTCTCCACTTGCCTGGATGAGTCCAGCTCCAACAACACTCAAGAAGCTGGACACCATCTAGGACAAAGCAGCCCCCTTGATTGGCACCCCATCCACTACCTTCAACATCCACTCCCTCCACCACCGACGCACAGCAGCAGCAGTGTGTACCATCTACAAGATGCACTGCAGCAACTCACCAAGGCTCCTTTGAAGCCACCTTCCAAACCCCTGACCTCAACCACCTAGAAGGACAAGGGCAGCAGATGTTGGCGATCACCACCACCTGCAAGTTCCCCTCCACGTCACACACCATCCTGACTTAGAACTATATCATCGTTCCTTCACTTTCGTTGGGTCAAAATTCTGGAACTCCCTTCCTAACAGCGCTGTGGGTGTACCTGCACCACATGGACTGCAGCAGTTCAAGAAAACAACTCACCTCCACCTTCTCAAGGGCAATTAGGGATGGGCAATAAGTGCTGGCCTAACCAGTGTCACCCACATCCTGTGAAAAGAATTTTTTAAAAGTATTTTACAGTGGTATGGTAGTGTAGTGGTTATGTTACTGGATTAGTAACCCAGAGGCATGTTCATCATGGAGATGATGGCCCGAATGGCCTCCTTCTATGTCATTAATTTTCTATGAGTTCAAATCCTATCACAGCAGCTGGACAATTTATACTCAGTCAATTAATTAAATAAACCTGGAATAAAAAGCTCATATTAGTAATGTGTCAAAACTGCTACAAAGAATTGTAATAAGAATAAAGTCGATCAGATCAGCTGGTATCAACCAAGGCACCAGATTCAGATGTTACAAAGGCACACACAGCACAGTTGACATTACAAAGTCCTCCTCACTAAATCTTGGAACTTGCACCAAAATTGGCAGAACTGTCCCACAGACTAGTCAAGCCATAGTCTAACATGGTCAAACTCATCGAATCATCACTTTCAGGCAACATCCCCGACTCCTCCATCACTGGGTATACCCTGTCCTGACTGATATACAGTCAGGAGGGAGGGGGGGGCCCTGGATATCCTCAACATTGGCTCATGACCCCATGAAGTCCCATAGCATCAGGTCAAACAGGGTCAAGGAAACTTTCTACTGATTACCACTTACTGCCCTCCCTCAGCTGATGAATCTGCACCATGTTGAACACCATATGGAAGAAGCACAGAGAGTAACAAGGGCATAGAACGTACTCTGGATGGGGGACTTCAATCTCCATCACCAAGAGTGACTCAGCAGCGCTACTACTACTTAGCAAGCTGGTCCAGTCCTAAAGAACATAGTAGCTGGACTGGGCCTGCAGCAGGTGTTGAGAAAAATCTACTTGAACTCACCCACACCAATCTACCTATCACAGATGCATCTGTGTATGGTAGCATTAGTAGGAGTTGGTGGATGGGGTGCTAGTCAAATGGATTTAAACAAGGCCCGTCATTAAATTCAGCAGAAGTATTATTACAGGTAAAGTGCTTCAAATCTGGCTACCGGAAAACTGTCAGTGTCCGAAACCGGACATTTGTACAATCTTCCGTGCATTAATTTTAATTGAATAATTTTAAAAAAAAAATAACTTACTTGGATAATTCGGCTAGGCGCTGCATTGGCACAGTGTACCTCCGATCAAGTCACCAGCTTCCCAGCTGGAGCGTCAGGTTATGTGGTAAGCAACCAGAAATGTCGCCGGGGGATGATAGGCTTAAGGAACGTAATGAATGTAAATAACACAAAATAAAAGATTGCTTTTTTATGTAATGCACCACAACTTGTTGAGTTATCTGTAGAAAAATAATAAGGGCTGAGAAGATGCTGAAAACAGGCAGTTTAACATGAGTTGAGGAAATGTGCAGCATGTTCGTGGATGAACAATGTATGGCTTCTCATGAGCACAGTTTTCACTGAACAGTTCAGGTTAGGCTCTCAAAGTGGTAAGAATTTTGAGGAAAAGAAATGCATTAATTACGAGTTACTTACAAAGGGTTAGCTTAATCTTAGAATTGTAAACTTTAATTATTTCATTCAGTTGAGAATGTTTATGACAAATGTAATAACTGCATGTTGGCTGTATATATGCATGTTGTCTTTTTGTGTAAAAATTCACTCGATGTTTTAAAGTCCTAACAAAATATGATGTGATACTTCGCTGATTTCAAAGACTACAATAAGATCTTTTGGAAGCAAAGAGTAAATCCTGTGGTTAGAAACAGCTTTCAAACAGGATTTGCTCACCACTTCCTGTACATGTTAATGAAAGTTTATCAAGATCTCAGGGCACTTGCCTACTGCACAGGGCAAATGACAAAGTTCTCTTACTCTTCTTTCTCATCATTGTAAGTGGTAAGGGGAAAATAATCCCTTAGCCTCATTTCTGCCTCTCCCTCTTTTTCCCTTTCCTCAAGTTCCAGTTCCAATTTCTGGTGCTCCATTCTTAATTTTTCCACCACTAATTTATTTGTTTCAGTGTCCTCAATTTCCACCTCTAGATGTCTCACAGCCCATCTTAAATTTCCATTCTTCTGGCTTTCGGGGGGTGGGACAGGTAGAGCTGGATAGAGGGCCAGTGATAGGTGGAGATAGCCAAAAGATGTCATAAACCAGCTTATATTTCACCTCTTTTCTATTTTTCCTTAGCTCTGTTGCAGAGTCATACGGACCCGAAACGTTAACTGCATTCCTCTCCGCAGATGCTGTCAGACCTGCTGGGTTTTTCCAGGTATTTTTATTTTTGGTCTGTTTTAATATGTCTGATCCATTCAGATTTATGAATTTCTGAAACTCTGTGCTGGTAAATGCTGTACTGTTATCGGAAACAACAATTTCAGGTAGGCCGTGTATACTAAAACAGTGACCCAGCTTCTCGATAGTTGCGCTCGATGTTGGCAATTTGACTTTGTACACGTTTAGAATGTATATCTACAATCAACAAAAACACCCTACCTAAGAATGCTCTTACATAATCAATATGTAGCCTAACCCAGGGCCGACCTGGCCATTCCCATGGATGTAGGGGAGCTGAAACAGGCAACTTCTGTTGTTGCTGACAATGGAAACAGTGCTTGACCATGTTTTCAATGCCACTGTCAATGCCTGGCCACCAGACATAGCTTTGCACAAGCATTTTCATATTTGATATGCCTGGATGCGCACTGTGAAGCTCTGTCAAGAGTGGTTCTCTATCTTGTGATGGGACAACAACTCTTGATCCCCACAACAAAATTCCATCTTGACAACTTAACTCTGTTTTTCTGGCATGGAATACTCTCAAATCTTCAGGTACAGGCGAATTTGACCACCCTTGCAAAACAAAAACTCTGACTTTCGACAATATTGAATCTCTGTTTGACCACTTTCTAATTTGCTTCGCGCACACAGGCGAAGAATCCAAGAAATTCAGTAATTGCACAACTTCTTGTGGAACAGGAGCATGTACAATGCTACCTGGTAATGGGAAACGACTGAGTGCGTCCGCATTTGCAATGTGTAAGCCAGGACAGTACATAAAAGTATACTCATATGCAGATAATATCAGAGTCCAACATTGTATTCTTGCTGATGCCATTGGTGGAATGGCCTTATCCTCACTGAATAAACTCATTGATGGTTTATGGTCTGACACAATGGCGAAATGTCATCCATGTAGGTACTGGCTGAATTTCGTTACTCCGAATACCACCTCTAAACCTTCCTTTTCTAGCTGGTAATAACCCTTCTCGGCAGTGGAGAGGGTTCTCGAGACAGCCAATGGGCCTTTTTGATCCATTTTCAATTCTATGTGATAACACACCTCCTACACCATTAGGAGACACATCACATGTTAATACCAACTCTTTCGATGGGTCGTAGTGTACCAGTAAACACAACAAATGTAACAGTTTCTTTACTTTCTTCCTGAAACAGGCTTCTTCCTGTTGTGAATTCCATGACCAATGGTGATTCTTTTCTAACAGCAAGTGTAATGGTGCCAACTGTCAAGAAAACAAGAAATTGTAATATTTTTCATCTGCTAATATCACTGTCATTTTTCTTATGCACTGGAAGACAGGAGGTTGGGGTAATTGGAGTAAGAACCAGAGTGACTGCACGAGTCTAAAGCCAACAGTAAGAAGTGGTTTTGATATGTTAATGAACCAAGAGGAATTTCAATCAGAGTTTTACATAAAGCAGTAACAGGAGTGTTTTTGAATTGAGTTGTTTTAGTTCAAAGGGGGATATGTGCAGGCTGTAAAAGGTGTAAGGAAAAGGTAGGGTAAGTTTGTTTTTACAAGTCTCAGAGCTCAGGTAACGAAAGGAGTTTAGTCAGTTCTGGTAAGAAAGTATTCCCGAAGAGACTGGTTGAGACAATAGAGAGATCAAAGGGAAGGAATGCATTTAAGGAAAAACTGAAGTCTAGGTCAGGGTAGCTGTTCAGAGCTCCCAGAAGACAGCAGGATAGCCAGGCAGAGCTCCAGGAAGACAGTGTGAACAAGACCAGACCTGAAGACCCAGGTGCTGTCAGCCTCAGATGACACCCCAAGGAAAAAGGCACTGTGTGGTAAAAATTACTGGAATTCCATAGATTTTAAAATCTATAAGGATAGTTGCTGATCAGAAAAGAGGAAGGTTAGCTTCTGAGGATAGTTCTTGTGGAACTGTTTTTTATTTGTTCATAAGATGTGGGCATCACTGGCTAGGCCAGAATTTATTGCCCACATCCCATCTCATTGCCCTTGTTCAGAGGGCATTTTAAGAGTCAACCACATTGCTGTGGGTCTGGAGTCACATGTAGGCCAGACTAGGTGAGGATGGCAGATTTCCTTCCATAAAGGACATTAGTGAATTTTACAACAATCATTTCATGGTAATCATTAGACTTTTAATGCCAGATTTTTATTGAATTCAAATTTCACCATCTGCCATGGTGGGATTTGAACCCAGGTCCCTAGAGCATTACCCTGGGTCTCTGGAATACCAGGCCAGTGACAATATCACTCTGCCACTGCCTCAGTTTATGGTGTAAAGCCATTCTTGGGTTTAAGTGTGATTTTTTTTCCCTTTATTCTTTTAACAAATGTTTGCTTCACTATAAAATCAGCACAAGTATTCCGGGCATCATTTCCTGATTTCAGAACCTCTCCTCATACTATACAAATTGCAAAAACCATTTTGGCAGCTGTTTCAAGTTTTGCTCTGGCATTTGGGCAGCTCAGCATTTACCATCAGCCATGCCATAACACATTACAGTTGATAAGTTAGGCAAGAAGCGACCATAGTAATTGATCATACCCAGGAAGGACATTGGAAGGCGAGGGTGCATCTTTCATTGCCCGAACTTTCTTTTCTACTGAT
Organism: Cetorhinus maximus; assembly: GCF_964194155.1. Taxonomy (NCBI): domain Eukaryota; kingdom Metazoa; phylum Chordata; class Chondrichthyes; order Lamniformes; family Cetorhinidae; genus Cetorhinus; species Cetorhinus maximus. The sequence goes on along the minus strand of NC_135891.1, from coordinate 102,997,227 downwards.
GCAAACCCATGGCATCCACCCTGTGACCCAGGTAAGTAACTTCTGGTGCTTGAAATGAGCATTCTTTCCTCTTTAACCGTACGCCAGCTTCCATGAACCTTCTTAGCACCTCCTCCAGATGGGCCGAGCATCAGTCTCGGTTAGCGCGTGCAGACGATACTTCAAAGGGTAAGCGAGTGTACTGATAAAGACCCTTGTGTGTGTTAATAGTCACATATTCTCTTGACGTGCTATCCAGTTATAATTGTTGGTAGGAGTGGCTCATATCCAATTTTGTATAAGACTTGCCCCCAGCCAGCTTTGAAAATAAGTCATCTATCCTTGGAATGAGGTACTCACCTAGTTTTGCCGCCTTGTTTGCAGTCAGTTTATAGTACCCACAAATGTCTATGGTTTGGTCAGGCTTAACCACTGGAGCTGTGGGTGCTGCCCATTCCAAGAATTGGACAGGTTGGATGATGCCCAGCTTTTCTAACCGACACAGTTCTGAATCCACCTTCTCCTTCAATGCATAAGGCACAGGTCTATCCTTAAAGAAACGTGGTGTCGCCTGAGGATCCAATTATATCTTAACCTGCATGCCTTTTAAATTCCCTAATTAATCCCGAAATGCCATGTCGTATTCCCTTAGCAGTTCAGGAACACCTCCTTGTTTTCAGTGAAATATTTCAGACCAGTCAAGCTTGATCTTCTGTAACCAATCTTGACCTAAAAGACTTGGTCTTCCTCCTTTCACTATTATCACAGACAGCTGGCTGTTTGTTGCATATAAGACACCGGTACAGTGGCGCTGCCCTTTACCTGAATAGATTCTCCAGCATATGTTTTTAATTTAGTGGTTGTCCACTCCAGGTTTATTGGCTGTCTACCTTCGTTAAGGTATTTGAAAGTGTGCTCTCCCACCACTGTAGTTGAGGCACCCGTATCCACCTCCATTATTAGTGGCTTCTCATTAACTTGGATTGTGACAGTGATAGGTTCAGTTTTTACAGCGGTTACGTTTTACAGGGAATAAATGTTGGCGTCAGCAGCTTCAAGTTCTGCTGTTTTTTTTAACTCCGTCATGTTGGTTTGCTGCTTTACGGGCTGTTTCGACTTTGCCCAGCATGGCCTTACTACGTGACCTTTCTTGTGGCAGTAATGGCATCCTGCCTGCTTGAATTTACAGGTGTTCAGCCCGTGGTCCCTTCCACAACCATAACAACTCAGGGGAGAACTTTCTCCCCGTCGGGCGGGCCGGTCGGGAGCGGGCGTGGTCGGGCGCGGAGCTAATTGCCGCCCACGATCGGCACGCTGCCATTTTATGTGGGCGGGTGAAAGAGCACAGAAATCTCCCTGAGGCACAGAGCTGCCTCAGGGAGATTAAATTCAGTTTCAAAGTTTAAAATCAAGAAAGTTACACATCATTTACACATGTCCCCTCATGAGACAGCCTCACATGAGCTGGGACATGTTTATGAAATGTTTAAAAAAAATTTATTATTTTAATAAACCCTTCATGAAACCTCATTGGGCCCATGGATGAGGTTTCATGAAAAATGCGAAGGCCGCCTGGGCTCTTCGCCTGCCACCCCCCCCCGCCAACCTTAAGGTTGGACAGGCAGCCCTAGCAAATTGGTTAATGGCCTTAACAGGCCTTTAACAGTTTAACAGCCGACTCCGGTGCGCACCCACCGAGTGAAAGATCGGAATGTTGCGTGGTGATGTCGGGACGCACGCTCGATGTCACCGCGCGTCATTTTACACGTCGGCATGTGGGGCCCGCCCCCACATGCTGAACAGAAAATGCTGCCCCTAATCTTGGGTCACTGCTGAAATGTTTCTACTAGGCCCTTTCATGTTTCTAACAGCAGACATTGCGTCTCGCTTCAATGCTGTGGGTCTGGTTTCCATGCCACGCTCAGCGGTAGGTTCCCACCCCACATGAAGAACAGCGCCATGTCCTATGTGTTGCAAAGCCTGCGAGTCTCTTGCAGCACTTTCCATGGTGAGGGAGATATTCCAAGAATCGCTTAAAGTCGATGTCGACCTTGGTGAGTAAATGGCGCCAAATGGCGTGGTCCTGAGCTCCACAAACTAATCGGTCCCACAGCAAATCATTTAATGTGTCCCTTAACTCGCAGTGTTCTGTCAACTGCTTAAGGCTCGTTACATAGGTTGCGATGGACTCTGCTGGGGTCCTAACTCTGGAATTAAATTTAAAACGCTGCATGATAACGGATGGCTTCAGCTGGAAGTGTGCTTTTACAAGGTCCACTAATTCTGTAAAGGACTTTGAATTTGGCCGTCATGTTGTGAATGAGAGTGTATGTCTTACTGCCACACATTCAAAAGGATGGCTTTCTGCCTATCCTCCCCGGTTATTTCGTTCACTACGAAATAAAATCCGAGGTGCTCTAAATACTGGCTCCAGTCTTCCATAGTCAGCTAAGGATCCTAAGGATCGATGTTGCTGCAGAGTGGCATGACTGGTGAGTAGTCTTTTCTTTTTCTTGAGATTTGATATACTCACAGTAACAAGGTGAGGTGCAGCATCAGAGCTGTTTAACCCTCATTGCCAAATGTAATTACTTGATGGAGCGGACAGGTTCCAACAAGAAATAGATAAACGTTATTACAGGGAACTTCTCAGGTGCTACATTCTCGATCAGGACTCTCGCCAGGAAGCCCCACCCTCCGGATGACCCGCACTTAGCTCGCATTGGTCGGAGCCTCCCGGAACATCATGTGACCCCTGATAGACAGCAGGAGAGGCTATACCTTCAGTTACTAGAATGTCCAAGTGGGATGGTGTGTGATTCGAAGGGGAACTTGGAGGTGGTGGTGTTCCCATGAACCTGCTGACCTTCTCCTTCTAGGTAGTAGGAGTGGCAGATTTGGAAGATGTTTCCAAAGAAGATGAGAGTGTTTTAGTTAACAATGTTTCAGAATTTTCACAGGCAAGCGAGTGTCAAGTACAACCATTTGGCATACGATTAAAGGAACCATAAAGAGACAGTACAAGTAATTAAAAATACTCTGACGTTTTAGCAGAAGCTTTCCCAATTTCTGCATGTTAAAATAAAGCTTACTATTTCAAGTAAGCTAATTCTTTTTGTTCATAAAATAAATGTCAAGTAACAACAAATATAACACATCAAATAGATGATGTCTATTTCCGGGCAAAATATTTTTGAAGTAAAACCTGATCATTCAAGACAGTGACAAGATCAGCAAAAAAAAATCCTGAGCAACTTGATTTTAAATTCAAATCGCTTTTCAGAGGTTGTGGAATCTGATTACTATCTTGTTTTTCACAGTAGCAAAGGCAAAATGACTGAATACATGAATACTAATTGCAGTAAAACTGGCTTCTCTTCCAGGAGGCAGTTCTGTTTACCTGAAGTGGAATGAATTAAGAATGTATTTACCACGTTCATACTCCACTTTCTTGTAGGGCTATGTTCTTCCTTTATACGAACATAGGAAACAGGAGCAGAAAAAGGCTGTTCGGCCCCTCGAGCCTGCTCCACATTTCAATAAGGTCGTGGCTGATTTGTTTGTGTTTTGAATTCCACTTTCCCATCTACCTCCAATAACCTTAGATCCTTGTTAGGGAAGGGAATCAATCTACCACTGCCTTAAAAATATTCAATGGCCCCACCCCACCACCTCCGGATCAGATGAAGAGAACATGAATAGTTATAGAGAAACATAGAAAGGTATTGGTACTGAAGGAGGCACTTTGGCTGATTGTATTCTTCCCAGCCCAAAATGACCTATCCAATCCAATCCCTGCGTTCATGTTGGTTCATAGCCTTGTAAATTATGGTGCTTTAAGTGCACATCCAAAAATGTGATGAGGGTTTCTGTCTCTACCATCCTTTGAGGCAGAGTTCTAGATCCCCACCATCTTCTGGGTTTAAAAAAATTGTTCTTCAACTCTAATCCTTCCACCAATTACTTTAAATCTATGCCCCCTGGTTATTGACCTCTCTGCTAACTGAAATCCATTCCATTTAGGCCACTCATAATTTTATACACTTCAATTAAATCTTCCCTCTCCCCTTTGTGTTCCAATGGGAGAGCTATTATTAATCTCTTCAGGGAAGATAATTGCTTAATATTGATCGTTCAACTAAAGGATCAAGCAGTTTGAGGTTTAGGGAACAGCAAATATTTTCTCAGTTTCAGTAGTCAAAGCACAACTGATTCTTTCAAGGCAAGCTTTCCTCTGGCAAAAAAGTATGTGTGTAAACTCAGTACGGAATGCTGTTCTTTATAACAAAAGGATTCTGCCTGGCAAAGCTGTTCTGCCTTAGAAAAAGCTACCTGGTCCTCAACTGAGGAGGAATGTTTGGTGAGCTCAACCTCTCATGGAGACTGAGTTATGTCTCCCGGCACAATAAGACCTGAAGGAAGATACTAATACAAGACTGACCCTGTCTTGGGAAGTGAAGGTCATGATAGTCCTGTCACCAGCAGTGTACACAAGGGAAACTTATCAGTATTCAGTTGATTCTGTCATTTACTACTGTAGGGTGGCATCATTGAAGACCTATGTTGCCATGCACGTATTATTATTGCAAAAAGAAGCAACAGGAAAAAAGACAGTTTGCCTTTGACTACCTTGCAAGCTCCAAAATACTGAACATGATTGATTGTGCCCATGTGCCCATGTTGTGAGTCATCACCTCTTGTGTTCCTTCATCAGTGCTGTGACTTCTCACACCCCCTGGTCTTTGTGAATCCCAAGATATTTGAATATGGTCTGGCACTCCGTGACTGTATGAGTGGCCATTCAGGTTTCTCTGGTGTAAGTTCATCCCTATGCATGAAGCAGACCGTTACATCCTTTCTAGACTGTGAAGAATGCATCGGGTACCTTTATGAGTTAATAAGCATGCTTCCCCAATTTACTAATGACTTTGTATGTAATTGGCTGTAGAAAAACTTACTTAGCATGGGAGCATGGACAGATTAACCTGCTTTGAAAATCAGATAAAGGAAGTGTGAATTTTGTGCACAATAATGATCTATTCCTGTCTTATTCTTCAAATGAACATAAATGATTCACAAAATAGCAAGGGCTACTGATATAATGTTGCCCAATGCAATGGAATGGCATTGAGCACTACTCCCTCAGACACAAAGGTCTACATCTTGCCTCAGGCACCCAATGTAGGCAGCAAAGATGGTTGAGCACAAAACATCAGAGGTGTACGTCAGGCTTATTGGGACCATAACTTTAAATTCCCATAATGTGGCTAGATTGCCTAAGCAATACTCCAGTAACACATCATTTGTGTAGATAATGACATTGAATGCGAGGTCACTTCCAAGCACCTCTGCCCCTTGCCACCACACCCACCCACCCACCCCACCACCATCCAGTGCAGATATGCCCATGGGCGGCAACTCAATGTCCTCCTGTGCCCAGCACCACTCCCAAAATCCAATAATGTGGCCCCTACATCATGACAGAAGTACTGAAGAACACCAATAAATGATGGAACCAGGCTGTCTATGGCAAGAAGTCAGTGCTTTCAAGTGCATGGATCACCTGAATGGCTCCCACAGCACATGGAAAACCACCACACTGACAGACCAGATATATCAGACTACACTGTGAATTGTTTTGTGCTAGAATAGAACATGAAAAGAATCAGGTTAAGTCAATGGATAGTGTAAATACTACATAATATCAAGCACAGTTACTGTGCACTAATATAACATAACATAGAAACAATCTAGTGTTTGAGGAATGTGAGTGATTATACTGCTGTCTTTCTGTCTCAAACCTGATTCTCATATCTTGTTCCCATTTTCAGATACATTTTCAAAATGACATTAAACCCAGCTGTATTTTTTAAAATTTGTTCATGGGATGTGGACATCACTGGCTAGGCCAACAATTATTGCCCATCCCTAATTGCCCTTGTTCAGAGGGCATTTAAGAGTCAAGCACATTGCTGTGGATCTGGAGTCACATGTAGGTCAAGCCAGGTAAGGGAGGCAGATTTCCTTCCCTAAAGGATATTAGTGAACCAAATGGGCTTTTACGTCAATCAGTAAAGGTTCTACAGTTACCATCAGACTTTTAACTCTAGTTTTTTTAATTAAGTTCGAATTTTGCCAATTGCCATGGTAGGATTCAAATCCAGGTCTGCAGAGCATTATCCTGAGTCTCTACAATGCTAGTCTAGTGACAGGACCACAATGCCACCACCTTCCCCACTAGCTGCTGGCACACAGCAGTACATTCCCCTGAGTGTAAATAGGTGAAGAAAATTTGTTTACGTGAACCATTATTTATTTATGTTGACAACTTGGTAATGTAATTTTTATTTTGCTTCACAAATAGGGCCGCATCTACATCTCTGCTCATAAATTAATATTGAAAAACAGGGAATCACCCTCTCAAATTTCTAGATTGATGAATGCACCAACTCAATATGCAAAAGGTTCACCAAGCATGTTTGTGGTATTAATAATCTCTGAATGAGAAATTTTTCCACTCTCATTGTTTACATATTAGCATTAATAAATTGAAGAAAATAGCCTTTAGGCAACAAAGATGCAATTTTAGGGCAATTTTTGAAGAATGAACAGATCTTCTCACTAATTTCTCACTATATCCTTCGTGTGACAGTTTACAGAATGGCAGAAATGTACATAACATTTTGTTTGATGTTCTTCTTTAAGTACCAGAGCGACGTGTAATCTACCAGAAATTGGTTTTGCGTTGAATCCAAATGGAGAATTCTGATGCAGAGGACCATCATTTTATATCTTAAACAACCACCAAATGCAAAATAAGCATGTAGTGAGAAGGTGATTAAATGGTTTGCATTCCTTTAGAGTGCTGTGAAGGTTCAAAAACCCTTTGATCACATCGGAAGACTGTGAACCAAAGATCATTCCTGGACCATAGAGATTTACAAGTAAAGCTAATTAAATCATGTGATACTTTTCAAGGAGGGAAACAGCATTTGATTCAGCATAAGCAAGCAAAAAAAAAAACTTCTTTCTTTCATCCATCTCAGGAGAGTCAGCTTTGAATTAAGAATGACTTCCTTTTCCCTCCTTTTATTTCTTAACCGTTGTGCAAGAGATTTGTCTCAGGAGAAATTTTCTTTCTTCCAACTTCTGCTGAAGTACAATAGGTTTGTCTGTAGGCTGAAATAATATAAATTTTGTAAACGTACTTCCTGTGCTTGCTAAGTGCCACTTTCGCACCCTTGGCCGTTTTATGATATTATCTCAGCAGTTTCTATTTTACAACTTAGCAGTGAGGCTTTTGAATAGAAATGAATGAACCAACATTCCAACTGGACCCGCATACATAAATTAAAGAAATTGCCAATACACTTCATCCTGTACAGATCAAAAGAATTCTTCATTTAGACAATATTAATGGAAATTATTCCATTTACATAAATCACAAAAACTTTAGAATAGACATCTGCAGAATGTGGCTCAGAGACAGTAATGGCATTGGTTATAATCTTCCAAAATTTCTTAGGTTCTGGAAGGGTCTCAGCGGATTGGAAAATGGCAAATGTAATGCCTTTATTCAAGAAAGGAGGAAGACAGAAGTAGGAAACTATAGGCCAGTTAGCCTAACATCTGTCATAGGGAAATTGTTCAAATCCATTATTAAGGAGGTTATAGCAAGATACTTGGAAAATCAGAATGGGATCAGGCAGAGTCAATGTGGTTATGTGAAAGGACAATGGTGTTTAACTAATTTAAACCTTAGCAGAAGTAACAAGCAAGGTGGATAAGGGGGAACCTGTAGATGTGGTGTTCTTAGATTTCCAAAATGCATTTGATAAGGCATCAGATCAAAGGTTACTACACAAAATAAGAGCTCATATTACCATGGATAAAGGATTAGTTAGTTTATGGGAAGCAGAGAGTAGGGATAAATGTGTCTTTTTTGTGTTAGCAAGCTGTAACCACTGGCATGCCACAGGGATCTGTGCTGGGGCCTCAAATATTTAGGGCTGAATTTTGCCGTCGGCGAACAGGGGTGGGGCCCGCTCACCGACGCGTAAAATCACGCGGGATGACATCGGGGGGAACCCCCGACATCATCCCGCCCCATTTAAATTTTCAGGAAGGCAGGGGCACAGCAAAATCAGCTGCGGGCCTGCCGACCTGTCAATGGCCAATTGAGGCCATTGACAGGATCATTAAACCAATTAAAGGACCTGCCCATCCAACCTTAAGGCTGGCAGGTCAGCCAGGAGCCCTGGCGGCAAATAGAGAAAACATGAAACCTCATCCAGCGGCGGGATGAAGTTTCATGCAGGGATTTTTAAAAATTAATAAAGTTTTAGTGTAATTAATGAACATGTTCCATCTCATGTGACATTGCCACATGAGGGGGACATGTTAGGGAATTTTTTTTTCTCTATTTTTAACATTTTTAAAAGTTTCAGCGATCTCCCTGAGGCAGCACTTAGCCTCAGGGAGATGTGCGCATGCGTGAAAGAGCGCACTCTCACTTTTGGGGAATCCTCCCCCGCCCACACAGGGAGCGCACATCGCTTCCCGGTGGACATCATGCTTGGCGGGCCTTAATTGGCCCACCCACGTAAAATGGCGGCGAGGCCCGCTTCTCTGGCGGGGATCGGCTCCCCACCCACCGGAGATTGGGCTGGGCCCACCCACCCAACAGGCAGAAAATTCTGCTCTTACAATCTATATCAATGACATGGATGAAGGGACCAAATTTTCCGATGACACCAAGATAGGAAAGTAAGTTGTCAAGAGGTTGTAGAGTCTACAAAAGGATATACATAGGTTAAGTAAGTGGGCAAAAAATTGGCAGATGGAGTAAAATGTGGGAAAATGTGAACTTGTCCACTTTGGTAGGAAGAATAGAAGAGCAGTATATTATTTAAATGGAGAGAGATTTCAAAACTCAGTGGTACAGAGGGATCTGGATGTCCTGGTGCATGAATCACAAAACGTTAGTCTGCAGGTACAATAAGTGATTAGGAAGGCAAATGGAATGTTGGCGATACTGCACGGAGAATGGAATATAAAAGTAGAGAGGTTTCACTGTACAAGGCTGGTGAGACCATATCCGGAGTACTGTGTACAGTTTTGGTCTCATTTGAAAAGGGATATAAATGTTAGAGGCAGTTCAAAGAAGGTTCATTGAACTCATCCCTAGGATGGAGGGATTATCTCATGAAGAAATGTTGAACAGGTTGGGTCTATACCCATTGGCATTTAGAAGAATGAGAGGTGATCTTATTGAAACATATAAGATCCTCAGGGGACTTGATAGGGTGGATACAGGGAGGCTGTTTCTTCTTGTGATGGAGACTAGAACCACAGTTTAAAAATGAGGTCTCCCTTTTAAGATGGAGATGAGGAGAATTTTTTTTCTCTCAGAGGTTTGTTAGTCTGTGGAATTCTCTTCCCCAGGAAGCAGTGGAATCTGGGTCATTGAATTTATTCAAGACAGAGTTAGATAGATTTTTGATAGACAAGGGAGTCAAGGGTTATGGGGGCCAGACGGCAAAGTGGAGTTGAAACCGCAATCAGATCAGCCATGATCTTATTGAATGGTAGGGAATGGTTGGGGAAGGGAAGAGTGTCCTGCAGTCAGCATCACGGTGAAGCAGCCTGGGAAGCGTGTCCTGCAGTCAGTTCTTGTTGAAGATAACAAGAGTGACATCACAAGACATGCTAGAGGGCGGGGGAGAGATCAGAACCAGCGCAAATGCGGGGAAGCTTCAAAAAGTGACGTCAGCACAAAGGTGAGAGCTCATTGGCAAGTAGTGGGTAAGTGCTTTTCTCCACTTCCTTCTCTAGTTTAAAATAGATTAAGCTAAGGAAAGGTAAGAGTTCTAGTTTTTATTTAAATTACATAAATGATTTAACTTTTTTTACTGTATTTAACTTAAATTAAGGGGTTTTTTTTCAACTAGCGGCATGGCAGGGCAGCTCAGACCCATGTTATGTACCGCCTGCAACATGTGGGAAGCCATAGATGCTCCTTGCGCTCTGACTGACCATGTGTGCAGGAAGTGCCACCAGTTGCAGCTACTTGAGCTCCGGATTTCGGAGCTTGAGCGGCAGCTGGAGGCGCTGAGGTGCATTCTCGAGGCTGAGAGTTTCATGGATAGCACGTTTTTAAACATGGTCACCCCACAGTTTATGGAAGTGCAGACAGAGAGGGAATGGGTGACCATCAGTCAGAAGAAAGGTGTCAGGCAGGTAGTCAGGAAATCCCCAGGGTGCATCTCACTTGAGAACCGTTTTTCTGTGTTGGAAAATGGTGAGAGTGACGGTTCCTCTGGGGAATGCAGCCACGCTCATGACACTGTGAGTGGCTCAGCTGCACAGGGCGGGGAGGAGAAAGAGGGGAAGAGCAATAGTGGTAGGAAACTCGATAGTAAGGGGAACAGACAGGCGTTTCTGCAGCCGTGGACGTGTCTCCAGGATGGTATGTTGCCTCCTTGGTGCCAGGGTCAAGGATGTCACTGAACGGCTGCAGGGCATTCTAAAGGGGGAGGGCAAACAGACAGAGATCATGGTACATATTGGTACCAATGACATAAGTAGAAAGAGGGATGAGGTCCTGCAAGCAGAATTTAGGGAGCTAAGAAGCAGATTAAAAAACAGGACCTCAAAGGTAGTAATCTCTGGATTAATTCCAGTGCCATGCGCTAGTAAGTATAGAAATAGGAAGTTAGTCCAGATGAATGCATGGCTGGAGAGATGGTGCAGGAGGGAGGGCTTTAGATTTCTGGGACATTGGGACCGTTTCTGGGGGCGGTGGGACCTGTACAAGGCGGATGGGTTGCACCTGAACCGGAATGGGACCAACATCCTTGCGGGGAGGTTTGCTAGTGCTGTTGGGGAGGGTTTAAATTAACTTGGCAGGGGAATGGGATCCTGAGAGCAGGTCCAGCAGGGGAAGATGCACAGCCAAAATTAGAAGAGAGAGCAAGTGAGTCTGGAAGGCATCGAGATTATAGGCCAGTTAAGGCACAAGGGAGTTTGGCAAGGTTGGATGGTATTTATTTTAATGCAAGGAGTCTGACAAATAAGGCAGATGAGTTGAGGGCACAAATTAACACATGGAAGTCTGATGTCATTGCTGTCACAGAGACATGGTTGAGAGAGGGGCAGGATTGGCAGCTCAATATTCCAGGACATAGGGTCTTCAGGTGTGACAGGGAAGGAGGTAAAAGAGGAGGGGGTATCGCAATATTGATCAAGGAATCAATTACAGCAATAAGGAGGGATGACATCTTAGAAGGCTCCTCAAATGAGACCATATGAGTAGAACTGAAAAACAAAAAAGGAGCAATCACATTGCTGGGAGTGTACTATTGGCCCCCAAACAGTCATAGAGAGAAATAGAAGAGCAGATATGCAGGCAAATTGCAGAGAAGTGTAAAAATAATAGGGTATTAATAGTGGGGGATTTCAACTTCCCCAACATTAACTGGGTTAGTCATAGTGTGATAGATTTAGAGGAAACGGAATTCTTAAAATGCATCCAGGAGAGCTTTTTAAGCCAGTACATAGAAGGTCCTACAAAAGAGGGGGCGGTCCTGTGATTAATTTTAGGGAATGAAGCCGGGCAAATGGTAGTGGGGGAGCATTTTGCAGATAGTGATCATAACTCCGTTAGATTCAGGGTTGTTATGGAAGAGGACAAGGATGGGCCAGAAATCAGAGTTCTAAATTGGGGGAAGGCCGATTTTAATAAGATCAGATATGATTTGGCCAGAGTAGACTGGGAGCAGCTACTTTTAGGTAAATCTGCATCAGAGCAGTGGGACTCATTCAAGAAGGAAATAGGGCGAATACAGGGCCAACATATTCCAGTACAGATAAAGAGCGGGACCAACAAATCCAGGGAACTCTGGATGCTGAGGGATAAAGAGAAAATGGGAGGCTTCTGGCAGATACCGAGGGCTCAAAACAGTGGAAGCCCTAGAGGAGTATAGAATGTGTAGGGAGGACTTAAAAAGGAAATTAGGAGAGCAAAAAGGGGGCATGAAAAGACATTGGCAGGTAAAATAAAGGAAATTCCAGTTATTTTACAAGTACATTAAGAGTAAGAGGATAACTAGGGAAAGAGTAGGGCCCATTAAGGGCCATAGTGGTAATTTGTGTGTGGAGCCGGAAGACGTAGGTAGTGTTCCAAATGAATACTTTGTGTCGATGTTCACAAATGAGAGAGATGACATAGGTATGGAAATCAGGCAGGAGGACTGTGATATAATTAAAGAAATTAGCATAGAAAGAGAGGAGGCTCTAAGTGGTCTGGCAGGCTTAAAAGTAGATAAATCTCCAGGCCCGGATGAAATGTATCCCAGGCTGTTGAATGAGGCAAGGGAGGAGGTAGCAGGGGCGCTGGCAATAATTTTCAATACTTCTCTGGCCACAGGAGAGGTGCCAGAGAACTGGAAGACAGCCAATGTGGTACCGTTATTCAAGAAGGGAGGAAGGGATGAACCAGGGAATTACAGGCCAGTCAGTCTAACCTCAGTGGTGGGGAAACTATTGGAAGCAATTCTGAGGAATAGAATTAATCTACATTTGGAGAGGCAGGGATTAATCAAGGACAGTCAGCATGGTTTTGTTAAGGGGAGGTCATGTCTGTCCAATTTGATTGAATTTTTCGAAGAGGTGGCCAGGTGTGTAGATGAGGACCATGCATTTGATGTGGTCTACTTAGATTTCAGCAAGGCTTTTGATAAGATCCCGTATGGGAGACTGATAATGAAAGTAAGAGCCCATGGGATCTAAGGCAATTTGGCAAATTGGACCCAGAATTGGCTGAGTGGCAGGAAGCAGAGCGTGATGGTCGAGGGGTGTTTTTGTGATTGGATGCCTGTGTCCAGTGGGGTTCCACAGGGATCGGTGTTGGGTCCCTTGCTGTTTGTAGTATATGTAAACGATTTAGACTTGAATGTAGGAGGGTTGATCAGTAAGTTTGCGGATGAAACGAAAATTGGTGGGGTGGTAAATAGTGAGGAGGATAGCCTTAGATTACAGGAGGATATAGAGGGGCTGGTCAGATGGGCTGATCAGTGGCAAATGGAACTTAATCTGGATAAGTGTGAGGTGATGCACTTGGGCAGGACAAACAAGGCACGGGAATACATGATGAATGGTAGGACCCTGGGAAATACCAAGGATCAGAGGGACCTTGGTGTTCATGTCCACTGGTCCCTTAAAGTAACGGGACAAGTAGATAAGGTGGTTAAGGAGGCATTTGGGATACTTGCCTTTTTTAGCCGAGGCATAGAATATAAGAGCAGGGAGGTTATGCTGGAACTGTATAAAATGTTGGTTAGGCCACAGCTAGAGTATTGCATGCAGTTCTGGAATCCGCATTATAAGAAGGATGTGACTGCACTAGAGAAAGAGTGCAGAGGAGATTTACCAGGATGCTGCCTGGGCTGGAGAGTTTTAGTTATGAGGAGAGATTGGATAGACTGAGGTTATTTTCTCTGAAGCAGAGGAGATTGAGGGAGGACATGATTGAGGTGTATAAAATGATGAGGGGCATAGTGTAGACAGGAAGGAACTTTTCCCCTTAGTGGAGGGGTCAATAACCAGGGGGTATAGATTTAAGGTAAGAGGCAGGAGATTTAGAGGGGATGTGAGGAAAAATGTTTTCACCCTGAGGGTGGTGGGAATCTGGAACTCACTGCCTGAAAGGGTGGTAGAGGCAGAAACCCTCATAACATTTAAGAAGTATTTGGATGTGCACTTGCAATGCCATGGCATACAAGGCTATGGGCCTAGTGCTGGAAAATGGGATTAGAATAGTTGGGTACTTGTTTGACTGGCACAGACTCAATGGGCCGAAGGGTCTTTTTCTGTGCTGTAGACCTCTGTGACTCTATGGTAGAGCAGGCTTGAAGGGCTGAATGGCCTACTCCTGCTCTAATGTTTTGTTATTTTATGTAAACTGCTATTACCCCAGCAGGGAGTGTATGGAACTTGTCTGCCTTAATAGGGGACTGCTTGAGGAGCTCTACTGTTAATGATCTTGCTTCACTGAGGAAGCCCTGGATGAACTATGCATGATGACCTGCACCCTGATTAAATAAACTTTGTTGCCCCAATCACCCTCCGCCTGGCAAGGGAATATGCAACAACAGCCAGGCAGTCAGTTTGCCTGCGTATGCCAGGTCACGGGGACAGCTTATAGGAAAACAGGGGAATTCATTTATTTTTGGATGACTCCTGCAGCCACTGCAGTGAAACATTTTGACAAAAACTGGGAAGGAAGACTTACCTACCAACATACCAGCTCTGCGTCCAAGAATCTGCTGCCAGGTTAAGGTACTGTAGACTTTTACAGCCACCCCTCCCAAACCCACGCACCCCCTCCCCAGTGATTTACTCCCGTACTGTGTAGCATTTGCAGTCCTGGCCCACTGTCAACATTTAAGGGCAGATTGAACACTGGGAAGAAGCCAGCATTACTACAGCACAAATGTAAACTTTTATGTACACAGGATCTCAGAAGTCTAGCGTTCACTCGCCTTTTATTAAAATAGATGAGAGCTAGGATATAAAATGAGAACAATACCTCAAGATCTTTGATTTTCAAATGACTTAAACTTTGCTAACGTCACCATCATAGTTAGTTTTCTCTATTGTGTTGTTGCAATGTGGGTGATGCCATCCATGACACAGTCCCTGCCCATCTCAGGTTGTGCTGAGAATGGGCTGGTGGGTCTTCTCCTGGAAGAGCTGCGGGCGTGGTGATGGCAGGAAATCACAAGGATCTGACCCGATGGGTGGAATTTTACAGCCCTGTCGCAGCGGGGGTGGGGCTGTAAAATGCGACGAGCCGTTCAAAAGTCCATTGGCTTCAGCGGGACCGTAAAATCCCACCCGATGTTGCTGAGACATCGCCAACGCGTGTCTAAGTCACGATGATGTGTGACTTGGAAAGGAACCTGGAACCGATGTTCCCATATCTCACACCATTGCTGACATTGTTCTCGTTGATACAAGGAGAGGGAGGTGCTGTCGTAGAAATCTTGGTCATTTTCCACAATGCATTCTCTGGACCTTACTTAGTGAGCCACAGTGTGTCAATGATGTCTACTGATTTAAATGGCTGAGCATCATTGAAATGAACCTCTTTGTCCTGGATGGCGTTGGATTTCTTGAGGGCAATTACAACTCTATCCACCCAATCGAGTGGTGATTACTCCCTCACACTCACAGCTTGAATCTTGTAGATGGCGTAGAGGCTTTTAGTGGTCAGGAGGTTAGTTACTTAGTGCAGGGTACCCAGACTCTGCACTACTCTTGTAACTCAGTGTTTGTATGACTGGCCCAGTTAAGCTTCTGGTCATTGGTGACCCCCAGAATGCTGGTGTTGGTGGTACCACGGAGGCTAGGCTTTCTCATGTTCAAAATTGAACCTGATACATATGTGGCACAACTAATGTGTGCCACTTGTCAGCCCAAGCCTGGATTTTCATGGGCTCTTTCACTATCCAAGGAGTTGTGACTGAAACTGAACACTTAGGAATTGTTACTAGATTGATACTTGGAATGAGTGGGTTGTCTTATGAGGAAAGGTAGGACAGACTGGGCTTGTTTCCATTGGAGTTTAGAAGAGTGAGGGGTGATTTGATTGAAGTATACAAGATCCTAAACGGTCTTGACAAGGTGGACGCCGAAAGGATGTTTCCTCTTCTGGGTGGGTCCAGAACTAGGGTCACTGTTTTAAAATTAGGGACCGCCCTCTTAGGACAGAGATGAGGAGGAATGTTTTCTCTCAGAGGGTTGTGCGACTTTGGAACTCTCTGCCTCAGAAAGTGGTGGAGGTGGGGTCATTGAATATTTTTAAGGCAGAGGTAGATAGATTTTTGTTACTCGAGGGAATCAGAAGTTATTGGAGGTAGATGAGAGTGTGGGAATCGAAACACAAGAAGATCAGCCATGATCTTATTGAATGTTTCAAAGACCTGGGCGCCATATTTAAAGGCCGGTCCAACACACAATCTCACTCGCTCCAGCCCGTCAGAGATGTCTTGCAGCCAGAAGAGTAAGTCCGAGAGCCTCAAGAAGAAGGCAGCGCCTCACTTCACCCACCAGGCCCTCCAAGCCTTGATCAGAGGGGTGTGGGCGCAAAGGCAAGTGCTCTATCCCAGGGATGGCTGCAGGAAATACAGCAGCCTCACAGCTCTGGCCTGGGAGGCCGTTGCAGAGCAGGTCAGTGCGCCTGGCAACCCTACCCAAAACGCCACCCAGTGCAGGAAGAGGGTGAATGATCTGCCGGGGTAAGTCATTCTTCAACTCCCTCCAATAACAAACTCTCACCATGGCATCGTGCACTCAAACGCCTACCCTCTTCAGGGACCTCACGCAACCATTAGCGGGGGACACATATCAGCATCATTCTCTCACTGAGACTTTCACATCCCCACCATCCCATCTGTCATGTCGCTCACACTCCATCCTCCAGCCCTTCTGGAGAGGGCTCACCACATACAGGGGAACATGCATCCCACCCAACCTCTGCTCCCTCCTTTCTCATCACATCCCTTTCTTTCTTCTTCATACAGGCCAAGCTGGTGCACAACAAGCACAAGAGATGACAGACTTGGGGGAGGGACGGCCGACAGCATCGCCCTCCCTGAGTTCGAGGGGGGCTGCTGCTGAGCTGGCTGGGGAGGACAGGGATCGCTCCTGTGGGGAAGGGGGGATCGGCCTCTCCCAGCATCCCAATATGGATCACAGCTCCATCACTTCCTCAAATCCTGACAATCACAGTGAGTCTTATCTAGCTCATGTTCATTAACTGAAACTCTATTTTCTATGTTCTAGGCACCAGCAGATCAAGGCCCCCAGGCCAGTCCAGCACCAGTCAGAGCCCCCATTCATCCAAAAAGGGAGCCTCAGAAGCACTGTCACAGCGCTCCACACACCCTCCACCCGCTCAGAGACACACACGTCAGTGAGACACAGATGTAGATTAGGCTCGACCTCACTTTCTGGGGAACACTTCACCGACACATCCCCGCAGCAGTCGGAGGTAGGGGCAGCCCAGGTCTCTGGCACTCGGAGGGCTGCTGAAGACCAGTCACCCCGCTCAGTCCGAGTTAGATGATGAGCCTCCGGAAGCGGCCTCCAAACCAATGCTTTTACCTGGAGATGCAACGACAGGCGACGGAACGTCAGGCAGAGATTCGACAGTCACACAACAGGCTAGAGCGAACGATGGAGTCTGTCTAAATTCTGTATGATATCGTGGCTCCTACATGCGAGCGCCTCGAAGTTACCATGGGAAGGCCGGTGACCACCATGGAGACCTTGGTCCAGTAGCTCTTGCTGAATTTACACTCGAATTTACGCTGCACTCCATTGCCACACACCCTGGTGGGCACCATCAAGATGTAGGTGTCATGGGGATGAGGCAGCTTGACTTCCCTCCAGGTGCACCATCTCCTGCAGGAGTCAGGGCAGGGCCCACAGGGAGGATGAGAGCCAGCCAGACACCCCGGGGGCCTCCTCTCAGGACACTCCAAGGGTGTGTGCAGCTGCTCACAGCCCCCTCTGCCTGTGACCCCATCCAGTCCTGCTTCTCAGGCCGCCGAGGGTGCTTCTGCCTCTGAGCAGGTGGCCCTTATCAGGCTGGAGACCTGCAGGCCTTGGGTCACCAGAGGACGTTCGCTGAGGTCATCGCGGACATCAGGGTGTAGCGGTCAGCAGGCTGCCTCCACCCCTGCTGCAGATGTCGGGGCTGCACCCAGACGAAGTGGCAGAGTTAGGGAAGTTAAGAAAAATTTATGTCACTTTTGGATCACAGGTGTGCTAGACACGTAAATAAATTGCACTTTTGTTAAGACGTTTGATGGTTATGTGAATGTTCCTGTCAACTGAAGGCTCATGATTTTGCACTTTGGAATCCTCTTATGTCAAGGTTTAGCCACCCACCCACTTAGTGATAGTGTCCCACTGTGATATTCACAACTCTGTGATGTCAACCTCAGTTGCACCCGTCTCCGCACCCCTTGTGTGATGTCAGGGAGATGTGTTTAAATCTTTATTGGAAGTATGTGATGTAAGTCTTTCTAACCCTTGCGTGATGGCAGCTCATCAGCATTGATAATCCAGCAGCATTTGTGTCTACTCAGTGGTAATAGCAGAAGAAAAGACATGCACCAGAGGCGGGGATCCCCAGGCATGTCCACATCTCAATTGCAGCAGCGTTTGCATCATTCGATGGCGGCAAAGGCTTCAAGTCTTCTCTCACAGCCCTCTTGTTCCTAAGCGAGCTCTCAGTTCCCAGAATGAGCTCACTCACAGAGCCCCACGCACCAAAGCAAAGATCATGGCCCGGCGATTCATGAGGTCGGAGCGCTGAGGTGGTGTATGCAGGACTCGTCACGCTGCGAGTGAGTGGACATCCCCTGAGTTGGAAGAAACTGGCACTGAGGACGAGGAGAGATGTAACCATATTCCCTCACTTGAGATAAAAGCAAAATACTGCGGACGCCGGAAATCTGAAACGAAAACAGAAAACGCTGGAGAAACTCAGCAGGTCCGACGGCTTCTGTGGAGAGAGAAACAGAGTTCACGTTTCGAGTCCGTATGACTCCTGTTACAACGGCGGATTTGCGATTTTTCTTGCCTGCCACAGGATTACCTGCTCCTGCCCACCTCGAAAACCCGCCGTGGGCACGATGGGAGAGTTCCGCCCGTTAACTCTGTTTCTTCTCTCCACAGAGGCCGCCAGA
This sequence comes from Cetorhinus maximus, assembly GCF_964194155.1. Classification (NCBI taxonomy): domain Eukaryota; kingdom Metazoa; phylum Chordata; class Chondrichthyes; order Lamniformes; family Cetorhinidae; genus Cetorhinus; species Cetorhinus maximus. The sequence continues at coordinate 102,978,490 of NC_135891.1, read as the reverse complement.
CCTGCCGAGCACTTCCAGTGTTTACAGTTTTTGTTTCAGATTTCCAGCAGGCGCAGTACTTTTGCTCTTTGTATTAAGGTTTTGTTTTTTTTCCCCCTCTGGCTGGAAGCTGAGCCTACGATTGATATTAATGGGAAAATGTAAGGGGGAAAATGACTGAAGTCAAAGCCTTCTGACAGCTGGAATTGAATCAGGTTCCGCAGATGCCAGATTTGTAGCCAAGTAGATTTGGCCGAGGAGGTTGAATTGTGTGGTAAGCTTGCTGTTTTCATTCCCCTGTGCAGAGCCATCATCTCTCTTTTAACTTCCTGAAGGAAAGAGTAAACAGTTGCACAGCCCAAGGGTAGAACTTTCATGGACTGGTTTGGGTCAGATTGGAAATGAGTTGGACAACCAAAAAAAAATGCCGTGGATAGCTTGCGTGCTGGTAAGAGCAGGAGGGGAGCGGGGGTGGGGGGGGGATTGTCAGGATGAGGAGCTCATTCGCAGCTCACCTTTGACCCTTGACCAATTTTCACAGGGCCGGGTGGCCTTCGGGACCAGCTCGAGGCAGAAACAAGATCGGGGGCATTTTGAATGCAGCGGATCAATTTAAAAGCGGCAGGGAAGAGGCTTAGCAGAGCAGAGGAGGCCCTACCCTATCGCAGAATAAGTCTGAAACATTTTTATGAATTCTCACGTCCCTACCCTATCCTGGGCTGTCTCCATCTGCCCTTCAAAATGTGAAAAGTCGGCACATTCCCTTTTTTCCTACTTTAATGCTCTTCTTCAAAATAGTGCCATGGGATATTTGCTTGAGGAGGCATCACGTCTAATAAAATGGCAGCTCTGACAATGCAATGCTCTCTCTGCGTGGCACGGAATTGACATATGTCATCCGATGTATTTCTCATTATTTGCACCTAGCAACGCAGAGTGCTGGAAATGCTGATGCAGTCCTGTCATCCGGGCTTTCCGTGACAGTGCTAGGGGTTGGAATTTTGAATTAAAGGACCAGCATAGGTTGTGCAATTGGGCATGTAGACTGAGGTGCTTATTTTGAAAATCTTAACAAAAATGTTTGACGTTTCGGGTCAGCAAAGAGGCAGCTGATCATTCTTTGATATGTCAGGTCTCTGAGACTTTTCACCCTTCCCCGCACCACTGAACGCCCTCCGTCCCCTCACCTCACCCCCACCCCACACCTTAAAGGTGGACAGTCCAGTGGGTGGGACTCCCATCGGCCCAAAACAATATCCTGACCCCAGAAAATCAGCAAATGTCAGCGGTAGCCCAGTGCAGTGGGTAGATGACCAATTTCAAACAAGATGCACCAGGGTCCCATTAAAGAACTAAATGATGACTTTAAATTTTGAAGTTTGATGTAGACAGAGAAAATGTGAGAGAACAAACAAAATACTGAAGCTTCTTTTTACAAATAAAACTCCATGAAGTTGATAAATACGGTTTTTTGAAAATTTAACATCCCATTTAAAATCTAGATTGTCAAAAGTTTACAGCCAAACAGTTACCGTGTACACTCATGAAATAGTCAAATTTTTAAGATTAAATTTTTAGACTAAATGTCAGGAGGCCAACTTTTACACAGGCAATGTTTTGAGGGATTGACATGCATGCTTGATTTGGGCATGTGAAAGACTGTTGCAATGGAATAAAGTAAAAACCAACAATAGTAAAGAATTAATAATAACTCTCCAACATTTACACTCCCACTCCCACTCTTATCCGGCGTCCAAAACTCCGCAAGGACCTGAAAACCAGGCCCTGCCCTGGAAACTACAATCCCCGTCAGCCATTACTGTCCATCATATCCTGGTCAGGGTATGCTGATCCCCTGCTCTTTGGGTCTGGGCTTAACAGCAGAAGCCAGCCTGGTCCGCGTCCCATTCCTTCCTTTCCCCATCCCAGTTGGGTCCATCTCAGTGGAGAAATCAGTACAACTTCAGTTATCCTAATCCTGCCCACTGCCCCCAGCCCAGGACTCAAAATCCAGAATATCCCTGTATCCAGTATACATCCAGTCCCAAGCTTTCCAGATATGGAGTCTGGTACCTGTATTCATTTTATAACATTACAAACTATATACATTTCATCCAACAGAATATAAATATGCGCCATAACAAATTGACTACAACACTTCACACTGAAATCCTTCGAAATCACCCTGATGGCTATCTGAATCACCAAACAATTCATCCCAGGAGCCTCGTTGTATAACGTCTTCATATGGATCTTTTTCATCTTTATCATTATCATCGTCATTGAAGGTACCAGTAAATTCAGCATCATTATTCCAAAAGTAATCACCCTCAGTACCGTTGAGCTCATTTGATATTCCACATTTTGGAAGTGATTTTTTTGACAATATTTGGATCAAGTGCATTCCGCACACCTGTGACCCATTGGCTCAATGTTAATAGCAAGGGTTCTCGCATGTTTTCTCCTTTAGCAGATATTTTCTCGCCTTCCAAAGTCCAATTGTTCCACATCTTTCGGATATTGCTCTTGAGAGATTTATTTACACACATATCCAAGGGCTGAACAAGACATGTTAGATCATCAGAAATAACTGCCAAGTTGGTGTTAGTTGATCTCATGGATTAATTACACCGTTGTTAAGGTGGGATCTCAACGTGTCAGAGGTGAGCCAATATTTTTCTTTGCGTAGTCCTCCTGGTCTCAAATTCCACACTTCTTTGATCCATTTCTTGCAACTGCCTTCATCCCTCCAGCCTTTATTGTGAACATGGACAACAATGCCTCTCTGAAATTTCTCTCTCGGGAGAGTTTTTTTTTGCTTGAACGTCACAATCAGCTTTAAATTTGTACCATCTATGTTACAAGATGGAACCTCTGTGAAACCTGTCTTCCCAAGATCAGTCATCTTTACAAGAATGGTGTTTTTTTTCACCAGTCTTGGTAACACTCTTGTTTGCTGGTCTGTCGAAGTTCATTAGTGTTTCATCCATGTTCCCCATACAGGCCAACAGGTAGGTACACAAGCTTCTCGCGATGTCGGATGACAAAATAGTGAAATTTGATTATTTTATCATCAATTTCAGGTGACAGATGCTGTGGAATTTCATTTTCTCATGGAATAATTTTTTTTTATTCACTTGGGATGTGGGCATCGCTGGTTAGGCCAGCATTTATTGCCCATCCCTAATTGCCCTTGAGAAGGTGGTGGTGAGCTGCTTTCTTGAACCACTGCAATCCTTGTGGTGTAGGTACACCCGCTGTGCTGTTAGGGAGGGAGTTCCCGGATTTTGACCCCGGCACAGGCAGAAATGTTCTTGACTAACAGGGGTGTCATAGGTTATCGAGAGTTGGCGGGAATGTGGAGTTGAGGCCACACATCAGATCAGCCATGATCTTATTGAATGGTGGAGCAGGCTCGAAGGGCCTCCTCCTAATTTCGTCTGTTCGTATGGGTCGACTTTTACACAAGATTGACTTTTACACGCCCATATATGGTAACTTGCTTGTGTTCCTAGCCTCATAATGCGTTCTTTTATGGTAATCTTGAATTTTATGTCCTGATTCACCCACACCAGTGAAAGTCGTTTTTCCTGATTTACCATGCCCGTACCCTTCATAATCGTGAACACCTTTATCAGGTTTCCTCTTAGCCTTTTTTCTACCAAAGGGAGCCCCACTTTCTCTTGTTGGCCTTCTCAACTATGTTGTATCAAGGTAGTCACTTATTGCCCCTGTGAAGCTGTTTGTCTTGCAATTCCTTTCAGCTGTCTACCTTTCCTTTCTCACGGTGATTTCTCACAGCCTCTCTCATTTGGCACGGCAGCTCTGTATCTATCATCTCTCTCCAGACACAACTATCTCTCGCCCTATAGCTCTGCCTACCTTTCTTGCTATCTCTTTTCCTGGAGTTGGGTGCTGTGTTTTCCCATTATTGTCAGCCTTATCAATACCAACTATCTTAGCAAATTCAATTTGTGCTTTATTACATATGATATTATTTAGACTAGCAGCCAAACTGTTTCAGCAGTTCTCACTGCATCAAGGCAAGGTGCCTCAGGGAACAGTGAACATACTGTTCTGAGCTGGTGCACCAGGCATGGGCGTCTGTATGTATTAATTAAGCAGGAAACAATATGGTTTGATTTTGTAGATTTGACTGATGCCTTTAAAAACACCCATGAAAAGTGATGCTCCAGATTCAACTAACAGATTGTCTTCCACTGAAAAGCAAGATAATTTATGTGTCAGGATATATCATTGCATTTGTACAGACCTAATTGGATGCAATTATTTCAACAGAATTACGTGCTTGGGTGAGATTATTATACACATTTGTGCAAAAGATAAACCATAAAATTGAATGAAGCAGGGGAGAAAAATGCAATAATCATTGTGCCACTATAATTATTACCAAGTATTGTATCCCCTGCAGGATACTTCAATTCTTGTGTACAATAAGAGTCTATATTGGTTAGAATGTTAAAGATATGTGAGTGTTCCTGGTTTTTGTTCAAAAATTGTTCCCCCTCTTTTCTTTTTCCTGTTCTCTCCCCTTATTCCCTTACTATTGTATTAGCTATGATTTTGACACTCGAACAAATGTACAATAAGGATACAGAATTTTAAATAATTCATTATGTATCTTCCCCATATTCATTTCATGTCACAAAAGAAAAACTCCATGAAAAATCTAGATAAGTAATGAGGCAGAATTTCCTGACTGCCCATGTACTGGCAGTTTCTTATTTCCCTACTTGCTGCACCATTAAGAAGTGATTCACCTTTAGACTTGCAACAATTTAATGGATCAACCATAATAATTTGCTGTGATTTTTCTCATGTTGGGCAAAATCTACTAAGAAATGCTTATTGCTCTCCCTGCAGCTGTGGCCCAGATTCAAGAGATTTCCTGGTTCTGTGAACTCGGCCTTTAAAAATGTCTGCCTGCAGGTTGGATTTTCATTCAGTGGGAATCGATGGGGGCGGTTGTGGGCTGAAGCAGGAGTAGGGGCAGATAACCCCAGAACAAGTGCGGAGGCACTCGGGTGCAGAACCATGTTGGGAGCAAGGCCTGACATTGTGCACTGGCACCGTGTTTAAATAAATAAGAGAAAAGGTTAAGACAAAAAAATCCCTCCAGCCCGCACACTCCCACACACTCTCTATGCCCGACCTATGGCAACCTATGCCAACTCATTGCCTCTACCCACCCCCATGGCACCTCACACCCCCATGCTAACATAGTGCCAGTTCATGCCAATGCATGACCCCCCCACCCACCACCCTTTGCTCTTACCACCTTCATGGCAACTCACTTACTATCCTTGGACACTTCCTTGACAGCTTTGACAGTTTTGATACTTCCTTGACAGCTTCGACAGTTCTTTGACAGCTGAATAGTTCCTTAATATACGGACAGTTTGTTGACAGCTGGACAGTTCCTTGTCAGTTTGTTGACAGCTGGACAGTTCTTTGACAACTGGACTGTTCTTTGACATCTGTACTGTTCCTTGATAGTCCCTTGACAGCTGGACAGTTCCAAATTGTTTGTGTGTAAAAATTGCATAATCATATTTAATTTCAACAATCCCAAAGGTGTCCTAAGACCCTATCCACTACCTCTATACCTTATCTCTCCAAAGCGATACCCTGGCTCTCCAAAGAATCCACCAAGTTCAGGCCTCCTCATACCTGGCCTGCCCTGCACACTCCAGGATTCACGCAGATAGAATTCAAAAATCGGAAGTCAGTGGTGATTTAAATGGCCATCTGCCCCCGTGATCCACACATGCACGAGCCCAGGCCTGACTCCAGTGGGAAATGCTGGGTTCAGGGATGGGTCTTAGAAAGTTTGGCCATTTCCAGGATTTTCTCTTTGCCTTGGCAAAAACCTGGGCCATTTCTCTTTCTCCCCCAACCAATTTTTGTTTCTTTCACTCAGTCCTCCTGTTTGACTTCTCATTGTCCGTTTATATTTCTCTCTCTTTCTCATATGTTTGCCTCTTTGTTATTCGTGTATTTCTGTGTTGGTTTAAAGCTCTTTTTCTTGTGTTCCTGTGTTATGCCATATCTGCTTTCTGCCTATGTCTCCTCTCTTCTTTCTCGATATCTTTTTGTATGCTTCTAAAATATTTTTTCACCATTTCTATGTGTCCATGTTTCTTCCGGTATGTTTACATCATTTCCTTTTCCTGATCCCCGTAAATGAGACCTGCAGACCTATAAACCTCTACAAGCCACGGAAACTATCTTGTCTCCTTCTAGAACTTGGTGGTTGTGCTCTAAATTGACATTTTGATTTGTGGAAGGGAGTGTAGGGTCAGGACATTGGATTGGGAAATACTTGGGAGTTTGACCCTGCTCTGATGCTGGGATGAAGGAGGCCAGGACATGGAAGTCGAAGGGAGGCAGCAGCTGATGTGGGATGGGATATGTGGATATGGGATCTGTGACAAAACAGGACTGGGATTTTGTTGGGGGTAATGGAGGCTCTGTTCTTGGGCAAGAAAGCTGGGGTAACCACATCTCAACCTTTTTGGGGTGCCCTGATCGGATTTTATGTTTATTAGATAGCTAAAGAGCCAATTGGAGCTCTTCAGTCCAAACAGTGCCACGGGGAGCAGTGGCCACTGCTGGGACTACACCCATCGCGAAAAAGCAGCATGGACACCAGCCTCAGAAGAATGTAAAGTGGGGTTGAGGCCGTGGGTCCAGTAGGGCAGGATGCCAGGAGTGAAGTGGTTGATGAGGGCACTGGGTTGGGGAGGAGGGGGTTGTTGCCATGGGGACTGCCAGTGCTACCATCATGAGGTGCTAGATAATTAATCAATAGGGTGAGCCATCCACTTGTCGATCGCAGTGGGACCTTTACCTACCCACCCAGTTGTCATCCCCACCTGACACTTGTTAAATTGGAAAACTGTCAGTTTCCTTGTCCATCTGACTGAAATCATTTGAACCCAATTCCATAAATTGAACCCTTAACACAAAACTATAAACTTTTTAATAGGATGTTACCCTTTTCCCCTCTAACCACAACCTCCACGTGTTTTTCATTTTATCATCAGTTCTCTGTAGTCTCACTCTCCCACTTTGTAAGGCATTTTAAGTTTGTGTCTGTATACTTCAGATGTGTAGTCTAAGGCAATGAGATTCATTCAGTTTACCAAATAATTATCCACATTACATCCAACCTATTTGCAAGAGCAGGATGGGTGTGAAATTGGACTTGGTAACATCCACTGTTTGAAAACCAAAATCATGTCCACATTGTGTGCAAATATTTCTTTCTGACTTGTTCCGGATGCCATATTGACATGGGTGCTAGCAAATGGACTGACTTCAAGGCTGCTAGACAAACCTATTGTTCCCAGACGAGAGTGCTTTAGTGGACCTTTCTTGAAATCAGGCATGGCTTAGAAAATGAGCAGAAGTCACACAGAACAGAAAAAGCTGCTGGAGGATGGGAAAGGAGAAGTAGGAGTGGATTCTCAGCAGGAGGTCAAATTTGCCCAGGGTACTCGGGGATTAATTCCCCCACCTGAACCTCAGCAAGAAACAATGTGTGAGACATCGATGGGGATGTCCTCGCTGAAACTGGTCAAATGCTGCAGCCAGAGCTCCAACCTCAGTGCAGAGCAAGGACCACATTACCAGTGGCTGTGATGGTAACAGTGACAATGAAGTTTTATGTGTGTGTCTCTCTTCAGATATTAGCATTATTTTGCAGCTTTTGTCAACTGTTGCATAAGGGAGGTTCTCTATTCAAAGAGACATAACTACATTTCGTTCTCTCTTGCCAGAAGCAAACAGGCCAAATGAGCACCAGGATTTGCTGGGATTGCCAACTTCTCCATGGTACAGGGTGCCACTGGCTGTATACATGTTGCTTTGCGGCCGCTACACGCCAATTGTGCTCAATTCCGGGACCAAAAGGAATTCTGTTCCCTCACCTTCCAGCTTGTGTGTGGCCATATCATGCAGGTCAATCATGTTGACAGCAGTCACAAAGTCTCCACTCAGCAGCAACCAGATGCGCCAGCTACATTTCAGCCACCACAGCAAACCAAAGACTGGCTACTGGGCAGCCAGGCCTATCCACTGACAACGTGGCTCATGGACATTGCTTCGCAACCTACTCATATGTTTGCAGCATGCATGCTTTCAGAGCCATGCTCACATATGTCATACGATAGAGCAGACAATTGAGGTGTGGAAACAAAGTATGCATTGCCGGGAGAGCTCAGGAAGAGCCCTGCAGTACTTGGCTGAGCAGGTGTCAGGACTCATAGTGGTTGGCTGCATGCTGCATAACCTTGCCATCGGGAGGGGATAAGCTCTTGCCAACAGCTGTCACATGAGCAGGAGCCTGAGGATGAGGAGGAGGTATCAGCAACCAGACAGCCCCTTTCTGCCCAGGCTGTGCAGGGGGGAACTAATTTGAGTGCAACGCCAGAAACCGTAACCCCAATTCCACATTCACCAACAGTTCCATACCCCTTACTTTCCTCCTGTCATGTTGTGCTATTGGCCACAATGCAAAGATAAAATCCATCACAAAATAAACACTCCAAACCAAATTTATCAACAAAATTGCATACACATTGCGTACAAATGTGCATTCCCTTAGCACCTGATTTCCACATGTTCCTAATGTTTCTACAGAGTGCTGCCCAGTACCTGCAGCATGACTAATGGAAGGCAGCTTACTTTCAGTGGAGGGCATGTCAGATGGACTTGGAGGACAACCACGAGCACCGATGGCCCTAGGAGCCAGTGGCCTGCCACATCTCGGCATGGGAAGCTGCAGTCTGGGCTGGCTGGCTGACAGCAACAGCAGAGAGAGAGCTGGCAGAGAGGCCAGCAGGTTTGTGCTCCATGGAGACACTGCCTACTCACCCAAGACAGCATCTCAGAAACCCTCATAATGTGTTGGAGAACAGTTTGCTGGACTGCTGTGACACCCTGCACGCCCCTCTGAATATCGGTATTCGCAGCCAAGATTGCAGCATGCTGACCTTGCATGACTTTAGTTTAAGTTTCCCCTGCAATATTGGTCTTCAGGTCGAAGCTGCTTGTGCCATCTGAGAGTGGATCTTGCTTAGGTGCTGATTGAATTGGTCACCATTTCCATGCTGGAAAGGATCGGCTTCAAGCTCTGCACAAGGCTTTGGTGCCAACTGGTGTTGGACTCCTCCTTGTTCCTTGACAGTGACTGCAGGCTTCCCAATTCATCAAGCATTTCGTGTGTACACCCATCAGCCTGCGTCTGTAGCCTGACCCATCGAAGTCCTCACCTGACTCCTCTACAGCAGGGCTTGTGTGTGAACTCACCCTCTGGGAAGCAGTCAGCTGAACTATACTTGCCCCCTGTAATGACGGCAAACTTCTGCCTGGTGTCTTACCATGTGTAGATCCCACCACTAATCAATCCTGAGAGACATGCGGTGTCAGTATATGACCTGGTGGCTGCGAGTGTGAAATCAAATGTTGTGTGTCGTCATCATCACTCTCTTTTACTGGTATCCCTTCACTGCCTGGCCAGATTGTACATTTTGAGTATCTGAAAAGAAAAGACACCAGGGTAAAACTGTAGAGCATGGAGTGGGTAATTAAGAAGTCCATGCTTACGCCCTCTACAACTTGGAGAGTGTGAGGTAAGAAACAAATAGGAAAAGAATTAGTTTTGATGATATGTCATCCCCAATTGATTAGTTCCATCACTGACCATGACCTCAGCAACAGCCACCCAACAATGGCGGGCACCGCCTCTTCCATGAGGGTTAGGATTTGTAGGAAAACCTGTCTCCCTCCAGTTAGTTCCTGCGACCTCCGGTTTTGTACCACCTTGTCCTGAAAAAGGGAAAGGTATGTCAATGAGCGTTGTGCAAACTGTTTGGGTGAAGCAGTAGTCATGGTTGAATGGCAGTATGTACAAGCTGTGAGATGTGGATGTGAGATTTGTAACAGTGAGAAGTGTCAGAGGGTGTTGTGGGTATGAATGTTAGATCTGCGTTCTGATTAATAGAGATTGTTGGTAGGTGAGTGATGGGGGATTATAGTGATTTGAGCAGTGACTGAGGTTAGTGGTGCAGTTGGTAGGATATGGCATTTGAAACTCTTTCGAGTTATCAACAGTCACAGATTGCAACTATTTCGAGTACAATCACAGTTCTTGGTTTCCGGGAGTGGGACATGAACCCACAACCCTCTGATTCAAAGGCGAGGGTGCTATGAACTGAGCCACAGCTGACACCTCTATATGGCATTTGAAGATGCATTCAATGACCTTGGCTACTCATGTGAGATCATTGGGCTTCTTTGCAACACTGTACCTAGGTCGTTGGGGCTAATCTCCTACCATTAACCTCCACAGCTATCTGTTCTCACTGCCTATTGATCATCCATCCGGAGGGCCTCCTAGCCCTCTGCAGATACAGGACATCTCTCCTCCTTTCCACCTCCTCCACCAGGACCTCCATTGCAGTGTCTGAAAACTTTGGAGTCTGCTGTCTCCCATGTCGTGCCACAACTTCATCTTTAGCAGGTCAGATTCACTTCTTGCAGGACTGCCAGCACCTGTACGAGCCACAATACATTCTCCCCTTTAAGAGTTGCAGACTAGCATTAAGCAGTTCAGACGAGGTGCAGGTGATGCTAGGAAGTTAAGGTTTTGGGCCCCCTGCTGATGCGTGCAGCCAATGAACAGCATGCAGTAATCATGCTAATTAGCAGGCAGCGTGAAGATGGCATGCTGCCTGCATCTCAATCAACGAGCATGGGTTAATGATGCTTTGCCAGCCTCCTGCCCATTTTCTGATGTCGTTCCACTAAGTGACTCTATCAGGCTTTCTATTTTTATTTCTCTCCTCCCCATTATGTTTGTTTGTCATTCAACAGCTCTCAGGATATCAACCATGTCAAGCCCTCCTTAAAATGTGGAATATGATTAGACTTGATTAAATTATCTTGTATAGAATTTTGGGCTGGACCCAAATCAATGATTATATAGCAATGTGGTGCTGTCTTACCTTTTCCCCTTCCTTTCGTTTGCACTCACACTTTTTTTTTCAACTTAGCATTGATGCCGCGCCAACTCATGCTGATTCTGCATCTTCTTTTGCTGGTGCTGTGCTTTCTTGGGCTGGCACTGCCAGTCTTTTCCTTCAGCTTTGTTCTCGTGCCATCCCTTTTCAACCTTCAGCTCAAGTCTACCGCTACATGCAGTCTGCGCCCTCCCATTCCTGTTCCTGCTGAAAGGTTTTGTTAACTTCCTGCCTACTCAATTAGTGCAATCCTGAGGGAGTGCTGCGCTGTCAGAGGTGCCATCTTTCAGATGAGACGTTTAGCCAAGGCTGCTCCCTCAGGTGGACGTAAAAGATTCCATGGGCAGGATTTTTGGGGTCATCGGGCAGGCCCGGGAGCGGCCAAGAAACTGTCCGCCGCCTGCGATTGGCCCCCGGCCGCGATTTCATGCCGTCTGGCCAATGAATGGCCTGCCAGTGTGAAAAGTGCGGTGAGAGACTCAGCACTGCTGGGTGGAGGGGCGGGAGGAGTGCGAGCACAAAAGCCTGCGCATGCGTCGGGGAGAGCGCACTGAAAACTCCCTGAAGGCAGCAGGGAGCTGAACAACATTAAAAATCAAAAATAAAGATGTTTAAAACCTGAAAAAAATGTCCCAGCATGGAGACTCACTCTCAATAACATCGACAGAATAAAAGTTCTGCCCAAAAATGTATATATTTATATGTATATATACCCGTGGATGAGGTTTGCTAAAAAATCAAAAGGCCGCCTGGCCGACTCGCCCACCCGCCCGCCGACCGCAGGGTTGAACGGGCAACGAGAAATAGGTTTAAGTGAATTAATTAAGGGCCTAAATAGGCTTCTTAATTGTCAGCAGATGCGCTACCAACTCTCGTGTGCGCCCGCTAAGCGAAAGATCACGCGAGTGTGCGATGACTTTGGGACGCTCGCCCAACTCCATCGCGCGTTATTTTACACCTGATCTCTGGTTGGGCAGGTGCCCGCCCGCAGGATGTAAAATCCTGCCCCGTGACACTATTTCAAAGAATAGCAGGGGAATTATCGCTGGTATGCTTGCCTATATTTATCACTCAATCAACATCACAAAATCAGTTTATCTGGTAAATATCACATTGTGGTCAGTGCCGCCACATTGGAATGCTGACTATACTTCAAAAGCACTTCATTGGCTGCAAAGCGCTGTGGTCATGGATATGTATCTATATAAATGCAAGTCTTTCTTTCCTTCAGCTTTCAGTTTCCTCACTATTGGAATCTATTTCAGGGGCTCTGCTCATAGTTACTGTTTGTTTCTGATAATTTATTAAATTTAAACATTAAACGCAACATTACGTCTTGTGAGTGTTATTGGTCCCATTTTAGTTGTCATTCATTCTAGAAAGATAAGAGTCTGGAGCTGGTAGAATGTCTTTTGTTAATTATTGTGGGGGTGGGGGGGAGAGGCGTGGGGTGAGGGAGATGGACGATCTGATTGGTTTAATGAATATCTAATGATGTTTTGTTTTTCCGTCTTTAGATTAAATACCTATTAATTGTGAAGTATAAGAAAAGCTTAAAATTAATTGGCTGCACCATTTTACATCTTAATGTAAAGATATGAGTAAAACCAGTGGCCTGAGAGGACTAACAGAAAAGGACAAGGCAACTATTGTGATGGATGAAAATGCCTTGAAATTTATTTCCCCCATAATTTGATTGGTTTATGGCATCATATGGGCCAGTGTAGACTATTCAATATCGGATGTTCACTACAGTCATATATGCTTATAATCATATAATATTACAGGTCGCAGAGACAACATTTTTAATAATATAGAGTGCAGGGCTGATTTCACACGGGTAAGCCATGCACCCACGGGAACATCATACTTGTAGCCAGTGAAGTTTTGAGATGGGGGTACAACGTCCTCATCTCAGTTCTTTTTGACCTGTGCTGCCTGTGAATGTTGGGAGCTGGAGATCACCAAAAATAGAATGTTCAGCACAGAAACAAGCCTTTCAGTCCATGTACTGTTTATGTTCCACAAGAAACCCCTCCCATCCCCCTTTACCAAACTCTATCAGCATAATATTCCATTCCTTTCTCCCTCACGGGGAGAATTTTTAGCTTGGTGAGCTGGCACTCGCCCAACCCGACCGAGCGTAAAATGACGCGCGATGATGCCAGGCGAGCGTCCCGACATTATCGTGCACTCTCACGATGTTCCGATTGGCGGCGCAAGCCAGAGTCGGCAGCGCGCCCGCCGATAATTAAAAGGCCATTAAAAAGTTAATTGAAAAAAAACTTTTCGCTGCCCATCCAACCTCACGGTTCGGCTGGGCAGGTGAAAAGGCCAATAGGAAACATCATCCACGGGCGGGATGAGGTTTCCAACAGCAAGTAAAAATAAAATTTAAATTTAATTAACAACATGTCCCCTGCTCGTGTGACAGAGTCCCGTGGGGCGGACATGTTTTATAACATTTTCAAAATCTTCCATTTTTTTATTTCGAAAAATGTTCGTCTCCCTGAGGCGGCTCCGGGCCTCACGGGGATTTTCAAACGCGCACCTACTCGCGTGTGCCAAGTTCGCGCTTGCCCTCCTCCCCCCCCCCCACCTGCCAACACAGGCAGCACTTAGCGCTGTTGCTCGCGTTTCTCGCTGAATTCGCCATCCGGCCCCGATCGCAGGCAGCCCTTGGCTTCCTGACCACCCCCGCCCACCCCTACTGAGCACGTCCAACGAGGGAAAATCCCTCCCCCACGTGTTTATCTAGATTCCCCTTAAATGCATCTATGCTATTTGCCTCAACCACTCCCCGTGGTTACAAGCTCCACATTCTAACACTTATATACACAATTGATCGATACAAATGAATATAAAGTATCAATTTTCTGAAGTTAGGAAACAAAGAGAACAATACGCACTAGTTTCTGCATTCAGGGTTCAGAGTCTAGTACATCACCTTGGTTGTAGTGAAGCTGCCACGAGTGTTTATCTGCTCTTCCGACACATTGGTTGGCATTACGAGATCAAAGAAATGCCTGCAATCTGGCCAGCAGTTGTATGTGTAAGATTGTTTCACTTTGCCAGCCTGATGCCAAGTGAAGGAAAGTGTGCTTGTATAAAGGTTAATTCTGCAGCCGTATGTTGTTTCAGCTGTTTCTCACTGGGTTTAATGCCATCCCCACATCCTGCTTGCTTTTGGCATTTGCCCTTCTATTGCAGAGGGAGTCTATTTTCAACTCCATTGCTGTTTCTAAAGCCAACCAGTGCAGTCATTAATTTTATGCTCTTTTTATGCTGCACTGCGGGCATTGAAGTGGCATCCTCTTGGGTGCTATTCTGATGCCAAAAGCGGAGCGCAAAACAGGTGAATATGCATTGCTATAGTGAGTAAGTATAATATAGGAAGAGGTGGCCTAACCCTTCTCATGTGTCTAGTCTCAATAAAAGAACCCGCAATGTGTTTACCTAATCCCTTCAAAGTGATTGGTGCTTTTATATCATAAAAAATGACAGGTGGCACCAAATAGAAATGCCTGTCAACAAGAAGGTACATTTTTAAAGTGAAATCAGACTCTGGAAATAGAAACAGGAAATGCTGTAAATGCTTCGCAGGTCAGGCAGCATCTTTGGAGAGAAACGGAGTTAACATTTCAGGTAGATGACCTTTCATTAGACTCCAGAAACCCCAGTTTATCTCCATTCTCGTTTTGCTGATTTGTAAAGAGCTGAATATATCATCAGATCCTTTCAGAAACCTACTGCCACTTGGCACTGACCTTTCAGCAGACATGGACCTTCTTAAACGTTACTGCACTAAGAGGCGATGGAGCTCTCTCTCCTGATAACGATCGATTAATGGATAGAAAAATGTGTATTATTGTAGAACAAACTATTGAAAGCTGAAAGAACAGTACTTAAACAGTTAAAAAAGAGTTCACCCATGTTGTAAGACGAATATGGGATAACAGCTGGCTGTGACTTGTAGAATTGTAATTTATTTGAGGGGTTCATGTGATGCCATAAATCATAAGATTAATTGGATGCTGCATTCCAATTGCATTGCCAAGTATTTTTATTCTATTTTCTATATATGCTATTTCCTGAATGGCAGTGGAAAACATTATTCCGTTTGCCAGTAAAATCCTTGAGTTGTGAATTCAAGAACCTAAAATTTCTGGAGCGTAGCTCAGCCAATGAGAATTGCAGGAGGACAGTACCTGTGATGGGCCACAGCCTGACCTGATGTTAACACGGTCCAAAATCCTGAGAGAGTGGGTTATTTACATGAAGGGGGCAGATGCACATGCTATTTATTGTGCCCTGTGGACATGGGCCCCACGTTGTTGGGGGGGGTGGTGTGTGGGGCAGGGGCTGAAATATCAGAGTGGTAAATGATTGCCATTGGATTACTAGCATTGTGCACCCCAGTTATGTATTTACACAGAAACAATAAATTGGCTGTAGAAAAGGCCAAAGTGACGGAATTTCTAGCATGGATATTATCCCACCTCAGAGTAAAGCTCAGAATGAAAGGGAAAGAGGGACACCGAAAGCCCATCCTTCCTCAACATCAGCAATTTTAGTAGTGTCCAAAATAAGTTGCATTTATATAACAGATTAGACAACCTCAGGACAGCCAAAGTGTGGGATGAGATTTGCCTTGAAGCTCTACGTGGTCTACTACTTCAGCTTTCCCTACCCACTTGGTGCTGTAAGGACACCCAGGCTGGCCTGTTCAAAGAGAATCAAAGGGTTAAAATTTCCACCCCCCCACCCCCTCCTTCAGTTCAGGTGTGCTCGCTTGTTTTTGATGCCATCTTGTTGTGCAAGCAGTGAAGTAGTTTTGAAATGTTGGAAATTGAAGCAACACATATAGTTAACAAGCATGTGCCACATTGTAGTCCATTCTGTGTGCCAGGAGCTGACTGTGTATCATTTAGCTAGGTTTTAATATAGCAATTTGCAGTATGAGCCCTTTTTAAGATATCAGCATGCCAGATTGTTTAGTTTATAAGTTGAAGCTTGAGTATGCCCTGCTGGTGTATGAGCAAGTATGGTAAGCAACAAAAGAGCTGTAATGTTGTCTAAGAGCTATTCTGTCTACCACTTCCATAACCTGAAGAACATCCTCTAAGCATCACATTTACTCCTGTAACACCTTCCAGTCACACGTTCCCTCACGCACTTTTGTGTTAATTCCTAAAGCTGCAAAACAAAGTTTAAAAAAATACTAAAGAAGCCATTTACTGATTCAGAAAGGTATTATAGGGATTGCTTCAAGTAGCTAAGATATTATTCATCTGCTGCTCTTACATAAACTGAAGGGCATCTTACCCTCAGTGTCAGTGTAACCATGTTGATAAACTGCATTAGTTACCAGTGGCTGCAGTGTAGCATAATCTCATGAAAGGATTAAAGACTGTACCTACACAGGAGCCAATGCAATTACTGTCAAATAATGAAATTATTTCAAAAGCACTCAAGAAACAGAAAAATACTAATAATATGAAATAAATTTGTCCTGTTAATTAAAGAATATTGGACCATTCTTTTGCTACTTATGCTCTGGCAGATGGGGTCTTCCTCTGACAATCCTGCAAATCTGACTCATTCCTTTAAGCCAAAGTTCATCACTCATGCTCACCAGGTTCACAGTGAGATTCTGACCATCAAGGGAGAGCATGTCCCTTGACAGTGAGGAAACTCCAATGGTGCTGCAACAGAGACACCTCTCCTGCATCACAAGGCATGGTGAGAGCCAAGCTTATAGGGGCAGAGGAGCTGAGGCCTTGGTAAACCATGACAAACCTCTATTAAGATCTCTCCCACCAATGCTGCATTTCAGGTCTATTGCAGCCACTGCCCTATGCTTGTATCCATCTTTCATCTATAGCCCCAGGGAGCAGGGGCAGGTAGAAGGTAAATGATTCGAAGGCTCTGCCAGTATTTACATGTAGTGAGCAATTAGGGTAGGAGCTGCCATTCCTGATGGATCCCAGTAGGAAATGGAGATCGAGGCAGGGAGAGAGCAGTTCCTGCCATTTCTGCCACTGCTCTGCCCAATTTAAGACAGGAAAGCTGGTAAAATTCAGTCCATTGAAACTCCAGGAACATGGACTGCAGAAATTCAAGAAGGCAGCTCGTCTCCACCTTCTCAAAGGCAATTAGGGATAGGCAATAAATGCTGGCCTAGCCAGTGATGCTCACATCCCATGAATGAATTTTTAAAAAGTACCCAAAAGGCATGCCATATGACCAGGAAGATAATTCAAGATGGTAAAGGTCAGAATTTCCGTGTCCTGCCCCCAGAATCACCTGAATGCAACTTGAGCAGAAGTGGGTAGATAGGAGCACACACCCTTACGGCAGCCTGCTGAATTTTCATCATTTAAATTAAACAGCAATGGTCCTTTAAGAGCGCCAGATCCTAGCCATCCATTTTCCTTCCTTCATTGACCCAGTACCAACAGGCGCAGGACTGGAAATGTCTGCTCCTGAATCTTATTCTCTGTATTGTTATCTTTATACCTGTATTTTTAGTTATAATTAATCTTGCCAGTGCTTTTTTACTGTAAGGAGAACAAGAAGTATTGTGCGTTTGGTGCTTTTGAGTCTGACTTCACAAATCAATATCATCTCAAGAAGCGTTAAACCGACAGTGATGTAACCCTGTTTCCTAGTGCCCTGATTCAGTAACCTACTTCACCAAAATCACATCAATAAGCTTCAGTTGCCATTGACAGAAAGTCTGTTATATGATCAAAAAGAGAGGCAATGTCTTTGTGTACATCTGGTAAAACACACATACAACACACCCTGAAATCCGATGTTCCAGCAGAAAAAGGGCAAGTGAACAAAAGAATAAAGCTGGAAATTACTGTTGTCCATGTTACTGTCAAATGGTTCATGGGCTCATACCATATTCCTCTCTGCCTTAACATAGCTGTCAAGCCATTTATTTTAAACAGCTTAACAGTTCTGTTAGAATATTTTGGAAATTTTGTTTGAGTGTGTTAAGTAATACCCCATCAATAATTTTATCCTATATTCTGTTAAAACTGGAATTTTCATCTTGAATTGGCAGACATTCCAGGGTTAATCAATTAAGAAAAATAACAATGTTGGCTAGGCTCCATTTAGTTTTGACAAACCCTTAAGTGCTGAATCAGTTAATGCATGAAACCTTCACATTTCTGGTGCAATTTCGAAGTGAGATTTAATAAATGAACAAAGTCTGAGAATGGCATGCAGGGAGTATAGTCTAGAGCAACTTCTCTGCTTCATCAGAGCCATCTCCCCTATAACCAGTGCACCACCGTCACCCCCCCCCACCCCCCCAGCCCTGCCACCGCCCCCCCCCCCACCTCATGTAAGCAGGCCAATCATTTACCTTTTAACAAAAAAAGGAATTGCACCTTTGGAGTATCCAGGCTGCTTGCCTGATCTTGAACTCTCACAGTGGGACCCATTTCTCTTCATCTGAAGGCTAGTTCATCTCACTGGCTTACAGTACTATGAGTTGGGCAAGTAAGAATGCTAGGCATAGGAATTCCCTTCCTCTGTCTTCATCAACCACCGCCTCTGCCCCTCACCCTGTGACATTTGCTTTGGTGATGGTTTCATCACTCAGTTGGCGCGTTGAAAATATTGGAAACACAGTACAAGCCTTTTTTCCTGAGCCAATCCATTCATATTTTATTATTTTCCCTCTGGTAGATTGTACCAGAGGTATGCTTGCCCAGGATTTGCATTTGAAACAGAAATGGGCAAGAAAGACATGGATTGACTTGTGGCTCCTCCCTTTGAAGAGAAACTCCTTATCTTGACTTGACACTTCCTCATCTAAAACTAGACACTTGCAATGTAAACACTAATACAACCAAACCATCTCCTATATGTCTTGGAGTTCTGCATTAGTCCATCAATTGGTACAATGTTTTGTCATAAGATATAAAAACACATGTATCATATGGAATTGTGCACCCAGCCAATACAGTCGTGGAATGTTAACCATTAAACCCTCATTCTTAACTTTAAACAGCAGAGGACGAGAATTGTTCCTCGTAATTTGTTTTCCTTTTTAACTTAAGCTTCTATTTTGGGCAATTTTAGTCATGTATGATCCAGGTTTGCTGTTTTCCCATCTCTTTGCTGTCTTTTTCCTAGTCTGAAAACGTGACAGGAATTGCATTTCATGGTGTCTTCTCGCTCCTGAGATGAAGTGTGGTATCACCTCCAAGTGTTATATTTAATGCCCCATCTGCAAAATGACAATGGTCACCACTGAAGAGCAGTAGTCAAATTCCAACCAAAGTCCAGGTTCAAGCCTAGTTCTCTGATTAAAATCAGTACTGTATTGCTAAAGCTATCAAGTGAGCAAGTGCTTTTCTTTTGGAGGACAGTATGGAGCCTGATTCTTACTAATGCGATGTAGCACCCATTTTGCTTTTTTATTTCCAAAGCATTTATAAACAATTGTTATGATTTGTCAAGCGCTGACATAGTTTTTATGGCTGTTCATATTAAAGGTTATAAAAACTTACTATGGCAAAAAATGATACTGCTCATTAATGTAGATGTTGCTCCCATCCTTTAAGTCGTATGTAGATCAATAGTAAGAGCTTATTTTGGTAACACATAATTATGATGACAATCTGCAAGAAAGGTAGCTACGCATTTTTAGCAACCAAACTGAGGATGGGGACTGATCCTGTGTCTCCACCTATCTCTCATTGAGAGGAGTATTATATTTGACAGGTTTTTGGATTGTTGGAGGAAGCAGTGTTTGCAAGTTTGTGTTTTAAATTTAGTTTGATTGTACTCTTTGACCTGAATGAGTAGAGCTGACAGCCAGAGCCAATTTATGTCCCAGCTCTTTGCTAATAAGTCTCTTGAGAATCCATCTTTGAACTTGTGTAGCCATTAAATCATTTTGGTTGTCTCCAGCTGCCAATGGAGCCCCGAATAAGGGAAATGGTTTATTCTTATCTGAGATGAACTTCAGTCTGATTTTATTTTCCACTGAACTCACTGTTGTAACTAATCTCTCAACCCTATTGCATAATATTGTCCTTTTTATTGTTTTTACTTCCTTACAATCCATCTCTTACTGTAATTATCCCTGGGTGTTAAAAAGAAACAGAATAAGGTCCAAACAAGAAGCATTCAGTCCATGAAGATCGCTCCTTCCAAAAACCAGGGTACAGTGCAACCTATTCTATCAGGAAATGGGTCCCACCCCAGGAACAAATATTTTACAAAAATATTCACAGATCCCCAAAATCAATCAGATAACACTCCAGAATATCTATGTTTACCTGCACCTTCACTATTCTCTTCACAAATAACACCCTTATTTCTCCAGTCCCATCAGCACTGTGAGCATCATGTCTTATGAAGTATTTGATAATCTTGGTCTACTCATCTTCCAAAGCTTTTCCTTTTCAAGATTTATTCATTAACCCTACCGTCTATTTCTTTCCTTTCCTCCTAAAATTAGGTTTAATTTTATTGCGTTCTTCACCCCTTTTAACATTTTCTTCTTTATCAAAATTCATAACATTGTTGCCTCAAGTCTAGGCTTCCACCTCTTCTTTCACACTTTGTTTGAAACTATCCAAACTACCCCCTGTCCCACACACTACACTGAGACTTCACTGGCTGAGTTCACAAATGTAATCATGATTCGAGTCCCTCCTCATCTTCCATGTCCATACCCAGTGACTTTTAACATCAGTAAGTACTCCATCCTCATCCACATACTCTTCAGTCCACTGATGTCTGCTACTTCCACAGATAGCTGTCAGCACAAAACTGAATGTTCAATATTCCTATTATTTACACCATGATGGCTATTGGCAGGACTTAGACAGATTGAAATGGAAATATGCCAATTATCCAAGAACAGCCCATTAGGATAGTGAGAGGTGAAAATTCAGATGGGTCTACAGAGCACACTAAAAGGTAGATCTTGTGCGACAATATAAAATTGGTGATAGCAAGTGAGTTTTGCATCTCACCTGATTTATATGTCCATTAAAATCAATGGAAATAATCATGGACTGGATCCTACCTCTGGAAGAAATATTCAATTTTAAGATTCCCATATCTCAAATCCCTTATTCCTTAACATTGTTACCTTCACTGCCAGCATGCAATTGCCGTTCTTCTGTACAGTCATATGGGTCTTGCCCTGACTTGACTACACCAAAACCGATCCAGAAACTCAATCAACTCAATCCCATACTGAATTGTTCAGAGTTACCTTTTGTGTAAACCCCTGTTGCCTGTCTTGTATACTCAGTTACCTACCCTAGTGCTCCCATGAAGTACTCCCCAGTGATTATAGCTTGGGAGCTTGAAGGATGCTAAGCCTTCCCAAAGGATATTTCAGATGGCTGTGGTAGGTGATCACAAGTAATTCTGGGTCTCGAGGGCTTGGCTTTAGATTGCAACAACTCACTGTGGGTTGGGGCTTTTTGGCCCAGCTTGTCATATGGCACTAGCAAGGGCATTGGATGCAGATGTGCAGGCATATGATGACCCTGAGCGATAACAGCAGGTAACTTTCCCAACTTCCACTGCATGAGGACACAGCACGAGAATGCTCAAGAAGTCCAAATCAATGCTGGTCCCAGCTCTTAGCTGACAGCTGTGCAAGCTACCATGGCAGCAGTGCAAGCTACCATGGCAGCAGTGCAAGCTACCATGGAAGTTGTCAGAGCTGTCAGCAGAGGCTCCATAATGGTAGCTGCCATTGTCCTGTCCATGGAGTTGGCCATTTGCTCCATGTTGGACAGAACGATATCCATGCTTTGCATGAAGCCTGGAAAGAAGTTGGAGCTGGACTCCTCTATGCTCTTAGCCATTATGTGCAAGATTCCTGGTTCACCTAGCATTGCTTGGGTGTGCCTATCAGTCTTCTTTGGTCTAGGACAAAGTCAAAGGAGAACTAGTGTTTGTTCTCACCCTCTGGTGAAATTGCACCTGTACCATTCTATTCCACTGCTGATTCTGCTGTTATGGACAGGGAAGGTGAAACAAACTGAAACATTATATTCCCTTCCCTTCTGTCCATAATCAGTGTGGTTTATTTTTTGAAAAGGTAGATGTGTGTTTCCAAACCATTGTTAGTGTGTGGTCAGTTTAAAAGTACCAGCGGAAGACTTTCATGGGTTTAAACAAAGAGGATTATTTACTCACAAGCACACCCCAAAAGATCTAAACACTATGTCAGTCACACACTCACGAAAGACACAATTAAAGAAGACAGTGAACTTCTACAAATATTACACCAAAAAATAATTAACAGTTTACGTGTTGTAAAGAATAGAGCTTTTTATTTTCTGTTGGACTGGGGTAAGATTACAATGGCTACAGTTTGAAAGACATGTCCACTGGAACAGGATGAGAGATATATACAGAACAGAGTGTGCCATGAAAGACAGAATGGTGCCAGAAAGGAGTCCTGGACCAAGGGAGCTGCCTGACAACAGCATTTTAATTGACTACAGACCAGGTAACCAGGGTTTGTGTAAGAGCAGGGCAGCTGAATAGTTCTTAGCCTGAAAGGAACAAGACCCAAAACCTCTCTCTCCTGTGTGTGTAGGATTCCCGTTGTCCTACAATAATAGCAAGCTGGCTTTTTCTTTTCATATCTCTATAACCTGCTCTCTCTCTGAGGAAAGCCCTACAAAAAGGAAAAGAGGAAAACCACAGTTAGAGACATTGAAAAATAAGTTCTCGCCCAGTGAACTAAATACTGAAAGTGCTGGAAGACCATCTCATGCCATCAACAAGAACTGAAAGGAATTTGGAAGACATCCATCAAAATCAACCCATTGAATCCTGTGCTCTGGAATTGGTGCTATTGAACTGTTTTATCCCACCCTTAAAATCCATGTTTTTCTGTGTC
This sequence comes from Cetorhinus maximus, assembly GCF_964194155.1. Taxonomy (NCBI): domain Eukaryota; kingdom Metazoa; phylum Chordata; class Chondrichthyes; order Lamniformes; family Cetorhinidae; genus Cetorhinus; species Cetorhinus maximus. The sequence continues at coordinate 102,955,561 of NC_135891.1, read as the reverse complement.
TTATGTGTCTTATATGTGTATGTATAGGGATTTAAGAAGGGTTAGAATTTAGGTTATAGAATTAGAAATTAGCAGTTCATATTTTGCTTAACATCAGTTTGTTCAATAAACAGTTATTTACTTATTAAGTTTACAAACCTGGTGCTCATTTTGTGTTAACCTAAATTAAACAGTTGGGTAGAATTGGGGCAATCTGGTGGTTTGGTCAAACTTCTCACACTTGTCGCGGCTCGGGGAACAGTGGGGCTTGATATTACAGCGCACTATCCCCAGTGAGTCGTGACAGTGTCTTTACGAGTCCAATAAAGAAGGAAACTTTTTCCCACTTTGAATTGTAGTTTCAGTAAGTTCAGGTGGCTGGTGGGGTCGGATGTCAGGCTACTTCGAAGAGACGAATGTTCAGCAGGTCACGAAGTCAGGCACTCCTGGCTGTTGTATCAGGAGGTTCAATTTCTTTACAGGTGAACTGAGAGCTTTGAAATCAGGCTGGGAGGCTTCTTAAAAGACAAAGGTGGAACAGCCTTTCTCTGCAGCTGTTGTCTTGTTGGTGTTATTCTACAGACTACCCCCCCACCCCAGGTCTCTTCTGAGTTTTGGGATAAAAGGATTTCAGTATCAGAGAACCAGTTTCAGTCACATGGTCAATGGCCATTGATATACACTAAAAAGTAGATGGCGTTCTTTCACAATTAATTTGTGGATAACTGGACTCGCCAGCTTTCCTTTGTTACATTGCAACCCTGGAGACATAGCTGGGATTTCCGGTCCTTTCAGCAACGGGCGTCATCACAGGCAGGATTGGAAAATCTGGAGGAAGGCGAAAAGTCAATTGACTTTTGGCTGCTCTCCAAATTTCCCTGTCCTGCCCATGACAGTGCCCGCTGCTGGCAAGGCTGGAAAATCCTAGCCATAGAGCCTAAGAGTCCATTTACTCTGTGTTTTGGAGTAAGTTTTGCAAAATAGCAGGCATGAATTCCACAAAGGAATGCTGCCTAGGCACATTCATTCAAAGGGGGAGACCTCCACCCAGTATGATTCTGTTCGGAACTTTCCAGAAGTTTGATAGTCCAGGTTGAAGTTGCAAACGTCACCTTGACACCCTTGGCAGCCATCTTAACAGTTCATCAGTGTTTAAATAAATAAAGGCAGTTCCAGAAGCTTCCATACAGGCACAGTCCATTCTTAAAGTTATAAATATGACATGCCTTTTACTGGGCACAACACTGCATACTTTAGAAATTGGCATCACATGACAATGAAATGGTGACTGCCATTTCTTGTTTGCATTTTTTCTGTTGTTTTCTCAAATCATATTAAAACTGAACCTGTCAGAACCTGTCAGAAGAATTCCCAGAAGGGCAATAATGTTCCTTGAATGCAGTTATGAAAGGTCATTATTAATAGCTCATAAATATAATTTGTTCATTACTATAGTTCAGAAATGACTATAATTATAGCTTCCTAAGTGTCTGGCTAACAAGCATTTTTAGGGGATTTATATGTTCCTTTATCGTGAACGGTAGTGATAGAGACATTATGATCATAGTTCTACATCAGTCTTCCTGTAAAAATATAAACCGTAAGCAAAACTATTTAAAACTATAGCAAAATCTTGCTCAAAGGGGAAGTGGAGGTGTTGAAGGAGGTAGAAGTGGAAGAGGAGGAAGAGGAAGGGAAACAAAAGCCTAGGCAGCCCCACTTAGCCTGGGCTTTATGCATGAGCAAAACTAATTAAGTGAGAAACTAGTAACCACAGCCCCAATTCCCCATTCACCAGCACTCCTTACCTTCCCTCTGAAATTGATTATCACATTGTCATCCTGGCCACAATGCAGAAAAAAAGCCTCCGCAAACTAAGCATTCCAAATCAAATATTCCAAATCACGAAGAAGAATGATCATACAGTCTCGAAATGTTAAATCTGTTTCTCTCTCCACAGATGCTGCCAGACCTGCTGAGTTTTTCCAGCATTTTCTGTTTTTATTCCAAATCAAATGTCATATTGCACACAAACATCAATGAATCAGCCTTGTGCCTTCCCTTAACACTTAAATTGCATATGCCTTTGCCTGTCATCTTGCTGTTCTTACAGCCGGAAGGCTGCTGAGACCGCAGATTTCCTTGGAAGACAAACCTGAGAAGCTCTGGACTAGAAAACCCGGCTTCAGACTGCACCACCTCGGCATGGGTGACAGCAGCAGCCTGGGCTGGCTGGATGGCAGGCAACAGCAAAGGCACTGGCAGAATGGGTAAGGGTGAGAAGACAAACACTGTATTCCTGAGAGAGTTCAGCAGTTTCATACTCCATGTAGCCACTGCCACTTCCCCAGGGCAGCATCACAGCGATCCTAATAATCTGTTGATGGACAGGCTGCTGTAACACCCTTCATGCCCCTTTGAACACTGGTATCCGCAGCCATTATGGCAGCAGTCTGAACTTGTATGGCAGCAAGGTTACCCTACATAACATCAATCTGAGGTCCCACTGCAGCACTCAGGCTTCTGGTAAAAGCTGCTGGTGTTGCAATGAAAGCTAAGACACCAGCCATTAGACCATCGTTTGACAATGTGACACTGGAGGCAGTTGACAGCTTCTTATATCTAGGCCACTAAATCCAGAAATCTGTAACTTGAGGCTGAAATCAACATGCTCATTGCAAAAACTGCAGCTGTTAAGTCCAAACTGAGTAAGAGAGTGTGGAACAATAGAAACCTGAGAAGACCAAACTGAGTTTACCAACCCTGCATCCTCAGTGCACTCCTTTGCAGCAGTGAGACTGGACAACATACACTAGGCAGGAGAAAAAGCTGAAAAGCTTCCATCTTCGCTGTCTCAGGCGTATGCAGGACAAGGTCACCAACTCAGAGGTCCTGGGGCTGCAAATTTCATGAGCATATACTCATTACTAAGCCAACAACGTCTCCGTTGGCTTGGCCACGTTCATGAGATGGATGGTGGCCATAAACCCAAAGACCTACCGTACGGTGAACTGGCACTGGGTCACAATGTGCTGGACGTTCATACCTCTGCTACAAGGACACCTGTAAGCGGGATACAAGATGGCAAACATTGACACTGACAACTGGGAGCCAGTCGCTGATGGCCATGACCTCTGGAGGCCGACTGTTTGCACGTGCATTGGAAGAGGCAAGGCGAAATGGAAAGCTCAGTTGGCTGAAAAGAGAACCCAGAGAGAACAGAGGCCAGCAAATCCTGCACCTTCTCAGCCCACTGCCTTCATCTGCAGCAAATGCAGCAGAGGCTATAATGCCAGAGTCAGATTCCTGAGCCACACCAGGTGATGTTTAACACAGGGCACAAGGCACAAACATTGTCTCACAAGACGGAAGGCTGCCAAAGAAAGAATGATTGGGTGCACAAGTGTGCTAATGGAACTGGCACAAGTTCCATGCAGAAAGAATAGGCTTTAAACTCTCCACAAAGCTCTGTGTCAAGTTGATGCTGGATGCCTCCATGCGCTTTGACATTGACTGCATGCTTTCTTATAAGCTTCCCAATACATCAAACATTTGAATGTGCATACCCATCAGCCTTCTAATTAGACTGTCCCACTGAGGTCCCCAGCTGAGTGCTTAACAGCAGAACTCATAGGCAACCTCACCCTCTGGTGATTTGGCACCTGCACTAGACGTGCCCCTGCTCTGCCCTGGCTGCAGCCCACTATGCTATTCTTCAAATTACACAGCATCAGTTTCTGAGTTGGTGGCAGTGTGTCATCATCATCGCTCTTGGTCTTCCTCCACTGCCTGGCCAGATTACACTTTTCGGGTATCTGAAATCTCAAACACACAAGGGTCAGGTTGTGGTGAGGGAAGTTAAGAGGTGCACGTTTACACCATCTGCAGTTAGTGAATCAAAAATGATTGTGGAATAACGGATAATAGGATATGAGAAGGAGGATTAGTTATGAGGATACTGCCACCCTCGATGATTTCAGCCCCGCCAATGGCCACTGCCTCACGGCATTCCAATAATGGCAAGCACCATCATGGGAGGGCAGGTTTCACAGGTGCACCTGTCTCCTTAGGGGTAGCCGCTGCTGTCTTTGGTTGTGCGCCACCTTGTCCTGCAATAGAAAGGAAAGTGTGTCAGTGAGTGCCGTGCAATCGTTTTGGTTGGTGTGGCTGTCATGGTTGAATAGCTGGCAGTGCATGTAACCTTAGAAATGTGTGTTTGAGACTTGTAGCAGTGTCCAGTGTCTGATGGTGCAATAGAGCATATGAATATTCGGTATGAGTCTTGATTGATTGAAATTGTTAGTAGGTGTGTGATGAGGACATGGTAAATTGAGGAATATCCATGGTCAATGGTGTAGTTGCATTTGAATGTACATTCACTGACCATGATCACTCGTGTAAGACCATTGAACATTTTACTATGCTGCGTTCAGGTCCAAGGTGCTAGACATCTGGCATTGACCTCCGTGGCGATTGAGCCTATTGCCTTTTGATCATGTGTCTTGATGGACCTCTGCAGATACGGGACATCTCTCCTACTTTCTACCTCCTCTACCAAGGCCATCTGTCCTGCGTCTGAAAACCTTCAAGCCCATTGTCTCCCGTGCTGTGCCATGCTTTACTGCTCACATTCACTTCCTGCACAACTCCCAATGCCTGCTCCAGCCAGATTGCAGCTCCCCTTTAAGCAATGCAGGTTAGCTTTAAGCAATGCAGATTAGCTTTAAGCAATGCAGGTTAGCTTTAACTGCTCTTTGGAAGTCTGATTTTGGGCCCCCTGCTGATACATGCAGCCAATGAGCAATATGGTTAGCCCTGGCTGCATGCAGCAATCATGTTAATCAGCAGGCAGCACAAAGATGGTGTGCTGCCTGCATTTCAATTAAAGGGCATGGGGGAATTGTGATCGCTACGCCTCTTTTCGGGGGCTATCCCATTTAGCCCCCTTGGAGTCGGACAAAATCAGTGGGACATGGGCTTGTCCTAAGTTAATAGATACGCGCGACCTTCCACTATCATTTTCTGAGAGGAAAGTCTAAGTACCTCAAAGCACAGTTTGAATCAGTGGTGGATTTAGAGCTTACTCTAAAGGATTGAGATTGCTGAAAGCTTAATAAATGGGACAGGATTTTCCACGTCTCACACTGGCATCAGGACCTCATCAGAAAATCACAAGTGCCTTCCCTACCGTTTCCCATGAAGTGATATTAATGGTAGAAAATTACAGTCAAAACTCCCACAATTACACAATGAACTGACTGCTGTATGCAAGGTCCCACTGGTGGCACAGAGCCATTTGCCTGGGAGGTTGGGAGATGTTTCCCCAAGACAATTGAAATTGGCGACACTTTATTAGGTGCATTTTCCTTCTGAAGCTTGTTGTAATTCTGCCTCTCCAGCCAAAAATAATTTCTCCCCAATTGCTCTTTCACATTTTCTGGTTTCTCCCCGCCCAGCCAATGTGCATGTGCTCAGTGTTTGTGAACGGCCTTTTCCTGAAGGATACACCCACATATTAGAGACTGGCAGAGCACACAGCTATGAGGCCAATGCACATTCCTCCTTGTATGACCACATTCTAATGCACTATGCAAATCATCCCTAATGGCAACGTCGCTTCTTAATACTTGTGTCATAGTCCAAGCTATTTGGCTTTACAAGCCTTCCTCTATGATTGTTCCTGTAGGAGAATTTTCAAGACACCATCAGAATTTAGAAGATTTTTGCCCACATATCTTTTTGCTTCTGTCCCAGTAAAAGTAGCAACTGACACACTCAAAGCACAATGCAATACCAGGTACCTGCATGATGCTTGTTCACATGAGATAGCTGAAGATCTCTTAAGAGTTGCACATCCCCCATATTTCTCATTCTAACATCCTTCTGCCATCCACCTAAGATGATGGACAAGCAGCAAAAGGATCCACGAGAGACAGGTCCTGCCACAAGTGCCGCATGTGAAGTGGTTGTCGTGTGTCACTGTGGGTTTTTGCTTGTGGCGTTAGTGCCTGTTATCAAGCTACTGTAGCCACTGATCATCATGGTGACCAGCCCAGAGGTGATGGCGCCATTTTCCTCTGTCATCAGCTACTGTCTCCCAAGTGCAAGAATTGATGTTTGGGGCCTTCGTGTCATGTTTGCAAGCATCCTTGAAGCGGAGCTTTGGGTGTCCAATCAGTCAGTTCTAATACAACCCTTTATATTTCCTTGCAGCAGAAGGCCACACGTGTGAAGTAGCAACGTATGCAGCTTAGGGGAGGGGCCACTTCTGCTAAGACTGTTGACTTACTGAGAGGTCCTTTGAAGATTCTTCAGACACCGCTCCAAAGCGCTTCACTAGCATTCTTTATTTGCTCATTCCTTCCCTCACACACAGGTATACACTGCCATGGTGCAATATAAAACATTAGAATACTTTGCAATGTTTATTTCAATGGAACATCTTCCTTCTAGCTTTATAAACTATTTTTTCTGATCTTCTAGGTGCTAAGAGGAGGGGTTGGCAGAGCCTGGGCTCAATTTAGTATCTTAGCATCACACAGAAAATGTGTACACCTTTCTTTCATGCTGCAAGTAAATGTTTGCTAGATTCATTTTAAGGCAATCTGGGCAATATAAAGGAGGAGAAAGTTTTTTACAGGGAATTTTTACGGTGAGAAAATTAGCATGCTATCATCTCCAAAACTGTGAACCTGAGCAGCAGATTTTTACATTGCCCCATTTCTAACATTTAATCAATCTCACTGCATGGTTAACAATGCTCCACACGAAAAAGGGAATAGGATCCACATTCAGAGACATTTTGTGCTCCATAACAGCAGTCCTGACTCCCTTGATATTCTTCTGTTAGGGCTATGAGCCTTGGAGCTCAACAGCAGCACAAAGAGCAACAGAACATTTGAGCAGAAAATTAATAGAGACATTATTACATCAGGCAAGCAGAGGGGTCCAGGGAATGCAGCTATTGGCCATTGTTATGCAAAGCTAAGTGTACCTTACTTAGTCTTTGATGCTTGCTGGTTTCCCCTTATGTAACAATTTTACTGCAACAGTCAAATAAATTTTCTAATTGGCAACATTTGATTTTCAGATACCAAAGTGGATTTTAACAATATTGTGGGTATTTCTCTATCATTTTATTAGAGGATTTATTTTCAAGGATTTTTTTCCACTGTGACTTGAGCTCTGTGGCAATTGTGATGCTGCTGCCTTTTTTCCAACAACAATAGTGCTATAATGGATTTTCCAATAGGAACTCTCATTCCACACCACCGCCCCCCACCCCTCCGGCAACCCTCACATCCTCCCCCTACCTATGCATTTTTGGGGACAGAAAGGAGGGCCAACAAAGAGGTGCCAGGCAGATCAGGCTACACCCGAGGCACACTGCATCCTTCTGCTGGTTACATCAACATCCCAACGCGTGAGCAGAAACACACATACATGCATTTGTCAAAGGAGCAGGGACTGTGATTTACAAAGGATGGCAAAATAGAGTTATAGCAGGCCTAATGGAACCAATGAGTTAACTGAAACTATGCTTCATTGTTCCTTTTAACCAATCCCCAAATCTGTTGAAGCTTTAAAAGTTAGGCCCAACCTATTCTGGAATTTTGAGAAGTCTCAGCATCCTGGATAGAAGCCCAACACCATCCAGGACAGAGTAGTTTGCTTGGCCAGTACCATTACCATTGGATTCAATGCCCATCCCCTGCACCACCGGTACACTGGCTGCAGCCTTTAACCTACAGGATACACTGCAGCAACTCACCAAGGTTATTTGAACATGGGCTACGGCACGGTAGGAAATAACACTTCAAAATTGCTGTGCTTAAAGCAAAGAATACTATGATTGATCCACCCAAGGATTAGTTCAATGACTAAAGCAAGTCCAATGACATTATTGCACAAATGAAATAGATTAAAGTGAAAAATGCATTAGAGACAAGCATAGGAGAATTGACTTTGGTAACATAAACATTAAACAGGCTCATGCATTCATCTAGTAACCAGGCACAAAGCAAGAAAAAGCAGTACTCATTGTTTACCAGTATCTTAGACTGAATGGGTGACCTCCATAAATCAAAGTATCTATCTTCTTTATTCAGAGGAATGTTTTGCCCATCTAGTCACTCCTAAAATGTTCGTGTTTGCTAAGCAGTAGTGATTTGTGCTGGCTTTGTGCTATTAGGGGAGGTCAGTTTAATTAAGTACATGCAGAAGTTGGGGTACAATATATGCAGCACCAGCAACTGGCTATACTAAAATAGGTCCAAACTGGAATGGTGCCAGGTGTAAGACATTCAGGCAGAACAACACCATAGCTCGATGCGGCATTGGAGGTGCTTCTGCACAAGGCACTACAGAAAATGTTCAATTTTTTAGAATAGAAGGCCTCATCCAACTAAGTGTGCTACCAGAATAACATGGCTAGAGGCTGCTTAAAGAGCTAGTGCTAACTCATCCATGGCCCAACATGGGAGCAAATGAGAAAGAAATTTGCTCAAATGAGCTAAGTGTGCCCACACTCCAACAGACGGCGCTGGTGAGAAATGACTAAAGCATTCTGGGAGAAGTCACCGCAGCCACCGCGACTCAGGAGGGAATCGAGGAGAAAGACTCTTGCACTCAATAGGAGGAAGAGCATCCAACAGAGGACGCTGGTGAGAAGTAACTGAAGCATTCTGGGAGAAGTCACTGCAGACACCGCGACTCAGGAGGGAAGTGAGGAGGACCCACTGTCAAAGAACGGAATAGCCCCAAACATTATATTGCTGTAGTGTTTCCATCCCTCCCTCCTCCTCAAACCTAAAAAAAGAGAGAGAGAGAGAGGAATAGGCAGTGGATTTTAAAGAAAAAACAGCTGATTGGTGAGTAAATTCTGGGAGCAGACTCGGAGGGAGGAGCACCGGAGCGGTGAGTATAAATCTAGCTTACCTCGGGGATTCGCGGCCTTGTCTCCAGGGAGCAGACTCGGAGGGAGGGGCACCGGAGCGGTGACCTTGGGGCACAGAGCAACTGAAGCCAAAACTGAAAAAGTGACATCACAGGAAAGCTGTGACCTGATTGGTTGGTAGGAAATCTGCACCAAATTTGAAAAAAAAAAATCACTGCAAAGTCAGCATGGTTTCATCAAGGGGAGGTCATACCTGACAAATCTGTCAAAATTCTTTGAGGAGGTAACGAGTAGGTTAGACAAAGGAGAGCCAATGGATGTTATCTACTTGGACTTCCAGAAGGCCTTTGACAAGGTGCCGCACAGGAAGCTGCTCAGTAAGATAAGAGCCCATGGTGTGAGAGGCAAGGTACTAGCATGGATAGAAGATTGGCTGTCTGGCAGGAGGCAGAGAGTGGGGATAAAGGGGCCCTTCTCAGGATGGTGGCCGGTGACTAGTGGAGTTCCGCAGGGGTCAGTGTTGGGACCACAACTTTTCACTTTATACATTAATGATCTAGATGAAGGAACTGAGGGCATCCAGGCTAAGTTTGCAGATGATACAAAGATAGGTGGAGTGACAGGTAGTATTGAGGAGGCGGGGAGGCTGCAGAAGGATTTGGACAGGTTAGGAGAATGGGCAAAGAAGTGGCAGATGGAATACAATGTGGGGAAGTGTGAGGTCATGCATTTTGGTAGGAAGAATAGAGGCATAGACTATTTTCTAAATGGGGAGAAAATTCAGAAATCTGGAGTGCAAAGGGACTTGGGAGTCCTAGTCCAGGATTCTCTTAAGGTTAACTTGCAGGTTGATGTGGTAGTTAGGAAGGCAAATGCAATGTTGGCATTTATTTGGAGAGGACTAGAATATAAAAGCAGGGATGTGCTGCTGAGGCTTTATAAGGCTCTGGTCAGACTACATTTAGAATATTGTGAGCAATTTTGGGCCCCGTATCTCAGGAAGGATGTTCTGGCCCTGGAGAGGGTCCAGAGGAGGTTCACGAGAACAATCCCAGGAATAAAAGGCTTAACCTATGAGGAACGTTTGAGGACTCTGGGTCTATACTCGATGGAATTTAGAAGGATGAGGGGGGATCTGATTGAAACTTACAGAATACTGAAAGGCCTGGATAGAGTGGACGTGGGGAAGATGTTTCCATTAGTAGGAGAGACTAGGACCCGAGGGCACAGCCTCAGAGTAAAGAGAAGACCTTTTAGAACAGAGATGGGGAGAAACTTCTTTAGCCAGAGAGTGGTGAATCTATGGATTTCATTGCCACAGAAGGCTGTGGAGGCTAGGTCATTGAGTGTATTTAAGACCAAGATAGATAGGTTCTTGATTGGTAAGGGAATCAAAGGTTATGGGGAGAAGGTGGGAGAATGGGGTTGAGAAACTTATCAGCCATGACTGAATGGCGGAGCAGACTCAATGGGCCGAATGGCCTAATTTCTGCTCCTATGTCTTATGGTCTTATCTTATGGTCTTATTTAGTGTTGTTATTTTTAAGGAAGCTTAGGTTGGACATTTAGCTGCTCATGCTCCACTGCCCCAATATAAAATGACTGTAACTTCTGGTGGTATAGTGGGAGTGGCTCTTTGGAAAATCTGGTCTTAATCACAGTTCACTATAAGCTTGGTGAAGCATTATAATTCACAGTATTCCAGCAATTATTCATCTACTTTCCATAAGCAAAGACATGTCCTTGTGTTGCCAGGGCATTGCATTGCTACCATCATATCGCATTTAGACTGTGATTCATCTAATGCAGCAAGCGACAAAACACAAAGTACGTTTTCCACATATAGTAACAAAATGCTGCATGTTCATGTACTCACATAAGGTAGTTGCTGGGCGAGGCAATTCATATATCTTCCCATATTCCTTATTCAAACTTATGTCCTGTTCCTATCTGGTTGCAGGAGAATGCCACACATTACAAAGGCAGAATGAGGGTCTCCTGAGCTGCAACCCTTGACAAGGGGAATGCTCTGGAGAATTTTGACATGAAGGCATGAGGGAATGGGGGAAGGGAAGTTGGAGAGTTCCACCCAGGCTCTGCTTGTATTACCTTTGTTTTTCCTTCTTTATTTTCCTATTTATTCACTCCTTCATTCTTTCATATTCAGCTAACCCATTTAGCACACTGAATTGTCTTGCAATGTAAGGTGGTGACGTAGTGGTATTGTCACAGGACTGGTAATCCAGAGACCTTGGATTATGCTCTGGGTTCAAATCTCTCCATGGCAATTTGAATTCAATAAAAATCTGGAATTAAAAAAACCATTGTCAATTGTTGTAAAAACCCCATCTGGTTCACTAATGCCCTTTAGGGAAGGAAATCTACTCACCTGGCCTACATGTGACACCAAATCTGCAGCAACGTGGTTGACTCATAAATGCCCTCTGAAATGGCTGAGCAAGCCACTCAGTTGTGATAAATTGCTAAAAATGCAATAAAAAGGAATGAAACTGGATGGCCCGCCTAGCCTCGGCCTAGGCACAGGAAATGACAAAGGCAAAACCAACCCTGGAAAGTCGCCCATACTAACATCTGGGGCTTGTGCCAAAATTGGTGAGAGCTGTCTCACAGACTAGTCAAACAATAGCCTGACATAGACATAATCATTACAGGTCATGTCCCAAACACCACCATCACCATCCCACTGGCAGGTTGGACCCAGCAGGGGTATCGTCAGTAGTGGTATACAGTTGGGAGGGAGTTGCCCTGGGAGTCCTCAACATTGACTCTGGCCCCCACGAAGTATCAGGGTGTCAGGCCAAATGTGGAAACTTCCTGCTGATTACCACGTACTGCCACCCCCCCCCCCTCCTTCAGCTGATGAATCACTATTCCTCAGTGTTGGAGGAAGTACTGGGGGTGGCAAGGGTGCAGAATGTACTCTGGATGGGGGAATTTCAAAGTCTATCACCAAGAGTGGCTCGGTAGCACCACCACAGGCCAAGCTGGCCAGTCCTAAAGGACATAGCTGCCAGACTGGGCCTGCAGCAGAAACGTACAAGAGGGAAAAACATACTTGAGCTCATTCTCACCAACGTGCCAGCCACAGATACCTCTGTCCATGACAGTATCGGTAGGAGTGACCACCCACAGTCCTTTTGGAGACAAAGTCCCAAGTTCACATTGAGGATACTCTCCAATGTGTTGTGTGGCATTACCACTGTGCTGAATGGGATAGATTTCGAACAAATGTAGCAACTCAAGACTGGGTACCCATGAGGCGCTGTGGGCCATCAGCAGCAGCAGAATTGAAGTCAACCACAATCTGCAACCCCATGGCCTGGCATATCCCCCACTCTATCATTACCATCAAGCCAGGGGATCAACTCTGGTTCTATGAAGATTTCAGGAGGGCATGCTAGGAGCAACACGAGCCATACCTAAAAATGAGGTGTCAACCTGGTGAAGCTGCAACACAGGATTACTTGCGTGCCAAACAGCATAAGCAGCAAGTGATAGACAGAGCTAAGTGATTGCACAACCAATGGATCAGATCTAAGCTCTGCAGTCCTGCCATATCCAGTCGGTGGACTATTAAACAACTCACTGAGGACAACAATCTTCAGCCAGAGCTGCCGATTTGATAATCCATCTCGGCCTCCTCCGGAGGTCACCAGCATCACAGGTGATTCACTCCACGTGATATCAAGAAACGGCTGAAGGCACTGGATACTGCAAAGGCTATGGATCCTGACAATATTCTGGCAATAGTACTGAAGACTTGTGCTCTAGAACTTGCCGTGCCCCTAGCCAAGCTGTTCCAGTACAGCTCCAACACTGGCATCTAACTAGCAATGTGGAAAATTGCCCAGATATGTCCTGTACACAAAAAGCAGGACAAGTCCATCCCAGCCAATTACTGCCCCATCAGTCTACTCTTGATCATCAGTAAAGTGATGGAAGGGATCATCAACAGGGCTATCAAGCAATACTTGCTCAGCAATAACCTGTTCACTGACCCCCAGTTTGGTCTCCTCCAGGGCCACTCAGCTCCTGACCTCATTACAGCCTTGGTTCAAACATGGACAAAAGTGCTGAACTTAAGATGTGAGGTGGGAGTGACTGCCCATGAAGTCAAGGGAGCGTTTGACCAAGTGTGGCATCACAGAGCCCTAGTCAATGGGAATTGGGGGAAAACTCTCCACTGATTGGAGTCATATCTAGCGCAAAACAGATGGTTGTGGTTGTTGGAGGTCAATCATCTCAGTCCCAGAATATCACTATAGGAGTTCCTCAGGGTAGTGTCATAGGCCCAACCATCTTCAGCTGCTTCATCAATGAATTTCCTTCCATCATAAGGTCAGAAGTGGGGATGTTCGCTGATGATTGCACAATGTTCAGCACCATTTGTGACCCCTCAGATACTGTCAAAATGCAGCAAGACCTGGACAATATCCAGGCTTGGGTTGACACATGGCAAGTAACATTCGTGCCACACAAGTGCCAGGCAATGACCATCTCCAACAAGAGAGAATCTAACCATCGCCCCTTGACATTCAATGGCATTAACATCACTGAATCCCCCACTATCAACATCATGCGGGTCACTATGGACCAGAAACTGAACTGGACTAGCCACATAGTGTGGCTGCAAGAGCTGGTCAGAGGCTAGGAACCCTGCAGCGAGTAACTCACCTCATTCACTCCCTCCGCCACTGACGAACAGTGGCAGCAGTGTGTACCATCTACAAGATGCACTGCAGAAACTCACCAACGCTCCTTAGACAGCACCCTCCAAACCCATGACCACTACCATCTAGAAGGACAAGGACAGCAGATACATGGGAACACCACCACCTGGAAGTTCCCCTCCAAGCCACTCACCATTCTGGCTTTGAAATATATCTCTGTTCCTTCACTGTCACTGGGTCAAAATCCTGGAACCCCCTCCCTAACAGCACAGTGGGTGTACCTACACCACAGGGACTGCAAGCAGTTCAAGAAGGCAGCTCACCACCACCTTCTCAAGGGCAATTAGGGATGGCAATAGATGCTGGCCCAGCTGGCGATGCCCACATTCCGTCCATTAATAATAAAAAAACTATTGTTTCAATGGGTATCTTACTGCTAGCATTCTAAAATATGTTCTTATTCTGTTTCCTGAGGTGCCAGGAAGAGGCATTGTCAGTATTGAATGACCAGCCTCAACCAAGGACTAACAGCACCAAATGTCAACCTTTTCTGTGGCCACGTCTCCATTTAAAATATGCTGCCTTCCTGGGGATGGTGGGGGCAGGGGGGGCGGGGGGTGGGGTGGGGTGGGGCGGGGGGGGGTCAGGTTTTAGCTGACATGAGGGAGGACTTGGTGAAGCATATAGCCTGACCAAGGAGGAGCAGTTGCTGGTGAAACTGGAGAAGCCAAAACCAGATAGCCAGAAAGTCCACTCAAAAGTCTCCTTGACTTGCCAAGTTTAAGGATTCAGCCATCTCAAGGCTATCTATATAGTTAGGCAACTCAGCATTAGTAATTCCTATAGTTATTTGAATGTTTCCATCAGCCTGAGGAGTTCAAAGATGTCATGCGTCCACCATGATGGGGAACCAATTGTAACAGCCTCATTGTATCCCTGCAGTCTGCGTATCACTGGTCATGCAAAGAGAGGACCCATCAGCAATGGAATGGCAGGAACTGACACGAAGATGACAGGGCAAAGCCTCACCCAACTACACTGCTCAAATCATTAAAGACAGAAGTGTCCCTGATCCTAAAGGTGCAGACCCATAACAGCAATACTCGTGCTGTCTGTAGTTGCAGGACCATCTACTGACACAGTACAAGATGGTACTGGAGCATTTCCATTGGCAGCAGCCAACCAGCTGTGTTCCTTCCTACTTCAGCTGTTTCAATGTATTGTCTGCCTGTATCTTGCTGGTATGCAATACAATAGTGGTACAAGAGGTTGGACCAATGTAAACTTTGGCAGATAACACCATCCCACTGGTCCCATCCGTTTGTTACACATCAGGTTGGAAGGCAACGGACACAATTACCCCCTGCCTCCACCCACAGCTGTTTCTAGGGGTAGAGACCCAGGTAATACCCAGTCCCAATTTCCTGCACACACCCATTCACCCTTTTATACCAGCCACCCACCTCTGAAAATTTGGGATTCTGGTATTTGTAAGGCATCTTATCACTTTCTGTGGACATACTAAAGAACTTCACAGTCGAAAAATTAATTTTTGAAAAGCAATCACTAGTGTTATGTAGGCAAATACAGCAGCCAATCTGAGAACAGCAAAAGCCTGCAAATGATGTGGAAAGGATGTTTCCTCTTGTGGGTGAGTCCAAAACTAAAGGTCACTGTTTTAAAATTAGGGGCCACCTTTATAGGACAGAGATGAGGAGAATTTTTTTTCTCTCAGAGGGTTGTGCAACTTTGGAACTCTCTGCCTCAGAACAGGGTGGAGGCGGGGTCATTGAGGTCGCTAGGTTCTTGTTAGGTGAGGGAATCAAAGGTTATCGGGAGTAGATGGGAATCTGGAATTAGAAATTCAAACAGATCGGCCATGATCCTATTGAGTGGCAGAGCAGGCTCGAGGGGCCGAATGGTCTACTCCTTTTCCTATTTCGTATGTTCATACATTCGTAATAGCAAATGATATTTAATTTTCCTTTATTTTTGTGGCATTGTTCAAGGGGAAATGTTGGCCAAGACATGGGAGAACTCTGCACTGTTCTTCAAATTGTGCACTGGGATCTTTAGCAAGGCAATTGGGCCTCAATTTAAAATCTCACTCAAAAGAAAGTACTTTAGACAATGCAGAACGCTCTCAGTATTGCACTAAAGTGTTAGTCCAGTCTAGGTATTCAGATCTTCAGGTGAAATTTGAACTTGCAACCTTCTGACTCAGAGGCAAAAAACAAACGCAACTGAACCAAGCAGCTTGAGTTGCCAACTCCGGTTGGACTTTATTCAAGAGCCTTGATCATATAACATTCAATTGCTCCAGTTTGCATATGATATTGTACATACCTTATAAAGGCTGGGTACCACGTGTCCTTATTCACTGTTCCTTTCTTCTTAAGACAAAACTTAAGTTGGCGTTTCTGGTGGTGGCGCAACCTGCCAGAAGGAAATTTCGGCATGGATCAAATAGCTTGTTGACAGAATCTGAAGATGGGAAATTCCTTGAGCACCTCGGAGAGAGACAGGACAGTGTGGGATGGAGATTGGAAGTCAGGATCACAGAGTTACGAAGGCACGAACCGCGTTTATACAAATGCTCTTTTTCCCGGGTGACCTGAAGCAGCACCTGAGAGATGTGTCACCCACCCCGGGATACTCCAGGGCATTCCTAAATTACTAAAAACAACAAAAAAAAGGCACATTTTACATCCATTAATTTCTTTAATGCATTTAATGTTTGAAATAACACTTATATTTGTCCCCAAATTCAAGATAATTTGAGTGAAATTGTAAAAAAAACTGAGACAAGGTAAATATTTACCTACATGCATCTCACAAAGGGGATCTTGTGGTGCAGTGGGGAGCAGCCCTGCCTCTGAGCCAGAAGCTCTGGGTTCAATTCCCACTCCAAGAGTTGGTAGCTAAGGAGGGTGAAGTTATAACAAGGCCAAACAGGCTGCGTAAGCCTGTAAATTCTTCTGATTATATGCCAATAGCAGGCAGTAAGAGTGGGTGAGATTCCTGGTCAGCAATGTGATGGAAAGCAATTGAAGCCACTATTCTCACTGTCCATAGCTCCCAGACTGCAGCATGCATGTAAAAGTATATCTTGCCATAACAACTTAGTCTCCCTGGATGGTTGGTGCCAACAGCATGGGCTTTGACTCCTGGTTCAGCTGGGACCTGTTCCCTTGTCCTACTTGTGGGTCAGACTTGGCTTTGGGTGTGCACAAAGATGCTTTTCTCTGCCTTCCAGACACCCCCACCTCAGGTCTTTGAAATTCTCTCCCGTTCTTCAAAATTGGGATTTTTTTTTCTTTGCAGTAATTCTTCCACCACCATCATGCAAGAAAGACAGAGACACAAACTGGGGGGAAAAAATCTTGCTCCTTTCCTGACTTCAGGATGTCCTAAAGCCCTTTACAGCCAATGAAGTGATTTTGAAATGAGTCACTGTTGTATTGTAGGAAACACAGCAAAGTTCCCATAAACAGCAATATGATGATGATCAAATGATCAGGGCTTTTTTAGGTGATGTTGGCTTAGGGATACATTTGTCCAGGACACTGGAGATACTCCACTTCTCTTCAAAATAGTGCCATGGGATTTTCTTTCTTACACCCACCTTAGAGAGGAAACATTTCATGTCAGTTACTCCCGCAATACTGCACTGGAGTGTGGGCCAAGATAATGTGCACAGTTCCCTGGAGTGGGATTTGAACCCACAACCCTCTGATTCAGAGGTAATAATGTCACCTCTGAACCAGGGCAGACACTCAAGGTGTAGATTGACAGTTGGGAAAAGAAAAAAATTAGATAGCGAGTACATGTCTGGAAGGGGAGAACAGAAACAATTGTAATATAGGAAACATGGCAGCCAATTTGTGCACAGCAAGCTCCCACAAATGGAAATAATAAGATAATCTGTTTACCCTGTTCTGGCTAATATTTATCCCTAAATCATTTAAACTAAAACAGACCATGTGGTAATTATCACACTGCTCTTAGTGGGAGCTAGCTGGTGTGTCAATTGCCTGCCACGTTTCCTATTTTACAGCAGAAAGTCTATCGGGAATCATGGGCTATACAAGCTGGGAATCGGAAAAGGTATGCCGTCCAATTTTTGACAACGGGCTAGTACCTGGATATTTTGGGAATCAAGGATGGGTAAAGGTGTTCTAATTTTTCTTTATTAAGTCCTCATACCCAGTATAAAGTAAGAAGGTGAGAAATGTTCTGGTGGTGTTGTAACTAGCAGGGAGCAGTGAATGCATTAATAATCATTTGCAAACAAAGACAGTTGGTGAGCAAACCTGAACCATGCATACATAAAACTATTCTCCTGCGTCATCAGCTACTTTGACTGGGAGACCAATCACCCATTTTGGAAGATTCTGGGCAATCAGGAATGGGTGGAAACAAAAAGAATCCATCACTATAGTTTGCCATTCATGCTGATTAAACTAAATTAGAGGTGACAGATGAGTTTTCATGTGTCTGTTTGTTCATCTAACTTAATTTGCTGCATCAACCTACTGCAATTATCACCAAAGAAAGGGATGATGATGGCAGAGGGTTGAAACAGGAAGTAATACAAAAAGGTAACCTAGAAAGATGTGTCTGAGCTAAATTTAAGGCTGACCATAATAATTCACATAATAATTCACATACACAGCCTTGCATTTAGTCAGTTCTCAATCATTGATCAAAAATTTCCACAGAGCCGTTCCTCAGTGTCAAACGTGCGTCAGAAACTCCAATTATGCATTTAAAGGGGTTTCTCCCGCACTCCCAGTGAAGTTAAAGGGAGCGATCCAGAGAAGCTCCAAGGAAATTCTGGATTCTGTAAGCAAAGCACTTTGGAACATTGTACTTTTCAGTAAACGATAGTAAAAGGCCATAACACTGCACTGCAGTTAAAAAGTACAATACAAAATATCTGTTCACTCAGTGTATCTTTGTTATTCTTACATTTACATGGAAAGCAGTATAGACAACAAGGGCAATGTGATACAGGTCAACACGTTTGTAGTAACTGCAGTGGATGTTATCCAATCAGCAACAGTGCATATAAAAGCAGAAAATGCTGGAAAAACTCAGCAGACCTGGCAGCATCTGCAGAGAGAAAAACAGAGATAACGTTTCAAGTCCGTATGACTTTTCTTCAGGGCTGAAGAAGAGGTAGAAATGTGATGGGTTTTAATCTGTTGAAGAGAGGGGGTGGAGCTGGTGGAGCAAAATAGAAGGTCAGGAATGGGTAGTAGCTCAGGAGAGATTTGACAAAGATGTCATGGACATAAGGCAAAGGGAGTAGTAATGATAGTGTTAAAGACTAAGGCAGGTGTTAATAGTGGCTTAAAGGTCGGCAGAACGTGTTAATAGCAGAATAAAGGTCAGCTCTCTCTGAAAGCAAAACACAAGAACAACTAACAGACTCTGCCTTGTAGAGAGAGGGCGTTGGAAAAGAATTTCAAAATGGAGAGCAGAGTTCATGATCTGAAGTTGTTGAACTCAATGTTAAGTCCAGAAGGCTGCAAAGTGCCTGATCCAAAGATGAGGTGTTGTTCCTCCAGTTGGTGTTGGGCTTCACTGGAACATTGTAGCAGGCCGAAGACAGAAATGTGGGCATGAGAGCAAGGTGGTGAATAGAAATGGCAAGCGACAGGAAGGTTGGGATCGTGCTTGTGGACTGAGCAAAGGTGTTCCGCAAAGCGGTCACCCAGTGACAGTGCAGAGTGTGCAACACGAAGAAAAGGAACAAGTCTTTAGTTGTCACAAGGAAAATCATTCATCTGTATTATTGTGTTTCAGCAGCTGCAAAGCAATGAATATGCTTAAACATGAAATGTGCGGTGCATTTTATGTCAAATCAGAATAAGGCATAATATACAAAACCTTGGTCGAAATGCTTTCACCTTCAGCCCAGTTGGAATGGTGGACGCAGCTTCACATTGGAAACCCGGCTAACTGATTTGTACACCCTGTTGCTGCTCATTCCAGATGGAATATTATTGGCCATGCAGAGGCAGCTTTGGAGGCAAGAAGGTGGGGAAATTCTGACAGATGAGCATCAGATTGGACATCTGATGTCTTCATGCCTCAGAGTAACCTTTCTGGAGGCTGGGTCAAAGCGAATGCGGCACCTGACAGCAGTAGGCAGCCAGTTAAGCCCATATGCAGCCAATCAGGATCAAGCTTAGGGTGGTGGTAGTGTAGTGGTATTGTCACTAGTCTAATAATCTAGAAACCTATGGTAGTGCTCTGGGGACCCAGGTTCAAACCCCACCACAACAAATGGCAGAATTTCAGTGAAAATCAGAAATTAAAAGTCTATTTTTAAAAATTTATTTACAGGATGTTGGTGTTGCTATCTAGGCCAGCATTTATTGCCCATCCCTAATTGCCCTTCAGAAGGTGGTGGTGAGCTGCCTTATTGTACCGCTGCAGTCCAGGTGGTGTAGGTACACCCACAGTGCTGTTAGAGACAGAGTTCCAGGATTTTGACCCAGCGACAGTGAAGGAACGGCGATATGTTTCCAAGTCAGGTTGGTGAGTGGCTTGGAGGGGAACTTCCATGTCCCCATGTATCTGCTGCCCTTGCCCTTCTAGATGGCAGCAGTCGTGTTTTAGGAAGCTGCTGCCTAAGGAGCCTTGGTGAGTATCTGCTGTACATCATGTAGATGGTAGACACTCCTGCCACTGTTCATTGGTGGTGGTGGGAGTGAACGTTTGTGGATGGGGTGCCAATCAAACAGGCTGCTTTGTCCTGGATGGTGTCAAGCTTCTTGAATATTGTTGGAGCTGCACTCATCCAGGCAAGTGGGGAATATTCCATCACACTCCTGTCTTATGCCTTGTAGTTGGTGGACAGGCTCTGGGGAGTCAGGACGTGAGTTACTTGCTGCAGGGTTCCTAGCCTCTGGCCTGCTCTTGTAGCCACGGTATTTTTATGGCTAATCCAGTTCAGTTTTTGGTCAATGTTAACTCCCAGGATGTTAATAGTGGGGGATTCAGTGATGGTAATGCCCTTTGAATGTCATGATGACCATGAAACCATTGTCATACAAATGCACCCGATTCACTAATGCTCTTTAGGGAAGAAATCTGCCGTTGTTACCTGGTCTGGCCTACTTGTGACTCCAGACCCACAGCAATGTGGTCGACTGTTAAATACCCTCTGAAATGGCTTAGCAAGCTACTCAGTTGTATGAAACCGCTACAGGAAATTGGATAAGGAATGAAACCGGATGGAGAACCCAGCATTGACCTAGGCACCAGAAACGAGAATGGCAAAGTGAGCCCTATCAACCCTGCAAAGTCCTCCGGACTAACATCTGAGGGCTTGTGGCAAAATAGGGAGAGCTGACTCACAGGCTAGTCAAGTAATCATACTTTACAGATAAATGTCCCAGACACCAACATCACCACCCCTGGGTAGTCCTGTCCTAGTGACAGGACAGACCGAACAAAGGTGGTGGCACAGTCCATACAGTCAGGAGGGAGTTGCCCTGGGAGCCCTCAACATCAACTCGAACACCATGAAGTCTCATGGCATCAGGTCAAACATAGGTAAGGAAACCTGCTGATTACCATGTACTGCCCTCCCTCAGCTGATGAATCAGTACTCCTCCGTGTTGAACACCAGTTGGAGGAGGTACTGAGGGTGGTAAGGGGGGGAGAATGTACTCTGGCTGTGGGAATTCAATGCCCATCACAAAGAGTGGCTCAGTAGCACCACTACAGACCGAGCTGGCCAAGTCCTAAAGGACATAGCTGCTAAACTGGGTCTGTGGCAGTGTTGAGGGAACCAACAAGAGGAAAAAACATACTTGACATCATCCTCACCAACCTGCCTGCTGATGATGCATTTGTCCATGACAGTATCAGTAGGAGTGACCACCACACAGTCTCTGTGGAGACGAAGTCCCGCCTTCACATTGAGGATACCCTCCACCATGTTGTGTGACACTACCACCATGCTAAATGGGATAGATTTCGAACAGAACTAGCATTTCAAGGCTGGGCATCCATGAGCGCTGTGGGCCATCAGCAGCAGCAGAATTGTACTCAAACACAATCTGTAACCTCATGGCCCAGCATTTCCCACACTCTACCATTACCATCAAGCCAAGGGATCAACCTTGGTTCAATGAAGAGTGCAGGAGGGCATGCCAGGAGCAGCACCAGGCAAACAGCAGAAGCAGCAAGCGATTAAGAGAGCTAAGCAATTCCATAATGAGCGGATCAGATCTAAGCTGTACAGTCCTACCACATCCAGTTGTGAATAGTGGAGGACAAGTAAACAATTCACTGGAGGAGGAGGCTCCACAAATATCCCCATCCTCAATGATGGGGGAGCCCAGCACATCAGTGCAAAAGACAAGGCTGAATCATTTACAACATTTCAGCCAAAAGTGCCGAATGAATGATCTCTGTCAGCCTCATCCTTAGGTCCCCAGCATCACAGATGCCAGTCTTCAGCCAATTCGATTCACTCTACATGATATCAAGAAATGGCTGAAGGCACTGGATACTGCAAAGGCTATGGGCCCTGATAATATTCCAACAACAGTACTGAAGACTTGTGCTCCAGGACTTGCTGTGCCTCTTGCCAAACTATTCTAGTATAGCTACAACACTGGCATTTACCCAGCAATGTGGAAAATTGCCCAGATTTTTCCTGTCAAAGAAAAGCAGGACAAATCCAACCCGGCCAATTACCGCCCCATCAGCTTACTCTCCATCATCAGTAAAGTAATGGAACGGGTCATCAACAGTGCTATCAAGCAGCACTTGCTTAGCAATGACCTGCTCACTGCTCAGTTTGGGTCCTGCCAGTTCCTGATCACATTGCAGCTTTGGTTCAAACATGGGAAAAAGAGCTGAACTCCTGAGGTGAGGTGAGAGTGACTGTCCTTGAAACCAAGGCAGCATTTGACCGAGTGTGGCATCAAGGATCACTAGAAAAACTGGAGCCAATGGGAATCAAGGGGAAAGCTCTCCACTAGTTGGAGTCATATCTAGCACAAAGGAAGATAGTTGTGGTTGTTGTTAGTCAGTCATCTCAGTTCCAGGACTTCACTGCAGGAGTTCCTCAGGGTAGTGTCCTAGGCCCAACCATCTTCAGTTGCTTCGTCAATGACCTTCCTTCCATCATAAGGTCAGAAGTGGGGATGTTCGCTGATGATTGCACAATGTTCAGCACCATTCGCGACCCCTCAGATCCAGAAGCAGTTCATGTCAAAATGCAGCAAGACCTGGACAATATCGACGTTTGGGCTGACAATTGTCAAGTAACATCTGCGCCATACAAGTGCCAGGCAATGACCACCTCCAGCCAGAGAGAATCTAACCATCACCCCTTGATATTCAATGACATTACCATCACTGAATCCCTCACTATCAACTTCCTGGGGAATTAGTATTGACCAGAAACTTTTTTTTAATTCATTCATGTGATGCGGGCTTCGCTGGCTGGGCCAGCATTTAATGCCCATCCTCAGTTGCCCTTGAGAAGGTGGTGGTGAGCTGCCTTCTTGAACTGCTGCAGTCCATGTGGTGTAGGTACACACACAGTGCTGTTAGGAAAGGAGTTCCAGGATTTTGACCCAGCAGTAGTGAAGGAATGGTGATGTATTTCCAAGTCAGGATAGTGAGTGACTTGGAGGGGAACTCCCAGGTGCTGGTGTTCCCATCTACCTGCTGACCTTGTCCTTCTAGATGGTAGTGGTCATGGGTTTAGAAGGTGCTGTCTAAGGAACCTTGGTGAATTCCTGCAGTGCAATTTGTAGATGGTACACACTGCTGCTACTATGCATCAGTGGTGGAGAGAGTGAATGTTTGTGGATGTGGTGCCAATCAAGTGGGCTGCTTTGTCCTGGATGGTGTCAAGCTTCTTGAGTGTTGTGGGAGCTGCACTCATCCAGGCAAGTGGGGAGTATTCCATCACACTCCTGACTTGTGCCTTGTAGATGGTGGACAGGCTTTGGGGAGTCAGGAGGTGAGTTACTTTTCACAGGATTCTTAGCCTCTGAACTGCTCTTGTAGCCCCAGTATTTATACGGCTGGTTCAGTTCAGTTTCTGGTCAATGGTAACCCCCAGGATGTTGATAGTGGGGTATTCAATGATGGTAATACCATTGAACGTGAAAGGGCGATGGTTAGATTCTCTCTTGTTGGAGATGGTCATTGCCTGACACTTGTGTGACACGAATGTTACTTGCCGCTTACCAGTCCAAGCCTGGATATTGCCCAGGTCTTGCTGCATTTGGACATGGACTGTTTCAGTATCTGAGGAGTCTCAAATGGTGTTGAACATTGTACAATCATCAGCGAACATCCCCACTTCTGACCTTATGCTGGAAGGAAGGTTATTGATGAAGCAGCTGAAGATGGGTTGGGCCTCGGACACTACCCTGAGGAACTCCTGCAGTGATGTCCTGGAGCTGAGATGATTGACCTCCAACAACATCAACCATCTTCCTTTATGCTTGGCATGATTCCAACCAATGCAGAGTTTTCCCTGATTCCCATTGACTCCAGTTTTGCTAGGGCTCCTTGATGCCACACACTGTCAAATGCTGCCTTGATTTCAAGGGCAGTCACTCTCAACTCACCTTGGGAGTTCATCTCTTTTGTCCATGTTTGAGCCAAGGCTGTAATGAGGTCAGGAGCTGAGTAGCCCTGGTGAAACCCAAACTGGACAGTGAGCAGGTTATTGCTAAGCAAGTGCCACTTGATAGCACTGTTGATGACCATTTCCATTACTTTACTGATGATCAAGAGTAGACTGATGGGGAGGTAATTGGCCAGTTGGATTTGTCCTGCTTTTTGTGTACAGGACATACCTGGGCAATTTTCCATATAGCCAGTTAGATGCCAGTGTTGGAGCTGTACTGGAACAGCTTGGCTAGGGCACAACAAGTTCTGGAGCACGAGTCTTCAGTACTATTGCTGGAATATTGTCAGGGCCCATAGCCTTTGCAGTATCCAGTGCCTTCAGCCATTACTTGATATCACATGGAATAAATCGAATTGGCTGAAGACTGGCATCTGTGATGCTGGGGACCTCCAGAGGAGGCTGAGATAGATCATCCACTCAGCACTTCTGTCTGAAGAATGTTGCAAATGCTTCAGCCTTATCTTTTGCACTGATCTGCTGGGCTCCCCCATCATTGAGGATGGGGATATTTGTGCAGCCTCCTACCCCAGTGAGTTGTTTAATTGTCCACCACCATTCACAACTGGATGTGCCAGGACTGCAGAGCTTAGATCTGATTTGGCAGTTGTGGGATCACTTATCTCTGTCTATCACTTGGTGCTTATGCTGCTTGGCATGTAAGTACTCCTGTGTTATGGCTTCACCAGGCTGACATCTCATTTTTAGGTATGCCTGGTGCTGCTCCTGACATGCCCTCCTGCACTCCTCATTGAACCAGGGCTGATCCCCTGGCTTGACGGTAATGGTAGAGTGGGGGATATGCAGGACCATGAGTTTACAGGTTGTGTTCGAGTACAATTCTGCTGCTGCTGATTCCCCACGGCCCCTCATGGATGCCCAGTCTTGAGTTGCTAGATCTGTTCGAAATCTATCCCACTTAGCACAGTGGCAGTGCCACACAACACGATGGAAGGTATCCTCAATGTAAAGGTGGGACTTCAACTCCACAAGGACTGTGCCTCAGTCCATGTCATGTGGGTGCAGACACAATGGTGTTACTCAGGTGCCAGGCCCCACACTCTGACTTGCAATGGCACAGCACTAGTCTAGTCAATACACCTTGCAGCTCCACTCATTCATTTCCCTGCAGACACCTCACATCCCCATCACACTCATCCCATTGCCTTCTCACACCCTTGCTTCACAGTCACCCTCCAGAAATAGTGACCTTTCCTCCTCTGCACCAAAACCATTGAACACTTACACCTCTCTGCTATCTGTCCTTACAGCAGAAGACAGCACACTACCTGACAAAGGTTCTGGTGGGGCCCTCCAGTGACAGAAACCCCGTCAGCAGTTCCCACCTGCTTGACTAGGAAAGAGGCCTTATTCCAGGAGGCTGCAGATGTCAGTAATGACCTGCCATGAGAGTCTGAGTGTCCTGAAGCTTCAGCACTCAGACATATTGAGAGGGCGGGTCCTCTGCCTGCAGACCCTGTGTTGGGGGCCTCGCCTTCTTCTAGTTGGAACATCCCATCTGCCCTGTGGAGGAGCATGCAACTGAGGAGAGGCAGCTGGCACCACTGCTGGTGTTGCTCCCACTGCTGCTGTTGGCAGGGGTGTGGCTTCTGCTCTTGCCCCTCATCAATGATGGAAGGTGGAGTTTGTAAGGCTGGCAGCAGGGCAGGACTGCTGCTTCCCTAACCTCTGGAATTTTCTGCCTAAATGTAGCCACCTCTATTCAACATCTTAAGACAGTCCTAATACCTCCCTCTTTGAACAAGCTTTTAGGATCCATCCTAATCCCCCCTTCTTTGGCTCTGTCTCAATTCATGACTGATTATGCTCCTGTGAAGTACCAAAGGACGTTTTACTATGTTAGATAATATTATATAAACGGAGATTGTTGTTGAAATGGTAAATTGCATGGAGACAGGTTTATATAACAGTTCTTTGATTGTTTTCATGTTAGACCACATAAGCAAATACAGAAAATGTAATTTCATCCAGTGACCCATATGGGATCCAAATGAGAAGAGCAGCTGCTCCTGGCTTACAGTCTGAGATACAATGAACTAATAACCTCAATCTTCACATCCACAATAGTCCTTGTACGTCAGACTGTAACCTGCAGCGACCGGAGATGAGAGTTCCGATCTCTGATTACTGGCTTGATATCCAGCAGGGTACATGCTTCTAATGGGAGAATGAGACCAGGGCTCTGGCTTCTGAAGAATGGGGTGACAGCCAATAAGAATGGAGTAGGGAACCAGCCATCACATTCAGCTGGTCCTCCTCCCTTCAGACGGTAAGGAGTT
Source organism: Cetorhinus maximus (assembly GCF_964194155.1). NCBI lineage: Eukaryota > Metazoa > Chordata > Chondrichthyes > Lamniformes > Cetorhinidae > Cetorhinus > Cetorhinus maximus. The sequence continues at coordinate 102,929,017 of NC_135891.1, read as the reverse complement.
GTGAGTCAGGCTAATGGCCTGCCCACATAAAATGGGTCTTCAGGCAGTGTCTGTGGCGCAGCGGGTAGTATCCCTGCCTCTGAGCCAGAAGCTCTGGGTTTGAGCCCCAGTTCAGGACTTGATGCACATTGAAGGTGTGTTCATTAGGTGGCCAAACAGGTTGATTATCAACCTGCGAATTCTTCCAATGTGTCTTTGGCAGGTGGTAAGAGTGGGAGGTTCTCTCGGTCAGTCATGCCTGATGTGGAGACGCACTCCTCAGGAAATTTCTATGGAAAGCGATATAAGCATGAGCTTTGTCTGCCTTGTGTGCTACTAGGCATAAGAATGAAGAACCAATTGCTAATTAAGAATAACCTACAATAATTATTTTAAAAGGGTCTTCCTTATGGAAAAGCCCAAGAGTACAATCTGCTGGATGTAAAATGTTGGAAGAAATGGGTTGTCTCATGCCGTTAGGCATGAAAGAGAGAATTTCATTTTAAAAAAACTCGTAATTTACATAACACATTCTATTTGCACATTTTTCATCTGCACCAAGCTTTTCCACATCATGTTAAGTAACCTTTGGTCACAAAGAATAAGCCTTTGAAAGGGAAGTTCTTAAGTTAATACATGGCTTATGCGATTGTCTCTAAAATAAAACTTGTTTTCACACACTGGTGGCAGGTAAAATTTATCTCTCAGTACAAGAACCTCTCCATTCCCACCATTGCCATGTCTACAGACTGAATACTCATCATGCAGTCGTACCACATTTACAGCCTGTTCTCTGGCACGGATGCGGCTGAAGCAGTTTTTCTTACTCTTTGTTGTCCAACGACATGCTTACACTTTCTTTTAAATCTTAGTAAGAAGTAATGCAAATAAATATACTAGTAACCCAATTGTAATAAATCATGAGGACTCGAAACGTCAGCTGTGCTCTTCTCTGCCGATGCTGCCAGACCTGCTGAGTTTTTCCAGGTATTTCTGTTTCTGTTTTTGTTTTGTAATAAAATAGCACTTGGTGCTCAAATAGCTTCATGAATTTAAAATTCAAATGCAGTTATGAAGTGATCAAGTTGTGGCTTGCCATAACTGGGGAGATTCCAAGAAGCACGGTATAACTGAGAGTGTTAAAGACTTCTTCAATTGCAGAGATCCATGTTAAATATTTACTCAAAACTAAATTATTCCCTCGGTGGAGTGGATAAAAATTTAAGGAGAAGTGTTTAAAAAAATGCAATGTCATAAAGTGAGTAGGAAGACATTTGATGAAGAATTAAGATGGGAGGTCCCTGGCTATGCTACTCACTGATGAACTTCTTCAAACTTGATTGGTTATGGATTGGCTTGCACTTAAAACAAGAGAGATATGGTGGAATTGTCCCAGATTTCCACAAAGTGCGGTAGCGGGCGGGCAAAAGGATGTTTTGCTCGCCAGCTTCAATGGTGGCTTTTCACATCGTATCATCCCATTCCTTTCCCATTAATTCTGCATTCCCAGGAAACACGTTGGCTTGCTGGCAGGGAAGCCTCCGATTTGCCTGCCCCACCGTCACCTCAAGCCTTCAGCAAACCGGGCGCCACATTTAAAGGACGCCCATGCACAGAGCTAGCACTCTTCAAGGGATAGGGAGCTGCTGGGAATTTGATGGCTGCAAAAGGGAGGAAACCTGCTGCCCACAGAATTAGCGACACCTCCCTTGAACACCAGTGGAGGCCTACTACTGCGAGGTCCTCTATCCCGCTCTGGGTGGAGACCAGTAAGCAAGGTCACCAACCCAGCATGGGAGGCGGTGGCAGTGGTGGTCAGCGCCAATGCCCTACAAAAGATTACCGCCATCCCGTGCAGGAAGAGGATAAATAATCTGTTCCATTCCGCCAGGGTAAGTCACTCTTCTCATCACTCTCAACTCACACACTCACAAACCCATCACGCATCCACAGGGATCTCATTCACTGCCACTTCAAGAGACATCACCATTCACTCTCTCATTCACACCTTCATCTGCCCTGCGGATTGTGTCCTCATCCCGTCCATGGCACCACTCACCACCCACACATGCCAAGCATCCTTCTCATCTGGCCTGGCAGGCATCCTGCTTACACTCTCTCCATCTGTCTTCATGCAGGACAAGCTGGCACACAATAAAAGGGAGAGGTCACTAACTGGTGGAGGAATGATTGACATCAAGGTCCTCACAGACTTTTAAAATAGAGTCATCCAGCTGGCCAGCGACAATCTGGACAATTCCTGTGCTGACGGTGAGGTTGACGGTGCTCAACAAATTCAGAATCTAGCAGTGCAACATCCATCAGACAACCATGCTGTGAGTCAGTCCCCCTGTTCCACAGGCCACTGTCATGCACTAATTATCTCTCTTTGCTTTCACAGGCACATCTGGGAAGCAGCCTAGCGGGACCATGACCCAGGTCTTCGACTCAAGCCCCATAGAAACCACAGAAGAAGAATCTGATGACACTCTCATTGAAGTCCCGTCAAAGTGCACACCCACACCCACCACCAGCGCAGAGACACACACCTCAATGGGACCTAGCTCTAGAACAGCCTCAGGGTCACAATCTGGTGAACACATCGCACTGTCTGATCTACAGCAGGCGGCAGCAGGGATTTCCCAGGTGTCTGGAATTTGGAGGACTGCTGGAGCCAAGAAACCTGCTGAGTCCAAGTCAGGTGATGAGCCTCTGGACTCAGTCATACCTCAGTTGCTGGAGCTACAAAGGCAAGCTCAGGAACATCACGAAGGGATGTCCGCTGCACTCCTCAGATTACAAGACATGATGGAGGAGTACGTCCGCCTTCAGCCCGAGGTGATAGCGCCAGCATGCCAATGCACTGAGGTCAACACTGGTAGGATGGCGACCACCATGGAGACTTTGGTCCAGGACCTGGGTCCTCAACTGCTGCGTGGGCTGAACTCGATCGCTGATGCCATAGTTGGCCTCCAACAGTGTGTACGCGAGAAGGGTGCGGGGTAGCTCGGTCTCATTACAACTTCCCCTCTTCATCAAGGAGTCTGGCAGGGGCTCTGAGGTACCCATAGGAAGGGAGATCAGCAGGTGCACATCCCGGAGCTATCCACCCAGGTGTCTCTGGGAGTGTCCGGCCCATCCGACTCCCCTCTCCTGTGACCCCAGCAATTCTAGCTCCACAGGCCAAGGAGGGTGACACTGCCACACAGCAGGCTGTGGCCTCCAGGTCTTGGTCCTCCAGAGGATGCCCATCAAGGTGAAGAAGATGTAGTCGCACAGCCTGGGCACAGGTATTAATCACTTGTACATAATGTTCACCATTGTAAATAAACTCCTAAAAATGTCTCCTTGCTCCTTGTTATGATGAGCAGTGTTTGTGTTACTCAGATGTGAAACCTTGGTCCCTGTACAATATAAATACACGTGTCTCAGTCCAGAGCCTCATCCCTGTGCTCTGTGCAACCTCTCCAGCAAACTGAGGGTGTGTCCTCACAGCCACAGGGCACATTAGTCATGCCTGCACCTCGATGGGGCTTATCATTGCTGCCAGAATGCCCTGGCCAGGTGGCACAGAGTTCCATCATTCTCTCTGTGTGCCCTCAGCACCTTTGAGGTATGACTGACGCCCCCCCAATCTCATCAGCATCTGTGTCCGGTGAGAGTGTGGTCCTGAAGGGTTCAGCTCACAAAGGATGCCATAGGATCAGGAGAAGTTGGTTTCCCCGCTGCATCTCCAGGATATGACCCTGTTCACAGAGCGCAAGCGAGGTGCCATCAGCCAGGCAGGGGTCAGACATTCACAGAGGCTATGTGAGGATCTATAGAGTGTCTCCACTGCATTTCGTCATCATCCTCCTGGAATGTAGGGACTATGGGCATCCGCTGCATCTCCATGACATGAGCCATATCACAGAGAGTATGTGCACTGCCATCAGCCAGACAGGAGTCAAACATTCACAGGTGCAATGTGAGGATCTATGGAGTCATCATCCTCCTCCAAGAATCTAGCAGCTATGAGGGCCTCCCGAGCACACCTGTCTCATCTGGTCAGTGCAATGGCCTCATTGCCGGCATCCTCGGCTTCGAGAACCTTCTCACCCTCACCCCTGTTGACGTCCTCCTCGTTGGAGGAGATGTGCAGCTCCTCCATCTCCTCCTCAGCCAGCTCCTCTCCCCATTGCAGCGCTAGGTTGTGAGGGGCGCAGCAGGAGATGGTGATGCGTAACATCTTCTGTGGATTATATTGCAGGGCTCCACCTGTCCAGGCACCGGATCCTCATTTTCAACATCCCAATGACTGGCTCCACCAAAGTGTGAGTTGCAGCATGAGCCTCGTTGTACCTTCTCTCTGCTGCAGCCTGAGGCTGCCGCACGGTTGTCATCAGCCACGGCCTCTGTGGGTAGCCCTTGTCCCTGTAGAGCCAACCCTGCAGCCTCTGTGGACCCTGGAAGACGTCAGGGATCTGAGAATGTATGTTGCACACCAGTTGAACATTCAGCAAGTGGAAGCCATTGTGGTTGACCTAGTTGACCACTTGTTGCCACAGAGATCTGAGTGCAATGTGAGTGCAGTCGATGGCACCCTGCACCTGTGGAAAACCTGAGATCTGAAAAAATCCTAGTGCTCTTGCTTCCTGGCTTTCCTGATCCTGGTTGAAATGCACAAAGTTGTGTGCCTTCGTGAATCTGGAGTCTGTGACCTCCTGGGTACATTTGTATGTGCAAGCTTGCGATATCCCACAGAGGTCACCTGCGGAGCCCTGAAGGGAGCCACTGGTGTAAACATTGAGCGCCACAGTCACTTTCATGGCCACTGGCAGTGGATGCCCTCCATGTCCCCCTGGCACCAGATCCTGCCGCAGGGGGCAGGCGTGACCGACCAGTTCCCTGGACTTGCGCAGTCTTCGATGACACTGGTTCTTGGTCATCTGCATGAATGACATGCGCCACCTATAGACCCTGAGTCTAGCTGGGTGCTGACCTGCGACGGTGTGCACAGGAGCTCCAGCCTCCCCTTCTTTTTGAAGGTGCTGCTCCTCCATCTGTCCAGCCAGGTACCTCCGTCGCTCTCTTCTCCTTCATCTCCACTCTCAGAAAACCATGAGGCATACAGCTAGTTCACCAGGCCCCATGCTCCTGATGTACTCCTCCTGCAGGATGAAAGAGAGAGATGCGTGGGTTAGCATGGATGTACTAAGAACCTCTCTTGGGTAAGTATGAAGGGCCTTTAACACATGCCGGAAAGTGCAGGCCACCACTTGGGATGGCCAGAATTTAGTGCGTTGCATGGCTGCCGATCAGCGACAGTTTCACCCAATGGATGGAATGCTGTGCTCTCAGCTCAGGCGCAGGCATTCTCCTAACCCACACTGCAAGGCTGCGCTGTTAGCTAGAACCATGGGGGAGACTGGTCCAAACCTGGATGATGGCATTGCAAGGGTATTATGACACAGCCGATGATAAAGGCTGAGCTGCTCAAATCCCAGAGGGAAGCTTGAAACAACTGTCATAATCCATTTTCTCAATTTGTATGTTTCGAGATGCAGGTTTTGAATTCAGTATTAATAAGACCACAGAGTCTCAAGAGGTTTTTTTATAAAACTAAATTAAACATTTAATAATACAAGAAAAATTGTAAGCACATACATATGTCTACAAAATTATTACTATAATAACTACAAAAATCCCCTAATTAATCAGGCTCTCAGTTACACCCCCGTTAAGGCAACAGTAAAACTCATGGATTTAAAGACCCCAGGCAAAGCGCATTTGAGCTTACAAATTCAAAATGAGGTTCCTTGCAGACACAGTTGCAGGTGCACAGGCTGGTTAGATCTTATATGCCTCTGCCTTACACACATATACTCTTTTTTGTTTATACCTAGCTTTTCCTTTGAATGTAAATTTCCCATTATATTACTGGTTTTTAATTTAACCTCTTCTAACAAAAACATCTTTTGATTCCACCAATTTATTAGTCAGCTGAAAGAAAAAAGCACATTGCTTGGCGTCTTCTAGCTAGGTGCAAGGATTCGCCCATTCTTTTGAATGCTTTATTTAAAAATGCAAATTGCCCCCTAGACACCTATATTTCTAAACTTCCCCATGTTTATCTAATTATCATTTCAAACCTGCTTCTTTCTATACATCAAAGCATCCAGACTAGCTGGCTTTAATCCAATTAAGACACACACACACACACACATAGACACAGGCACCACAAAACTCTATTTTAAAAAATAATTTCTAATAACATTACAAACATTAATCTCTTCATGACAAAGGGGCTGTGAGCTCCTCCACCAGTGACTGCTCCATGGTCACCTTTTGTAAGGAGATTGTACAATTTTCTTAGTTGTCCAATTGTTCTGCAGTCCACTAAAACGCTTATTCATTTGCAGTTTGTGCCCGAGGGGTGAAAGGTTCTGGAGCATTAGGTGACAGGTTGATGCCTCCACATTGCTTGAGAGGATGGATAAACTAGAAGCCCAACTCCAAGCATGGCAACGTGACTGCACCTGAACTGTCTCAGCTGTGGAGGAATTGTCACTTTATACAAGGTTTCCCTAATGCGTGACCACTTCCCTCCCCCCACCCCCCCCACCCCCCCCACCCCACCCCGGCATCTGCTTGTGCACTACCAATCAGACCGCGCTGCCTTGCCCCCCCACAACTCGCATCAGACAGTGCTGCCTTGCACCAAACCCCTCCTGCCACCCAGCTCGCTCCAATCACAGTGCAGCCCTTGGCCCGGCACCGCACTGTCAGCCAGCTGGGATATAGCGACTTGCCTGGTCCCCTCGCCCGAATGCGCGGCGCCTCAACGTGAAGTCGAACGGATGACCCTCGCGAGCACTGCGCAACGTTACAGTGCACTCACCTCCCGGGTTCCCCCTCAAAGTGCAGCTCACAAGGAGCACACCTTTTAAACGCTGCTGTTGTTAAACACACCATGCCAATGTGCCCAGATGATCCAGCACGTGGGGGTGGGGGGGATAATTCCCCGGGGCAGGGATTATAATTATATGCAGATGTATTAAAATCACGTTCTCGACGCCCGGTGACGGGAAACGCAGCTCACCATTGGCTGGTGGAGCAGATGATTGCAAACTGGTTTCACGGCGTTGTGAAACCGATTTTTTGGCCTTCCCGCCATATTGTCCACTCACGCCCGCCATGACGCCCGACGCCAACGGGGGACACAAAATTCCAGCCATCAGCATGATGGGAAGCTACTGATGGAGTGGACCTGATCTGTTTAAAGGAATCAGGGATGCGAAGAGGCAGAGACAAGAACAGCAGAGCTGCCTGAAAGTACTTGAGCAAATAGAAAATAGTTACGCCGAGGGATAAACTGTGCCTTCCAAAATATAGGAAGTTGGATTTTTATTGCTTATACTCCTGTTCCGTATACTCCTATGGTTCTGTGATACAGAATAACTTGTTGATTTTATTTGCATTGTTTCTGTAATATGAAATACTTTAGTTATACTGTTCCAATATTCTGCTAATGTTTTAAATTGCTCTTGAAGGCTCTATTCAGTTAGTGTTTGAGAAACTAGAGCCTTAAATATTTGATCTCATACCCCCAATTTTCCATTGCTGGCTGCCGTTTAAACACTCTCGTTAGAAAAGAGTCAGGCTTATCAAATGGGATGACACACAAAATTCTTGTGGCCCTGAATGATGAGGGGATTTCAGCTAGTTTTATTCTGCTCCAGTCCCTCTCACCAGAGTACAACAGTTACCAAATTGGAAGCTGGAGACTTCAGTGCATCTAGCAGGCATCTGCCAGAAAAAGGCATTTGGCCCTTAGACTATGTTAAGTGAGGCCTAATGCCTGACTGAGGACCCCACTCTTAAATTTGTCAGACACCAGATGAAACATGTGCCGTGCATTCTAAGTGCAATTTTTCCAGGTCTACTGTGGCCTAACCAGCGTCCTTAAAGGGATTCCTGATGGAAAGGTTAGTTTATTTTTATCTTTGCTTAGTTTAATATGGAGCCAGGTGGAGTAGGAGTATTCTGCACCCATTACCCGCCTGCCCACCACCTTCATTCACCTCCTCCCCCTCAGGAACGACCTGCAACTGAGCTGCCTGATTTTACGAGGATCTCAGTTGGCTTGATGCACCGAGATGCCTGGTTGTCGTTTGTAGCTGGCCGGTCCTTATGGAAGTGAAACTAGAGATTCAAATTGGAGCAAGCATCAGGCCAACATCTTCAGGCGTTTGCCCCGGGCTAACTTTGCAGCAGCTTCTGCTGCAAAGCCTGATTCTGGCCCAGTTTCACATATGAGGTGCTAGAGAGCAACTTACAACAGCGGAATTATTGTCGAACATGATTTAGTGCATTTAAAAGTAAAGGGTATAACAAACCATAACCTACTGCAAGGAAGGAGTGAATTTGAGGACATGAGTAACACTTATGGGGCACTGGCACCAGTACTGGGGAAGGAGAGAGCTATTCCGTTGGGACAGGCTTCATTTCAACCATGCTGGGACCAGTGTCCTGGCGAATTGTATAACTCGGGTTGTAGATAGGGCTTTAAACTATTTAATTGGGGAGCGGGGTTCAACTGAAGAGAAGTTTAGAAAATCAAAAATAATCGAGAGAGTAGAGGTGCAGGGTAGTGAAGATGCGAATGATAATCAAAGTGTGACAGGAAGGGGCAGAAAATATAAGTAGAAGAGTGCCATATAAATTAGAACCAGAATGAATAATAATGGTAAAAAGTCAAAGCTTAAGGCTCTTTATCTGAATGCACGCAGCATTTGTAACAAGATAAATGAGTTGCCGGTACAAATAGAAATAAATGGATATGACTTGATAGCTATTACAGAGACATGGTTGCAGGGTGACGAAGACTGGGAACTTAATATTCAAGGTATTCGACATTCTGGAAAAATAGGCAAAAAGGAAAAGGAGGTGGGGTAGCTTTGTTAATAAAGGAAGGTATCCGTGCAGTGGTAAGTAGTGATATAGGTGCAAAAGATTGTGATGTGGAATCAGTTTGGTTGGAAATAAGGAATAGCAAGAGGAAGAAGTCATGGGTGGGAGTCGTCTATAGCCCCCTTACTGTAGGACAATGTATAAATCGGGAAACAATGGAGATGTGTAAGAAGGGCACTACAATTGTCATGGGTGATTTTAATCTGCATATTGACTGGACAAATCAGATTGGCAGGGGTAACAAGGAAGATGAATTTGTAGAGTGCATCAGGGATTGTTTCTTAGAGCAATACATTGCAGAGCCTACCTGGGAACAGGCTATTTTAGATCTAGTAATGCATAACGAGGTGGGATTAATAAGAGATATCATAGTTAAAGATCCTCTCGGGGGTAGCGATCACAACATGGTAGGCTTTCAAATTCAGTTTCAGGGCGAGCAACTCAGATTCAAACCAGTGTCCTCAACTTAAATAAGGGCTATTACAGAGGCATGAAGAAAGAGTTCTCTAAAGCGGGCTGGGAAAATAGATTAAGGGGAAGGTCAGTGGATGAGCAGAGGCAAACATTTAAGCAGCTATTTCATAACGCTCAGCAAAAATTTATCCTGGTCAAAAAGAAGGACTTGAGAGAAAGATGAACCACCCGTGGTTAACAAAGGTGGTCAAGGAGAGTATCCAATCAAAAACGAAGGCATAGAAAGTGGCGAAAACTAGTGGTAGGCCAGAGGATTGGGAACGTTTTTTAGAAACCAGCAGCAGATGACTAATAAAGAGGGAGAAAATTGCTTATGAAAGTAAACAGTGGTAGAGAACGCCCTTGCAGATTTCTTAGCTAGTACATCATTTATTTTCATTTGACATCTCCATTGAAATCATGCTGGAGTTGCCGGAAATGGCAGAGGATGATCCTTTGAATGTGAAGCTTCTTACTCAGGCCCCCTCCCAGAACTCTTTTCCCAATACATCGATGATTGTATCGATGCCACTTCATGCTCTCCACTGGACCTGGAAAAATTTATTGATTTTTGCTCCCAATTTCCACCCCTATCTCACTTTCACATGATCCATACCCAACACTTCCCATCCCTTCCTTGAGCTTTCTGTCTCCACTTCTGGTGATAGACTGTCTACCAATATTCATTACAAGCCTACCGACTCCCACAGCTACCTCGCATCAGCTCCTCACACCCTGTTTCCTGTAAGCACTCCATCCCATTCTCCCAGTTCGTCCACCTCCGTCGCATCTGTTCCCATGATGCTACCTTCCAAAACAGCGCTTCTGACAGGTCTTCCTTTTTACTTAACAGAAGGTTCCCCCTATTGTAGTTGACAGGGCCCTCAACCATATCTGACCCATCTCCCACACCTCTGCCCTCACCCCTTTCCCTCCCTCCCAGAACCTGATAAGGTCCCCTTGTCCTCACTTTTCACCTCACCAGCCTCTGCATTCACTCTGCTATTAACACATTCTGCCATCTTACCTTTATGCCACTATCAGCACCTCCTTTAGTCTTTAACACTGCCATTAAATCTCCCTTTGTCCTCTGTCCATGATATCTTTGTTAAATTTCTTCCTAGCTCCCACCTATCCCTGACCTTTTATTTTTCTCCACATGCTCCATCCCCTCTTACACAGTATAAAATCGATCACATTTCTACTCAAGTCATAAGGCCTCAAAATGTTAAATCAGATGCTGCCAGACCTGCTGAGTTTTTCCAGACCTTTCTGTTTTTATTTCAAATTTCCAGCATCCACTGTATTTTGCCTTTATCCACATGTTGTGTTAGCCTTTATTGCAAAAGGTTCAGAGTAAGCATAAGGAAGTCTTGCTACATTTGGGGCTTTGGTGGGTCCACACCTAGAGTACTGTGTACTTTTGGATCTCCTTATCTAAGGAATGATATATTTGCGTTAGAGGGGATACAATGAAGGTTCTCTATTCCTAGGATGAGATGACTGCCTGATGAGAAGAGATTCATTAGAATGGACCTTGTATTCTCTGGAGTTCAAAGGAATGACAGATGATCTCATTCAATGTATAACATTCTTAGAAAGTTTGGCAAGATAATGCTGAAAGGCTGATTCCCCTAGCTGGAAAATCCAGGCTAGCAGTCACAATCTCAAGATAAGAAGTTGACCATTTAGAGATGAGGAGAAACCTCTTCACCTGGCAGGTTATGAATCGTTGGAATTCTCTACACGGAGACCGGTGGATGTTCAGTCGATAAGCATATTCAAGACTGGGAGTGATAGCTTTTTGGAACTAAGGGATATGGGATAGGGCAAGAAAGTGGAGTTGAGGTAGAAGTTTAGTCATGGATCTTATTGAATGGTGAAGCAGGCTTGATGCACAGTATGGCCTACTCCTGCTGCTATTTATGTTTTTATGAATCAGATTAGAGCAATCTGAACACGAGGCAATACTCTCATCCATCCAACATAGGTCAGTCAAAATATTATTGTGTTATGGCGGCTTTTTCTTTAGCAGGAATATGGGTAAATTCAGCAATTCTGTGATCTCAACAAAGAGCATCACTCGAAGGCAATACAAGTCAGAGAATTGGCGCTACAATATTACAGGGCTATCTTTTACCTGTACTCCTTTCCAATGTCGATGTTTGCTAGGAGCACAGGTTCACTAAACTTATCCTATAGTGTTCTTAAAAAATCCCTCCAAGCCATTCATTTACATGGGTTTCTTGGAAACTCTTATCCCCTGTGATTTCCCAGTGTTTTAGCTCAAATTCTTTGTGATGTCAGAATGGAGTGCAACAATGACACAATTCCCTGTAATGAGTCATTTTCAAGAATAATGATGCATATGGAATGCTGATATGGAACTTCAGCAGGGACATCTGTTTGTTTGTTCAGCTGTGACTACCCCACATTGAAGCATGCTCAGCAACTGTCTTTCATGTCATTCATCAACTCACATTTTAGCCTTGATTTTGTGAGACCAACAAAATTTGCGCCAGCACATGCTGAACTGGCAGCGCCCAGTTTTGCATATTCTCCCAGAAGCTAGACTACTGACGTGCACAAAATCTAACGAGCAGCACAAATTTAAAGGGATGAGTGCACCTAAAGGTAGGTAGTTCTAGGGGTAGAGGTTGGGGGTGCAATGAGATTGTGGTTTCTGTGTTTATAATATTTCACATTTATCAGCCTTGGCCAAAACTGGGGGAAACATGAAGACGTGGCACGCAAAAACGAACTTAAAGAAAATCCTATGTGGAGACCCAAATGGAATGTGAAGACAAATGACTGAGTGGGGCAGGATTTATTTAAAGGAAGGCTGCAAGGAGGGTTGAGGTATGTGTCATTTCAGAAGAGGCAGGTAGGTTCAGCAGCCCATGCTGTGAGTTAGACCTTGCTGCAATGCTCGGAGACTAATCTGTAACCCTATCAAGCTGGAAGCTCCTTTATATAGGAAAAGTGATGAATATGTTGCTGCTCGCAAATGCTTAATACGTCTGTGATAGTAGACCGATTAAATACATGACTGGTGGCGATTTGGAAGGCTCCAGTAGCACACACATTTAATGAATGCCCATGGTGAGGTATAAGTTGCTCCTGTGCACCTTGCATTGGGTGATATCACTGTGTCACATTCTCTCTGGTGATATAGAGATAGAAAAGGCTACTGTGATGTGTGCACTTGGTGTGGTGGGGTGTCTTTAAACATTATTCTGGGGTAGTAAAGAGTGTGGACAAAATGCCCAAAATATCTTTGCACCCACATTTACTACCTCCACATTGAAACATGCAGAGCTATTAGAACCCCCAAAGGAATTCCTATCCTCATCGCTTTGTATGGTGATATCCCAATGGCAGTAACCAACAGCAATGAGAAAATTATTGACAGAAACAGATGAATGGCAACAACTCGCTGAGCCTCCTTCAACGGCGCCTTCCAAACCCTTGACCTCTACCATCTAGAAGGACAAGGGGTAAAAGATACATGGGAATGCCACCACCTGCAAGTTCACCTCCCCACCCACCACCCGCCCCCCACCCCCCTCAAGCCACACACCATCCTGCCTTGGAACTATGTTGCCTTTCACTGTCGCTGTGTCAAAAATCTGGAACTTGACAGTGCCGTGGGTGTACTTACACCAGATGGATTGCAGCAGGTCAAAAATGCAGTTCAGCATCACCTTCTCAAGGGGCAATTAGGGATCGGCAATAACTACTGGCCTTGCCAGCAACATCCACATCCCATGAAAGAATTTTTAAAAATCAACCCAGAAGTACAAACTAGCATATTATCCTGCAAAATCAACTCATGCATTCAGACAAATCTGATTGCTAATACTGAAAAAAATTAAAATTTATTTTAAAATTATGACACAATAATCTCCCTTTAAGAAAACCGTTTGAACAGGTCAGGCCACAAAATCAGTCATGTGACCATTTTTAAGCAGGCACATTCAGTGGCTGGGCAAGGTCCACTGGAAAAATAGGAAATCTAGCAAGGAGTCACCTCGATGGTTTTCAAGTCACTAACGCGATGTCATCACGCCACAATGTAACCTCCACCACAATCCCAAAGTTCGTTAAAATATGGAACTGCTTTACTGGGCGTGCTATAAGTTTCATTCAGTGAACCGCTGCTGGAAACAAAGTTCCATAAGATTAATCCTTTTACCTCACTTTCCACTAAAGCACCCTCTGTAATTTATTTTTAATTCTTTCATGGGGTGTGGGTGTCGCTTGTCCTTGAGAAGGTGGTGGTGAGCTGCCTTCTTGAACTGCTGCAGTCCATTTGTTGTGGGAACACCACAGTGCTGTTAGGGAGTTCCAGGATTTTGACCTCGAGATGCTGAAGGAACGGCGATATAGTTCCAAATCAGAATGATGTGTGACTTGGAGGGGAACTTGTAGGTGGTGGTGTTCCCATGCATCTGCTGGCCTTGTCCTTCTAGGAGCTGTCAAAAGAGTCTTGGTCAGTTGCTGCAGTGCATCTTATAGATGGTACATCCTGCTCCCGTGGTGCGTCAGTGGTGGAGGGAGTGGATGTTCAAGGTGGTGAATATGGTGCCAATCAAGCGGCCTGTTTTGTCCTGGATGGTGTTAAGCTTCTTGAATGTTGTTGGAGCTGCACTCATGGAGGATATCCTCAATGTGAAGATGGGACTTCGTCACCACATGCGATGTGATTCAACAAAAAAATTGGTTGGAGCTATTTTAGGATTTAGTTACACTATGCGGAACATTTTTTAAACCCTGGTTTTATGTGATTTGAGAAAATATACACAAGCTTAACAGGGATGAAACTTCAATTTGAATCACATATGATAATTGGATAGGAGCCTCATAAGTCCCAGAGGCTATACCTACAACCTGTTCTTAATGCTTGGTGCCAGTTTACAATGATACTCAGCCTGAAAGGACATTGAGAGCAATTAACATACCCACAACTCTCCACCCAGTGCAGTAAATTCTCTCAGCAATGAAAACACTTGCTCAACTTGCTATTACATGTCAATAGCATTCCTGAAAGGTTAATCATACCTGCAATATTTTATTGGTCATGTAAGTGTAAAATGTTTTATAATCATTAAAAGGATGAATATTAAAAATATCAATGTGTAGTTCCATTGTACTGAAGTAAATGATTAAATTTATATATCACAACTGGAGAGAGAGAAATAAGAGAGGGAAGTAGCACCCAACATGGGATGACTGCTTATCATCTGTACCCCTTAATGTACAAAAAGCAATTGCATCTTTAGCCAACTTGAGAAACGTAATCGGTTAGATCAAGTCTTTCACTTGCTTTTGTCCAGCCTCTCATTGCTATCCTAACTCTTGTCCTTTTCCTCAAGCTGCCATCCTCAGACATTCTTGGTAAGGTGGAAAAGTGGTAGGATGTTTAACTGCCGTAGGATAAATGCAATTGTGACAGCTTCCTGGGAACCTGGCACAGAGTTGTATCATCCTTCCATTGTGATCAACTTCAAAAACTTAATCAGTCAGATCAAGTTCTTTCACGTGCTTTTGTCAAGCCTCCTATTGCTATCCTAACTCTTGTCCTTTTCCGCTAGGCCTTACTCGGCATCAAGAATCTCCTGAAGAAGGCACCACAGAGGAGAGCGTCCCTCATGATGAAGAATCAACGATAAGCATTCCATCCCTCCAAAGCACCAGGGCAGAGATAAGCACCCGAATGGAGTAGAAAGCAAGTTAGAGGAGACTACACTTAGTAAAGCTCAGCACGAATAAGCAAGAGGACATAGTGGTGCCTGGGACAACTCAGGAGACAGTTCACTGGAGTACATTGCCGGGTGCCCCACTGCACATTAATAGTGTGAAACCATTTCCTTTTAATAAAAGCTCCTGGCTGGTCTCCTGGTGCTTTGAGTACAAAATGATTACAATTAGTAGTCTCCAGCACTTGAGGGAAACCAACCATTGTTGCAAACCCCAAGGCTATCTCGCTTTGACTGTTTTCTGAAGAGGATATTTCAGAGTATTCAGGGAAGAGTCAGCATGGTTTTGTGAAAGGAAAAGGAAAATCATGTTTAACCAATTTATTGGAGATTTTTGAAGGAGTAACATGAGTAATGGATAAAGGGAAGCTTGTAGACGTGCTGCACTTGGATTTCCGGAAGGCATCTGATAAGGCACCACATCAAAATTATTACGGAAAATAAAAGCACATGGTTTAGTGGGTAACATATTAGTATGGATAGAAGATTGGCTGGCTGGCAGAAAGCAGAGAGTGTGCATAAATGGATCTTTTTCTGATTGGCAGGATGTGACGAGTGGAGTCCCACAGGGGTCTGTGCTGGGGCCTCAACTTTTTACAATTTACATCAATGACTTAGATGAGGGGAGTGAAGACATGGTGGCTAAATTTGCAGATGACACAAAGATAGGTAGGAAAGTATGTTGTGAAGAGGACATGAGGAGGTTGCAGATGGATATAAATAGGCTGAGTGAGTGGGCAAAGATCTGGCAAATGGAGTTTAATGTGGGAAAATGTGAAGTTGTTCACTTTGGCAGGAAGAACAAAAAAGCAGAGTATTACTTAAATGGAGAACAGCTGCATAATTCTGAGATGTAGAGGGATCTAGGTGTTCTAGTTCATGAGTCACAAAAGGTTAGTATGCAGGTACAGCAAGTAATTAAGAAGGCTAATGGAATGCTATCCTTTATTATGAGAGGGATTGAACATAAAAGTAAGGATGTTATGCTTCAGTTATACAGGGCATTGGTGAGGTCGCATCTCAAATACTGTGTGCAGTTTTGGTCTCTTAAGGAAGGATGTAAATGCATTGGAGGCGGTTCAAAGGAGGCTTACTAGATTGATACCTGGAATGAGTGGGTTGTCTTATGAGGAAAGTTTGGACAAACTGGAGTTTAGAAGAGTGAGGGGTGATTTGACTGAAGTATACAAGATCCTGAACAGCCTTGACAAGGTGGACGTTGAAAGGATGTTTCCTCTTGTGGGTAAATCCAGAGATAGGGGGCACTGTTTTAAAATTAGGGGTCGCCCTTTTAGATCAGAAATGAGGAGAATTTTTTTCTCTCAGAGGGTTGTGCAACTTTGGAACTCTCTGCCTCAGAAGGTGATGGAGGTGGGATCATTGAATATTTTTAAGGCAGAGGTGGATAGATTCTTGTTAGGCAAGGGAATCAAAGGTTATCGGGGTTAGATGAGAATTTGGGAATCAAAACACAGGAAGATCAGTCATGATCTTATTGAATGGCGGAGCAGGCTGGAGGGGCCGAATGGTCTACTCCTGTTCCTATTTCTTATGTTCTTATGTTCATCGATAGGAAAAACAATGTACAGATTTGCCCTGGCAAATAATGTAGTGGTGACCTCCCTGTTCCCAGTAGTAGCCTGGAAGTGTCCTGAGGCAAGGAAGTTCAGGGCAGTGGACACTTATACAGCCATTGGCAAGGCATTGCCCAGTGGCCCAGCAGGCAGAAGGTCTTCTTGTAGGAGGCTGCAAAGATCAACAGCAGCCTACCTGGAGAAGTGAAGCCTTCTTATGCACTGCTCCTCAAGGATTTAGATTTGAGTCTACAGACCTTGTTCACTGGGTTTAGGCTTTCTTTATTCACCCCTGTTAGCTGCTTATGACACACAGGCACATGCACCTGCTTCTTTTCTTTGATGGTGAGATCTCTACTGCTGCTGTTGATGTTGCTACTCTTCTTCTCTTCATCTTCGTCACACAGTACAATTCAGCAAAAAGGCACCCGTAATAAGCCTTTATCTGCTTTTTCAGGATGAGCAAGGAAAGTAATTAATCAGAAACAAACAATATCTAATGTTAAAATCCCAATAAAGCTCCCTCTTATACAGACGCCAATTATCTGAGTGCCTGCAGCTGAATATTTCTTTAAATACTGCACCCGGCTACCTATGGAACTAATCCACTAAGCTTTATCCAGTGTTATAGGCAATGGAGAAGAGTTCTGGTTTTTGTTGTTAATATTGAGTAAGGCTCTTAATTCCATCCTAGAATCCAAATTGGCAATCTATTCATGAGGGTCTCACCTGCCTTTGGCAAGGATCTTTGCTGACTAGAAAGTTCAGCAGACAAAATGGTGGGAGGCAGAAAGAAAATGGCAACTAGACAGTATGTACTTTAGTGTAATTTCTATTGCCCCCACAACCCATTCATGTCCAGTTGTAGGAGGGGAAGTGTTAAGATGTTCCCCTTGGCTGGTGAACTAAACATAGAAATTATTTTGAACATCTATTCTTTTTGTCTTTCTGGTCCTTGTCGGATTCTTCGGGTGGAATTTTCCCATCCCGCGGTTGGTTTTTGGCGGACGGGAGCGGAGAATCCAGCAACAGACAAAAAGTCAGAAATCCACCGACGTAAAAACAGTTAGCACTTCGCCCAGGGGTGGGTTCATGGTGGGTCGGTTATCCCGCCGACTAGTGGCATGAACGCCATTTGCATTCATTGACATGTCATGAAAGCTCATTAAAACAGCCGCTGACCAGGATTTTGTCAGGCCCTCCAATCTTGCATCACGTCGGTGGGAAATCACGTCAGCCTCAAACCCATTTGAAAAGGGGTGGCGTGCACAACCCGCACCTCAGTGCGCTGGTAACTTTGAGGTGAGTGAAACATACATAGCCTACCTGCCATAGCGCCGCGCCGGTCTTGTTGCGATGAACGCCACACTGCTGGGGCTGTAGGATTGGTCACCTCCTGCTCTTCGCCCACATTGTCCCGAGGAACACCCCTGTGCTGTGATACTCATGCAAAAATGTACTCATGGTATTAATCAGAAGCTAGTACTTCACCGGGCGGGTGGGCTGTGAGGCAACGGTGAGGTTGATGAAGACGAGGTGGGCAACGGGGAGGGAAGGCTGTGGAAAGGCAGTGAGGAGGAAGGGAGAACACAAGTGGGCCTTTCTGCGGTCACTCTCTAACCTCTTGTTGCTGCAGGAGTGAGCAGGGGTCTGCTTAGGAAGATAGGAGGAAGACCTCCTTGCGATGAAAGCTACTGAAAGCCAATGGCTTCATTAACACTGTTAAAGGGCTATTCAGAACTCAGTGGCTTCACATCACAATCGCTGGATCTCAAGCATAACACAAGAATGTAGAATTTGGGAATGCGGGCAATAGTGAAGGAGGCAGAGCTGTATCATGTGTGGCATTCCATCAATGAAGAAACAAAAACAGAATTACCTGGAAAAACTCAGCAGGTCTGGCAGCATCGGCGGAGAAGAAAAGAGTCGACGTTTCGAGTACTCATGACCCTTCAACAGAACTGAGTAATATTAGGAGAGGGGTGAAATATAAGCTGGTTTAAGGTCGGGGGAGAGAAGTTGGTAGGGGTGGTGTGGTTGTAGGGACAAGCAAGCAGTGATAGGAGCAGATAATCAAAAGATGTCACAGACAAAGGAACAAAGCGGTGTTGAAGGTGGTGATATTATCTAAGAGAATGTGCTAATTAAGAATGGATGGCAGGACCCTCAAGGTACAGCTCTAGTGGGGGTGGGTTGGAAAGACTGACAGGGCATTACAGGTATAGATTTAAAAATAATGGAAATAGGTGTGAAAAGAAAAATCTATATAAATTATTGGAAAAAACAAAAGGGAGGGGGAAGAAACGGAAAGGGGGTGGGGAAGGAGGAGGGAGTAGATGTACAATGTACAATGTAGCGGTCTCCTCTACATTGGAGAGACCAAACGTAAACTGGGCGACCGTTTTGCAGAACACCTGCAGTCTGTCCGCAAGAAAGACCCAAACCTCCCTGTCGCTTGCCATTTTAACACTCCACCCTACTCTCTTGTCCACATGTCTGTCCTTGGCTTGCTGCATGGTTCCAGTGAAGCCCAATATAAACTGGAGGAACAGCACCTCATCTTCCGACTAGGCACTTTACAGCCTTCCGGACTGAATATTGATTTCAACAACTTTAGATCTTGAACTTCTTCCTCCATCTCTACCCCCTTTCCGTTTCTTTCCCCTCCCTTTTGTTTTTTCCAATAATTTATATAGATTTTTCTTTTCCCACCTATTTCCATTATTTTTAAATCTATACCCGTAATGCCCTGTCAGTCTTTCCACCCCACCCCCACTAGAGCTATACCTTGAGTGTCCTGCCATCCATTCTTAATTAGCACATTCTCTTAGATAATATTACCACCTTTAACACCGCTTTGTTCCTTTGTCTGTGACATCTTTTGATTATCTGCTCCTATCACTGCTTGCTTGTCCCTACAACCACACCCACCACCCCCCAACTTCTCTCCGCCCACACCCCCCACCTTAAACCAGCTTATATTTCACCCCTCTC
Source organism: Cetorhinus maximus (assembly GCF_964194155.1). NCBI lineage: Eukaryota > Metazoa > Chordata > Chondrichthyes > Lamniformes > Cetorhinidae > Cetorhinus > Cetorhinus maximus. The sequence goes on along the minus strand of NC_135891.1, from coordinate 102,909,306 downwards.
CTGATATTACTCAGTTCTGTTGAAGGGTCATGAGGACTCAAAACGTCAACTCTTTTCTTCTCCGCTGATGCTGCCAGACCTACTGAGTTTTTCCAGGTAATTCTGTTTTTGTTTTGGATTTCCAGCATCCACAGTAGTTTTTTGTTTCCATCAATGAAGGTCTGTCATGTGTTCACGAAATGTGACACTCCTAACTGGCCAAAGGGCATCCACTCATTGAGCATGAGCAACTGATTAGTCATTAATATTCCACATCAGAGATTTGAGCACAGAGCTAGGTTGGGTCACTCATCTCAATTAAACTTTAGCATCCCATGCATGGCTGAAGATTTTACATATTTGTGATTCCACCTTGGTCACCTCAATGTGTGTGCTAGTGTCTCAGGGACAAGGCGGCATCAGCCACCATGCAGGTAGGGCAGGAGGAACTATGGGCTGTTACAGTTTCCAAACATGTCATCTTCTGAGCTTCACTTTCTTGCTCCTTGAATCATTAATATCTTCAATGTTTCCTTTCAGCGAGAAGACAAAAGCACATATGGATCCAGGGCTCAATGCTGTCTTTGTCAAGGTCCTAGTGCAATGGAGGAGGTGAAGGGGGGAGAGGCGACTCCGCCTGCAGCTCCACCAGGAGGGACATGGTCAAGCAGAGTCAGAGCATGAACAGGCAGGTCAGAAGGAGAGACCAAGACACGGGGGCGATGCGTCAGACTTAGGGGTTATCGTGGAAGAGTCTCCTATTTTCAAATGAGTGAGAGACAATGCCATGCACATCTGTGCTTGTCCCGAGCTCTGGTACATCACAAATGCCACATTCTTCATGAAGACTTGATGCCACGTGGTGTTGGAGGCCAGTGGCTTTGAAGGTGACAAAAGCGTGAAATTTCTTTTCCTCTGGTTCTTTCCAAGGATCAACAGGAGACCTATGCAGCCTCTCTCAGTCCGCAACACATCGATGCATAAAGGAGGTCACAGATGCCATTTACAGGAAGGCCCATCATTATATCAAGTTTGTTCTGGACGAAGATAGCTGCAAGATTCACTGGCTTCACCGCCATCTAATGATGCAAACGCTGCTGTGATTGAGATGTGGACATGCCTGTGGATCTCCTCCTCCTGTGCATGTCTTTTCTTCTGCCACTTTACCATTGAGGAGGCTCAACTGCCGCTAGAATATCAATGCTGATTATTAGGGAAGGAAACAGTTAAAGAAGTTCAATTGCTAATTATTAGGTTGTTTAACTAAGTACCATTTGGTTGTATAAAAGGGACAACAGCTGAGACTAGTTCTGTCTGTGGAGAGTTTTATGACAAGCAATAAAACTCTGAAGGAGTCTGTCTTCGTTTCAGTCTTCATTTCTAAACAATTATTGGAACTTAACAGTGGTAGCAGAGGACGGTTCCTGCTTGTTAGTAAGAAGATTGGAAACTAAGCTTTCTTTACACAAAAGTTTGTATTTGGAGTTAACTTTAAGAACAGAGTGGTTTTGAGTCACTCAAAAAATAAACCCAAAAAACGGCTGAATCAAAATGTTGAGTGTCGGGGTATGATTATCCACCGATGTTTCCTGAGGGTCAGCCATATGACCAATGGAAAATGAAGTAACCATGTGGACACAGGTTACGTCTTTGCAAAAACAAAGGATGGCTTTGGCACTTTTGCTACCATATGAAAGCAAAATAAGATGCAAAGCATTTTCAGAGTTGGAGCCTGAGCATTTAGACACAGATGAAGGTTTGGAAACTTTATTAGATTTTATGGATAAGATCTATCAAAAAGATGATTTATTAAGTGTTTATGAAGCATGGTCCGATTTTGACATATTTAGAAAGTTGGGAGCAAATTCCACAGAAGATTACATAATGGAATTCAGTAGACTCTCTGCAAGATTGCACAAGTTCTGCCTAGAAATTCCCCAATCAGTGCTGGCGTTCAAGTTATTAGACTGTGCCAGAGTATCGAATGTGAACATGGCTTCTAGTTTTGACGCGAGTTTAAGTTTGCAGAACAGCACACGCTGCTAGAACAGATATCAAAAACTCTGAAAAAAAATTCCTTGGAAAACATTCCTTACCGGCAGCATTCACGGCACAAATGAGCCATTCGGCCATAAGGCAGGAAACATAGGAACTAGGAGCAGGAGTAGGCCATTTGGCCCTTCAAGCCTGCTCCGCAATTCAATATGATCATGGCTGATCCTCTATCTCAATGCCATATTCCCGCTTTCTCTCCATGCCCCTTGATGCCCCTAATATCCAAAAAATTATCAATTTCTTTCTTGAATATACTCAATGACCCGGCCTCCACAGCCTCTGTGGGAGAGAATTCCACAGCTTGACCACCCTCTGAGTGAAGAAATGTTTCCTCATCTCAGTCCTAAATGGCCTGCCTGTATTCTGAGACTGCGGCCCTTGGTTCTAGACTCCCCAACCAGGGGAAACGTCCTCCCTGCATCTAGTCTGTCTATCCCTGTTAGAATTTTACACTCTTCAATCAGATCCCCCCTCATTCTTCTAAACTCTAGTGAATACAGGCCCAGTTGACCCAATCTCTCCTCGTACAACAGTCCTGCCATCCCTGCTATCAGCCTAGTGAACCTTTGCTGCACTCACTCTATGGCAAGTATATCCTTCCTTAGGTAGGGAGACCAAAACTGCATGCAATACTCTGTCTCACCAAAGCCTTGAATAACTGCAGTAAGACATCCCTATTTCTGAACTCAAATCCTCTTGCAATGAAGGCCAACATACCATTTGCCTTCTTAATTGCTTGCTGCACCTGTTTACTTTCATTGACTGGTATACAAGGACACCCAGATCCCTTTGTATATCCACATTTCCCAATATATCACCACTTAAATAATACTCTGCCTTTCTGTTTTTCACACCGAAGCATATAACTTCACATTTATCCACGTTATACTGCATCTGCTATGTGTTTGCCTACACATGCACAACTTGTCTAAATTGCCCTGAAGCCTCCTTGCATCCTCCCCATAACTCACAACCCGCCTAGTTTTATGTCATCAGCAAACTTGGAAATATTGTATTTGGTTTCCTCATCCAAGTCATTTATATATATCGTGAATTGCTGGGGCCCAAGCACTGATCCCTGTGGTACACCACTAGTCACCGCCTGCCATCCGGAAAAAGATCCATTTATTCCCACTCTCTGTTTCCGGTCTGTCAACCAATTCTCAATCCATGCCAGTATATTACCCCCGATCCCATTTGCTTTAATTTTGCCCACTAGCCTCTTATGTAGGACATTATCAAAAGCCTTCCTGAAATCCAAATACACCACATCCACTGGTTCTCCCTTATCTATTCTACTACTTACACCCTCAAAAAACTCCAGTAGATTAGTTAAGCATGATTTCCCTTTCATAAACCCATGCAAACTTTGTCTAATCTAGCTAATGCTTTCCAAGTGTTCTGTTACCACATCTTTTATAATAGACTCTAGCATTTTCCCCACTACTGATGTTAGGCTAACTGGTCTGTAATTCTGTTTTTTACCTCTCCCTCCTTTTTTAAATAGTGGGGCTACATTTGCCACCCTCCAATCTGTAGGAACTGTTTCAGAGTCATAGTCAGAGTCAAAATTCATAGAATTTTGGAAGATGACCACAAATGCATCCAATATTTCCAGGGCCACTTCCTATAATACTCTGGGATGTAGATTATCAGGCCCTGGGGATTTTTCAGCCTTTCAGCCATTAATTTCTTGAGCACCATTTTTTTTACTAATACTGATTTTCTTCAATTCCTCCCTCTCACTAGACCCTTGGTTCCCTAACATTTCCTGGAAATTGTTCTCTTTTGGGAAGACAGAACCAAATGGTGTGTTCAATTTATTTGTTCCCCATTATAATTTCCCCCCGTTTCTGACTGTAAGGGACCCACATTTGTCTTTGCTAATCTTTTTCTCTTCACATATTTATAGAAGCTTTTACAGTCATTTTTTTTAATGTTCCCTGCAAGTTTACTCTCACTCCATTTTCCCTTTCTTGATCATTCTTTTTGTCCACTTTTGCTGAATTCTAAACTGCTGCCAATCCTCAGGCTTGCTGCTTTTTCTGGCAATTTTATATGTCTCCTCTTTGGATCAAATGCTATCCCTAATTTATTTCGTAATCCGTGGTTGAGCCCCTTTCCAGTATTATTTTTGCACCAGACAGGAATGAATTATTGTTGTAATTCATGTATACGTTCATTAAATATTAGCCATTGCCTATCCACTGTCAAACCTTTTAGTGAGGTTCCCCAATCCATCATTGCCAACTTGCACCTCATACCCTTGTAGTTCCCTTTATTTAGATTCAAGACCCTAGTTTTGGATTCAACTTCTTCACTCTCTATATTAATGGACAATTCTATCATTTTATGGTCGCTCTTCCCCAAGATTGTTAATTAATCCTGTCTCATTGCACAATACACAGGCTAGGATAACCTGCTCTCTAGTTGGTTCCTCAATGTATTGGCCCTCCCCCTTCAGAATGCCCTGCAGCCTCTCTGAGACATCCTTGACCCTGGCACCAAGGAGGCAACATGCAATCCTGGAGTCTCTTTTGCAACCGCAGAAACGCCTGTCTGTTCCCCTTACTATTGAATCCCCTATCACTATAGCCCTGCCACTCTCCTTCCTCCCCTCTTGTGCAGCAGAGCCGCCCGTGGCCATGGACTTGGCTCCTGCTGCTTTCCCCTGAGAAGTCATCTCCCCCAACAGTATCCAAAACAGTATATCTGTTAGAGAGGTGGGTGGCCACAGGGGACTCCTGCACTACCTGCCTTCCTCCACTCTGCCTGATGGTCACCCATCCCCTTGTTCAGTCTTTACCTGCGATGTGATCACCTCACTGACCGTGCTGTCCACGACAATCTCAGCATCACAGATGCTCCACAGTGAATCCGCCCGCAGCTCCAGCTCCAAAATGCAGTTAGCTAGTAGCTGCAGCTGGACACACTTCCTGCACACATGGTCGCCAGGGACACTGGAAGTGTCCATGACTTCCCACATAGCACAGGAGGAGCATATCAAGTGTGCGAGCTCTGTGGCCATGACTTCCCTTTAGATTAAGCTCATTAGTTACTCCCTTTAAAGAATACTAACTATGCTAGGGGCCTTATTCCACACCAAACACTCCCACTACAGTCCAAAGTCCTCACCTTATTTTGTTTAAGCTAATGGACTGCAGCAGTTTAATTAGTAGAAGTACTCACCTGATCCTACTTGCCAATCAGCTGCCTCCCCTGCATCGTGTCACTTTTGGAATCATGACGTCACTTCAAACTCCACCGCCTGAGGGTCCTGAGAGGTCTCCTCTCTGGTCTCGGCCTCTGTTTTTTGGGCCCTTTTATACCGCTCTCACTGGCCTCTCCTCTCCGGTCTAAAACTCACCTTCTTCCAACCCGAACAACAGCTTTTAGTTAATTGCGAAATTAAAGAAAGACTAGACTTTAGATAGAATTTAACCCTTAAGCTCCCTCGGTCACCAATCTCCAGCTGAAACTCACTACTGCAGCCAAACACAACACTGCAGTGCAGAAAAAGTCGGCAATATAAGATAGCCTACTTTTATACTCTCTGAACCTAGCCTCTGAAAATCTGATTAAGCCAGTTATCTAATTAACTAGTTACCTTTGCAAGCAGAGCCTGTATGAGCCCTGTTTTAAGGCTGGACTAAAACTCCCTTCCAACCCTAACAGCAACTTTTAATTCATTGCTAAATTAAAGAAAGACTAGACTTTAGATAGAATTTAACCCTTAAACTCCCTCAATCACCAATCTCCAACTGAAGCTCTCTACTGCAGCCAAACGCAGCACAGGAAATGGAGGATACAGTGTTAACGGGATGGCGAGATCATTTAGAAACAGGACAGAGGCGTCAGTACGAAAGGAGATTTGTAACTAGAAACAATGAGGACAGAAGCACCTTGGACAATTATGGCAAGAGAAAAGAATTAGCGATTTATGACAAAAGAATGAATCCCAGAAATGCCCAGGGTGTGGTCAATCGGTGTTTTACATGTGATTTAAAATACCATAATGCAATGAACTGTCCTAAACGATATAGTAAAGTTTTTGAAATTAAGCATGAGACAGAAGACTCAGAAGAAGATAGAGATATTGACCAAAGAGAGGGCATTGTATTAATTACAAAAAGTTTCAGTCCGGTGATGAATGTCTTGGTGGCAGTGCCCTTTAACCGTGCGGTGCTAGATAGTGGATGCATGTCTACAGTCTGTGGAATAGGTTGGTTAAAATGCTACCCGGACTCCTTAAATGACAAGGATCGGACCAAGGTTAAGGAATTTGAGAGTTCCACCAGTTTTAGATTTGGAGATGATAATATCCTAAAACCTTCAAAAAAGGTAGCGATTCCCTGTAAGATAGCTGGAGTCAATCATTTCATCAGCACGGATGTAGTGTCTAGTGAAATACCATTACTGTTGAGCAGACCATCAATGACGAAAGCGCAAATGAAGCTGGACATAGAAAATGACAAGGCTATTGCATTTGGAAAACCTGTGGATTTACAATTTACATAATCTGACGCTATTGTATTCCTTTAATGAAACCTAACTTTTCTACTAAGGAGGTTAAAGAAGTGTTATTAGTGTCAGGGAATAGAAATTTGGAAAACAAAAAACAAATTGTGTTAAAATTGCATCGGTTTTCCCACCATCCTTCGCAAAGAATAAAAATTTTGCTAAGGGATGAAGAGTACACTAAACTTATAGAGGAGATAAGCGATAGGTGTGATATATGTGAGAAATACAGAAGGACACTGTCATGGCCGATAGTGAATCAACCTTTAGCAAGGGATTTCAATGAAGTCGTGGCGATGGATTTAAATGTGTGAGATAAAGAAAGTAACATTTTTATTTTACATTTCGTAAATTTGGCAACAAAGTTTAGCCAGTCGACAATCATATACAGTAAAGAAAAGAAAATAATTGGATCAGGTAATGGAGCAGTGGATAGGGTCTGGATTGAGGCCACCAGCAAAATTCCTCACTGATAATGGGGGGCGGGGGATTTGTTAATGGTGAGTTCAGGATATGTGCGAAAACATGAATATCATAGTTATGAACACCACAGCTGAAAGGCCCTTTAGTAACAGAGTGTGTGAAAGGAATCATGCGGTTATAGGTGAGATGTTTCATAAAATATTGGCAGATAGACCAAGCCGTAAATTAACATCAGCTCTAGCATGGGTTGTCCAGGCCAAGAATTCACTGCAGATAGTTGGGGGCTATAATCCATATCAGTTGGTTTTTGGTAGAAACCCAAAAATTCCTTCAGTCCTGAGTGATTGTCCCCCAGCTTGGGAAGGAACTATGATTAGCTCTACCTTTTCTGAGCATTTAAATGCACTACACGCGGGTAGAAGAGTGTTCTTTAAAGCCTAAGTTCCAGAAAGAATTCGGCGAGCTCTAAGATACAATGTACAACCATTGGAAACTATTTTCAATCGGGGAGACATGCTATACTATAAAAGAGAAGGGCTTAATAAGTGGAAAGTTCCGGGAAAGATTATAGGCAAAGACGGTAAAACAGTCCTTTTACAACATGGGAACCAGACTATTTGGGTACACTCATCAAGGTTAGTTGGTGCAGATGACAAATTTCTGTGATAAAAACAAAAAGCTAAAAGCTACTGCGGATGCTGGAAATCCAAAACAAAAACAGAATTACCTTGAAAAACTCAGCAGGTCTGGCAGCATTGGTGGAGAAGAAATCAGTTAACGTTTCGAGTCCTCATGACCCTTCGGCAGAACTGAGTATAGTTAGGAGAAAGGTGAAATATAAGCTGGTCTAAGGTGGGGGGGCGGGGGGAGAGAGAAGTTGAGGGTGGGGTGGTTTAGGGATAAGCAAGCAGTGATAGGAGCAGATAATCAAAAGATGTCACAGGTAAAAGGATCAAAGAGGTGTTGAAGGTGGTGATATTATCTAAGAAAAGTGCTAATTAAGAATGGAAGGCAGGATACTCAAGGTACAGCTCTAGTGGGGGTGGGGTGGAAAGACTAACAAAGTTTTAGTTTTAGATTTAAAAATAATGGAAATAGGTGGGAAAAGAAGAATCTATATAAATTATTGAAAAAAAAGGGAGGGGGGAGAAACGGGGTGGGGATGGGGGGAGGGGGAGTTTAAGATCTAAAGTTGTTGAATTCGATATTCAGCCCCGAAGGCTGTAAAGTGCCTAGTCGGAAGATGAAGTGCTGTTCCTCCAGTTTGCGTTGGGCTTCACTGGAACAATGCAGCAAGCCAAGGACAGACATGTGGGCAAGAGAACAGGGTGGAGTGTTAAAATGGCAAGCGACAGGGAGGTTTGGGTCTTTCTTGCGGACAGACCGCAGGTGTTCTGCAAAGCGGTCGCCCAGTTTGCATTTGGTCTCTCCAATGTAGAGGAGACCGCATTGGGAGCAACGAATGCAGTAGACTAAGTTAGGGGAAATGCAAGTGAAATGCTGCTTCACTTGAAAGGAGTGTTTGGGCCCTTGGACGGTGAGGAGAGAGGAAGTGAAGGGGCAGGTGTTGCATCTTCTGCATGGGCATGGGGAGGTGCCATAGGTGGGGGTTGAGGAGTAGGGGGTGATGGAGGACACCCTGGTCCACTCCTCCACCCCACCCCCACTAGAGCTGTACCTTGAGTATCCTGCCTTCCATTCTTAATTAGCACTTTTCTTAGATAATATCACCACCTTCAACACCTCTTTGATCCTTTTACCTGTGACATCTTTTGATTATCTGCTCCTATCACTGCCTGCTTATCCCTAAACCACCCCACCCTCAACTTCTCTCTCCCCCCGCCCCCCCACCTTAGACCAGCTTATATTTCACCTCTCTCCTAACTATACTCAGTTCTGCCGAAGGGTCATGAGGACTCGAAACGTTAACTGATTTCTTCTCCACCAATGCTGGCAGACCTGCTGAGTTTTTCCAGGTAATTCTGTTTTTGTGTTACAAATTTGTGTGTCTGGAAAGAGTAGGAAGGGACGAGGAACCATGTACTTCTCACACCCATATGCTGCATGGCTGTGAGGACCAGTTAGCTGAAGTTGACAGGGTGTCTGAAGATGGAGACAGCAATTTGGACAAAGAAGATGGAGCGATTTGTCCTGGAGGACAACTGCCAAAAGCTGGCACTAAAGTTACATACTTGCCAGAAGGGGCCAGTCAATGGCGGGATGCGACAATTGTAGATAGAACAGGGAAGGCTACTGGAAAATATAAAACTGGTTAAATGTAAAATAGAAAGGGCAGGAGGTTAGGCCTATAGATTTGGAACATGTACAAAAATAGAAGGCATGGAAACGCAGTATCAGTTTAGACAGTGGGCGTGGGAGTTAACATGTCTCTAGGAAGAGGTCATGAACTGTTGCAAGAACATCTATAAATGGGAGAGGGAGATCAAACAGTAACATCCGGAGTGGGATAGAAGGCAGGATGGAGGGCGCAGCTTAACAAGGTCAAGGAATATGGCACAGACTGGTAACGCTACTAGGAGCAGAAGCCCATGTGATCGAGAAGTCTTAGTAGCTTCAAACAAATTGGACAATAAATTAATAAAGGATGCCAAACAGCAAGATCTACATCAACAACAACAGAAAACGCTGGAAAAACTCAGCAGGCCTGGCAGCATCTGTGGAGAGAAAGACAGAGTTCACGTTTCGAGTCCGTATGACTTCTTCAGAACTAAAGAGAAATAAAAATGTGGTGAAATATATATTGTTACAAGGAAGGGTTCCTGCTGGGACTTATAAAGCTAAAGCCAGGCTGGTGGCACGAAAGCTGGAAGAAAAATTGAGTGACCAGGCTATAAGAGTAGATTGACCTACGGCAGGGAAAGTTATGCTGAAGATCTTTTTAGCTCTATTTGCTACAAATGCTTGGGAATGTAAGTCCATTGAGGGCGCGAAATTGGGGTTGAGGCCGAAATGAGATCAGCCATGATCGTATTGAATGGCGGGGCAGGCTCGTGGGGCTGAATTGCCTATTCCTGCTTCTAGTTCTTATGTTCTTAAAGTTGCTTTTGTGCAAGGACACCAACTTCAAAGGGAAGTTGTTCTCCGTCCACCAAAAGAGGCACCAAACGTAGAAGGAACTCTTTGGAAGCTAAATAAATGTGTATACGGTTTAAATAATGCCTCCAGAGTTTGGTATTTCTCAGTGAGGTCAGTTTTGTTAAAGTTGAGCTGTCTTCAGTTGGAAGCAGACCCGGCAATGTTTTATTGGCACCATGGAGAGAAACTTTCAGGCATCTTTATGATGCATGTGGATGATTTTTTGTGGGGTGGTCGTAGCGAATTTGAAACAACAGTCATTAATGGGCTCAGAACAGAGTTTAAAATTGGAAGTCCGGCTTCTGGTGCATTTAAGTACATTGGATTGGAAATCAGGCAGAGCAGATCACACGTCCTTTTACATCAGCAATCCTATTTACAGAATGTCAATCTCATTGCAATTAGTTGTGGTTGGGCCTCCCAGAAAAAGACAGCAGCTTCTGAAACAGAAAAAGAGGAACTCAGAAGTCTATTTGGGCAACTCAACTGGCTAGGCAAACAAACAAAGCCAGACGTCAGTTTTGATGTTTTGGAATTGAGCACTAAAATGAACAATCCCAAGGTTGAAGAAATCATTAGAGCAAACCAAACATTGACACAATTAAAAATGGAGCAGTGCGTTTTGAAATAAGGCTGACATCACAGGAATGTGAATCTTACAATGGGACACTATCACTGGCTGGGAGGAGGGCTAAAACTTGAAATAAGTGAGGGCATCTCCTATACTTATCTATATACTATATTGTTGGGCGATGTTAGAAAAATTAAAGTTTTTGTGTTCAGTGATGCGTCTTACGCAAATCTATGTGATGGATTTTCGAGTGCGGGAGGATTTATAATATTTCTCATGGGGGATCAAGGCAAATGCTGGCCCTGGCATGGGAATCAAAAAGATTGTGGAGGCAGTAGATATGGCATTCTTTATATCAAAGATACTGGCAGAAGTTTTAAATGGAAAAGGGTATTCAGGAACGGTACCTATCGAATATCTTATAGATAACAAGTCACATTGGGGGAAAGGTTCGCTCTACAAAGTGCGTTAACGAGAAGGGATTGCGAATTGACATTGCGAGCTTAAAACAGATGCTCAAGAAAAAGGAGCTTGCCAAGGTCAAAAGGATTGATAGCAGCTACCGATTGTCTGATGGCTTCACCAAAAGAGGAGCGAGCTTCAAGAAGTAACTAGAGATCCTCAAAGAGGGACATCTTTTTCACAGGAAAAATTTGTGTGGTCATATGTGTTTTTATTTATTTTTAAGGAGGGGAATAAGGTCAATTTATTGAATGAAAAATATATGTTGATGTTTGTTATCATTTTTTTGTGTGATTATATAAACGCAGGGTTACTTTCTTTTTAAGAAGAGGGGAATCTGTCAGGGAAGGAAACAGTTAAAGAAGTTCAACTGCTAATTATTAGGTTGTCTAACTAAGTATCCATTTGGTTGTATAAAAGGGATAACAGCTGAGACCAGTTCTGTCTGTGAAGAGTTTTATGACAAGCTATAAAAATCTGTCTGAAGGAGTCTGTCTTGGTTTCAGTCTTCATTTCTAAACAACTATTGGAACTTAACACCGATGAACTGCCCTCACTCAATGGTGTTCCTTCAGGAAGAAGGGTTAGAAATGCTTACATCACATATTTCCAATAAAGATTTAAACACATCTCCCTGACATCACACAAGGGTGCGGAGACTAGTTCAACTAAGGCTGACATCACAGGAATGTGAATCTCACAGTGGGACACTATCACTGGGTGGGAGGAGGGCTAAACCTTGAAATAAGTGAGGGCATATCCTATACTTATCTATATACTTCTGCTATTACATTACCAGATGTATGTATTAACATAACAATATATGTACAAATCCTTCGTATCAACAGAAATCATTTCAGCTCAGTGCCCAGGTTTTTAAATGTCCAATTTTCCCTTTAAGCTTCAAACCCTTGATAAAGCATCTGCAATCAGATTTTCTCATCCAGCTACATGTATAATCTGTAGATTAAATGGTTGCAGTAATAAATTCCATCTGAATAGCCTTGCACTTTTGCCTCAATTTGTCCAGAAACTTTAAAGAATTGTGTTCTGCATAAGCAATTATTTCTGACGAATTGTTTGCCACTTAAATTTCAAAATGCTGCAACGCTAACACCAAACTCAAAGTTTCCTTTTCGATCGTTGAATATCTTCCCCATTGTACATTCAACTTTCGTGAAAAATACCCTATCAGTTTTTCAATTCCATTTTCACCTTGTAACAGTACGGCCCCAATGCCTATATCACTGGCGTCAACGGCCAACTTAAATTGCTTGGCGTAATTGGGTACTGCCAAAACTGGTGTCGTAGTTAATACAGTTTTCAAATTGTCAAATGCCTTGTGAACATTGAAACGTATTGCTCTTTTTTGATTGTTCAGCCAGTGGAGCAACTGCACTGCTAAAATTTGGTGCAAATTTCTGATAAAACCCACTCATGCCCAGAAATCTCAAAACTTCTCGTTTTGTTGCAGGCAATCCAAAATAGCCTTGACTTTCACATGTCTCGGAGCCACCTTACCATGTCCAATGGTATGGCCTAGATACATAACTTGTGCTTTTGCAAATTCACTTTTAGCCAAATTCTCCACCAAATTAATTTCTTGTATTCAAGTAAATAATTCTTCCAGATGTTGTAAATGCTCCTCCCACAACTTGTAATCAAGTAAATAATTCTTCCAGGTGTTGTAAATGCTCCTTCCACGTCTGACTGAAAACTATCAGGTCATCAATATAAACAGCACAATTGCTCAGCCCCGCAATTACGTTGTTTGTCATCTCTGAAATGTTGCAGGTGCATTTTTCATACCAAACATCATGACTTTAAACTGATATATGCATCTGGCGTCACAAAAGCCGACATCTCCCTTGCTTTCTCCGATAATGGTACTTGCCAATACCCTTTTAGCAAGTCAATCTTTGCGATAAATTTTGATTGTCCCACTTTCTCAGTACAATCTTCCAACCATGGTATAGGATATGAATCCACTTTTGTCACCACATTCATCTTTTGATAGTCCACACACCATCTTTGTGTTCCATCTGGTTTTGGTACCAGTACAATAGGTGAACTTCAGTTACTGCAACTAGACTCAATACTGTCATTTTGAAGCATGAATTCTATTTGTTTCTGTACTTGTGATAACTTTGCCAGATTTAATCTATAAGGATGTTGCCTTATCGATGACGAAATTTCTACAGACACATCATGTTTGGTTAAATCTGTCCTCTCCACCTTATTTCCACAAATAGGTTTGTGTGACTGCAATAGTTTTTCAAATCACTTTGACACTTGTCCAGAAAGTAATGCAATTTTACACTTAAATTTTCAACTACCCCCTCATTATCCAATTTGATTAGAGGAAAATAAATCTCAGAATACTGCATTTCTACTTCTTTCTCATTATCTACTACCACTAACACCTCCTTTTGGCCCTCTTCCACATCAAAGTATTTTTAAGCATATTTACATGACACCCCTCTGCTTCTTTCTTCTATCTGGAGTATTTATTAAACAATATACTTCACTCAATTATTTTTCAATACTGTAAGGCCCACTAAACCCTGCCTTTAATGAGTCACCCAGTACTGGTAACAGAACGAACACTTTCTCTCATCAACAAAACTATGAGTGGTACCTTTCCTGTCTGCTTTCACTTTCATCACTTGCTGTGATATCTTTAAATGTTTCCTAGATAACTCATATGCTTTGTCCAATCACTCTCTGAAACTTGATACACAATCCAGGAGAATAGTTTCTGAATTTTGACCCACCAATTTCTCATGAATCAATTTCAGTGGTCCCCTTACCTCATGACCATAAACTAGTTCAAAAGGACTGAAACCAGTCGATGCATTAGCAGAGTCCCTGATAGCAAACGGCAAGAATGGAATTCCCCTATTTCAATCCTGTGGATAATTCTGACTTTACACTCTCTTCATAGTTTTTAGAGTTTGATGCCATCTTTCCAAAGCTCACTGTGACTCTGGATGATAAGCTGTTGACTTCAATTGCTTTATTCCCAAACTGTTCATTACTTCCTTAAATGGAAGTAATAGGTTTTGCCTCTGTTTCTGAGTAAGCTGTCCGATATAAATGTTTTATTTGCAAGTCCTTTTTCTCTAACTCTACTAACCTCCTTGAGTTAAACACTTCAGCTGAATTGCCTTCCAATCTTTCTTCCTGAACAACCTTATCAAACACAGTGTCAGCTAATTGGATTTTCACACCTTCTCCCTGCCTTTCAACATCCTGTTCTTGTTTCAACCTCTGAGCCTATGATCTCGTTATCACAATCTGGAAACAATCCAGGATGCTCTCTCTGCAACACTTCTGTTTAAGGCACCTCTACAGGCTACTCAACTACCATAAGCATCACCCACATCTGTGATTCAGCTATAACATTACTCAGAATAAACTGAAACCCTGCAATGGGCAATTTTTCCATTACTCCAACAATCACCTCACCTGTTTTCCACTTACTCTTTGGTCAGAAATGTTTGTTCCGTGGGCAGGCATGCGCCCAACCCGAATGGGAGTGGAATAGTGCGCGATGATGTCGGGCAAGCGTTCCAACATCATCACATACTCTCTCGATATTTCACTCGGTGGGCGTGCACAAGAGGTGGCAGTGCGCCTGCCAACAATTAAGAGGCCTATTAAGGCCCTTAATCAATTAATTAAATGGAATTTTTCACTGCCCATCCAACCGTTCAGTTGGCTGGTGGGCGAATAGGCCAGGCGGCATTTGCTTTTAAACAAAACCTCATCCACGGGCAGGATGAGGTTTCGGACAGTAAATAAAACACAATAAAAAATTTTAAAACTCATTTTTAACATGTTCCTGCTTATGTGACAGAACCACATGAGGGGACATGTTTTCTTTATTTATAAAATTTTTCTTTCTAATGTTAAAAATCTTCAACTCCCTGAGGCAGCTCTGTGCGACCTTTCCCCATTGCATCCAAGAAGGTGTGCCTGTAAGTGAGGCAGGTAAAGGGACCGACAGACAATAGTGGAAGAGCCTCATACTTTGCAATTGTCAAACAAGTTTGAGATGCTTGCAACTGGTGTGGACAAGCGTGAGGTCTGCATGCGCACACTTCAGCACTCGCACTCCTCCTGCCCCCATCTCGGCAGCGCTGAGGCTCTGAGCGCGCCTTTCATGTTGGCTGGCCGTTATTTGACCAGCCAATGTGAAATTGTGGCCGTGGCCCAATTGTGGGCGGTGGTTGGTTTCACGGCCGTTCCTGGGCCCACCCGACCAACGAGGTAAAAATCCTGCCCTTTTAAATTTATCTTCTACAATGGAATAGGTTTCGCATCCCCATGAACCCCACTTATTATCACCTGTTCCTGCAGTACTCCCTCTGAACAACAAATATCACTATTAAGCATTGATTAGCCCCTGTGTCTCTATTTTTAACATCTTTACCTACTCCACCCTGTACACATGGAATGACTTTCCCTTCACACACAAAATCTTTAAATATTTCTGCAACCTGCTCCTCAGAATTCTCTTGGGTAAATTGTGAACACATTCCCACTTCTTTACCTTTCACTGATTCTTCCTGTTTTACCTGTACACAAACCACTGGTTTCTCTTGTGCCTGAACCTCAGAACCCACAGTACTTTTACTTCCAGAACTTTTCTGCACCCCTATAATTCCAACAGATTTTCCCTGCACTTTCTAGCACACAGATTTTGTATGTCCAACTTTATTACAATAAAAACACCTCAATTTTTGAACATCACTCTACTCTCAGCACCTTCCTGTTTATTCTGAGAAAAACTTGCTGCGAATTTCCACTCACTTCTTCTAATCCCTGACTACCCACCTTCCTTTCACCTTCCCACTTTCTATCCTTTTCTGATTTAAAAGGGTGATGAAAAATAGGTTTAGCTCTATGAACTAACTCATAATTATCAGCTCTCTCTGCTGCTTGTCTTACCCTTGGAACCCTCTGTTCCTCCACATGAGTTCTCACTACTGAAGGAATTGAATCTTTAAATTCTTCCAAAAGACTTACTTTTCACCCCATGTTTACTTTGTTTACATCAAAGCCTTCAGACCAGTTGCCTTTAACCCAATTAAGTCACACACTCACACACACACTCAGACACAGATACCACTATTTTACAATAAATTCCAATAGCATTAAGAGAATTATTATATCTTCCTGACAGTCATGTGAGCGCCATGATGGTTCTTCCAGAGCTTCCTCTTTGGAAGTTGTCTGGGGGCTCGCACAGGTGCTGGACTGGCTTGGGGGCCTCGATCTGCTGATGCCTAGAAAATAGAAAATAGAGTTTCAGTTAATGATCATGAGCTAGACAAGACTGCACGTGACTCACTGTCATTGTCAGGATTTGATGAGGTGATGGAGCTGTGATCCGTACTAGGTGCTGGGAGACCCAATCCCCCCCTTCCCCACTGGAGTGATCCCCGTCCTACCCAGCCAGCTCAGCTGCAGCCTCCTCAAATTCAGTGAGGACAATGATGTCGACTTGTCCCTCCCCAGGTCTGTAATCTCTTGTGCCTGTTGTGCATCAGCTTAGCCTGTATGAAGAAGAAAGGCATGTGATGAGAAGGGATGGATCAGAGGTTGGGTGAGATGCATATCCCCTGTGTGTGGTGACCCCTCCCCAGAAGAGCCAGAGGATGGAATGTGAGCTACATATTAGTTGGGATGGTGGTGTTGTGAAAGTCTCGGTGAGAGAATGATGTTGATATCTGTCCCCCGCTAATGGTTGCGTGAGATCCCTGAAGAGGGTAGGCGTTTGAGTGCATGCTGCCTTGGTGAGAGTTTGATATTGGGGGAGTTGAAGGATGAATTACTCTGGTGGAGCGGATGTGATCATTCATCCTTTTCCTGCACTGGGTGGCATTTTGGGTGCAGTTGCCAGGCGCACTGACCTGCTCTGCGACAGCCTCCCGGGCTGGAGAGGTGAGGCTGCTGCACTTCCTGCAGACATCCCTGGGATAGAGCACTTGCCTGTGCGTCTGCACCCCTCTGATCAAGGCCTGGAGGGCCTGGTGGGTGAAGTGAGGTGCTGCCTTCTTCTTGAGGCTCTTGGCCGCCCTTCTTCTGGCTGCAAGACATCTCTGACGGGCTGGAGCGAATGAGATTGTGTGTCGAACTGGCCTTTAAATATAGTGCCTGGACCTTCGAACCAGCCAGCTGATGGCGAGCAGATGAATCACTCCCAAGTATCGTATCGGACCGATACGCATCTGTGAATAATTAATAACCCTCCAAGCGTGGAATTGGGCGTGAGTTCCCACCATTGCAGCCAGTGGGGCTAGCGCCCACCACCGCACTTAGTCTCAGTAATGGAAAATTCCGCCCTTCATTACTGCCCTGCAGAAGGCCAATGTAAGTTGTTTACAACCCAATATTAATTTTTCATTTTAACAAATCATCACATACTCAGGGCTAAGCATTTCTTTTATCAACTGGACACCTTACTGACCAGCTCCTTAACAAATGCATATCATATTAATTTTCTCATTAATATTCAGGGAACATTTTTCATGTGTAAAATGATAATTAGGTGGCTTCAAAACTATTTTAGTCACTGAGGGGTAGAGAGTGGGCAATGGATTTGCATGAAATTACTTGGTGCATTATTCTAGCATTGTCACTAACCATAAGTTAAACCGCAGATGAATTATATGTCCCATGTGCTTGTATTTTAAACCCTTTAAAGAGTTGGGAAAAAACATTGCTTTCAATATTATCAGCCAGAGCCATTTCCACTAGGTATATTCAAATTGTCAAATCTCACTTGTTTCGAATTGGATTCACTTATTTTGGTTTTAAGGTATGATCTTAAAGCAAAGTCATGGAAGGTGTCGTCAACAGTGCTATCAGGTGGCACATAGTCACCAATAACCTGCTCACTGACACTCAGTTTGGGTTCCGCCAGGGCCACTCAGCACTTGACCTCATTACAGCCTTGGTCAAACATGAGATGAATCCCAGAGATGAGGTGAGGTGAGAGCAACTGACTGAGTGTGGCATCAAGGAACCCTAGCAAAACTGGAGTCAATGGAAATCAGCAGTAAAACTCTCCACTGGTTGGAGTAATACCTAGTAAAAAGGAAGATGGTTGTGGTTCTTGGAGGTCATTCATCTCAGTCCCAGAACATCACCGCAGGAGTTCCTCAGTGTCCTAGGCCCAATTATCTTCAGCTGCTTCATCAAAGACCTTTCCTCCATAATAAGATCAGAAGTGGGATGTTCATTGTTAATTGTACGATGTTCAGGGCTATTCATAATTCCTCAGATACTGAAACAGTCCATGTCCATATGCAGCAAGACATGGACAACATTCAGGCTTAGGCTAATAAGTTGCAAGTAACATTCATGCCACACAGGAGAGAATCCAACCATCTCCCCTTGACATTGAATGGAATTATTGTCGCTGAATCCCCCCCTTTCAACAGCCTGGGGGTTAGCATTGACGGAAATTGAACTGGACCAGCCACATAAATACTGTGGCTACAAGAGCAAGTCAGAGACTGGGAATTCCGTGGCAAGTAACACTTCCTGACTCCCCAAAGCCTGTCCACCATCTACAAGGCGCAAGTCAGGAGTGTGATGGAATCCTCTCCATGCCTGGTGGAATGCAGCTCCCAAAACACTCAAGAAGCTTGACGCCATCCAGGACAAAGCAGCCCTGCTTGATTGGCATCCCATCCATCACCTTCAACATTCATTCCTTCCGCCAGTGATGCACCATGGCAGCAGTGTGTACCACCTACAAGATGCACTGTAAACAACTCACCAAAGCTCCTTCGACAGCACCTTCTATCACTTCAGTGGGCAAGGGCCGCAGATCCATGGGAACACCACCACCTACAAGTCCCCCTCCAAGCCACGCACCATCCTGGCTTCGAACTGTAACACCATTCCTTCACTGTCGCTGGGTCAAATTCATGGAACTCCCTTCCTAAAAGCACTGTGGGTGTACCATGGACTGAAGAGGTAAAAGAAGGTGGCTGACAAGCACCTTCTCAAGGGCGGTTAGGTTCGGGCAATAAATGCTGGTTTGGCCAGCAACACCCACATTCCTGAACAGAATAAGAAAAATCAGTAATAAAAACAGAAAATGCTGGGAAAACTCAGCAGGTCTGACAGCATCTGTGGAGAGAGAAACAGAGTTAACGTTTCAGCTTTGAAGAAGAATCATACAGACTCAAAACGTTAACTTTGTTTCTCTCTCCACAGTTGCTGCCCGACCTGCTGAGTTTTTCTAGCATTTTCGGTTTTTATTTAAGACTTCCAGCATCCGCTTTTATTAAGAAAAATCAGTATTTGCACAAATCTCTTTTGAAAGCTAATATATTTTAAATCAATTTATAATCTGGCTCTTTTTGCATCATAAATGTCACCCTCAACATTTCCTTGAAGTTATCAACTCTGTCTGACGAGGACCTTATCATAACCAACACCGTGTTCAGCTCGGTGAGACAAGTGCAAGAACGAGAGGGCACAAATTTAAGGCAATTGGCAAAAGAAGTAATGGAGACATGAGGAGAAACTGTTTTACATGGTGAGTGTTTAAGGTCAAGAACACGCTGCCTGAGAGTGTGGTGGAGGCAGGTTTAATCGAGGTGTTTAAGAGGGAATTGAACTATTACCTGAAAAATGTGCAGGGTTAAAGGGAGAAGGCAGGGAAATAGCACCAGGTGAATTGCTCATTCAGAGAACCGATGCAGACCCGACAGGCTGAATGGCCTCCTTCTGTGCTGTAACAATTCTGTGATTCACGTGATGCATTAAAAAATATTCATCCATGCATGTTTCTGCCTGCTCACCCATTGTTCCTCCTGTCAGCTGCTGGTTCCTCCCTTCATCACAGCGTACAACCTTCAATATATTTATTTATATAATAAATATTTGGGAGAGTGTGCAGGCTCTGCCCAAAGGCTGGTCCTTTAATCATTGTCTGCTGATGCTTCAGCCTAAGTTGTTTTCTTAGCAGTTTTCGGCAATGGTGGTTTACCATTGCCTTCCACTCTCAGGTACAGGGCAAGGAGCCTACCTCAGCCAGAACGGGAATTGAACCCACCCTGTTGGCATTATTCTGAACCACACACTTGCCACCCAACCAACAGAGCTAACCAGCCCCAAAAATAAATATATATATTATATAAATAAATACATTGAATGTTGTACACTATGAAACCACAATGTTAATTATTACATCTTCGGGGGATTATGCATTAATAATATAACACTGAATAATGCCAATTTATTAACATACATATCTCCAGGCTTACATTTCATCTATTCCTTTCTTTCTCACATGATTTGTATTTCTAAGTATGCATTATTGTGCCTAAAGAGTTTTAGTATCAAGCACTATGTTCCAATTTATTTTGTATCACCCAAAATATTTATCCACATTTGCATGCTGAGTAGGAGGGTATTACATGACAATTTACTTGGTCAGTAATAGTGTTTGATACAATGCAAAATCTTAACTAGAGTGATTTCAAAATGCCAGTGGAGTACTTTGGAAGTGTAGACACAACTGTGCTGTAGAAAACATTTAATGTTAAGTCTTAAGTCTAAGAAATCAGTGTCAGTCTCTGCACTGACATTGATAAAACTGGTCCAGTATATGCTAAATATATCCATTATTTCCACAGAGGACGCGCAATGGCGAATTATACAGAAATTTCCTATGTTTCTACCTCTGCTCTCCCCTTACTGGTTGTTGTATAGGATCTCCGTCTACTTTACTATGCATATTATTCCAAAAGGACAATAAACTCAACTGTTCAAATTATCCAAAAATCTATCAAGCACTTTCTGAAACAATTGCCAGATATCTGCCCACTTTCCTTTTCCACTGCAAACTATTATTAACTATGATGCAACAGTAAGAAATTATCCTCCTTCCTTCAAATACTAGACTGATTTACAGTGGTACAGTGGACTTGCATCCAGTTTTATACTGGACAGTTCGGTTTTCAATTGGCCTGTCCTCTGTCCGGTAGTTTTATTTTGAAACCCTTTTGTTTTCTATTCTCTGTCCATTCCTCCATTCTACATGCACCCCGCACCGAAACAAGCCTTTATCCAAGAACAATCGGGTCAGCCAGGTTCGTGGCCTACTATTCTTAGCCAGTGTTGGTGCTGGTGTCCAGGGAGCAGCCTGGACTCCCGGCAGAGTGGAGGCGAGTTCACTGCATTGTGGAGGTCGCGATAGACACAGAATCTGCTTGCGACCTCCCAGCGGCCAGGCGGGTTGATGTTTATTGTCAGGTTTATCACGTCAGTCCATCTGGAGAGGTGTTAAGTGGCTGCACCCTGGTGATCAGTAGGGCAATGTATGAATGTGTAAAATTCCAGCTACAGTTCTCAAATTATTGTCCAATGTATAATTGGTACGCTTGCCGTGCTGATGGGAAAACTTGTGGGGAAAGGGCATGGTGTACTCAACTCAAAGCAGAGACTGTATAATGTGCCCTGCATCTGACAGAGAGAATGAAGTCCGGTGTCCAGCATTCTTGAGCTCCCTATACAGTTGTTGGAATTTTTCTGACATGTGCAACAGCTAATTTATACGGGCAGGCATCTGGAAGCATCCAAATCAACTCCAATATAGTTAGATGCCATCAACTGTGAAGCCAAGTAGCTAACTTAGAAAATACATATTAGCAGAAGATGGTTGGAATTTGGATGGAATCAGACTTCCTTGCACCCTTACAGTTCATGTACTAAAATGGTCATCTTGTTTTACATTTCTCCTTTAGCGTCCTTTTTTTATGGCTTCACAGTACATTGGGGTTATTTTGGTGAAAGGGTGAAAATATGTGCTGAATGGCTGCTGTGCTAATAAGGATTAAATGGTTGAAGGTCTGGTTTTAGTGCACAATTTTAGTCCTAAATACTGATTACCATTACCAATGTGAACGTGCCTGGAGGTACTAAAACAGACACCAGCAGGTTTACACCAGCACCGATAAGATAGAATTTTCATGAGGCAGTATACGTGGGGTTCCACTTGTGCATGGCTACATCAAACTGTGTGTAGAACCTCGGTACACAAACACCAAGTGTCACTACGTGCTGAGGTTCTACCTGTCCCCGCTGTTGCGAAGGATGGGTCTGGCCACGCTGCCGCGGAATGCTCCAAGTAGTTGGACCGTGCCGTACCATCTGTCCCTCATGGAAAAATTTATGCAGAGAAACACCTTAGACCACAAGTCCATCAGGCAGTGATCAGCACGTAACATCCTAGAGGCCCTGCAGCAAAAGGAGATGGTGGATCCTATCAGATGGCTCCCCGAGCAGACTGTCAAAGTCATTTGGCAGAATGCCTCATCGCCAGAACTTTCCAACAAGTACCAAGATGTAGCTTGGCTGGTGGTGAGAAAGGCCCTCCCCGTCACATCCTTCCTACACACCAGGAGTCTCACCCCCTCTGCACGTTGCCCTCGAGGTGGCTGTGGTGGGGACGAGACCGTGGTTCACCTCCTTGTGGATTGTGCCTTTGCAAAGAAGATTTGGAGAGAGATGCGGTGGTTTCTGTCGAGGTTCATCCCGAGCAGTTCTGTGACACAGGACTCTGTGCTCTATGGGCTGTTCCCAGGGTCACACCCGAGACAGACATCAACTGCAGCTGGAGGATCAACAACTCAGTGAAAGACGCTCTTTGGTCTGCCCGAAACTTGTTGGTCTTCCAGTGCAAAGAGCTGTCCCCGACCGAGTGTTGCAGACTGGCACATTCCAAGGTCCAGGACTACGTGTTGAGGGACGCACTAAAGCTTGGGGCAGCCGCCGCAAAGGCGCAATGGGGAAAGGCCACTGTCTAAGTGCACCGAGGGGCTGGGAATTGTATAGACCCCTCGGGCTGTATGACTCACAAGGAATGTATGCAGTGAATACTAAATGTATCATAATTGTATTGGAGCACCTCAGAGTGCAACATGATTTATGTCGATAACTTGAATACATTGCATTGACTGTCTGTAATGACCATGTTGAAATGCCTGTAAGGCTCATCTCATCTGTGAAAGCATCTCATGATCTATGTAGAAAAGTTGAATATGATTGCGCTTTTTGTGATGGCCATTTTGAAATGTTTTGTAATGTTCTTCAGATATTTTATGAATAAAGTATATTTTTCCCTCAAAAAATATGTGGGTTCCACTCAACCACCTCCACTGCAGTGTTCTGGCTGAGCAGCATGTTTCAGGGACTGAGTGAGAGGGTGCACAGGTGCTCAGAAATGGTCCTAGTGAGTCAAGTTCAGAGGAGGAAGGACATTCTATACCTGCAAGGTTGGGGTGGGGAAGTGGAGTGATGGGAGGGATCCATCTTGCCCCCCCTGTCCTTCTCTTCTGCAGCAGCTGGTGCTGCTCTGCATGGCCTCATGTCCTTCTCCCGTTCCCCCTGGAGGCTAAAGGGCACCCTTAGCAAAATGCTCATGGCCAGACACCCCTTTCTCCAGGTGACTCTTATACAAATTCCAATAAGGGGGAGAAGCACGGCACTGTTCTTTTTTAGGTGCATTTCCAGAATAAATGTTGGTGAAGTCTTGACAAAGCATCACAGAAACCACTCCAATGTATTTCAAAAGCCCTCTTTGATTCTCCAGCAGTAAGTGAGCAGTAAAAGGTGATATACTTTTAAGTAAGAATTCTCAGAAACAACTTGGTTACTCCCAATCAGCCGGTCACTGTCAGGAGAGGGCACTCGGTCAAGTGCTATCCACCAAAATGCCATGCAGCCTCCTAATGAGTGCTAACAGGCAATTTAAGTGTCAATCATACCTTAAAACAATCCTCTGGATGGCTGCTTCAAGCACAAGATTCAACTCCTTTGCCAAGATGGTGTCATGTGCTAAATGCAGGCTAAACCAACATTTCAGCCAAGACCCCCACCTCACCCACCTTAGAGGGTTTTTAGCACCAAAAGTATCCAGGTAAATTGCCCCAATGGACTTCAAAACAACTTTAAGCAAGTTAGTCTAAGGTGTAAAATGTAACAGTGACTTTGATGTAGATTTACCTCCTTACTATTAGTAAATCTTAGCTTTAATCTGACGATCATCCAAAGATACATTTATGCGAGTTCAAGTATTTTCACTGCTGGGGTAAGAACCTGTGTCAGCATTAAGCACTCCCACTCAATCCTAGTGCTGTTTGGGATTAGGTAAGGTGAATTGCCTTCATCATTGTGCCAATAATGTACCCCTATTCATCGGTCTATGGGATATGACTCCAATAATGTGGTACAAAGCACAACACATATATATAGCACCTTTAATGGAATAAAATGTCCCAAGGTACTTCA
Source organism: Cetorhinus maximus (assembly GCF_964194155.1). Classification (NCBI taxonomy): domain Eukaryota; kingdom Metazoa; phylum Chordata; class Chondrichthyes; order Lamniformes; family Cetorhinidae; genus Cetorhinus; species Cetorhinus maximus. Next base: position 102,884,885 of record NC_135891.1, on the reverse strand, counting down.
CAAGACCATTAGGGCAGATGACCAAAATCTCAGTCATAGATGTAGGAGCATCTTAAAGGAGAAATGAGAGGTAGACAATGTTTAGGAAGAGAATTCCAGAATTTTAGGCCTTGGCAGCTGAACAGAAGACCGCAAATGATGAAGTGATTCAAATCAGGGATACTCAAGAGGCCGGAATTGGAGAAGCATGGATCTCAGGGGATTGTCGGGCTGGAAGAGATTGCTGAGATAGGGAAGAGCGAGGCCATGGAGGGATTTAAAAACAAGATTTTAAAAAATCACGTCATTGCTTAAATGAGAGCCAATATATTTCCATTTCTCACACCAGTCATCCTAGCACTGGTGTAAATGGCACTGCTAATTTAGTCTCATGTTGCTGAATTATCTGCAATTTCTTTTTACTGTAGGCTTGCACCCAATGGAAATTATATTGATACAACTCAAATCTTCTTAGGGTCCCCCCAACTTACAAAGTGAGACGACTTTTATGCCATGAATTTGGGCTGGATTCAAATCAATATCAAAGGGATGAAAAGTCAGCCTCCTAGAGTGTCACCTTAGATTCCTGGCGATATTTAACAGGCATCTATTTGTTTGGGAAGACTTTGCACTGTTGATTCCTCCTTCAATAAACTAATCTTGAACTGTGAGTAAAACATTTCAGAACTCATATTGCACACAAGATGTGAGGTCAGGCAGAATTATATTCCTTATTTATGATAGTCTTTGGAAACCATTGGCACTCAGGGGTTTAATAGTCACCTGAGTTGAAACTCTCTTTTTCCTTCAAAACAGTCATTGCATCTCAAAAGTGATTAATTGAGAAGCCTGCTAAGATACTTCAATGATGTTATAAGGCACCATATAATTATGAAATTGCCCTTATAGACATCACATTAACTTTTGAATGCTTTCAAATGTAAACTTTTAGTTAAAGTCATTTGGTAGTATTGAACTTGTGTATTGATGAAATAAGAGACATGCTATCAAAACTTTTTGTCTTGCACACATCAGGACAGCTCGCAAGAACGACAATTTATACTGCATGAGAAGAGAGTGCTGATTGGTTGGCAGGTGGATTCTGATTGGTGGAGGCATCGCCATGGAGAATGCAGCATGGACCAGTTAACTGCCCAGCTTTGTTCAAATTCAAATCGAGCGGATCAACTATGATAAGTCAAGGCATTGCCCTGGGGAATGAACCAGGAAGTGATTGTTCCCCAAGCTTTTGTTTAGTTGAAAAAGACGCAATGTGTGGACATGTTCCTTCTGTCTGCAAAAGATAGGGCCCTGTGTGTGAATATACGTGGCCTCTAGCATGTGTAAGTGAGCTATGCTGAGAACCTGACTATCTTAAGTTGGTTTCAGCGTAATTCTTAGCACAATCAGGATTGTTTAGCAAGTATTGGGTATGGACAGTACTTAGCCTGTTACAATCAGCTAAAGGGACGTGCTTTTTGATGTGATTTTGTTTGAATGTGATCAAAGTTGTGCAGTAAACTATTCCATGCTGCATTCTCCATTCTCATGCAGCATACATTGTTGTTCCCCTTTACTGTTGGTAATTTCTTGTGAGCTGTCCTGATGAGTGCAAGACAAAAAGCTTTGATAGCATGTCTCTTTTTCAGCAATAAACTTGTATTTCTACATTTGTAGTACTTTAACCCTAAGAACAGAAATATCAAATATGCATGCTATACTGACCATAATTTCTGGTGAAACTCAGCAGGTCTGACAGCACCTGCGGAGAGGAACACAGTTTTTATTTTTATTTTTATTTTTGTTTTGGATTTATATTTATTTTTATATTTATTTTTGTTTTGGATTTCCAGCATCTGCAGTTTTTTGCTTTTAATTTATTATAATTTCTGGTGATCATTGTTGCTTGTTATATGATTAATTGCAATGATCAGAAATCATTATTGCCTGCTTTGCATGTTGCTCTGCAGTTAGTGTCTCAGAATGCACCGACAATTGGTATTCACTGAGATGAGAATCAAAATCTACAATTTAAGTAAAGCTAATCCTAGAAAGTCTACTGTATAGATAAAAGCTATGCTATCCAAAAGTGAATGCATATCACCAGTGTTTAATTGATGGTTATAAATCAAACCATTTTCTCCACTGTAGTTGATAACAATCTGAAACTCTGGGAGTAAATTGTAATCACTGCTGTGCACTGGTTATTCACTTACCTTTGATCTCTGCATTGGGAAACAATGGGCACTTTGCACTCAGCGCTGCCAAGAAAATTTGGGCAGCGGTTTGTCTTTCTATGTTCAACAGTGTTATGATTATAAAGACGTTGGTTTCAGCCTGTGACTGAAACTTGCTATTTAACTATGATTGATGAAATATGAATTTGCAATACATAAAGATCTGACTGGAGGAAAAGGTGCTCCGATACCTGGCAAAATGTGTCTGCAATCACTTTGTACTGTGCCACATGCCGACAAGTAATTGTGCAGTGTTTTATTTCCTCCAATTTATTAGTTTACTTAAATCTCAAAAAACAAATTCGTATTGGGCCAATTAAAAGCACAGGCGGGACTTGACTGATCTTCACCTCCAGTTCCAGTTTTGGTCGGGGTGTTCTCAGGAATGGAGCCTTTGATATGAATACTCATGTGATTTAAAAGATTCTTCCAAATCGCTGTCAATGTGATCACTTGCCTTTCAACGTGGAAATCACACGATTTGCAATGGTTTTAAACAATAAAACTGGCTTTGATTACTGCCTTTCAGGTAAATATCATGTTAAATCTAATCACATGAACTTCCAGGATATAGAAATAAATACAAGCATCACTTGCCATTTAAGCGAACATTAAAAACACATCTCAGGTCCTTGTGAAAACAATTTTACTGTAGGATATTACAAAAGTTCACAGGTAACATTTGACTTCCTTGATTGTATCCAAAAAGTTGCTACTATGGTAACAAGTTTCCTTTAAACATAAAAATCATTTTTTCTCCTAGCGTAGCAAGGGACTGGTGGGGTGTGGCCAAGGAGGGCAAGGAAGTGGGGGAGGGCAAGGAAGTGGGGGGGTGGCCAAGGAAGGCAAGGGAGTGGAGGGGCCAAGGGAGAGGGGGGAGGGGCAAGGGAGTGGGGGGGGGCAAGGAGGGAAAGGGACTTGGAGGACAAGGGAGTTGGTGGGGGGGCAAGGATGGCAAGAGAGTGGGGGAGGGTAAGAGAGGGGGAAGGAGGGCTGCCGGGGTTGTGGGGGGGGGGAGGAAGAAGGTTGGCGAACGAGGCAGGGGATGAGGGTGGATGAGGTGGGGGGGGTGGGGAAGGAGGGCGAGCAAGTGAGGGAGGGGGGGACGAGGGAGAGGGAGGGGGGGACGAGGGAGAGGGAGGGGGGGACGAGGGAGAGGGAGGGGGAACAGTGAGAGAAGGGGTGGAATGGGGGAGATGGGTGGGTAGAATGGGGGAGATGGGTGGGGGGGACAGGGGGGAGGAGGAGGGGGCAGGGGAGGCGGACAAGGGGGGGAGAGGGGGAGGAGGGAAGATGGGGGCGGGAGGGAAGGCAAGTTGTAGGGGGCAAGAGGGAGAGGACGAGGGTGGAAGGGATGAAGGGAGGTGACAGAGAAGTGTCTGAACGGGAGGGGGGGGGGGGACACCGGCTGCCAGCCCGGGTTTGGGGGGGGGGGGGTGTGAGGAGATGGTGCCGAGTGGGTGAGCTGTGTGGTAATAGGTCCATGGAAAGGGGGGGAGCGGCTCCCGGTAAAGATAGGAGGAGGCGAAGGCGGAGCGAGTGCGGCTGGAGAGGCGAATCATGTGAAGGTTGCACATGCCGCCCGCGGCCGCTGAGAAGTGGGCGAGAGTTTGGGGTTGGAATTGGTGAGAGAGAGAGAGAGAGAGAGAGTCCGTCCCCAGCTCCATCCCTCACATCAAACTGAGCAAACAAACCAGCGCGGGGGAGACTGGCTCCGAGCTCTCCCTGTTAGTGTTTTATTCCCCTTTCCACCTGAACACCCCCCCCCCTGGATCCAGGAGATCACCCGGCAAATACCAGACATGAGAGGTAAGCCCAGCAATGCTGGGGGGGGGGGCGATTTCCTCCTTTTTTTAAAAAAAAGAAACTTTAATACAAAACGTTTACTTTCGATTCTGTGCGTTTGAGGAGAGTTTGTAGTTTATTTGCTGTTTCCCCCCCACCCCCCCAGAGCGGGGAGATGGTTTAACGCCAGCGCCTGTGGGTCCAATCCCGCAAATTCCCTGTGATAAATAGTCACAGGATTTAAGTTTGAAGTCCCGACGCTTTTAGTCCGCGGCTCTACCTCTCAGGATGAGCCTTAATTTGTTTTATTTCCTCACTCACTAGTTTTGGTGTCTGGAGCGAGCTGTCAGCCTTTTGCTGCTTTTTGGTAAACTGTCCGTTTGCATTTCACTTAAGGCGCGACCCATTCTGTATATTTTACCCCCATGTAGGTTTAATCCAATTCTGTTGTCTTTGCATTAAAGGGGTTGTTCTTGCTGATTATTCACCTTGCATCCTTGCAACCCAGGTCACTGCTGATTTCCAGATTTATATATATATTTATATATCTATATTTGAATGGAGCGGGTTACAAAGTTCGCCTGTAATATTGGATGTAAAACCTGCGGGTTGTAAACTTTGTCTCATCTGCAAGGACGTTGCTATTCTACTGATCTGTTTTGATCTGGAACTTTTGTTTATTTGCCTGTAGGTGTGCTCATCCCGTGCAGTTCCGTTTGGTTTTAAAATGTACTTCTGATGTCTGTGTGTGCACGTTTTTGCAATGGCGTACTTTTTGCAGGGGTTTATTTGAAATGATCATTTCGGCGTGTGCACTGCATCAAGGCGAGGCGGTGTGTGCTGATCAGCTGTCAGACTGCGAGAGCGTCCCAGTGACCTAGATCTGTCAGAGGGGATCAGTCCGAGGAAGGGTGTGTGGTGGGGTGAGAGAGGGATGTGTGGATGCGGGGTGGGGGTCGCTTAAGTGCTCCTGTGTATCTCAGTCCTTGTGTGTACCGAACAATGATGTACACAATCAGAGCAGACAAAGAAAAACATACACCTACATACTGTAACTGACGTGCCTACTGCAGCTTTCTCGTACAGAATGGAGTAAATGTCTCCTCAGCGTGACTTTATTTTCAAAGCAATCAAAGTTCAAGGAGTTTCCACCCTCAATTTCCTCAACTGTATATTAAAAATAATATTGATTAGCGCTGGACTTTAGTAATTGCACCACTGGTTTACCAGGAGTCCAACAGCGTTCATCACCAGTCATAGGATTGGGTGTGCAGTCTAACTTCAATCTTTGTTCATATCCTGGGAAGGAGAGAGAGAGTCGTGCACAAATACCATTTATTTATACGTACTTCTCAGAAAAGGCAAAGATTTAACCATGTTTGGTATCTCTTGTTACATTTTTAAAACAAAATCTGAAGTTAAAAAACAAAACAATGGATTTTAGAAATCTGAAACTGAAGTCAGAATATAAGAAAGTAAGCATCATCGGAGCCTGAAATGTTACCTTGGTTTCTGTTCCAGGTACTGACTGACCTGCCCAGCATTCTCCATTATTTTGTATCCTACTGAACAAATTTTGATAATGTTCAGTGTAAAATATGTGGACACCTTTTGGGGAAAATACTTTGAGAATTTGGGAAAATTCCTAACTCACTGTTTGTACAATCGTATGGTCTGTGCATCTGTTATGTAGTTGTACACTTTTAAGATCACAGGCATCCAACATAAAATGAAGGGTAAGAAGATGGATAGAATGAAGAAGGCATTTGTAGGTGTTGGTACATTGCCTGAGCACCTTTAGTTGCTACATTTGGGCACCCTGTGAATTTTCCCATCAGCGGCACAGTTCTAATTATTTTCTGACTATAGCAATACTATCAGAATAATGGGTGGTGCAAAATGTAGGATGCTGCATGGTTGGCGATCCTAAGAGAATGGCTGTTATAATCCTCTGCTGGGGAGGCATATGGAGCCCTGTTGGTTTCGACTCCATCTGATGTGACGTGCAATAGGTGTGAATAAAATCTAAATGTTAGAGAAGGAAAGGCTCTAATTAGATTTCCGGGAGTGAAGACATTAAGCTACTTTGAGATAACCATGGTATTTAAATGTTGGATTTAGTGCATTTTGATTTTCCATTTGATGTTTTACTCAGAGTAACAAATGAAAAGCACTTTCAAAGTGAACTGCATGTTCAGAATATACATATTCTATTTTATACCAGCTGCAAGACATAGGGAAGATGATACATGAGCAGAATCGTAGATTTTTGAAATTCATAGAGTCTGTAAACTAGGATTTATAATCCCTCTCCCTCTTGCCCGTCTTTTCAACCCACCAGATGTGGTTCTTTCACACAAAGTATCGTTCGATTGGGGAGTGAATGGATCTGCTTTAGACTTCTCCACTTTAACCCTCCCCTTTCCCAAATGTAAATATTACATCATTTGCGAGAGCCTTCACCTCATGGCCTGAAAGACACCTGGCAACGAGAAACTAGAGCATGTAGTAACTTATTCTGAAATCAGTGCCATTACCTTTTCTGCCATTCCTTTTTTGTGGAGCATATTTAGATTACATCACCAATATTGAAATTTTTCCTTACTACCTGAACACCAAGGATGTGAAAAAACAACTTGTGCTACATTAATTGAAAAATTAATTGACCTTAGGTCTTCAAGTATGATTTGAAGTGCCTAATTAAACTGGAGTCTCTTCAGTAGTATATAGCTGCTCGCCTGTACAAAGTAGGACAATAGATGTCAGAATGCAGAAGTCACATTTTTAAAATAAAATACAAGTTGCAAAATTTGGTGATTTGTGCACCAGATTTTGGGGCAAATTATCTAATCAGAATGCCATTTCATTCTGTACTAGCATGTTTTAAAAATCTCAATACCAGGGTTTAACCACAGTGTTTGCTCTTCAAGTCTGTTCTGTTCTGGAGCTGTTCAGATTTCAAAGTTCACTGCATCAAATGCAACTGATTGACGGCTTTTAGAACCAAACATATTAAACAAACCATCAACGCCTTCTATAGAGTCGGTCAGTGCAGAACTAGGGTGGAGTCAGATTCTGCACGAGCACCAGAATTGCACAGATGGTTAAGATAAAAATGGAGTGTTGCCATGTCATTGGTTATATAACCATGTAGTCAGAACCCAGCCAAGGTTGGTCTGTTACTGATACATTTATTGTGGAGATATTTAGCATTACACAGATGATTCCATTGGGATGATGTACTGTATTTTTCCAGTTTTTGTTTTGTTTTTCTTTTGGTCTGACAGCTTGAACCTTTTTCTTATCCACCTTCTGCCATCTCATGCTAGTTAATTAACTTTTGAATATTGAATTTAATTTGTTGACAGTGTTAAAAATAAAAATTACCACTTTCAAAGAATATAGCAATTGCCAATGTACACTGTATCAGTGCTACCACTCAGCCTTTGGTGTTTTATTTTTCTTAATTGACTTTTTTTAAAGTGTATATGCAGCATGCCAAGAATGAATATTAATTCTTGGTGCTCTGAAGCTTTTACACAATGATCAATTGCTATTGGCATTGGGAAATTGTGTAGATTGACATACTGAAGTCTGAGAACACGACATGTTCCCTTACTAAAGTGAACTCTCACTTGCTAGGGCTCCTCTTTGAGCATAATTTAGAAAAATAGCTCACTTCTGCCACAGCTGTTCATGGAAAATAAAATCAGAGCTGCAGCCATGTAACTAGAGTCAGGGATTTTGTCAAAGTTGTTGGAAAGATTTTCTTCGGAGCACTGTCAATTATCAGAAAAATGGACACGCAGATCTCAGCAGTTTTGCTTTTCTGGTGTAAAAAGGGCTGTAATTTGAAAACTTTTTTTTGAAATGGAGGCCCGGTAAACTGAGTTAATCTGCAGCAGGAGAAATCTATAGCAGCAGGCCCTTTTGATAGATCTTTCAAACATTTGGTTATAAAAGAAATCAAAAACTAGCAGCCTTGATTCTGAAGACAGTTTGACCCTCATCTAAAAGCATTCAGATTGGCAGGAGAGAAAGAATGTTTTCCGTTAAAAATAGACATTTGCTGAGGTAATGTACCAAGAGTAGTGTGTTGGCTGTGAGGAGTTGTTTCTTTGTGAAATTTGTTTTGGGATGAAGTTTTATCTTTTTCCCATCAAAGTTTTGGTTCCGTACAAGCTGCAAGACACCTTGCACAGAATTGGATGATACAGGTACCAGGCTGAGTTTCTCACATGTTGCTGTCTCCGTTCCATTATACTCGTGTTCTACCCATTTAGGGTAGGGAGTAGCTTGGCAAGATTTTTGAACAGAAATTTATGGTGTCAGATGATAAACAAGATAGTAAAGGCAGGGATCAAATATTTTTAACAGCATTCAGAAGGCCACTTATCTATAAGGAACCAGCACAGCGTAAGGAGATACTCTTGCATTGATGAGAAGTGAACGTCTGTCTTCATGAATGGGAAATCAGGTTTGAGCCAGAACCAAAATGGAGGTCCTGGTAATCGAAATCTAATCTGTTCTGGCATGGATTTGCAATGCTTTTGCCTACAATGGAACTGTCACTGCACACTGCACCTACCGATTGGTAGCTCATTACCGTAGCATCATTCACAAATGACTGACAATTGACAGTCTAAATCAATCTCTGGAAGGTGTTTACTAATTTATGTATATTCAAAAATATATTTTGACAGACTTGTTTATTCCCGCGTCGCTGTATTCTGAATGAAATCTAGATGTGGTCTCTTTTTAAAATATATATGAGACCTTTCTAATACTTCGGTTTGACGTTTTTTATATCATTTAAAAAAAAAACTAAAACTTGGCGCATAGCTTTACGAATTCTCATTGGTGGTTCAAGTGTGATTGAAGTCAGCAATAATTATGATTTGTGTTTATGGTTCCTCAACCAGGATTAATTTCAGTTCTTTATATTGTGACTTCTTTTCTTGGGGCTTTTTCTCATCGTCCTTCAAAGCTGAGCTAATTTTAACCCTATAGACTTAATCACTTTAGCAGTATTCATCTCTGAAGTTATACTGAAAAATCAACACAAAACATTTTTAATTTATTAAATAGTGACCCAAGAAATTCTGTAAAATTAGAATTTAGTGATACTTTGCACATTTATCAAAAGTGCATATTTCATGTTACCAAACATTTTGGGTGATGGGCAATTCATTGTAATGGGAATGTAAAGTTTTCAGAGTAAAATTACCATGTGTTTAACAGCCAGTGCACAATTAGCAAAATAAATTATTTTTCTGGAAAGATGCCTTTTTAATGGACAGCTACGTGCATTCTGGATGAAAGCAAGCAATAAAGAAATCATTTGTTATGACATATGGAATTCAATTACAGGGTACAGAATATAGAACTGGAAATTTGAAAGAAATACTTGGATTTATTTAGCATTTTATCATAACCTCAGGACATCCCAAAGCGCTTTACAACTAATTAAGTACTTCAAAAGCTTAGTCATTGTTGCCCTGTATTCAGTAAAAGATGTTAAATGCTTGTACTTTTTTTTTGAATGCACTATTCAGATGAGAGTCACTTTCCCTCGGTTTATTCCGTCAAAGAGTTGAGGCCTGAAAGTTCAACCCCAACCCAACTATAGGCGGGAGAGAATCAGTTGGGGTTAAAAATTAAAAAGTGGCAGTGTCTCACTAACCTGCCACATATACTGCTAAATTCGGCATGACCTCAGTGTTCCGAGTTTGGCTGGGTTCTTTGGCTGTTTCTAGACTCCCCTGTGCCCTCCCTGTAAATACCGGGGTCACGGGTTTTCTGAGTGGATATTGAGAAAGGAAAAGTAAAGCTTAAAAAAATATATATTTTCACAATAGCTGAATGATTGGAAGTGAATGACAAACTCCTTTTTGATTTCTAATGAAAAGTTGACTCTCATATGCATGCTAAAGCCAGTGGGTTTATTTTGTAAAATGCATTATTTTGGTACAATGTCTTCACTACCCCTCACAGAAACTTCCATAAGAGCTTCTACCAAAAGTACGATCTTTATGACAGAAAAGCAGTAAAATGAATGCAAGGCAACTGAGCCACAAAGAAGCTAGTTTTTCACAACATAAGTGAATCTCGACTTAAAATTTTATTTTTTTAACATGGATTTGACAGAACTATATTTCTAAATTTGATAACAAAAGGAAAACAACACTCTGGGTAGTAATGACAGTTTTACTTTGGATCTTTTGGGGCTGAATTAAATTGTCTTAATCTAAATAGCCCAGTGAATAAACCACAGTGGCTAGTTCACTTGCCAGCAAAATCAAGCCATGGCAAATTGTTTTGCCATACATTTTTGGTATTACTGTAAAATGTCTCATTTATTTGTTATGTAGATTTGGAGTCATTATTTGGATTGCAAAAGCTATGGCCAAATTCACAGAGCTGCCCATTGAGGCTGAGTTACAGGTAACCAGCAGTTTGCTGATGCCCGCATGCTTTAGTATGTCAGTTCACTAAAGATGCACAAGTTGTAAACATCTGGATAAAAGCAAAATACTGCGGATACTGGAAATCTAGAACAAAAACAAAAATACCTGGAAAAACTCAGCAGGTCCGACGGCATCTATGGAGAGGGATGCAGTTAACGTTTCGAGTCCGAATGACTCTTCTGAAGAGTCATTCGGGCTCGAAACGTTAACTGTATCCCACTCCGCAGATGCTGTCGGACCTGCTGAGTTTTTCCAGGTATTTTTGTTTTTGTTGTGAACATCTGTCCTGTCCATCTCTGGAGACTTGCCATCATTACCATTTATCTTGTTTAAAAGAAAACCCACCGGGTGTGATTTTTTAGTGGGCAGCGCATGTAAAATAGGAAAGGTGCCAACCCCACCACCACCTTCCCATTCACACCCATAATATGGGGGGGGACAGTGGTGAGCGGGTGTCAAAATCAGCAGCCTGCCTGCCATATTTAAATAAATAATCAAGGACCAGTTGAGCTTATTAACAAGCCAACTGAGCCTCATAATGCGCTGGTCCTGCCATAATATGGTTGGCATGGGCCGTTGGGCGGGATTGGGCAGGCCATCTTTTTAAAAGGGCGGGAAGGAAGGGGAGTACAATCTACAGGGGGGGAGGGTGATATCCATTTGCCCCTGCTTTCTTTCTTTCTACCTACCTACCTACTTGCTCTATAAAAGCCCACCACCCCCTCCCTAAATTGTCCAAACTCACCCTGCCCAAGATCCCAGACTTACCTGGCTCTGGCATCCATGGGCTGCCTTCTTAGGCCTGCTTGCAGTCCTGGCAATGCCCACTAATGCGCCACTTGGTGCTGCTGGGATTGCTGGAGCTACCAACCAATCCGATTGGCCAAGAGTTCCTGAGGGTGGAACTTCCCCAGTGAAGGGGAATTTAAGCTCCGCTAATGGTGCGTTATTCACTGTGGGTCAGCTGGCATGGAGTGAGCCGGCTCGGTGCTGAGTTTGCTTCTGGGAGCCCTGCAATATGCTGCCCCTGGTCCTTTATGAGGGAAAACTATGGAACAAATACAAGCCAACTGATGCAAATCTTTTAAGTTGTTAAGTGACATTAATACATGCAAGTTGTGACCTTGCAGATAGCTTGTTGATCATGTGACTGAGAACGTAACAAAATATCAGACAGGAAATACCCAGCTCGACCATACGGTCATGATATGGACGTATTTTGAACAGACATTCACTATCTATAAAGAGCCACGTAAACTGCTGGGAGAGGCGGAAAAGTAGATTAAAAATCCAAGGTCGCTTGGGAGGGAAGCAGGGAAAATCTTTTCCTCTCCAACCCCTCCCCTGGCAATCAAAACTAGTCCAACAGATTGCATTTATTACACTTCAGATTAGTTGGCACTTGCCTCTTGCTCTCTGCCCCAGCCACAATAGGGCCAGTTCCTTTTGAAGTATATACTGAAACAGTGCTTGATCCAAAGTTCAGCAATTCTCTGAGAAAAGACAAACCACCTAATATTTAACCTAGTTCTACCTTTGTAACCTATCCAATCTATCTAACTGAAATAATTTTGTCATTATGGATGGAATCTAAACCCTTTATTATTTTATAGACCTCAATCAAACAGCCCCTGAGGAAATACTGCCCTAAAGACCAAGCTAACTGGGTTAATAATATCTTTTCACTAGGAATCAATCTCATGGCCCTCCTCTGAAATGTTTCCAAAACCATAAAACCCTCCACTGTGTGTGTGTGTGTGTGTGTGTGGACCCAAACTGGACGCAAAGGGTTAGAAAAAGGGTTAGAAGTTCATCTTGGGTAGTACTGCATTGTAAAAGGGGCAATATCACATTAGGCACCTGTTACACACTCCACCTGATAATCAGTTCCATTGATGTATACAGTAATGCAATTCCACCCAAGCTACATTCCTACCCTGGTATTCTAAAATGAGGCTTAACCAAGGTTTTGTACAAGGGAAAAAATGGTAGGTTTTCTTGTATATTGAATAGTCCTGTGAATGCAACTGCTACCCCATTGGCTTTGCATATAGCTTCCCAACATTGGATATGAACTATTAGCACGTTTTGCACGATAATATCAAAATCTTTTTCTTTCTTCACAAGCTTTAGTTCTGTCCCCTGTATTTATACGTAATGTTAATCTTGTCCATATGGATAACACCATACTTGCCCCATTCTTTTAATGCATTGAGATATGTTCGCAGCACAGACCTAATGCTCTGACAAATGGTACTTGTGTTATAATCCTGATAGACAGTTGGTGAAGGAAGAAACCAGAGCCAGTTTTCAGCTGGAATAGACTTAGTCACAGAGTAAACCATTACAGGTTTATATCTCCTCACACGACCCACCCCCTGGTGGAATCTTGTGATGGGTGCTGGCTGGAGAGCTGGTAAGAACACCGTGCCACCTCTTTTAGGGAAGGCCTTCCATGCCTTATGCTACTCAGGCACTTGACAGGCCAGCGAGGACCTTACTGCGGAATCAAGAACCCTGGGGGTGAAAGTCCTGCCCAGCAAGAGCTGCCAGCCAATCAGACACCGGCAGCTCTATTCTACGGCAGCGCCACTGGGGAGATCATGGCTGCTGCCGATATGGCACTCACCTGGAGCCCTGGATCATCACTGGATCCCAGAAGTGAATGATAGCGGTGGGGGGGGTGGAAGTTGCCGGGGGGAGGGAGGTCGGCAGCAAGGGTAAGAGGTGGCTCTCAGCACTCTTCCCTCTTACCAATTCCATGTCCCCCAATCAGGCACTGAGCACCTTTGAACAAGGGACCTTCCTCCCCCCCACCCTCGGGAACTTGGAAGCAGCCCTGCAGGAGTTGGTGCTTGTGCATTCCCCATGGTGAACCCCTGCCCACTGCTGGTTTAATACCACTGGCAATGGGTTAAGGACTTTTTTAAGTAGACATTAATTACCCACTTAAGGGCCTCAATTGGCAGCAGGGCAGAAAGCCTGTCGATGGGCTTTCCCATCACGGACTTAAGTGGGGTGGAGGTGAGAAGATGGTGGGGGCCACCACATGCCATCCTCCCGGCTGATTAAATCACCATGTGGGAGGGAAGAAGATTCTGCTCCCTGTGTCAGTAGGTGTCTCTTTATATGTGCTCAAGTAACCATCCAATCAATACCCTCCATCTGTTTATACTCAACTTCAATTGATACAGTTAGATTTTGCAAAAGATACTATGTTGCTTACAAGCATATACAGTGCCCAGCAGAAGTGTAACAGAAACCTGTTATCAGAAATGGAATATACTGTGGTGGAATTTAACTTGCTTTAGATATTCATACCCAACAATGGCATTTACTTGGGGTTGTGAGGGGGAGTTCTGTAGTGAATTGTATTTTCAGAACTTCCCCTGCATTTCCCCCCCCCCCAAAAAAAAAATCAGAGGTAATTTTCAATTCCTGAAACTGTTGTTGAAGGTCTGTGAACTGCTGCTTATTGTCAATTTACTGGAAATAACTTGTCTCTGTTTTAACTTTGTGTGAGAACTGGAAACTATGAATAACTTTTTTAAAGTGGCTTATAAAAGGTAAGATGGCAGAAGAAGGTGTAAGCACTGTCAAACAAAGTAATTCACAAGAATCCTTCAGCCTGAACAATAATGTGATCAAATTGTTGTCTGCAAAACCTTATTGTGCATAATGAATCCAAATTATGCCATTTCCTTTCCCTTTTGGAATAATGACTTGGGTTAATTGTACCAGATCAAGCATCAGTTGCGCCAGGTATTCCTTTATCATGTATTTTATGTTAAAGATGTAGCTAACTCTATGGCAAAACCTTTGAAAATATCAGTTTACAGAATTCCATAATGATTCCACAGCATGAACCCAGAAATGAAATTCCAAAACTAAAAATCCATGACAAGAGACTTCTTCACTAGTCCAGTCCTGACTAGGAATCACAACTGTGAAAATAGATTACACACAGGCGTGTTTTTCAACTACTGAACCTTTGTACCTCTGCTGATTTTACCTGTGATTTTTTTTAATGAAAGGACAAGTCACATTGAGCCATATAAAACCCAAGGGGACTAAATTGGAAAGCCCCTGAAAATAGGCACAGGGATCATTAGATTAACACAAGTTAATTGATTGCAATGCAAGCAGCACATTAACTCTGTGCTCTCTGATCATTTGAATGATCTCTGTGTATGGCCAGGACTAACTGCACTGTTCATCGGCCAGGGGCTTCAGCTGGGAGCCATTACCGTGCGTGGCTAGCACCACATAAAGCTAAGCTTTACATCCAAGAGGGAAACTCTTTCGAGTTACCAACAGTCACAGATTGCAACTTCTTTCGAGTACAATCACAGTTCTTGGTTTTCCGGGAGTGGGACATGAACCCACAACTCTCTGATTCAAAGGCGAGTGTGCTATGAACTGAGCCACAGCTGACACCTTGGTCAGCCAAGAGAGAAGGTGCATTGTCTCTGGAGTAGATGTAGTTGGAGAGAATCAGACGTGGGAAAGAAAGGGGAATGTCACAACAAGGTTTTGTACAGAGTGTGAAGTCCACCTTTGCCAGCAAGGAAGTGACGCTCAGGTCTGTCCACACACCTGTGGACCCAATCATGATGCAGTGCCTGATGGCCGATGTTACAGCTTCCATTGCAAGACCAGCACAAGCCAACTAGTGCCTCAGTGCTGCAGCAGAAGTTCAGATTGTTGCCATACAGGGTCAGCTTGCTGTCCCGTGAGGTCAGACTGCTATCATGGCTGTTGCTTATAGTGTGCAAAGGGGTTGGCAGGGTGGTCAGAGCGATCCAGCAATTTGTCCTCTAACAGGTAGGATCGGAGGATCTGGGAATCGGAGAAAACTCTCTGCTGGTTGGAGTCATACCTAGCAAAAGGAAAATGGTTGTGGTTGTTGGAGGTCAATCATCTCAGTTCCAGGACATCACTGCAGGAGTTCCTCAGGGTAGTGTCCTAGGCCCAACCATCTTTAGCTGCTTCATCAATGACCTTCCTTCCATCAGACCAGAAACTGAACTGGACTAGCCGTATAGCTGGGGCTACAAGAGCAGGTCAGAGGCTAGGAATTCTATGGTGAGTAACTCACCACCTGACTCCCCAAAGCCTGTCCCCCATCTACAAGTCAGGAGTGTGATGGAACACTCTCCACTTGACACCATCCAGGACAAAGCAGCCCGCTTGCTTGACACCTCTTCCACAAACATTCACTCCCTCCACCACCAATGTATAGTAGCAGCAGTGTGTACCATCTACAAGATGCACTGCAGGAACTTACCCAAGGCTCCTTCGGCAGCTCCTACAATCTGGAAGGACAAGGGCAGCAGACACATGGGAACACCACCACCTGCAAGTTCCCTTCCAAGTCACTCACCATCCTGACTTGGAAATATATCGGCCGTTCCTTCACTGTCGCTGGGTCAAAATCCTGGAACTTCCTCCCTAACTACACTGTAGGTGTACCTATATCACAGGGACTGCAGCTCACTATCACCTTCTCAAGGGCAATTAAGGACAAGCAATTAACGCTGAACTAGCCAGCTACACCCACATGCTGTCAATGAATATAAAAAAAAAACCTTAGGATTGCTGATGTGTTGCCCCATGGAGCAGAAACCTGCTGTCCTCTCTCAGGGATACAACATTCATCATCCCACACTGCCAGTGCCCTTGCTGTTGCTTGTTGGGCAGGGGGGGTCCATGCTGCTGCTGTCCATGTCGAGATGGGGCATTTTGAAGCTGAATTTTCTAGCTGCTCGAGGTTGTTCTCCAATGACAGATTGATCACTCAGGAAAGTAAGAGCTCCATCTTTCTGATCAGCAGGTTTTATAGAATCAACTGATTGAGAAGATGCTAACCATGTAGTTTTCCCCCAGTCATTCTGCAGCCATTGGGCTAGCACTGTGTAGGAGCACTAGGACAGGCAAAGGCTTTTAGAAGATAGGCAACAAGAGATAGGCACAGTAGTGATTAGTAGTAGTCAATTTTGTATGCAATCTAACCGGATTTCAAGTGTAAATTTGGTTTGAAATATTTATTTGTGCTTTTTTCCTTTTTGTGTTGTGACCAAATGGATGCTCTGATGGTCAGTGACAGAAGGTAGATAGGGTGTGAGACTGTTGGTCGATGGAGAATTCGGATTGCATTTACCTGTATCATATTCTGTTAAGTTCTTCCCACACAACGCAGGCAGAAAGGGGCTGACTAGGTTGCCTCCTGTCTCCCTTTTCCTCTTTCTCCTTCACGCTTCTGCTCCTCAGCTGCCTGTGGTATTGCTGGTGGCAAGGGTTTCCCCCTCAAGATGACAAAGTTATGAAGCATGGAGCAGACCATCACAAATCTTGACATCTACATTTGCTCCTCCAGAACAGTCCATGTAGGGGAAGTGTTGTTTCAGCACACCAGTGGGCTGCTCTATCGCATTTCGTGCGGTAGCACGGCTTTCCTATTATGTACGTTGTGCACCCAAAGCGAGGTTTTGCAGCCAATAGCACCCTGCACCGTAGGAAAGCTTACAATCCTGATGAAGTCACGTTGCTCAGTCTTCCTGCTTCTCTTTGGCAAGGGAGCTGTCTTTGGATAGAGAGCCTCATTTGACCTCTGTTAAGCATCAGTGAATGGCAGAAAGCGAGACGTTTCATCTATCTCCAGCTCCAGCCTGGGAGGAGCTAGACATATAAACATTTTCACAATCACTTTCACAGCCACGGGCAATGCAGTCTTTGCCATACCCTGAGGTTGCACTTGTGGTTGCAGCAGGAGGCAGATTTCAGTGGGGATGTCCTTAATGAAGTACAGCCATCTTGCATATTTCCCCTCGTTGAGGTTCAGCTCGGAGAGTTGTTCCCAGAGCACCCTGGCAGCTATGGCCCCCCTGATGAAAGCCCTTCTCTCTTCCCCCTCCTCCCCCCCCCCTCTTCCAACAGCTTGTCCCGCTTTGCAGGACCTGTAATTTCTCAAAGTTTTGCAGTATTCCAAAGGGAATGCCTGGAAGCCAATGGTTATGCAGAAGCCTTGGAGTCAGCAAAAAAGTTCTTAAGCATGTGTTGCACCACTCACGTGGACTTTTGCAACTTGCAACAGGAAGCAGCACTTGAACAATTGTAGCAACAGCCAGAAGAAATCAGTTATCCGCGAACCTGTAGATAATGCTATTTAAAGGGATTCATTACTGATGGCAGGCGGGATGTTGTGTGGGTTAAGAGAGGGTGTTGGCTGGAATAGTGAGGCTCAAGAATGGCAGTAGTGGCATCAAATCAGTGATGTGTGCTGATTGCAGAGCAGGCAGGTCATAATGCCAATGCCTACAGCAAACGTACACTTCCCATCAGCTAAAATTGCACCAGTATGGCATCCAGCGCACCTCACCCCCCAAATATAAGTCTGCAAATGTGCCACAGGCGCAACTTTGGAACTCTAAGGCACTTGGAGCACCCAAAAAAAGCACTATTAAGCTCAATTTCTGATCATAACTTTCCAGAGAGATGAGAGTATTATTTTCATTTTTTCTATTTATGTTCCTTGGTTTTATTTGTTATGGGACCGAGAGAAGGGAAAATGGCCAAGGGGAGGGGTGCAGGACCTTTTAACAAATGTGAGTGCACAGAGGGCCATATTTTCTAAAGTAAAACTTAATTTATTTTCCTCTGTCATCTCCCGTACACATGGAATCAATTTTAATTATAATTTTTGTTATCTGTTGTCAATTCATATTCTGACCTAATTGTATTTCAGCTCGTTTCCCATCCTTCCCCACAGTAGCCATAATGTTTATGCATAGAGATTTCTTAAACTGAACTTGGAACCTTCCATCGATTTGCAAATATATAAAGCTTCCCCGGTTATCCTCCTGTGAAGAGGGTAACAATGACTACAGATTATATGCATTGCTGTAACCTTGTTTATTGCTTTTTTTCCACATGATCAGAATTGGTATTTAACACCACCTAGTGTGCAATACTTAAATTGCACCCCATGTTATTAATATGCAACATTGTCTCTTTTCTTACTAAAATGTTTCAAAGGTTCTGGAAACTTCATTTAGTATGCTCGAAAAGCTTTCTTTGATTGTGGTAGACAATGTAGTGCATCCTTCGGGCAAGTCATGTCTAACTGGCTGTTTTAACCACCAAACAATTAATGAATGGACAACTTTTGTTTCCAATTAATTAAATACCAGGGTTAAAATTCAGTACCTTAAATACTGTCTACCTGAAGCACCATCTCCATTCCTGCCCAATGATGTTCAGTAAACTGATGCTGCTCTCTCCTGCTGTCACTCGTGCAAGTAGAGATTGTTCTGGGAGACAGGATGACTCATCAGCCCTTGCTTTCTGAGCAGGCTATTATTACTACAGGCGTTCTGCCTGATTTTTCTTAGTACAGCCATACATTCAGCCCTGGATCTGCAGAAGTTGGTATGTTAGTTTGGTTCATGTCCAAATAGGGGAATACCAATCATCCGTAACTTTAATGGATCAGGATGGAAAGTAGCACAAGTGTTTCAAAACTCTGCTATTCCATTGGTGTGATACTGCAACACAGGGCTGATTTGCTGCACAGTATTAATCTTCCAGACAAGATTGACATAACCAACAGGAGTCCTTTACTATCTTTTTTTCTAAAGAGCCCTTTTTCCCCAATACTGTAGTCCTGATGCTTGTGAATTCCGTCAATCTGGACCATGCAGCCCAAGCAATTCTGTTCTCTTTGCACTTATTTCTAATTCACTGATTTGTCCTGTTTGAATTTTGTAGCCCTAGAGATTTGGAAAAGGACATTTTTAGCACACACAATAAATGCTTGAGCACTCCTGTCTAATCTGACTAAGTGGTGACCTAGTTGAAGATTTCTGCCAGTGCCACTTCTGAGCTGTTTCTGCAGATGTTGACTTACGTGATTTTTTTTCATTCCTTTCCCCACCCTCCCACCCCACCCACCTCGGTGTCTCTTGGCCTTCAAACTGCCCACCTTAGAGCGAGAATTCACCAGTTAGGAGGCTACAGGGGGAAACCCTCCACGCCCAATGCTTTACAAACCAGTACGAAACGAGTGTTTTAGCTGCTTAAGTGTTGAGCCACAGAACGGTGTGGTGAAAGTAAATAGATTTTAGTGAGCTTCTGCACTTGGACAGCCACAGTCATGAAACAGTTGGATCATCAATGTACAGTTTGTACAGTTTTTAACAGCTGTAGTGTTGCCTTACCACCTTTTTAATCAGATCAAGATAAGTTGTAAAGTAACTTTACCGCTTTTGGCCCTTCTCTCTGACAACCTCTTACTTTCAGATTTTATTTTGTGCAGTTTTAAAACCATTTTTTACATTTTGACGACACTCAAGAGACATTCATCTTGTTACAATGCCACTCTAACGGAGCTGGATCATCTAAGTAGTATCTAATGTAGCAAAATTTTCCCTTTAAAGGGTAAGCAGTTTTCAAGAAAAAGAGCAGTACAAAGGATCAGATGTAATTATCTACTCGCAGCAAGTTATCTCTCTTGTTGAAGTAGAAACGCTGGCTGCAAGAACGCTTTCTTCTTGTGGCCATACTCTAAGAAGCAAAACAGCCGAGTTGACATTTTAAAAAGCTATTTACTTCCTTTGCCACTCAGTTTTGAAAAGACTGTGTGTGGTTTCTGTGCACGCCAAGTAATTCACATCTCTCTCTGTGCCAGTCGGCCACTTATCTCTTTGGTTTGTGGGTGCTGTGTATGACAGTTTCAGGTTGCCGTTCTCACCATTGACATGGAAAATAGCTGAAGTCAAGGGTGTATAACTAAATTAAAACAAAAGTCCTCTTGAATTCACCATAGCTGATACTCCTTCCCTGCCTCGATGTTTTTCATGGAACACCTGAATTGCAGCACCAATCTCAAGCCAAGCCTGAGGTGCAGTTTCAAAGCTGACTGCTGTCTTTGTTTTCATATTCCAGTTTTTTTTCTGTTGTTTGGTTAGATTTTTCTCCTCCGGCAGGTTATATGACCCAGTGCTAAGATGGTGATGTGATAGCGACTTGTTTGTGGTCATTGCTTCAGAGGCTTTGGAGCCAGTTGTCAGAAAGTTCATTTTAAACAGAGCATGGGTAGAGTTTGTTTCTTCACCACAGAAACTCCTTGCAGCCTAGGTTAAAGTTTAAGTAATCGACCGACTGAGTAACATCAATGATGCACCACCCCAGGTGCCAGCAATACACCTGTCTGCCTAACCTTTCTCAGACTGGACAAGTTGGCCAACCTCATGAAAATTCACACCTTTTTCATGTTTACAATTTTTGGACAATTTCAAGCCCGGCAAAATTGCAAAAGCTTTCACCTGCAAAGAGTACCTAGTCCTAATCTCTAAGAATTGTGGCAGAATTAAAAATTATGGGAGTACAGCAAACTTCATCTTACAACTAAAAATCACTTCCGTAGATGAAGGCAGAACATAACTGAAGCATTACAATAATGACTTCGCACTTGTGGTACCTAGCACCTACCCCATTAGGAATATCAATGGTCTAATGAAGAAAACTGCAAGGTTTGTGAGAGAGCTTGAATTCTGAAATGATGACTCGGGTGCACAAACGTGTTTTTTTTAGTATTTCATTTATACACATCTCTATTATGGCTGCTGAATTTTTGGGCAGTTTTGATCTTAATGAATGATTTTTGAATAGTAGCAGCCTAATGGACAAATGTTGAGATGAATAAGGCTATCAATTAGATTCACCTACTTGATCTATCAATGTACACGACAGGGTGGCTGAGGGGGAGGTGCAGCACAGCTCAAACCTTACTATATGATGCTGTTTCGGTTTCCACCATCGAGGAGACATTGTCCAACAGGCTGTGAATTGGAGACAGAGGCCATCAGTTATGAGGCTAGAATACAATGCAAGTTCTCCGGGAAATGCAGCTCATAATGAACTGTTATGTTTCACAATACAAGGTGGGAAATTAGTCAAGAACTGATAATGAATAAGATGTGAATGAAAAGTATCAGCTGATCCATTGGGATTATCATTACAGCAATGTGAAGGCGCTTCACGGGAGTGTTACAATGCCAAATTTGACACAGAGCCACAAGATATTAGAGCAAATGACCAAAAACTTCATCAAAGAAGTGGGTTTTAAGGAGCATCTAAAAGGAGGAAAGAGAAGTATAGTGGTCTGGGGAGGGAATTCCAGAACTTAGCAGCTGAAGGCACAGCCACCAATGATAGTGTACTTAAAATCAAGGATGCTCAAGAAGCAAGAAGTAAAGGAGCACAGATAATCCTGAAAGTTGTGGGTCTGTAGGACATTACAGAGACAGGCAGGGACAAGGCCCTGAACAGATTTGAAAACAATAAGGAGAATTTTAATGTACTAAAGTTGTCATCTCCCGCAAGCTCACTTCAGATATAATTTGAGATCATTATCTATGACTTTCTAAATTGGTGTACTGGTAAATGCATTGGCTTTTTGTAAAAAAAAAACTAGTTTGTTAATTGTGTGTCAGTTCTGCCTATGTAGTTGTTAGTGAGCACTAACCGCTATATGCATGCAGTGTAAACAAAACCTAGCAAGGCCATTCAGCAGTTACTTTCTGTGCTCAACGCAAAGGTATTTACAGATGCCCTGTAAAAATGATTAATCTCATCTAAGATTGTGTAGAAGAGCAGTAGGTTGCAAAGTGGTGATGAATCCATTAAGAGAGATCACATGCATGTATTTCCAATAATATCTTGTACGACTATCGATGTGTATGTTTTAGGCCATACTCTATTTTTAAATTGCCTCAAAATAATGAAACGCGCTCACTAGGTAAATAATAAGTGATGAAGTTCCAGACACAATTGAAAAAATTGTAAAATAGACAATTAATAGCAAAGTGATTATCCAAGTGTTTAGGACATTGAAGTTGTTTTACTATCTGCTATAGAAAATGCTTTGTGAAAAGAAGCCTGGAGGTTTACAGCAATACAATTAATGTTCATTTAACATCCACTTTATGATTTTACTGTCAGTAGTTGTTTTCATATCTTGACTCTCTTCTCTTAGGAAATAGTCTGAAGCAATGGAAGGATTTGCAGGTTGATTAACAGTTTGGCAGGCGGCAACGTTAGCAGTCTTTCTGTTGCCATAACCATCTTTACCATCCGATAGGTCGGTTAGTTCTGTACAGCAGGAGGATTTTCTGGATTCTAACAACACCTGTGATGAGGGGCAGGCCATCCCTGTTGGGAATGAATACCCTCTGGGCATCAGCCCAGAATTCAGAGCCAGGTGTCTGATCTCCACTTCTCAAGACTGATAGGAACCGGGTTTGAACCCTGGGCCTTCTGAGTCAACGCCTGGTGTCTTACCATTAAGCCAACACCATTCATTAAGCTCAAAATTGTAAGAACCTAGGAATCTCGGGAATGAATAAGGCACTAGCATTGGAAACGCTGACTAGCTATGTTGGGGGAATGTAAATGGGGTGCCCAGAAGTGGTGTTAGGATCACACCACTGACTTGGATTCAGAAACTCAAAGCCCACAATTGGTCAAACCTGAAGAAGATGCCGAAGTGGATGGGACAATGGGATTAGAGGAGGCAGCTCGGAAATCACCAGTCATTTGGATTAAATCTGTGGATGGGCAATGGCAGATGTGGGCAAATGTAAAGTACCGCATGTGGGAAGGGAAAATGGGTGACATAGTGCATAAATAGTGTTTAAATAGCTTAGGGTTAAATTACATACGAATTTGGAGCTGAAGTAGGCCACTCGGCCCCTCGAGCCTGCTCTGCCATCCAGTAAGGTCATGGCTGATCTGCTTGTAACCTCCCGCCCACCCCCGATAACCTTTCACCCCCTTGTTAATCAAGAACCTATCTAGCTCTGTCTTAAAAATATTGAGAGATGTAGCAGACTGAATGCTCATCAAGTTCTACACAGCAATCAAATATACGGACCAAACAGAATATAAATTCAAAGTCACGGACAGTCCTTTGGACAGAACACACCTTGAATCCTGAGCTGGATTTTGTGGAGCCGATGGGGGGAGGGGGGGTCTTGTCCACCAATTGGAAAAGCGACGGGGAACCCCTGTCAAATCTGTGAAGAAAGCCCAATGGAAGCACCCTTCAGGCACTTGAGACCACCATCAGGCCTCCCCACAGTAGAGACCCTCGGCAGTGGAAGTTCTGCCCGCCAGGGGCTTCCAGCCAATTGGAGACTGGCTGCTGCTGCTACTCGGTGCCAGCAGGAGCGCTGGCTGTTGGTGGCACTGCACCCGCCAGAGGACCAGGAATATCGTGGGACCCCAGCCCTGAGGGTGAGTGGGAAGGTTGGGAGGCAAGAGAAAGGGGGCAGCCTTCAGCACCCGCTTCCCCCACTTCCCTAGTGCCTGATACCGAGAGACAAACCCCCAGGAGGCTACGGGTAAACACGACATGGGCAGCTTTCCGAGGCCGAGGGAAAGGTGTGTGTGGCTGTTCACTCCTTGAGGCACCACTAAATTGTGGTGGCCTCAGGGATAATGGATATCAATATTCTCGTTAGTGAGCCTCATTAACAGTCCACCGGCAGCAGCTAGGAACTCCATGTCAACCCCCTCCAACTTCATCGGGAGAGGCGTTCCCACCATGAGGAACCTGACCCAGGCCTTCTCCTGCGTGGGCCCAGACACTTGTGGTTCCCGCTGCCTTGGGCTACCAGCCCATTGTGTCCAAATCTGGTTACAGTGATTCCAACGGCACATTCAGGTCCTGGAAACGCTACAAAGAATCAGGAGCTCGATCTTCTGTGTCAGTGGTTTGAGTCAACAACGGTGAAGGCTTGTGAGGAACAACGGTGGAGGCTTGTGCTTTTCAACCTTGAGTGGAAGTGCCCAAGAGGTGATCCCTTTGAGGTATATGGGGTAGTTAAAAGTATGAAAAGGGTGAATCCCTAGAACTACTTGAAGCCGAGTTGTGAGATGAGGAAAAGTTTGCCTTTTTGCTGCCAGAATGAGTAGCTGACCACATCCCGTCAATCAGTCCCCCAGATGTCAAAATACGCACTGAGGCCTGGATTTTCATCCTCGAGGTGGGTAGCGGAAGTCGGGGAAAATTCCCAGCTCAGCCCGCCAGCCTTGGGAGGAAGTGCCCGCAAAGATGTGATTTCTCCACGTGGGAGGAGCGGGAGCGGGAATGGGCTGCAGCCCGAGCCAGGGAGAGGTTCAAACAGGGTGAGGAGGTGGGCTGCTTAAAAGGCCCTCCTTGGTATTGTGGGACTTCATCCCGGTTAAAATAAAAACAAGCCCTCCAGTCCTCACCCTCACACCCCCTCACCCTCCACATGCCCCCCCCATGCCAGGCAAAGGCACTTCCATGCCTATTTCCCCACTAAGCACTGCATAAAGCCAATGAACCCTATAGTGATGGTGGGACCTGTAAAAAAATAAATTAAGTCATTCATTGATAACTTTCCACTTCCTTTGTTTAAAAAAAAAAACTCCCATTTGCTACAGCCCAATATTAGTATCGACCATCCAGACCCTTTATAGTTTCAGTAGCTGAAACTGCAAGCACTTGAAACCTCTTTATCTTGTGTAAATAAACTTTGTGAAACTAACAGCATAGGTAAGAGGGCCAGAGCTGTCAATCAGGCAGTCTTTTCTCTGAGGCTCAAGTGTTTCAACAGGCTAATAGATTTCTGGGCTCTCAGCGAAGGTTTATTATGTATTCTTGGCTGAGAACCTAGACGTTAGAGTGCTAAAACTCCTGAGCCCCAGAGAAAACATTGACACTGTTATTGGGCTGTAGTAAATAGGATTTTTTTTTAAAGTAAGTGGAAAGTTATCAATCAGTGACTTTAAAAAAAAAAGCTTTATTTACACATCCTACTATCGCTGTAGGGTTCATTGGTTCCATACAGTGTATAGTGGGTGAATGGACGTGGAAGTGCCTTAGCTTTGTTTTATTCATTCACGATATGTGGGCTTCACTGGTTAGGCCAGCATTTGTTGCCCTTGAGAAGGTAGTGGTGAGCTTGCATCTTGAACAGCTGCAGTCCATGTGGTGTAGGTTCACCCACAGTGCTGTTAGGAAGGGAGATTCAGGATTTTGACCCAGCGACAGTGAAGGAACGGCGATAATTTCCATGTCAGGATGGTGAGTGACGTGGAGGAGAACTTCCAGGTGGTGGTGTTCCCATCTATCTGCTGCCCTTGTCCTTCTAGATGGTAGTGGCCGTGGGTTTGGAAGGTGCTGTCGAAGGAGCCTTGGTGAATTCCTGCAGTGCATCTTGTAGATGGTACACGCTGCTGCTACTATGCATTGGTGGTGGAGGGAGTGAATGTCTGTGGATGTGTTGCCAATCAAGCGGGCTGCTTTGTCCTGGACAGTGTCAAGCTTCTTGAGTGTTGTGGGAGCTGCACTCATCCAGGCAAGTGGAGAATATTCCACCACATTCCTGACCTGTGTCTTGTAGATGGTGGACAGGCTTTGGGGAGTCAGGAGGTGAGTTATTCATCGCAGGATTCCCAGCCTCTGACCTGCTCTTGTAGCCACAGTATTTATATGGCTAGACCAGTTCCATTTCTGGTCAATGGTAACCCCCAGGATGTTGATAGTGGGGGATTCAGTGATGGTAATGCCATTGAACATCAAGAGGCGATGGTTGGATTCTCTCTTGCTGGTGATAGTCATTGCCTGGCACTTGGCTGGTGCGACTGTTACTTGCCACTTGTTAGCCCAAGCCTGGATATTGTCCAGGTCTTGCTGTAGTTGACTATCATTGATATCATGGACTGCTTCAGTATCTGAGGAGTCGCAAATGGTGCTGAACATTGTGCAATCATCAGCGAACATCCCCACTTCTGTCCCTATGATGGAAGGAAGGTCATTGCTGCAGCAGCTGAAGATGGCTGGGCCAAGGACACTACTCTGAGGAACTCCTGCAGTGGTGTCCTGGAGCTGAGATAACTGGCCTCCAATAATCACAACCATCTTCCTTTGTGCTGGGTATGACTCCAACCAGCGGAGTTTTCCCCCCCGATTCCCATTGACTCCAGTTTTGCTAGGGCTCCTTGAAGTCACACACGGTCAAATGCTGCCTTGATATTAAGGGCAGTCACTCTCGCCTCACCTCGGGAGCTCAGCTCTTCTGTCCATTTTTTTATCTAAGGCCAAGCTTGGCATGGGCATGATGGCCATAGGGAGTGGGAGGGGGCATAACTTGGCATGGGGGCATGAGGAGGAACTTTTAAAAAAATCCCCTCTTGCAGACTATGGTCCACAACACATCTGAGGTGCCATCAACCACAACCCTTTTGAAAAACTGGCCTTTCAGGCTTATGACCTGAACTAACCCACACCCTTAAAAGGCACTCCCGAAAATCGGAAGCCCCAGGAATGAGGTCGGGAATCCTGAAATCAGGTATCCAGCTGCCATTTTTAAAGGGCTCTTGAGTCAACCAGACCCGGTAAAAATCCAGGCCTAAGGCACAGCTTGCCAAAAAAAATTCACTTGCGATCCAAACCTAAAGATGGTTTGAACCTCCTGAACGTGGTTCTGGATAGACACTGCGGCCAGGTCATTGGACTTGTGAGGTGAGGTCTCAAATTTAACCTGCCCCACCCAACATCATGCTGAAATGCAGCGGGAAATAGAATCGTGTGTATACACTCATCCCAAAATTCCCAACTTTCATCTGCATTTCTGGAGTTAAATGAGAATTAAAACAGCTGCAATTAATTTGGAGCGTGATGGAGGAATTGCTAACTCACCATGTCACAGTTGTTCCTCTAGGTGCTGTAACACTTTGTCACCTGTATGTAGTTGCTGTTTTACCTCTTTCACTTACTAAATCACAACTGTAATTTACTTCAGGGTGTAAAATTTTAGCAGTGGGAGAAGATTGTCATCTTTTGAATGAGAAGCCGCCCCCCAGCCTCCCCACCCAGCCCGTGTTTCATTAATAATTAATAAAGACTTGACTCAGCAGCACAAATTGTAAATTTTGCAGTTTTTCAAGCGCATCAGTGTTTGAAGATTATATTTGCATATTGCGTACTGCTTTTGTGGTCTATTTGAAGTCTATCCACATTGAACTTAGATCATCAGGTACTAAATGTATTATTTATCTTGCCTGCCCCACTTTTCACTGAAAAGTAAATGAGAAGCTTGACCATGGTGAGGTTAGAAAGTATCAAATTCCATAGGTATGGATTTTGGGATTGTGAGCAAAGTTTAAGGGAATATTGCTCAATATAATTCCGACCTACATAGTGGACTGTACTGTGTTGAAGAGGAATGTCCGGTTAATTTTGTTTTCTCTCCCGCTTTTACACTGCTGAAGATAAGAACGTAAGAAATAGGAGCAGGAGTAGACCATGTGGCCCTTTGTCCCTGCTCCGCCATTCAATATGATCATGGCTGATCTTCTGCCGGAATACCACTTCTCCACCCGCACCCCATATCCCCTGATTCCCCTGAGGTCTGTCTATCTCAGTCTTGAACATACTCAATGATGGAGTATCACAGCCCCTTGTGGTAGAGAATTCCAAAGGCTCACATCCCTCTGGGGGAAGAAATTTTTCCTAATTTCTGACCTAAACGATTGACTCCATATCCTGAGGCTGTGCCTCCATGTTCTTGACTCCCCAGCTAGGGGAAGCAGTCTCTGTGTCCACCCTGTCGAGCCCCTTCAGAATCTTGTATGTTTCAATGAGATAAGAACATAAGTAGGTGCAGAAATAGACCATTCAGCCCCTTGAACCTGCTCCTCCATTGAAGATCATGGCTGATCTGATTGTGGTCTTAAATTCTTGTGTTCCTAGTACGAGAACGGACAAGTCTCTCTGATCATCAACATTTAAAAGTTTCATGCCTTATAAAAACTATTTTGCTTTTCTACCCTATTCTTACAACCAAACTGAATAACCTCACACCTGCCCACTTGCTTTACCTGCCTATGTCTCTTTCCATGCTCTTTGTACCTTCACAGCTTATATTTCCACTTAGCTTTGCATCATCAGCAAGTTTAGATGCATTACTCTTAGTCTGTTTGTCTAAATCATAGATTGTATATAGCTGAGGCCCAGCATTAATCCTTATGGCACTCCATTGTTACAACCTGCCAACCTGAAAATGCCCCATTTATCCCTAATTTCTGGTTTCTGTCTATTAATCAGTCCTCCATCCATGCTAATGTATTACCCCACCTCCATGAACTCTTATCTTGCAAATTAACCTTTTATTAGGCAACTACTGAATAGCTTTTGGAAATCCAAGTTTACCACATCTACTCTCTACCCTTTATCTAACCTACTAGTTACATGCTCAAAAAAAAAACTATTAAATTTTTCAAACATGATTTCCCTTTTGCAAACTCATATTGACTCTAAGTGCGTTGTTAAGACTTCCTTAACAACAGATCCCACTATCAACATCCTGGGATTACCATCGACCAGAAACTGAACTGGACTAGCCATATAAATATTGTGGCTACAAGAGCATGTCAGAGACTTGGAATCCTGAGGTGAGTGACTCATCTCCTGACTCCCCAAAGCCTGTCCACCATCAACAAGGCACAAGTTAGGAGTGTGATGGAAACTCTCCCCTTGCCTGGATGGGTGCAGCTCCAACAACACTCAAGAAGCTTGACACCATCCAAGAGAAAACAGCCCGCTTGATTGGCACCCCATCCACAAACATTCACTCCCTCCACATTGAGGCACAGTAGCAGCAGTGTGTGTACCATCTACAAGATGCACTGCAGGAACTCACCAAGGCTCCTTAGACAGGACCTTCCAAACCCGCGACCACTACCATCTAGAAGGACAAGGGCAGCAGACATATGGGAGCACCACCACCTGGAAGTTCCCCTCCAAGCCACTCACCATCCTGACTTGGAAATATATAGTCATTCCTTCACTGTCGCTGAGGCAAAATCCAGGCACTTTCTCCCTAACAGCACTGTGGGTGTACCTACACCACATGGACAGCAGCAGTTCAAGAAGGCAGCTCACCACCACCTTCCCACGGGCAACTAGGGATGGACAATAAATGTTGTGCTAGCCAGCAACGCCCACATCCCATAAATGAATTAAAAAAATGATTCCCAACATTTCCCTGGCAACCAACGTCAGACTAACTGACCTTTTAATTCCCTGTTTTTTTTTCTCTCCTTTCTTGGATATTGGTCTCTGATTTTCAAACTTCCAATCTGCTGAGACCATTCTAGAATCTAGGGAATTTTGGAAAATCTGCCTCTGCAGCTACCTCTTTTAGATGCCTAGGGTGTAGTGATCAGGTTCCTTAAGTTTCTCTGATACTTTTTCACTGTGGATAAATATTTGAAGTTCTTCTCTCTGATCAGTCCCTTGGTTACCCTCTATTTCTGGAATGTCATTTCTGTCTTCCACTGTGAAAACAGACACAAAATATTTGTTCAGTGACTCTGCCATTTCCTCAATTCCAAGGATAATTTCACCTGTCTCTGCCTCTAAAGGGCCAATGTTTATTTTAGCTACCTCCCTTTTATATACTTGTAAAAGCTCCAACAATCCATTTTTATATAAAAGCATAATAATGCGGATGCTGGAAATCTGAAACAAAAACAGAAAATGCTGTGAAAACTCAGCAGGTCCAACAGCATCTGTGGAGAGAAAGACAAAGTTAAACGTTTCGAGTCCGTATGAAGTAGAGGAGTCATACGGACTTGAAACGTCAACTCTGTTTTTCTCTCCACAGATGCTGTTGGACCTGCTGAGTTTTTCCAGCAATTTCTGTTTTTGATCCATTTGTTATATTCCTGACTCGTTTACTTTCATTTAATTTCCCTCTATCTTTCAACTTTTTGGTCACCCTTTGCTGGTTTCTACATCTCTCCCAATCCGCAGCCTCACTGCTACTCTTCATAACATTATAAACCTCTTCCCTTAATCTGATACTATCCCTAATTTCCCTAGTTTGCCACGGATGGATCTTCCTCGCCCAGTTTTTGCCTTTTTAATGTAATGTACTTTTGTGGAAAACTTTAAATCCTTTTAATGTTTCCTACTGTTATTTACCATTATGCTTTTCAGTCTATTTACCCCAATCAATCTTAGCCAGCTCTTTCCTCAGACCTGCATAATTGACTTTTTTTAAGTTTAAAGATTCTTGTCTTGGGCTCTATATGTCGCTCTTATATTTAATGTAGAATTCAGTTGTGTTAGGACCAGTTTTTTCCAGAGGACCTTTGACTGCGATTACTAATTAACCCTGCCTTGTTAAACAATACTAGATCTAAAATAAATTTGTCCCTCGCTGGGTCTTGCAATTTCTTTTTCCGGGAGGAATTCACAAAAAAAACTCTGCAAACTAATCTTCTAGACTATCTTGGTCAGTTTGATGTGTTCAGTCTATACAAAAATTAAAGTTCCCCACAAGCTCCAATTATTCTTCGCTTAATGCTCTGTTCAACGTTATAACTATTGTTAAGGAGCTTTACATTACCCACACCTGTGTTTTCTACCACTTTTTATTCCTAATCACTCAACACCTATATTAATTCTACTTCCTGATTTGAGTTCAGATTCTTTATTAGTATTGTCCTTATGTCATCCTTTAGTGTCAGGGCTACTCATCCTTTTCCATTCTACCTGTCTTTTCAAAATATGTATGTGGAATATTTATTTCCCAACCTTGGTCACCTTGCAACAATGGATTCTGTGATGGCGATTTATATCAAATCATTCACCTCTATTTGTGTAGCTAGTCTGTCCATCTTAATATGATTGTTTCAAGCATTCAGGTTCTTATTCTTCTTGAGCTCCCTGCCCAAAGGCAAGTCCGATCCACAGAGCCGTGACCTCCACCATGGCTGGATCAAGGAGGCAGGTCCTGAATCCATCCTAGCCAGAACGGAAATCGAACTCCATGCTGTTGGCACCAATGTGATCCACACCTGCCATTCAGCTAACTGCACCACCACAGCTCTCCACCATCCCCCACTTTCCCCCCACCCACCCAAAAGAGTGCGAGTTGTGGTGGCAGCATACACTTTTACATGCATGTTGGAATCTGGAGCTTTGGATAGTCATGGTTGAGACTCCAATTTCCTTCCATCACATGGCTGACCAGAAATCTCTCCCCTTTTACCATCTGCCATTGGAAGTATTTACAAGTTGATTATCAACTAGTTTTGCCACATTATGAACCTTCCTTGGTCATCAAGTAAGTCCTGGAGTGGGACTTAAACCCAGAGCTTCTGGCTCAGAGACAGGGACACTACCCACTGCACCACAAGACCACCTTACATTCAGATAAAGAGCCTTTCATTTTATTTTTTTCTCGCTATGCTTTATGTGGGTCTTATTCGCTGATGCACTATTATTATTAAACTCCCTGAGCCATTCCGATCAGCTACTGGAGGTAAAAAAAAAATAAACTGGAGCATTTCCTTTTCCTGCTCTGCACCAAGATCCCACTTGCATTAAGTTTCCAACTTTAGCACTTTGTTTACGAAGCACCCAGTTTCCTGATCACTTTGCCATCGGAATTTGCGCTCTCGAGATTATTCCCTGTTTTGGAGGATGGATCCACAGGAGTTGGTAGCTGCCTGAACCTCTCCCAGGTGGCTAGACAGTAAGTGTTGATGACCTGTGGGCAATATTCCCATTGATTTTTTTTTGTGGGACACTGAAATCGATTTTGTTCCCACCACTGCCCAAGCTGAGGTGTGTCCACTCATTGTCGATAGGTTGTATTTAGATCATGTAGTAAACTGCCCGTGTGCTTAACAGAGGCATACTCAAAACAAAACCTCAGCACTGATTAGGGAGCAGACCTAAGACCACGATGCCTCTATGGCTCAGATCTACATCAAATTGCTTTTTTAATTCTTTTCATCTTGGTATTTTATCTTTTTTAAATCCATATTTTCCAATAGATTTTCTCCCCTCCGTTCTCTGGCACTGAAGTTATCTGTTCCAAACTATCTGTACTGAAGCCCTTGAAACAGTTGCCAGAAAGTAGACAAGACATCCCATCCCTTGCTTCCATTCTAGCTTACAATTGACTTTTCTGGTTCCTCAGATAGCGTCGCAGTAAAGAAAATGTTGGAAACTCATTTATGTTAAGAATTAGAAAAGGCAAGCTCTTTCCTACCATTCAGTACTCTGCACAGCGATGAAGTAATACATCTCTGTATCACCGCACTTGGAGTAATACATCTTTGTATCACAGCACTTGGAGTAATACATCTCTGTATCACTGCACTTGGAGTAATACATCTCTGTATCACGGCACTTGGAGTAATACATCTCTGTATCACAGCACTTGGAGTAATACATCTCTGTATCACTGCACTTTAAGTAATACATCTCTGTATCACAGCACTTGGAGTAATACATCTCTGTATCACTGCACTTGGAGTAATACATCTCTGTATCACTGCACTTAGAGTAATACATCTCTGTATCACAGCACTTGGAGTAATACATCTCTGTATCACAGCACTTGGAGTAATACATCTCTGTATCACTGCACTTGGAGAAATACATCTCTGTATCACAGCACTTGGAGTAATACATCTCTGTATCACTGCACTTGGAGTAATACATTTCTGTATCACTGCACTTGGAGTAATACATCTCTGTATCACTGCACTTGGAGTAATACATCTCTGTATCACTGCACTTGGAGTAATACATCTCTGTATCACAGCACTTGGAGTAATACATCTCTGTATCACAGCACTTGGAGTAATACATCTCTGTATCACAGCACTTGGAGTAATACATCTCTGTATCACAGCACTTGGAGTAATACATCTCTGTATCACAGCAATTGTCCATGTGCTTAATCTCAACCCTTCCTGGACACCAATTTATACAGGTACATTACAACACAGATGTGCATTTTCCACTGAGTTGTTCAAGATATTTATTGACTTTCATTATGGATACTGAATCACTGGATAACTCTTGTACACCTTCAGACCATTGGTTCTTTTCCACATTACAGCAGCGATTACACATCAAAAAATAATCAATTGGCTGTAAAGCCACTTTGGCATGTCCTGAGATTGCGAAAGGCACTACATAAATGCAAGTCTTTCATTCTGGCAATTGATTCAAGAATCTCGCTGGCAGAGCCCTAGGATTAGCTGAGCTGAGTGGCCTCCTAACTTGGGAAATAATGATGTGAATAGAGGAGAGAAAAATACTTGAATGGAAGGAGAAATTAATTTGCAGTGCCACACAGACTTGCCGCGATTCACTGTGGGCCATTAGCTGCTTGCCATTATTCAAAGATATCAAGGCCACCGGCCTCTAGAAAATCAACATAAGTCTGCACAAGAACAAATTCCTCCCCCATGGAGTTTTTCTTTAGAAATAAATAGAAAATAATAATTACAGTGCTTGATTTTTCTTTCCATCCTTCCTTCATATTTAATTTGCCCATATAATCTGCAGATACTCACTCACTTATAAAAATAAACCAATTGACAATAAATTAGCCCAATAGCTTTTTTTTTCCTCTCTTCGATGGTTCAAGTTTGACGCTTATGAAAGTTTGCTGTAAAATTAGGAGGAGGAGGTTTAATGACAGGAGGAAGATTGCTGGAATAAAATAAATGATTAAAATTAACATTTAAATAGAGGAGCAAAAAGAAATAAAGAAATACTTAAGTTGCTGAAAACCTCTCTGAATTATAAGAAAGAAAGAACTTGCATTAGTGTAGCATTTTGCACAACATGAGAAAGTCCCAAAGCATTTTACTGCCAATCGGGTACTTTTGAAGTGCGTTCATTGTTGTCAAGAAACATGGTAACCAATTTAGCATACAGCAGGATCTCTCAGAGCAATGAAATAGAGACCAGTTGTGGGATAAATGTTGGCCAGGACACCTGGAAGCAATCTCCTGTTCTTCTTTGGATAGGACCATAGGATCTTCTACATCTCCCTGAGAGGGCAGAAAGAGACTTGGTTTAACGTCTCCATCCGAAAGATGGCACACCCAACATTCCCACAGTCCCTCAGTGGCACTGACGTGTCAACCTACAACATGTACTTGTGTTTCTGGAGTGAGACTTGAATGCACAACCTGCTGACTCAAGTGAACCATGGATGACATCAAGGGGATTTCCAAACATGTAAATTATAGAAATAATGTCCTTTTTTAAAGAAAGGAGTAAATATCTTGTCTGGAAATTTATGAAGCATGTTGAATCAGGAAATACATTTCTGAGCCATGTCAGCTCAGTGCAATGCATTCAGTTTCATTCCCTAAAGGACCGAAAACCAATTGAGAATTATGTTATTAATACATTTGGCAACAAAAACTTGAATTTACACAGCAAATTTTAATGTCGTAAAACATTCCAAGGTACTTCACAGGGATATTAGGACTTGGAGCTTGACACTGGTTAATGCTCTGTGAAGTATTGATCACAACATCATAGGAGATATTACAGCTATTGAGAGGAGTACAGCATAACCAGGATGATCCACCGATAGGAAATGTAAGCGGCACTGAATGATTAAGAAAGTTACATTCTAACTTTGTTAGAAAATAACAAGTCAGATTGTTCGCACTTGACAGGATTCAAAGTAATTTAAAAGTTAGGAACATAGTCATAAGTAGGGAATTTATGTAGAGCATTTCCATGCAGCTTACTAGATACCTGGAATAATTTACCCACTGTAATAAATAACATAAATCTGGTTGAGAGATAACTAGATATATTTTGTGAAGAAAGAGGAGATTGAAACTGAATGTCCAGGACCACAAGATTGAAATCTAACAAAATGTAATGGGCAAGTTGGGCTGAATGGCCTCTTCCTGTTCACAGACTTACGCCACTAATTCCATAAGGGAATATTAGCATCGAGAAAAGGGGAGCAGTTTTTTTTTGTAACCAGCATCTGACCACAGCCGCACCTCTTTTATTCGCACTCTCACGTCTGAGTCCGTTGTTGTAGGTTCGAGACCTATTCCAGAGCCTTGAGCACATAATTCAGGCTGATGCTGTGGTGCAGTACTGAGAGAGTGTTGCACTGTTGAAGGTGCCATCTTTCAAATATCATGCCAACCTGAGGAACATTGGTTGACATAAGGAGTCCCATGGCATTATTTGAAGATGAGCTGGGGAAATCTCCCAGTGTGCTGGCTGGCATTTATTCCTTAACCGATATCACCCAAACCAATTATTCAGTCATATATCTCACTGCTGGCTGTGGCTCCTCTCTGTGCATTCTTTCTTTGTTACAACAGTAATTACACTTCAAAAATATTTAATTGGATGTAAGGCACTTTCAGATATCCTGTGAAGGGTAGTTTTATAAATACAAGTCTTTTCCTTCCTTTATGTCCTTCAACTCCATGACTGTGAGAATAGCTCTGCTTTCTAAAGAGGCTTAAGTCATGTCAACATGATCTGAGCTCTGCAAACAGTAAATATATCATTGAATTTCCTGCAATAATTGGGTGAATTTCTGAGCTTGTTAAAGTCAGGGGCTATCAATACTAGTGTACTTAATCATGGTCCCTTCATAACATAGCCAGCTGCAAATTAAAACCCTACTTCCTACATTAGTGATCCTCATGTCCTGTTGAGTAAGATAGTAAAATTGTGGTGAATTCTGAGCACTTGCTGTTTAATTCACCAGACTGTGGGTTGACACTGTCCACGAACTCATTTCTCAAGTGACCTTTACAACCAACAGAGAATGAAGATTATCATCTTCTCATTCAGGTTGGATTCAAATCAAGAGGTGAAAGCATAATGTGCAAGCCCACTACCCACTCTGTTCAAATTGGATAATAAATTATAGCAAAATGGCTTCAAATAGTTGTGTAAGAAATCCAGCACACCACATGACTGTGGTTCATCCACCTAGCCTGTAAATAAATATGCATAACTTCTGCTTATTGTTGAATTAAAGGAAGTGCTCACCACAGTACACTTTTTGTAACTGCACTGTGGTTGTACACATCAAGGAAGGTGATCAAATTAAATAAATAGGAAGCACTCAATACTTTATATTGCAGCACATGGGCAATATAAGATGTCCTCATGTAAGTCTACTCATTTTTAAAAAAATAATTTGTGGTTTGTTTTCTTGCATAAGTTTCCAATGTACTGGCTAAGTAATAGTGTGAGACATAGTGTAACAATTGGGAATAGTATACTGGATCTAAATAGCTAAAAGGGTGATAAAACTAGAAAATTGTACATTTGAATCACATAAAAATTAGTAATGACTTGGTGTGATACAAGTTGGCCTCTTTAGAAGTGTGTGGTTTCAGACGATGTGGTTAACATAAAGACTGAATTTAAAAAGGCATCTTTACATCCTTGTGTCATTTTGATTTCCTACAGTAAATCTTACAGCATACTATAAGGTGGACAGAGAAAATTCACTTAACTATGCGTACATTTTAAAAATGAAAACATTTTGTAACTTGTCTTGCTCCAAGGTCTGAATTTCTTTGTCTGGGCCCTGCTGTTCATGAAGCTGCTAGCAATGCTTGTGGTTTTGCTGTTTCACCTGCCGCTGAATTCTGCTGATGCTCAGCACAGGCAAGGACTTGCAGCAAATGTTTGTGTTTCAGGGGGTGCTTCTTATCAGTTTTGCTGCATCTTTTCCCTATGCGCTATTTTCTGAAATCACAAAAAAGGTTATTTCAAGCCTAAAACAATTTAGAGGAGGAAGAGCGGATAAATTAGGCCGTTTTATACAGCAATGAAAGTTGTTTTCTTCCAACTCTGTTGTAGATTGTGCCAAAATAAAATAAACTTTGAAATAACCAAGTTTGTCAGAGCATGGATCTGTTAGGGCAATCTTTTCTTTTACTGCACTTATCTTCTATGCACCCCCCACCCCCTCTCCCCCACACACCCCTTCTTATTCTCATTCTCTTAAAAGATTTGTCCAAGATTTTATTTCTCATTTCTGGGACCTTGCCCAAGTTCCTGCTCTTTATTTGCCGGTTTGGACAATAGTTACGTATCAGATTATCCAGCAGCGGGGGTTATCATAGAGAAACTCAATCCTGACTGTACCCGATACCTTCACACTTCCAAAAGGGGTCATTGGACCAGCTGGAACTCTAACAGAGTCTGCTTTGCTCCCTAGCTTGGGGGCATTAAAGCCACTTGAAACATGCCCACTGCCTCTTGCTTTAGGACTGGCTAACTCAACACGGATTTGGGCATTTGAACATTTCAGCCCTGATCTGTGTGCCTCAGTGACGCCTCATGTGACACATTACCCACCAAGCCATTAGGGAGTTCCAGAGGAACTGGTTGCAGTGTTAAACTTGTCTGCTGTCCATTGCTTACATAATTTGGCTCATCAAAGGGATGAAGCCACTGTTGCTTTTTTTCGCTTAGCTTTGTGATGGGGAATACTTTGCTGATACAGCTACAATAGACACAGAAACAAAAGTTCAAACTACATTTCTCCTGCCTGGAATAGCTAAATCCAGGTTTTTATATGGTCTATTTTTAGTTGACCATTGTCATATTGTGCAGTCGATAAAATATCACCTCTTGTGGTTGGCATCCATAAGGCTTACGCATTTCGTTAATAACTTGGGGCAGAACCTTGCCCTTGTTGGGTGAGCTCGGCGACTGCCACCCACGATTGAGGCCGGAAGGCAATTTCACGCCAGTTAACGCTCGCCCAGCGTGAAAGGTGAGCAGCAGCGCTCAGCGCTGTCTGTGTGGGGGAGGGGGGGGGGAAGCAGGACAAGCACAAACTTGGCACATGTGTGCCCGTACACACTTCAGAATCTCCCTGAGGCATCCTGAAGCACATACACACTCGCGCGCATGAAATGAAGAGTTCTTCTTGTTTAAAAATAAAGGATTGATAAACGTAATAAAACATGCGCCCCCATGCGACTCTGCCACACGCGCAGGGACATGTCATTAATTAAAATTTAAAAACTTTTATTTTTATTTTGCTTTTGGAAACCTCATCCCGCCTGAGGGTTCCAAAACGATGCAGAGGCCGCTTGACCTTTTTGCCCGCCTGTCGACTGTAAGGTCGGATGGGCAGTGAAAGATTTGAGTTAATTGATTCTTTAACTCCGGCGCACACCCGCTAGACCAAACTATCGCCCAACTGTGCTTTGACGTTGGGACGCTCGCCCGACATCGCCGCCTGTCACTTTACGCTCGAGTGGGTCGGGCACGCGCCCGCCTGCTAAGCTAAACATTTCGCCCTTGATGATTACTTTTAAAGTTTGACCATGCCCTAAACAAAAACTAGGCTTGCTTAACTGTGGCGCTGCCTAAGTGGCTTGTTTAAACTTTTATTTATTCTGATCAAATCTTATTGTTGGCATACCAATTTTATGTCTGAGCCCAAAAAAAAACCCATTTCAGTTCAGCTGTTCTGGTGACTATCAGTGTGACTAATATCTATATTGTGTGTGTTTTTTATACCCTCTGGTAGTGTCAGATATTTCCAGGCCAGGGATGACGTGGGAGAAGAATTTTCCGGTCGGCGAGCGGGGGCGGGGCCCGTGTAAAATGGCGGCACACACCCGATTGGGGGGGCGCCGTTCGGGTTTGCTCTCACTCCCGCCCAGCCCCACACAACACCCCCCCTCCCCCCCACAATGGGGGGAAAATTCAGCCCATGGACTATTTGCAGGGTGCTCATTCTACACTAAGCTAACCCAAATCTCCTGAAAATCAGACCCTACTTATGAAACTGTAGTACCTTCCATTTTCCAGAGCAGCCATCGACCTGGACTCTGATGCTGCAATAGTTGAGGAGTTTTGTGCAATAGAGCTGGACTTTCCATAGGAACTGGTTTGAGACTGAGCAAGCTGATTTAACCATAGGAACCATGAAGGTGGCAGACAGAGCATTTACATTCCATCAGTTCAGGCTGAACTTGGGCTGGTGTCCCAGAGGTGAAAGGATATTGTCCCACTGCACCAGCTGATCTGGACCTCCCCAGGGAATTACGTGATGTTACCAATTAGAATGGGAAATATGAAGGACATTGAAGGTAAATAAAGTTCAATAACCTCCTCTTAGTCCAAGCTGAAACATATTAGTTATATGGCAATGCAGATCTATTCCTACGTTAATTTTTGTAAAGATTTTCTTGAGCGTTCTAGAGTACACATCCAGGCTCACCGGCAGGATTTTCCAGTTGTCGGGCAGGTGGTCCCAAGTGCAGCCAGGAAACAGTCCGCTGCCCGTGATCGGCCCCTGACCGCGATTTCCAATTAACGGCCATCCAGCGGGAAAGGCGCACTGAGGAGCTCGGCGCTGCAAGGGGTGGGGGGGGCGGGAGGAGGGCGAGCGCTGAAGTCAGCACATGTGCGGCGGAGCGCGCACTGTTAGCTCCCCCATGGCACAGAGCTGCACCAGGGAGCTGAAGAATTGTGGACTCAAAAATCAACATTTTTAAAAAAGAGAGAAAAATGTCCCCACATGTGACTCGGTCACATGAACAGAGACATTTTAAAAATTATGTGTAAAAATGTTTTTTTTTTGATTATTGCTGGAAACCTCATCCCGCCCGTGGACGAGGTTTCATTAAAAATCAAAGGCCTCCTGGTTAACTCACCCTCCCGCCAACCATAAGGTTGGATGGGCAGCGAAAAATAGCTTTCAGTTATTTGGCTAAGGGCCTTAATAGGCCTCTTAATTGTCGGCAGGTGCGCTGCTGATTCCCGCATGTACCCGCCGACCAAAATATCGCGCGAGTACATAATGACGTCAGGACATTCGCCTAACATCGTCACGTGTGATGTTATGCCCGCTCGGGTCTGGCATGCTCACCCCGCCCCCCCCGCGGGACATAAAATCCTGCCTAAAATTTTGTGAAGAATTGTACATTGACTGCAACATACTTGAGAGAAAATATACTACAAGGAAAATATAGCTAAGCACACACTGGCAACAGTGTGCCCTTAACCACTGAGCACGTGGTTTGGCAGTGAACCCAGGGCTTTAGGTGGGAAGGGTAAACAAGGAGTCCTGTCTAACTAAAGGTCCTTGTTAGTTGGAGTCAGTGCCCTTACCTGAGTTTGGAAGGGTTGGATTGTTTGCGAATTATTATATGACTGGATAGGTGTCACATCAAAGACCATATAATGAGTTTGCAGTCAGATACAGTAAATAGCACTTTAAAGTAGTGACTTGAGTCACAAATGCATTCGGTACATACATACATCATTAGCTTGTGGAACAAGACATTACGTTTACATCAGCACTAAACCTGTTCTTGCCAATGCTAAGTTCAGACAATAAATAATTTAGCACTGAGGAACACTAAGTTTGGAAAATTGTCTTCAGAATTTTGCAGGAGGCTTGTCCTCAGTAGTAATAAGGGCAGTCTCATTTAATTCCGTTCTAGTGGTGTCATTCAGCTTGATTGTTTTTCACAAAATTGGTACAAGGTTTCTCATGTGCCATGTTGAAAAATATAAAGTTTCTTCTTGAACTGAAGTGTTTTTATTAACTAAGAACATTTAATGAAAGTTCTTTCACAGGGTTCACTGGCTTTAAGTGGCCAGCATTGCCCTTCAATGATTTGAAGTTGTGTATGCTTATCAGGCACAGTATTTAATGGAGACAACGAGGGTCTTGCCCGCTTGCTGGAGAGCTGGTGAGAGCCCTGCAATGCTTCTTAAGAGTAGGCTTAGCTGAATTAAGTGCCAATCAGGTACTTAACTGGGCAGTAGTGGGCCTTCCCCATGATCGAGGACAAGGGAAGGTGGTGGCTGCTCCTGCTACTACACCCACCTGGGGCCCAGGATCACCGATGCACACGTGAGTGATGGAGGGAGATGGAGTAGGGGTCATGATGTGGTGGGGAGGGAGCGGGTAAGTCAGCAGCAAGGGCAGGGGTGTGGCTCTCTGCGGGTCTCCCCTTCCCAATGCTGAGTCCCTCGATCAGGCAGTGTGCCCACTGAATGAGCCATCCTCCAATCCCCCTTCACACCCTGCCTCCAGCACCACCCCACCCCCATCCCAGCAAGAAACCCTGGAAAGATTTACTTTCTGGGCTTCCCATATGGTGAGTCCCATGCAAGATGCTGGGTGAATATCAGCAACGACAATGAGGCCCTAAAGTGTGAATTAATTGCCCACTTAAGGTCCTCA
Organism: Cetorhinus maximus; assembly: GCF_964194155.1. Classification (NCBI taxonomy): domain Eukaryota; kingdom Metazoa; phylum Chordata; class Chondrichthyes; order Lamniformes; family Cetorhinidae; genus Cetorhinus; species Cetorhinus maximus. The sequence goes on along the minus strand of NC_135891.1, from coordinate 102,843,344 downwards.
ATTGGCGGCAGGGAGGGAAGACCATTCACAGACCTCCCACCACAGACTTAATCAGGGCAGAAGCGGGAAGGTGACAGGTTAGGCTGGAATTTAGGAAGAGTAAGAGGCGACTCGATTGAAACCTTTAAGATCCCAAGGGTCTTGACAGGGTGGATGTGGAGAGGATGTTCCCTCTTGTGGGAGCATCTAGAACTAGGTGTCACTGTTTAAAAATAAGGAGTCGTTCATTTAAGACAGAGATGAGGAGAAATTTTTTTCTCTGAGGTAGTGAGTATTTGGAACTCTCTTCCTCAAAAGGCGGTGGAAGCAGAGTCTTTGGCCAAAGTCTTCTGTTCAGCGTGTGTGGGCACGGGCCCCGCACACCGACAGGTAAAATGACGCGCGGTGACGTTGGGCGTCCTGATGTCACCGCGCGTCATTCCGATCTTCAGTTCAGCAGGCGTGCACCGGAGTCAGCTGCGCACCCACCAAACTATCAAAGGCCTGTTAAGGCCATTAATGATGTAATTAAAGTACTTGTCAGGGCTGCCCGTCCAACCTTAAGGCTGGGGGGGGCAGGCGAAGAGCCCAGGCGGCCTTTGCATTTTTCATGGAACCTCATCCACAGGCGGGATGAGGTTTCATGAAGTGTTTATTAATTAAATAAAATGTGTTTATGATTAAATTCATAGACATGCCCTAGCTCGTGTGAGAATGTCACATGAGGGGACATGTCTGAGTAATTTCATTTGTTCCTTATTCCAATTTTTCGGAATGAAATTAATCTCCCTGAGGCAGCTCTATGCCTCAGGGAGATTTTTGCGTGCGCATGCTCGAGAAAGCACAGGCCCCGACTCTCCCTCTCTCCCCTTTGAATGTTTTTAAGACCGAGCTAGATAGATTCTTGGCTAATAAAGGGGTGAAAGGTTATTGGGGATGGGCAGGAATGTGGGGTTGAGGTTACAGTCGGATCATCTATGATCTTATTGGATGGCGGAGCAAGCTCGAGGGGCTGAGCGGACAACGACCCCTAATTCATATGTTCGTAGGCCTGATTTACTGTCCCCCTGCTGCCATAGAGGAGGACTTACCACCCCTCCCCCCCACCCAACCCTGCCCCCAGGCACTTATTTTTAAATGATATATGAATAGTCATGGGAAAAAGCTTTATTTATCTGCTGTTAGTTGAGATTTTAGTTAGTAGCTTTATTCAGTTTAATTGCAACTTGAGTAATTATCTATGGTGCCATTTTTCAGGCCCCAAAAATTTGCAGCCTTTCCAACAGGAGTCTACAGGGACCTGGGTATATTTGGTCCTGACCTTGCGTCCCAAATTTCTGGAATGACCCCCTTCTAGATCTGGAGCCTCTGTCTGCCTCTCACCTTCGGGAGTTGGGTCAGCATAGGTAGGCCTTGAAGTGGGGTCTTGGGTCACCGTTACAGCACTAGAACCTCTGACATGTTTCCTGGGTGCCAGTGGGGTGGGGGGATAGTGGGGGGTGGAATCGGGACTGGGGGACTGCCTGGGGCTCTCAAGCCACACTTTCTTGCTTTTACAGAGGAAAGAGCGGCGTTCCCTGGCCTGGCGAAAGCATTGAAATCACAGGACCTCCCCTGACCTGTAAACTTTGACCTGGTCACTGGTAAAGATATAAGTTGGGCACACTTAGAGCCAAGTTGGATGGGTTATCAGTACCAAATATGTCTTAATGACTAAGCATTGCAGTAAGTTAACTAATTTATAGGAATTGGACAATCTTAATTATTATATACTGCACAGGTAGCACAGTTTCATTCATGTTCTAGTTTAAATTTTTCAATATGTTACCTGTCAGGAGCTTAATTTTATCAAGAATAGGCTAACTGGGTAGTTACCACTGATAAAACAAAGAAACTTTGAGTGTAACCTGAAATGGCAATTTTCCACATTGCTTCACATTTTAGATTAGGCTCTGAATCAATCTCCATTTTCTTTCAATTGGCCAGTCTAGTTTGAATCTTGCAGTATGAGAAAGAAAGGTCAATCTTCAGACTGACCTGTCTCCTCTGGCCGAAGTGGAATTAATCCTTGCAAAAGTGCATAAAGATAAATGGCGACCAAATTAGTGTACCTTTTACCCAGACACTTTGGCTTCCATTGATCTGTGTGACAAATTGGAAGAGTAATGAGTGAAAAGTTATCTACCATTAAGTCAGCAGTAAATTAATTGGCCTTTCAGATTTTCACAGGCCATATCAGAATTCATTATGAAGAGAGGCTGTTAGACAAAGGTGTGTTCAGGAAAAATGTAGAAACAACCCATGTCCAGTATACTTAAATATATTTCTGGGAAAAAAAATATTTTTCCATTCAGATGAGGTTTTGAAAATCAGTGTTTAAAATTTTCTCTAGTTCATTTTATGGTCAGCTTCTATTAGTTATGAACTAACAGCGATTCAGCCAATTAGGTTCGTCTCAAAGACCTTAATTGATCACTATTGCCAGCGTTTTGCTTTTTCATTTAGAGATTGAAAACATTTCTTCCATATGTCTTGAGAATTGATTTTTTTTTTTCCTTTTTTTTTTAAACTTGGCAAGTAACCATTTATAGTTGGGAGTTGCGTTACTGCCAGGCGAAATGATTCAGCTTTTCAGAGCTCTTTCATTGTCACTCATTTTCAATGACTTCGCAACTGGACTAGAAGGAGAAAATTACCTTCAGAATCAGGTTGCAGACCAAGTGACTAGAATGACTATGTAAGATAGAAGGAAGCGATTGCAGGTGCATTTGGTAATACGCCTCCAGGGTCTGAAAGTTTTTTTTAAAAAAAACCTGAACAAAACATTGCTGTTGAGTTTGGTTTAGGGCCGATCATTAGATATGTTGTGGAATTGAAAGCTGAGTAATGCAGTTTGAAAGAAGCTGAATAGAGCTTTCGTGTTAAATCCTATTAGTATAAGCACTGCTTTGCCCTGCATGATGGGAAATAGAGGGTGGCAGGTACTGCTTGTAAATGGCTAGATATGGTTTAAGAGGAGTATTGAGTGCAATTTTGAAATGAAGAACCCATCCCACTGTAAGTATCAACTTGTTGAAGTTACTAATATAGAGCAGGAGGTAAACTTGATATTCTGTTTTCTCCAGTAGACGTTTATGCTAAGTGTTTAATGTATATTTCTGCACAAAAACGAGCAGGAAATACAGCCCAGCACTGCTTCAAAGTTGACTATGTTCATCAAGAGGGCATTGCTGCACATCTCGAGAAAAAGCTGGAAAAACTTGTTTGATGACATGTAGATAATGATGAGATATATGTTTGCAGGTTTAATCAAATGTCAACTGCCAATAAATACATATGGGTGTAACTTCACTTTTTTTTCCCTTGAATTATATAGTAGTTACATCAAAATAGCTGTAAGCACTATGCTGAGAAAGGATAATGGGAAGTAATGATAAATCAGTATGAAAGGTTTTTTTCCCGTAGTGCTACTGCTTTGATGAAAAGTCATGGTCCTGAAATGTTAACTTTGTTTCTTTCTCCACAGATACTGTCCTGACCATTCCAGCAGTTTCTGTTTTATATTTCAGGTTTCCAGCATCCGCAGCATTTTGCTTTGTATTACTGTATTGAGATTTAATTGTGTATTCTCATGCAGAATATTAATGCCTTCCAAATCTTGAAGAAGGGTCTCTGTACGAAATAATCTCAGCAAAGCTAGCTTAGCACTTTCCAGTAATGCCGTTAAATCTCTTTTGATCCTGCAGTAACATTTTCCAAAGAGCAGTGTGATTCAGATGCAGGCAGAATTTTATAGATTTTAGGCTTTACCAATAAGTCCTGTAAAAGTCCTGCACACTCAGACCTCCGTCCTACAGCGCTAAATGTAATTCACAACTAATGTTCATGCTCCGTCTTGAGACTGAAGCTCCTGTTTAAATTTTTTAAAAATAATAAAAGCAAACCTTGTAGTTTTGTTTGAAATACAGAATACTTTTAACTGTACACGTCAATATGAATTCATCAAGAAAATGTTCATTTCTAGTCTTTGTCAGCTTTCAAGTGGTCCGACTATAATAGAGTTGGTTGTCTATAAAATCTGCAATGTATATCTGCATAGTCTCGATTTCAGAAAATCCATTCCTAATCTATTTCCATCCGAACGTTAAAAAGTTTGAAACCACATTTGTAAAAAATGGAGAAATTCTGGAAATAATTGGCTACCTGATCATGTGCCCTTGTAAGAAAATTCCTTCTGCATTTTCAGCAAAATAGGCTGTGAAATTTGTTTTTAAGACAAGACCTGTAATACTGAACAGGAAATATTTTTGTTTCCTTTGTAGTTTCCTGTTATTTTTATTTACCTGTTCATCTTGCTGTGAGGTTTTTTTTTAAAGCAATTTTGTTTTTCTTCATCAGAAGGTCATTTTTTTTCAGCTTGTATCTTTGGTCTTGACTTGTAACATCAGTCCTGGCGCAAATGTTGAAGACCATTATACAAGATGCTATTAGTGCTTATATAAAGACCATAGTGCCCTAAGGAGTAATTAGCATGGATTTATAAAGAACAATTCTGTAAGAAAATAACTAAAAAGATAGGGTAAGCACGATCCAGAAGATGTAGCATGTATTCTGAAAAGACATTTGATAAAATTTTATATGTGAGACATTTTTAAAAGGCTATGGCATCCTATTTGTGACCATAAGCTGAGTCTCTGGCACCATATCCTCTCCATCAGCTTGACTGCCTATTTGGACCTCTATAATATTGCCTGACTCTGTCCAGCTGCAGCTGCACCCCTCATCCATGCTTTTCTTACCCTCAAGCTCAGCTATTCTAATGTGCTCCTAGCCTATCTCCCGATCTTCCGCGCTCTTTAAACCCAAGTTCACCCAAAACCCTAACTAGGCCCCACCTGCCCATTTGCGGACCTATTTTGTCTCCTGGCTCAGCAACACTTTGGTTTTAAAATCCTCATCCTCACACTCAAATTCCTCCATGGCTTTGCCCCTCCTAATTCCTGTCACCTCCTCCAGGCCCAGAATCTACAAAGGACTCTGCGATTCTCAAACTTTGGCCCTCTGACCTCCCCACGTTTTCTCATCCCACCAGCGGTAGCTGTCTTCAGCCATCCAAGTTCTGGGATTCCCTACCTAAAGCCCTTTGTCTCTTGCTCTTGCTCTCTCCTCTTCTAGGATGCACCTCAAAATCCCCCCCTATGACCAAGCCTTTGCACATCAATTCTAACGATTCCTAATGTTCTTTGGCTGTGTGTCAGTATTTGTCTCATTACGCTCGTGTGAAGAACCATCAGGCATTCACTATGTTAAACGTGCTCTAAAACTACAACTTATTGGATGTTTCCTTCACTCCTTCTTAAAATTGATCTTTGTTTCATGTTTGTTTTTTCTGGGGATTGTGGAGTTAAATATAAGTCTCGATATACAGCATTGAGACAGAAGGGAACCTCAACCAACATTGATTTGGTTTAGTTCCTCAGGCCATGAATATAAGAATATTGAATTTGTAAAATAAAATATAAACAAGAAAAGGTCACCCAGTATAATTTAAATATAGAGTTTAATATGGTTTGGGCAGGGTTAAACTTGTACTCTGTACAATTAATTGCTTCTAATAATTTCAGTTAACTGAAAATATGCTGTTGCTTAGAGCAACTTCTTAGTGACTTGTGTCCCAGATACTGAGGTCACGTAGTTGTCGGGAAAGTAAATCTTTCAAATGTGTTCTGTTTACATCTGGCACTTATTTATTCCCTCTTAATATAACCTCAAGTAAATATACCCCAACCTAATGAGTCAAAGACTAGCAAAGACTACTTTAAGCAGAAAGTATTATGTTGAACTTGACTACAAAAACTGGTGTTAGGTCCAAGTCCGGAGAGCTTAAAAGAATGTTCCACCCTTACCCTTAATTTAAGCATCACAATCTGTACATTATACTAATGTATATCTGAACTTCAGGATTGTTTGAGATTTTCTTGAAATCTGATTTATATTTGCTGTGACATTTACTGTTCATCTTATTTGCGAGTAACTCATGGGGCAGAATTTTCTGGGTGACGTGTAGGGGGCAGGCTCCACACGTCAGTGTGTAAAATGACACGCGGCGATATCGGGCGAGCGTCCCGACGTCACTGCGCGCCATCGCGATATTTCGCTGGGCGGGCGAGTGATGAAGCTCAACGCGCACCCGCCATTAATTAACAGGCTAGTTAAGGCCCTTAAATCGGCAATCAACGCTGATTTTCAGGCGCCCATGCGATCTTCGGCTTGGCGCAATGGGCAGGCGGGTAAGAGACATTTTAATAAAACTCATCCATGGGCGGGATAAGAAGGCTCAGTGGGGTTGTCAATCTGGTCTGTGAGTACTTATGGCAGAAAGTTTTTTAAACTGGCCTGTGTGATCTGCAGTAGTTCAGAACGAATTCCAGCAGCTTTCTCTGTCCTTTGAACCTTCAGGTCAGCACTCTGCAGTCAGTCATCTTTATCGGGCCTGCAGCTTTCCGGGGGCCTCCCTTTAGCCTGGGTATGGGTTCTGACATGTCCACTGGAGGCAGCTCCTCTGAGGAGGAAGGGAGGGCTAGAATAAGGAGGAGGCCAGGAGTGGACAATCAGCCTCCAGGGGAGCCACCTTTGGGAGGACAGGCGCAGGCACAAGGGGCGCAGGGCCAAGAGGTAGTCCAAGGTGGAAGGAGCTGCAGACAACGCCACTATCCTGCTGCCAGGGTTTACAGACAGTGAAGCAGCTACCTCAATATGTCTGAGGTGCAATGCCGAAGGAGGCTCCGACTGTCAAGGGAGATCATTGTCAGATGATTGGCCCTGAGATCTCTCCTAACTGTGTGGGCGGACACCCCATGCCAGTGGCTCTGAAGGTCACAGTTGCCCTCAACGTCTATGCCTCTGGCTCCTTCCAGGGCTCGGTGGGTGATATTTGTGGTGTCTCCCAATCAGCTGTCCACACTTGTGTCAAGCAGGTTACAGACGCTTTGTTCAGACGGGCATTGACCTTCATCCACTTCCACTGGGACAATGCCAGCCAGACACAGCGAGCCAGAGGCTTCGCGGCCATTGCTGGCTTCCCCCGTGTCCAGGGTGCTATAGACTGTACACATGTGGCCATCAAGGCACCAGCAGGTGAGCCTGGTGCCTTCGTCAACAGGAAGGGCTTCCACTCCATGAACGTGCAGATAGTGTGTGACCACAGAATGCTGATTCTACAAGTCTGTGCAAGGTACCCAGGCAGCTTCCACGACGCCTACATCCTCAGACACTCCCAGGTGCCGAGGCTCTTCAGTGCTCCAACCCGACTGGATGGATGGCTGCTGGGTGACAAGGGCTATCCCCTCAGAAGGTGGCTCATGACGCCTCTCCACCATCCAAGAACAGAAGCTGAGCAGTGGTGCAATAGGAGCCACGGCACCACAAGGGCTGTGGTGGAGAGCCATCGATCTTCTCAAGATGCACTTCCGATGTCTGGACCGCTCGGGGGGCGCACTCCAGTACCCTCCAGATCGTGTCTCAGTGATAATGGTTGCATGCTGCACTCTCCACAATCTTGCGCTGGAAAGGGGGAACACAGTGGACGATGAAGACATTAACGCAGTGGATGCGGCTGCACACGATGAGTCCAGCAGTGAGTCTGAGGATGAGGAAGCACAGGGGAATGATGAGGGGCTGAATGCTGACCTGGGACTACACCAAGGAGACACGGACACCCGGGAGACTTTAATCCAATGAACCTTCAGCTAAAAACAAAAAGCTAAAAGCTACTGCGGATGCTGGAAATCCAAAACAAAAACAGAATTACCTGGAAAAACTCAGCAGGTCTGGCAGCATCGGCGGAGAAGAAATCAGTTAACGTTTCGAGCCTTCATGGCCCTTCGGCAGAACTGGAGCATAGTTAGAAGAAGGGAGAAATATAAATTGGTTTAAGGTGGGTGGGGGGGCGGGGGGGGTGGGGGGGGTGGAGAGAGAGACATTGAGGGTGTGGTTCAGCTAGCTCCACACAAATGGATCAGGAGGACCAGCCTTGCCTGGCACTTCCATACTTGGCACCTCAGTGCGAAATCTGCCACTTCATCATCTGCAACTAAGGGTTTGGACATAAACCCAATGTCCACTCAAACACTCATGATGTGTATGTAAAACATACAAATGCAGAACAAAGGAGCCACCCTCAGCCATGGGAACACATCGGGATTTTGTTTTGATCTATCATATGATCCAACAAAATGAATCCAAAACATTTTTACAACTGCAAAAAAAAAAAATTCCCTAATCTCGGGCCAACACAAAAGCACCAGTGAGAAACCCGTGGTGTGCCTAAGGTGCCTTATGTTTACGTTTCCGGGTGCTACGTCTTGGTGCCGCCCCATCGCTCGGAGTGGCATCTGAGACAGCCTGCTGACTCTGCTGTCCTGTTAGCCTCAATGGGCGTCCTCTGGCCCGTGGAGCCTGTGCTGGCCCCGCCTGGGAGGGAGCTGCCAGTTCCACAGCTGACATCTCCTCAGTCGCTGCAGCCTCACCGGATGAAACGCTCACTGGGAGAGGGGCGGAGGAGCTGCCGCCCTCACCCGGAGCGCCCTGAGAGGAGCCCGCAGAGTCGACAGGCAGCTGCTGCGCCAACGTGAGGTTGCTTCGGACCTCCCTGCTCACCGCAGGTGGATGGGCACCGAGCTGGGAAACTTGGTGCCCAGAACATCTCCCACACTGGCACTGACCAGCTGTGGCCACTGGCTCTGTGAGGGCTTGCAGGTCCGAGCATAACTTCAGGAGAAGCTGCTTGTTTTCCTGGAAGCCCCTCTCCACAAGAGTCGTCACTCTCTCCATGGAGGAAGCATGATGCTCTGACATGAGGCTCATTGCATCACTGATGCTCCACGTAGACTCCTCCACCACGGACACCAAGCCAAGCATAACCTCATGTATCTCCCCCAGATGCTCCCGCACACGCGGCCGCATTTCCTGCAGCTGCTGCGTCGCGGACGACTCCAGAGGCACATCATCAGGCACCGACTGAGCATGTGCCTGGTCCCCTGCAGTCCTCTGGCTGCTGGCGCCATGGGCACTCTCTGTCCCTGCCAGCTCCTCCAGTGAGTGTGAAGTGCCCTCTCCACTGTGCCCCAGGACACTAGCCGATGTTACCATTCCCACAGATGTGCTAGTATCTGCGCTGGTGCCTGCCTCACAGAAATGGTGTGACGCTGGTGACAGTTCACGACCCTCAGGTGTGAGAGGCGGCATCTGTAATGGAGCCTGGTGGACAGGCTCTGATGATGCTGAAAATAACAACAAGGGCAGTGGATCAGTTAGTGTGCACACAGTGACACACTTCATCCCTTTCCCCCCAGGCTCATTATGCGCTAAACCTTCCAAAACCTATGGAGACGAATATTGGTGGGGTGGCCAATAGTCAGGAGGAGCCCCAAACATTACAGGTGGATACAGACGGGCTGGTCAGATGGCCTAAGGAACGCCAAATGGAATGTTATGTGGATAAGTGTGAGGTGATGCACCTGGGCAGGAGAAACAAGGTACGGGAATTCATGAGAAATGGTAGGACTGTGGAAAGTAAGGAGGATCAGAGGGACCTTGCTGGGCATATCGACAGGCCCATTAAGGTAGCGGGACAGGTACATAAGGCGTTTAACAAGGTAAAAAGCCATACTTGCCTTTATTAGCCAAGGAATAGAATGTAGGAACAGGGAGGTCATGTTGCAAGTGCAGAAAACGCTGCCGAGGCCACAGCTATAGTTCTGTGTGCATTTGTGATCAGCGCTTCATGGGAGGGATGTGATTGGAGTGGAGAGAGTGCAGAGGTCGCTGACCAGGATGCTGGCTGGGCTGGAGAGTTGGAGTTATGAAGACACAGCATAAACTGGGGATACTTCCCCTGGAGCAGAGGGGATTGAGGGGTGACATTATTGAGCTTTATAACATTATGAGGAGCATAGATAGGGTCGACAGAAAGGAACTTTTCCCCTTGGCGGAGGGATGAGTAACCTGGTGACATTGATTTAAGGTAAGGGGCATGAGGTTGACAGGTGAGGTGATGAGGAACTTTTGCACACAGTAATGTGGGACGCACTGGCTGTAAGGGTGGTGGATGCAGAAGCCCTAACATGTGATAAGTATTTGGGTGTGTAGTTGCGATGCCATTGGATTCAAGGCCAAGGGGATAGTGGTCAGAAATGGGATAAGGCGACTTTGGAAAGTGCTGGACATACGCATCTTCGAAGGGCTGAGGGACCTTTGTCTATGACCCACACGTCTGACTCTATCAGTCTGTGAATGAGCAATGTTGCTACAATAACGATTCAAACAATCATCAGTGCTATGGATGGTGGGGAAGACAGAGCAGATGTGACTGTGGATCTGAAATACCTGGCCACTCCACCCCAGCCTCACCGACACCTGTTAATGTGGGTGCATGGCGCCTTTCAAGCTCCAGGGCCTCCTGCTCAAAACGGCTTAAAATCACCAGCTGGGCCTGGCCGCCTCCAGTGGGCGAATGTTCATACACACAATATGCACATTTTTCTCCTGCAAAACAGAGAAGACCATTCATTGTGGCTAATTGCACATGGACTCTGCATGCGCACGCTGCACCCTAACCACACTGGCCCATTTCAGGCCTCCAGTTCCTCCTCTGCCACCTTGGACACATTCTGCATCCATCACTTTCAGAAACACACGGTCTTTGCTCCCATAGCAAGGGGGCGCAACTACATGCAGCATTGAGGGCAGCAGATGGCTCTTGGCCACGAGACCTTGAGGCTCCCCTTCCACAATCCACCATGAATAGGACATGTGTTGGAGCTCTGAGCATGCGCCTAGCTGCATCTCCTGTCGGTTGCCCCCAGACTACTCAAGTGCGACTAAGACCAACACATGGTGCGGGGAGAACCCATCTTCTCATGAACCACTGAGGCTGATCTAAGCATGGGCACTATCTGCTTGTCCACCCAGCGTAGGAAAAATGCCCAACATGATTCACTGCAGTCACGACAGTAAGACTCAGGGGGGGGAGGCTCAAAGGCTAAGGCTACCTGCTGGGTTAAATGCCCAATGCCAACATGGCGCTCACCCTTCCAGAGCGCAACAAATCATTGAAGCGCTTGTGGCACTGGATCCAGGTGTGTCGCACCACGTCGCGGGAGCTGGAGCTCACCACCTCCTCCCAGGCACGTTTCGTCATGTGGGGGGGATCTCTTGCTCCCATCCTGGGGAAACAGCACCTCCCGCCGTGCTACCACCTCCTCGAGCAGGGCAGCAAGGCAATCATCAGAAAAGTGAGGGGCACATTGGCCGTTGGCCTACCCTGCAGCCTGCCCTCCTCCTCTGGCCTTCCCTCAACATTGATCTGCTGTGCAGACCCCCTGCAGTGCCACCTGCAGCTGGCCATAGAGGACAGCCTACAGGAGATCGCCAGGCCTTTACTTATACAGACTGCCGGGTCGCCATTGGACCCGCTGGTCTGTACACGCCCAGCGCAAACTTCAGACTCCCGCTCTCCACAGGAGTCAAAAATGCGCTGGGCGGGCCTTAATTGGCCTGCCCGCGCAAAATGGCGGCGCCCGCATCAGCACCTGCTCCGCCCACCCGCCAAACGGAAAACTTTGGCCAAGGGATCACCCATGGAGTTGTTCATGGATAGTTAGGGGCCTAGAGTATGATCTTGATTAACCCGGTCTGTCCATTTTTCTAAGGATAGTGCTCAATATATTCTCTGGAAAAGTTTCTGAAATGTACAAATCACAGTGATTATTGGTGGCTGTAAAGTATGAAAGTTAGCTGGAGCAAGGCAATTGCAGCAACAAGTAAGTTTCGGGTTAGAAGGAGGCGGCAGGAAATTCTTTCCAGCTTTAAGAGGCTTTGCGACTGTAGCAAGTTATTCGGCTTCTACCAGAGTCTGATGGACAAAATCACGCGTTAGATGCAGAATGTTTACAGATCGTATTTCAGCACCTTGTGTAACACGGCTAGAATTGCTAGTTAACTAGCTTAGAGCTGCTGTTTGATGGCCAGGATATTCCAAAAGTGAGGCAGAAAATTCATGCAAATAACAAAATACTAATACAAGAGCAAAACACTGTGGATGCTGGAAATGTGAAAGAAAGACAGGGGGTGCTGGAAACGCTCAGCAGGTCAGGCAGCCTCTGTGGATGGAGGGAGAGAGTTACCATTCCAGGTTCATAACCTTTTCATCAGAATTGTTCTGAGATGTTAACTCTATTTCTCTCTCATCAATGATGTTGCCTGACATGCTGAGCATTTCCAGCACTTTCTGTCTTTATTACATAATGAAGCACCTTTTGATTCTACAGTGAGCTGTGGTTTTTCAATAATGTAGGCACAGATGGATAACACTTCCTGCTTTCCGGCTGATAATCACTAAAGTACCAGGGGCAGAATTTTGCCCTGGGTGGGGTGCTCGGTGGGGGGGGTGGGGGTGCAGTCGGGAAGCTGACAGCCGCCCGCGATTGGCGCCGCACCGCGATTTCACGCTGGCCGGCCAATTAAGACCCCAGTGAGGAACACGAGTGGCAGTGCTCAGCATTGCCTGTGCGGGGTGGGGGGCAGAGAGAGAGAGAGAGGAAGGCGAGCGGGCCTAGCGCAAACTTCACGCATGCGCCCGACAGAGCGCTTTGATCTCCCTGAGGCACGGCGCTGCCTCAGAGAGATGAGGCGCTGTTTAAAAAAAAAGCTAATGAAGAGAATAAAAATGTCATATAAAACGTGTCCCCTCATGCGAATCTGTCACCTGAGCAGGGACATGTTTTTAATTCAAGTGTGAAATTTTTATTTTATTTTTATTTGCTTTAGGAAACCTCATCCTGCCCGAGGATGAGGTTTCCTAAAAAGTGCAAAGGCCGCTTGGTGTTTTTGCCTGCCCGCCAACCGTTAGGTTGGATGGACAACGTAAATTTGGAAGGAATTACCTTTTTAATGGCCTTAATAAGCCTTTTAGTTATTGGCGGGCGCGCTGCCGAACGAAATATTGCCGGACCACGTGGTGACATCGGGACACTCGCCTGATGTGATCGCGCGTCATTTTGTGCTCAGCCTGGTCCGGCACACGCCCGCCCACCCGCCGAGCTCCATATTCTGCCCCATGTTTTGGCTATGATACAGGTCTTATCAACCCAGAGGTCATGAGTTCAAATCCCACTCTGACAAATGGTGAAATTTAAATTCAATAAATCTGGCAACTTGCTGGCAGACTCTAGGAAAAAATGATGGTAAAAAGCTTTCCAATTGTGGTAAACCGATCCACCTCACCCCAGTCTGATCCACGCCTGCCACCAGCTGTAATTGACACTTAATGGACTGAATTTTAGTTCTGGGGTCGCGACCCTGACATCGGGCGTATTTCTGGGCCCTGACACCCCGTTGGCGTCTAATGCCTAAAGCAGGTTTTGAAGTGCGGGCCAGTTAATAGCTAGGATGCACACTGGCCATCCAATTAAGGACGGAGAATGGGTTCTGAAGCTGGAGGGTCAGTACAATGACGACGGGAGCTGCCAGTGTAGGTAGCGGAAGAGAAGACTTTTAAAAAACTTTAAGAATAAAAAGAGGCCACAGCTCCATGGTGGGAGTTAAAAATGCTAGCTGAAGTCCTGGCTCCTTCCCCACTATGACACTGGGAGGCCGCCTTCACTCATTTGCTGGGATTCTGCCTCAGCGATGGCAAGTGGGGAGAGCCGACTGGTGCCTGGAAAATTCCAGACGGTATTTGCGTGATGGCCTTAATGGACCCTCCGCTTGCGGACTCGTAGCCATCACCCCGGCAAACCAGTATGTTTAAAAAGGGGCCTGGACGTGGAAGGAGGCCGGCAAATTGGCACGCTAGGACATTGGCAGGAAATTGCAGCCCTGACCTGCTCTGGTCCCGCCTCCACGGCAGTTTCAAGCTTTGACCCAAATGTCTTTTTGGTCCAGCTAGGCATGAGCAATCAATGTTCCCCTGTAAATGTAACTTAAATCCTGAGAAAAGTTATATATTTAGGACAGAGATTGATACATTTTTTGGATATTGAAGGGATATGGGAATAGTGTGGGAAGATGGAGTTAAAGTAGAAAATCACCAACAATCTTATTGAGTTGAGAGACCCATGAAACAATTAAGTCAGATTGTTATTATGTTACGTTCCATATCCACTTGTCCTAAACCTTTGATTGTGAATTAAAATTATTTAAAAAATATATTTGATGTTTCAACATCTGAACTGGAGTAATTTCTCAAAGGCTATTTCTACTATAACAAAATTGGAGCATTAGAGAGATATCACACTAATATGATATATCAGTCTGAATTGCCTATAGAATGTGCTTCTGAAAACAAATAATCAGCTAGGTTTTACCTTCCAAGCTGCTATTGCATATATGCTAAAAAAAAATTGGATTCACAACAGGGAAGGTTGTTCATTTCCAAATCCAGAGTTGAGCTGCAGGCTATTGCAATGATCTTGAGTCTTTTCAATACAGGGTAATGAGACCAATCTAATATACTTGTCAGAGGCAAGCAGCAAGATATCTGTGCTTGTCCCAACAGGCATATCAGACATATTTGAGACTGGTGTCAAGAAAGGTTGAAAAGAATAAGGAGGGGTTTGGCAACAAGGTAAACTGTGTTGTGCCAAAGCACTTGCTTGCAGTTACTCAAAATCAACCTTAAGATAGCAAGTGAACCTGAAAAAGTGGTCCTCTATCTTCACTGGCTGGAAACAAGTATCCCTGAACCCACATCCCCCTTACATGAAAGTAAATGGGAGGCAAAGTCACCACCAGGTATATCTTGTCCATGATACCCACTTCCAGCTCCCTTGACCCCGTTCTCACTAAATTGTTGTTCACTCAACTTACCTTATTGCTGATATTCTAAATAGTTCCCTCCCTTCAGATAAGGTATAAGTTCCTCTCCTTTCTTTCAGAATCTCTGTCAAACTGGTAATAGGCAAGGGAGGAGGATCCATGCCATCTTTCATTTTTTTGAACATTTATTGTTCCTTCCTGATCTAAGTCACTGAGACCAAATGTAGCAACCCTACCAGCTGCTGTCACCAAGCCCAGCTGATTGGGAACAGACGTGAATTTGTATAGCTGAGCTATCCGTTTATAAATGGTCTATGCCATTAGAGTAAAAGGAAGAGATTGCATTTATTTTATATCTTGTCATGTCCACGGGACACCCCAGTAACATATAACAACGAGTGGTTTATTTTGGAGGCGCAATCACTGTTATTATGTAGAGAATGCAGGTAGAAAGAAGATCAATATTAACATATCCTAGTGTGTCTGATTCAGTTCACTTATTTCTATTTAATCTCTGTCCAGTACAGGTCCAGGTTCATTTAGGAATGGAGTAGCTTGAGGAAGGGCAAATGGCTTGCAATGTCCCCTGCCGATTCTTTTCATGGTTTCTTCCTGACCTGAGTGTTTTCAGCTTTTTCCGTTTTCATTCTCGGACCTCCAGAACTTGGAATGTTTTGTTTGTATTGTTAGAATGTCTCGACTGTCTTTACAGCCAGTCACCTTACTACTGACCCCTCCTTTCACCTCGCTCTGTTACCTGTGCAAATCCAATCTCAGTGCGATGTTGCACCTGAGTCACACGCCCATCGTTATTAACATTCGTACCCTCCACCTACTCCCCCCACCCCCAAGAAACATATCGTCAGACAGTCTATACTTTACATTTTGTTTACCAGTACAGTTAAAAATATATTTCCTATTTGTGATCATGCGGACAATTGCAAAATTACTGACGTATTTTAGAACATAAACTGTTAGGATTGCACTAAATAGAGTGTGTGAAAAAAAAAATATACAAAGAACTATGTCAGAAGTAAACAAAGTAAAGGCATATGACTTGGTATCATGCATTGCTTTAATAATGCACAAGGGGTATTTGTATTCTCAGAACAAAACTGTCTTAGTTGAAAATATATTTGCTGTGGAAATATTGAACAGTTTCTAACAAGAAACTATAGTATTTAATTTGCTCAAGTCTGTATCATCGGAGAACAAACAACCATGTTCGTCATATCTGTGGCTTGCAGTCTTCTCAAATTCAAAGGGCGATCAGCTTTTTAACATTGTGTTTGGGTAATGGGAAGTTGTAAACTTCCAAAATTTGTTTTCCTTTCTACTTTTATGACCCAAAGCTTATCTGCAGGATGTCAAAATGTCCTCCCTTCAAATCTATTCAAGCGAAAGGTGCATGCCAGTTCTGTGTTGTTGCATTACCACACTATTGCTCTTGTTGCCCATATAGGAGCATTGTGGCGAAGGTGCAAATATTGCTTTCATACCACTATAAAGTCTGTAGGCAGAGGAGGGAAGTTTTTACACACTCTGGGCTTGTATTTCAAAGTTCACTCTAAAATGGATTCCAATACACACACCAGAGTGGAGACACTTCTTTGTAAATGTAATGGGTATACAGGCTATGCTCATTCCCGGGCAGTAGGTTGTATATTTTTCCTAACCTACGGTATCTGTACTGCCTGGGATCAGTGGCTTGAAATTGCGGGCTAAATAATTCAAAGCTTGTTTTTCAAATGCAGGAAAAATGCATGTTCGTGACCCCCTGGATAAAGGGCTCAGAGTGATTCAGTGTAATTTCCCGAGGAACATTTGGAGATGCAGAAAAATTAATTCCTGCTTAGAAAATGCTTGCTCGATTTGTCACTACGTTTAATTCATTAAGAAATTATCACTTCATTGATTTACCTTTTTTTTTTCATTCTCTTCGTTTCAGCCCAAATAGAAGTGATACCATGCAAAATCTGTGGAGATAAGTCTTCAGGAATCCACTATGGAGTCATCACTTGTGAAGGATGTAAAGTAAGTGAGACTAAAGCACATATTTAATCCCTCCTAATTTATAACTGCACCTTCCCTGCCATTTCTCTGTTCAGCTTTCTTAGTCAGGAGGGAAGGACCCAGATTAGTTGGAGCCTGAAAATAAAGAGTTGCAGAACGTGACAATTTCACCTGTACCTTTGAAAAAGCTGTCTAATTAGACCCATTCCCCTGCGCTTTTCCCACATCCTTTTCAAATGGTTCATTTTCAAATAGTTACCCACTTCCCATGTAAAAGCTACTATGGTTTCTGCTTCCGCTCAACAGCACCACCTCCCCCGACCACATGCAAAAAAATTCTCTTAAGATCTCCTGAATTTTATGTAGCAATCTTCAGTTCATGCTCTCTAGCTTGGGCTCACGAGAGTAATATTGCCCAGTTTTACCTGAGCAAAGTGTCTCGTAATTTTGAGCACCTCTGAGAGAAAATCTAATAATATTCTCTGTTCTAATGCAGAGGTTCCATTCTTTTGTCATTTCTCATTCCTAATATTATACTGAATCCCTCCTGGGGCTCTAGAAGGCCTTAGCATCCTTTCTAAAGTAAGATGATCAGCTGGGTACAGTATTAAAACTGAGCCATATCTAATGACTTGTACAGATTTAGTATTACGTTCTTACGTTTGGATGCTATGCCGCATTAGATAACCTAGGATTCCTACCAGCTTATCAATCTGTCCTCCAAGTCTTTGTGCTCCTCTTACATCATTGGGACATGACTGGCGTGCTTGGGATGCCAGTTGCTCCCCAAGAGGCTATCAAGATGATAAAAAAATTAGCCAATGGGGATACTGGCATTGTACCTGGGGGGGAAGGTAAAAAAATTGGCGCAGGAGGGCAATGGCCAACAGCAGTTTACCATTTCAATGTGGAACCAGGAGGCGCACTTGGAGGGTTGAACTTGACAATAGTGGACATCAGCCTGAAATCTTCTGATGTTGTTGCAACGCTTCCTGATCACCTTAAAAACATCTTTCTTATTCGTGCTCCTTTTATATGATTTTATGAGTGACATGAATTTTGTGTCATTTGAAAAACTGAAGCCCACAATCTGTGTTGATTCTAGCTTAGTGAAGCACACTATGCAGCCGCATTTTATCTTTTATGTTTCTGAGACCAGAAACATATGACTGGATTAGGGTGAAAAGTCTCCATTAGTGCCAAGTCACAGGCACTGTGTGATGTGGAGTTGCTTCTGCTGGGAAATAGCTACTGTTATAACCATTCCTTTTCTCAATGCAATACAAAATGTGAAAGTTGATTCTGCAGCCTAACCACAAACCGAGATTTGATTCAGTTCATTAACCTGTAGCTCGTATACTTGGAATTTGCCAAAATCATCTGATCTGCTCTATGCTATCGACCCTGATAACTGATTTAGGTTGCTGAACCACAGCCTGATGGAGGAGAACTTTTTTTCATCCATACAGATTGCATGAAGACAGAAGTCCAAAAGGAATAGGGTTGGTTCCCCACAGCAGCATGCATTGCTCTTCAGGTGGTTATGAACTGTTTTGAAGTACTTGCCCAATTGCTAACAGGAAAATTGTGGGCTCAAAGATGCTCAGTTTTTGTGAATTTCTGTACAGTAGTTAAGACTGTTCAACAGTTTATCTCTGTGTGAGTTGCTATCATTCAATCTTGACTTACGCTGTTGTTCATTCTGGATCATGTGGAGAAAATAACTGATAACTGCATATACATTAACATGTCTTGTCAAGTTTAGTTGTGCACAAGGTTTCGGACAGAGTGAGAGTGTCTCACAAAAGATGATTGTAATGGGCAATAAAAAAACGGACTTGTATTCATATAGCACCTTTCATGACCACCGGACACCGTAAAGTGCTTTACAGCTAATGAAGTACCTTTGAAGTATGGCCACTGTTGTAATATGGGAAATACAGTAGCCAATTTGCGCGCAGCAAGCTCTCTCACAAAGCAAAGAAGTAATAACCAGGTCATCTGTTTTTGTCATGTTGTTTGAGAGATAGGTAGCAGCCAAGGCACCTTCGGTCTGTCCGCAAGCATGGCCTAGACCTCCCTGTCGCTTGCTATTTCAACACTCCACCCTGCTCTCATGCTCACATGTCCGTCCTTGGCCTGCTGCAATGTTCTAGTGAAGCTCAACGCAAACTGGAGGAACAGCACCTCATCTTCCGACTAGGCACTTTACAGCCTTCCGGACTGAATATTGAGTTCAACAATTTTAGATCATGAACTCTCTCCTCCATTCCCACCCCCTTTCCGACCCCCCTTTTTTCCAATAATTTATATAGATTTTTCTTTTCCCACCTATTTCCATTATTTTTAAATGTATTTCCATCCATTGTTTTATCCCTGCCTTTTAGCCTATTCGATCCCTTCCCTTCACCCCACCCACACTAGGGCTATCTGCACCTTGCTCGTCCTGCTTTCTACCCTTAATGTCACCTATTAGCAAATTTCTTAGCTAATATCACCACCGTCAACACCTCTTTGTCCTTTTGTCTATGACATCTTTTGGCAATCTCCACCTATCACTGGACCTCTATCCAGCTCTACCTGTCCCACCCCACCTTAAACCAGCTTATATTTCAGCTCTCTTCTATTTTTCCTTAGTTCTGATGAAGAGTCATACGGACTCGAAACATTAACTGTGTTACTCTCCGCAGATGCTGTCAGACCTGCTGAGTTTTTCCGGGTACTTTTATTTTTGCTTTGGATTTCCAGCATCCGCAGTTTTTTGCTTTTAACTGGGAATAACTCCCCTGCTCTTCTTCGAATTTGTGCCATGGGATCTTTATGTCCACTGGAGAGGACAGATGGAGCCTCAGTTTAGTATCTCACCTGAAAGTCACCTGACAGTGCAGCTTTCAGTGTTTTACGCTAGCATTTCATCTTGACGTTTGTCACTAACTATTCCAAAGCCAGGCTTCCCATTTTACCATAAACCTGAGCATATCTAAAACTCTGCTGCCTACTCACAGCAAGTCATGTTCACCCAGCACCCTTGTGCTCGCTGACCTATTTTGGTTCCCAACTTGGCAATGCCATGATTTTAAAATGCTCATCCCTGCTCTCAGAATTCTTTAGGGCCTTGCCTTTCCCTACCCCTGTAACCTCCTGCAACCAGACAACCCTCCGAGATCTCTGGTTAAGAATAGCCAGGTCAGAGCCTCTCTCAGCTACAAATAATGCATGGGAACCAGGAGTTCACAGGAAGAGGAATGAGAGAAAATATATTAAAGAAAAGAATAATTCTTGCAAAAGCTCGGCATTATAAAGACAATGTGACAATAATATAGGTCAGAAGTTTTTGCCCGCCCGACCCACTCAAGCGTGAAATGACGCACGTTGACGTCGGGTGAGCATGCCAACTCAGTCGCGCGATAATTCAGTCTACGAGCGTGCGCCGGAGTTGGCAGCACGCCTGCCGACAATTGAAAGGCCTGTTAAGGCCATTAAGTTATCAATTAAATTAAACTTTTTGCTGCCCGTCCAACCTAACAGTTGACGGGCAGGCGAAAAGGCCAAGCGGCCTTTACATTTTTTTTGGAAACCTCACCCACGGGCGAGCTGAGGTTTCCAAAAGCAAATAAAATAAAAACTTTAATTTTTCATTTAATAACATGTCCCTGCTCAGATGATGAACTCTGGATTGCTTTCAATGCACCAAGCCCTTTTCCATTGTAAGTCACAGGGGATGCAGGTCAGCTCGAGGTGGCAGCAACAGCTTTTGTGATACAAACGACTTTTATGGGATTTGGGGGGTGTCTTTATCCAGCGTCCATAGTAGCAGAGAAACCGCTTTAGCTCTGAGATTTAATGCTTGCACAGCTCTATCCGAAGGATAGAACAGTTTCTCTGCCACTATGGATTCCGGGGACAGAGCTCCCCATTCTACTGAAAATATTTACAATGCACACAATGGCCACTCTGTGAATAAGGACAGCTGCAAATAAAGGACAGCTGATCTCATTCCGTATTGGAAGCTATTGAAACGTGGCAAGAACACTGTCACAACAGAGCTCAAGAACCTGCTCAACAAGCCCTGGACTGCTCAGGACATCTCAGACGACTGGAGGCAAGGAGTAAGCATCAAGCTGCCAAAGAAAGGGAACCTCAGCGACTGCAACAACTGGAGGGCACAACACTGCTCCCAGTAACTGACAAGGTCTTCAGCACGGTGCTGCTGAAGGGATTGAAAGCAGAAGTAGACAGTACGTTTACAGTCAGGTTTCCGGACTGGCAGATCATGCAGCAAGCAGATCTTTATGCTCAGGGACACCATACAGCAGAACCTGTAGCATCAGAGATCACTTGTTATCAACTTTGTTTATTTTCAAGAAGGCTTTTAATAGCGTCCATTAGCAGTCACTCTGATACGTTGCAAGACAGTACGGCATCCTGGAGCAGTATATTAACATCTTCAAAGCCTTATGCTGCGATTCCAGCTGCTGCATCAAGACCAGCACGGGCACCACACACTCCTTCAACAGCATCACAGGAGTACGGCAAGGCTACTTACTTTCCCCATTCCTTTTCCTCTTGAGGAAGGCAATGGTGAGCACAGATTTTGGAATCCTGTGGCAGTAACACCAGTTAGACCCACCTGGATTTCACAGCTGACATCGCCTTGCCGGCCAACAAATTGCATGCCTTCTAAGACATGACCGCCAGTCTTGGGAACTGCGGTGCCAAGGCTGGTCTGTGCATCAGCTGCAAGAAGACCAAGACAGTGATGGCTGGACAGCAACAAGGCCCTCCCATCGCCATTGGGAAACAGAACATCGAGGACATTGACCACTTCCCCTACCCAGGAAGCAGCATCTCCAGGGATGTAGAGATCGACGTCCACAGAAGAATTGGCAAAGCAGCATTGGTTTTCAGTGGCTCCATGCAATCCAGGCCTCCAACACCAGCAACACAGGACTGAAGCTGCGACTCTACATGTCCATAGCTGCAGTCTATGCCAGACATGGAAGTGAACAGCAAAGGTGTCAGGTAAGTTGGACGTCTTTCATCAGCACTGCCTACATAAGATCCTGGGCATCATATGGAGACAACATCACCAATGAATAAGTGTTACAGAGAACTGGTCAGAAGCACCTGTGGGACATCATGACAGAGAGACGACTGAGACTGGCAGGACATGTATTTTGCCCTCCTGACATATGCCCCAGTAGAGTCGCAGTAGAATGAACACCGTCAGATGGAAACAGAAGATAGGGCTGGCCAAAGAAGACCTGGTGAAGAACATTTAAGGAGGACCTTCAAGAGTGGGACACCACTTGGGCTGAAGTGAAAGAAATTGCAATGGGCTGATGATGGAGTCTTGCTCATTGTCCCAAACAGGACCGGAGGACCTAAGACTAAGACCCCATTCCCTAAGCGATCCACAAGTTGCAGGTTTCATTTTACTTTTGAAGCGCACTTCACTGTTACGTAGGTGTTTAATCAATAAATGGAAAGCGGGCACATGTTATGAACCTGTGTCAATTACTGGTCCCAAGCAGTGGGATATCTGCTATTTCTTGACAGTATCTAGGTCTGAAGCCAAGAGGCAATGGAAATGCTGCGTGCTATCGTAAATTGACACTATTAGTAACAGTCTTGTAAGTTTTTTTTTTAAAAAACTCATTTTCTGAAACAGGGTTTCTTCAGGAGAAGCCAGCAGAATAACGCTGCGTATTCGTGTCCTCGTCAGAGGAATTGCCTGATTGATCGGACCAATCGGAATCGTTGCCAGCACTGCCGACTGCAGAAGTGTCTTACTCTTGGAATGTCACGTGACGGTAAGAGAGAAAACTGGAACTGGCTGAGTCTTTTTCGCTTAATGCTGTATTTGTTACTAACCTTTTTTTTTAATGTGTACGCGTGTGCTTTAGGAATTATCCACAATTGGGAAATTGTAAATTGGCCATGCTTCAAGTAGTTTGTTGATTTTTGGACCCAAAACAGACCCCAGGTCCAACAAGCTGCTCAACTGATTCTCATTGGCAACACTTACTGGCAGCACTTCAGTGAGAACCTGGCTCCATTCTGGCATTCTGACTGACTCAGGTTTGCTTGTGAGACAGCCAGATTTGGATTTAGATCATGTTGGGTTTGTACGCGTCTCTATCTGCTAGTATAAGTTCAGTACGTTGGACCCAAGTAAACATATTCCTGGTCAAGCTATAAATTTTATTCAAGTATTGAATTCCAAGGCATAAAACCAAACACCCCAGTTTCCTGTTCATCCTCCTCGATCCAGGCTTAATGTATTCCCCAATTATCTTTTTTTTTTTAATGAAGCAGCACTTGAAGCCTCAGCATCGTAGATTTCACCGGCAGGCAGCAGCACGTTTTAGAAATTTGTCCAGTTTGGCTTTTCTTCATTTCTTCAAATGAGTGAGCGATTGAGCGGACAGTAGTCCAAAGTCTTCCCAATTGGTTATTTTTATCTGCCGTTAACAGAAACCCTGAGCACCCTCATGATATAAGCACTGCTTTTCTTGGTAGGGCGGTAATGTGTTTATCAGGGTTTGACTACTGACAGGCTGCTGATAGAAAGTTGCTGTGGAACTGGGCAATGGAATGCGCTTTAGCAATAGGCAGCATTCTCACCAGTTTCTTGTTGCTATATTTTATTAAGACGTAATTTGATAAAACTGTTGATTTTTAAGCCCCCTGCTTTCCACTCTTCTGTATCGCTGTTCAGTCCCTCTTTTAAATGTCTGCATTGGAAGAATGTTGGAAGGATGTCCGCTTTTAAGTGTTCGTTTTAAAAATCAAATCGGCTGCTCTCGCGTGTTGGCAGTTTTTAAAATTATTGTCTGCAGCAGAATTTAGTAAAAAGGTAACTTTTGGTATTGGGATTTTTAGTCCATTTTCACAAATTTAAAAAAAAGCAAAGCCCCTAAAATGAAAGGAGGTTAATAAGCGGGTGAAAGTTGTTTTGCCAGAACAAAAGGCAATTCGTTGGCTTCCTTTGGTAATCGGAAAATGTCTCTTGCTGATTTTTACTGCCAGTCAGAAGGAGAGCAGTGGTCTGTCTTCCATCCTGCCAACTCTCATTCATTTTAAGCTTGGAATTCAGGCATAATGTCGGAACAGGGGGGAAGGGGTCTTTATTCTGTGCGTAGCTTACGCCACCTGAACTGGAATGTGTGGGTTTGCCAAAGGTGCAAAGAGTTTTGCTCTCACCCGGATGAATGGGAGTCATTTAATTGTAAGGGAAGTGTGTAATGTTTCATTTTATATTCTGTTTTTTTTAATCAATAAAGATCAGGAGAAACAGAATTTTCAAAACAAAAGCAGAAATGGAGGACCAAAATAACAACTAAGATAGGCTGATTTCTTAAGAAATACTTTTCCTTTTTAAATAAAGGCATTTCTCTCATTTAAGGACCTGCAACAACTCTTGGATTAGTAATCACATGACTGTACAATTAGTAATAAAGGGAATTGGTGACCGTACAATTGCTAATAAGGGTTTTCCCTTACTTTCCTACAGCTGTGAAGTTTGGTCGCATGTCCAAAAAGCAACGTGACAGCCTCTACGCAGAGGTACAGAAACATCAACAGCACCAGGAGCAGCTGGCAACAAAGGAAGATTCCGAGGGACTTGCACGAGTCTATACAAACAGTGTCAGTAGCGGACTGGGAGATCTGGATGACATCAGCAGCACGTTCTCAGACGGACTCCTGTTTGACTTTCCACTGACCCCTGACGGAGGGAATAGTTTTTATAACTTTGATCTTTCAACCTCCGCTGAACCGTCTCCTGATCAGTCTGCTATAGATGTGAATGATATTAAACATATTAAACAGGAGTCCATATATGAAATCATGCTGGAGCCTAGTTTGTTCTCGTATCCCTCACCAGAGAATGGTCAGCTCACCACAGAAATTTCAATGGCAGAGATAGGTATGTATCACTACTCCTTATCAAGTCTGTATGTAGATATCTGCTAGAAATGTGGGCTGACATTCTACTTATTCTGCTCACAAGATGACAAGATTTATAGCTCTGAAACACCATTTGGTCCATTCTAATTCATTCATCCTGAGAGATCCTCAATTTTTTCCCATTACCTGCTGTATTGTGAAATGAATGTTTCTCTTTGAAATAATTAAGATGTGCTCCAGTGATCCTGTCCAAATATTCTTGCATCCCACTAATAACTTGAAACGGAGAGCTGCTGTACTATCGTAAGTTAGGGAATTGAAGTTTCATAATGGGCCGTAATTTGCTGTTGAGGTAACGTTGAGCTCATTAGCCTTCTCTGTTCCTTATGCGCAAAATGCGACAGCGGCTTCAAGTGGGAGGGGGAAGCAGGTGTGCCAATAACCAAAAGCTACTGTCCGCCTCTCCACCAATAGCTTTGCAAAAACAGCATTTTACTCTGTGTCACCAGTGACTTGCACTGAATGTGTTGTGGTCAGATTGTCGCCCATCGTCTTGTGGTATGTGCTGTCAGTTTGACTTGTTCCAGCTCATGAAGATTTTGCCTACTGAGTCTCTGAAAGTGGTAACGGCACAGCGAGGGAGATAAGGGGAGCTGGGACCTGAGTGAACAGGGGGAGCAGCAGAGGATTTTACGTGCCGCCGCCAGGTGTGTTTTTGGCAGTGGTGGAGGGTAGGGGGGGACGTAAAATAGAACGGGTGCCAACACTACCAGCTTACTGCTCACCCCCATAATCCGGAGGGTGGATAGTAACCGAAATTGGCAGCCCGCCCACCACATTTAAATAATCAAGATAATCGATAATATGCTGCCTTAATACAATTGGCATGGGCAGCTGGGCGGGGGTGGAAAGGCTGTCTCTTTAAAAGGGCCTTTTAAAAGGGTGTGAAGGAAGGGGGGTGGGGGTTCTATCTTCAGGGGGTGATCTTTGCGCATTGTGGGGCAGACCCCCTAAGATAGTGCCCCCTCCTGCTCTATAAAACGCACTATCCCCCATCCCTAAGCTGCCTAAACCCTCTCTGCTTTAAGGCCCCGGACATCATGCTCCGGGATTGGTGGGCCTTCTTCTTGGGCCTGCTTGCAGTCCCAGCAGTGCCCACTAATGCGCTCTTGGCGCTGCTGGGGCCCCTGGTGCTGCCAGCCCACCGGAGTGTCCGGCAGTTCCCCGGTGCCGAACTTCCTGCCCCAGTGAGGGGGCGGAGGTCCCACTGTCAAGCGATTTAGCCCGCCCGAAGGTGCATTGTGGCTGCGGGTCGGGCTGGCATGGAGTGAGTCAGTTCCACGCTGATGTTGCTTCTGTTGGGTGGGAGGGGGTTGCAGTGCAATGACCTGTCTGCACCTCCCCCACTGTAATATGCTGCTTGGGGTATCTGCTCAACCAATGAAAACCATTTAAAATATAAACACATGGAGAACTGGGAAGGAAGGTGAATCCACATCAAAACAAGGACAGAAAGAGAAGTAAAGAGAAGAAAAGAAAAGTTGGATTAATAGAGAGAAAAAAACACAAAGGAAAAATAAGAAAAAATTCCTTTTTTTCAAATTTGACGTTTTTTTAAAATCTCCCTGGAAAACTCAAAGCCTGAAGGAGTGAGACTCCACACGTAACAGTTGTGTTTCAGCGCTAGATAACGAACAATTATCATGTCATTAGAAGTATACTTTGGCTATTGAAAACCTCCCCCTAAATAACCGCGGTGGGTTTCATTTGTCTGTCTTGAAATAAAAAATTTCATGACCTTCAATGGAGAACCAGGCAGCAAAATGCCATTTTGATAAAGCTATCGACGAGAGTGGCGCAACTCTGACAGCAACATTTGGATTGTTGCACTTAACTACTGGTTTGTTCCTTACCCGGTATAAATAGCGGTGAGTGGCACCAGCCTCATCGTTATTTTGAGAGCACATTGTGGACCGTGACGTCATTTTATTTGCATGTTTTCTCTTCCTTAGCCCAATGTTTCTTTATTTCTCTTTTTATTTCTCTTCCTGTATCTGATTTGACAGTGAATTTCCAATCCTTGATCTCTCCTTAACCAATGAGACTTCTTTTTGGTTGCCCTATTCGCCCGAGTCGCAGATACCCTGTTTCTGTTTTTGTGCCGTTATCAGCTTGGATTTCCAACTTTGTGGGCAAAATTCTTTTTAAGCTGGAGGGTTTAGCGACAAGCGTAACTAACAGCGGATGCCGTATGATGCTCTGCTACGTTATGTCCTGACCCCCCGAGGAGAGCAACCAAAACGAGTGCCTAGAAATGCCTTTTTTTTTGGTTTTGCAAATAGGATCCATTGGATTAAATTCATGAATATTGCTGGTTCTGAGCCAAGTGTCACGTACCATCCTTTTAAAACCTGCATCCTCTTCTCCAGATCAGATAGCGCAGAATGTGGTGGAATCACATTCAGAAACTTGCCAGTACACAGTTGAAGAGTTAAAGCAGCTTGCCTGGCAGCCCTATACACAGGAGGAAATCAGGAACTTTCAGAATAAGGTACTGATCGAACCTACTTTAAGCAATAATTACTACGATTACAAAGTTAAAATCTTCATACCGTTAAAAGCACAAAGGCTAATTTAAAATCACATTCTCATTCACTCCGCACTAATATGGTGGGGGGGGAAAGATATTTTATACCGGGACGAGAATCTGTTTATAGAGACAATACAATAAGAACACATTATATTCCTAATTTTTACCCTTTATATACATCAACAGTAATGAGAGTGTATTCCTGTGCTTATCTAGTCTTAACTATTCCTATACGCTCCTGGCTGGTCTCCCACATCCTACCCTCCCTAAACTTGAGGTCATCCAAAACTCTGCTGCCATGTCTTGTCTCGCACCATTCCCCTGTCACCCCTGTGTTCCTGTGATCTACAGTCAAGCGACTTCTTGATTTTAAAATTGTCAGCCTTGTGTTCAAATTCCTCCCCTCGTCCTTCCCTATCTCTGCAGCCTCCTGCAGCCCCACAACCCTCTTAAGATATCTGCATTCTTCTAATTCTGGCCTCGTTTGCATCCCCTATTACAATCATCATTGGCCTGAAGCTCTGGAATACCCTCGCTATACCTGCTTTCCTCCTTTAAGACATTCCTTATAACTTACCTCTTTGACCAAGCTTTTGGCCACTGATCTGAAGTCTCCTTATGTCATATTTTATAATGTTCCTTGGGACGTTTTATTATGTTAAAGGTGCTATTTAAATATAAGTTCTTGTTGTTGCTTTCTCATTCAATTAATGGGAAACTCTGCCTCAGCCATTACACTGTGACAGTTGGGGTTGCTTAAGTGCTTTCTTTATGCTGTCACATTGCAGCACAGGCATTAAGCTCCATTACTGCAATCACTAAAGCCACAGGAATCGTCACAATAAGTACAAGCGGAACTGGGCTGCACTGCACCTGATTTGTTAACACAGGCCAGGATTTTGCCCCTAGTCGGGCGGGGGCGAGCGGGAGTGGCTGCGAAAGCCTGCCCGCAATCGGGCCCCAACGTGTGCTCCAGCACTCAGTGCTGCTTGGGTTGGGGGCGGGAGGAGGGCGAGCGTGCAAGTTTGCACATGCGTGCGAATGTGCGCAATGAAAGCTCCCTGAGGCACAGAGCTGGCTCAGGGAGCTGAAGATTTTTTTAAAATGAAAAATAAATCAATTTTAAAATGTTAAAAAAGCAAGCCCCCTCGTGACTCTGTCACATGAACAGGGACGTGTTATGACTGAAATGTTAAAATTTTTATTTAATTTTTAATTGCTGTTGGAAACCTCATTCCGCCCGTGGACGAGGCCTCCTTAAAAAATCCAAAGGCCGCTTGGCCTTTTCGCCCGCCTGTCCCACCATAAGGTGGGATGGGCAGCGAGAAATGTAATTCAGTTGGTACTTTAATGGCCTTAATAGGCCTGTGAATTGTTGGCAGGCGGGCTGCCAACTCTCTCATGCGCGCCCGCCGACCAAAATATCGCGCAAGTGTGTGATGACGTCAGGATGCTCGCCCAACGCCATCACACGTCATTTTACGCTGGTTTGTATCGGGCGTGTGCCCGCCCAACCAGTGAAAAATTCTGCCCGTAGAACTAAACCACAGAGTTTTGTTGTGATAGTTTCCAGATGTTGCTGTTTGCTGCTGCAGGATATCTTCTGGACAGCGGCGAAAAGCTTGATTTCTAACAATTGTATACTAAATTATAAGAATTACCTAATTTTTTTTTTTAAAAGTACAGATAAAGAAGCATGTTGATCACCCAGTCAGTATTGCTTGGCAGGTATAATGTACAGTGTAAAATCTGGTGATGTCTTTTGTACAGTATACTCAGTTTGATTCTGTGTTTGAACAGTCCTGTGAGGCCATGTGGCAGCAGTGTGCAATCCAAGTGACAAATGCGATCCAGTATGTGGTGGAATTTGCCAAGCGGATCAGTGGATTCATGGACCTGTGTCAGAATGATCAGATCATCCTCCTTAAAGCAGGTACATATCACATCCTATTCTGACAAAAATAGCAAGGGACTAAGAACATAAGAAATAGGAGCAGGAGTAGACCATTCGGCCCCTCGTGCCTGCTCCGCCATTCAATAAGACCATGGCTGATCTTCTTGTGTTTCGATTTCCATATTCCCATCTAACCCCGATAACCTTTGATTCCCTTGCCTAACAAGAGTGTATCTACCTCTGCCTTAAAAATATTCAATGACCCCCACCTCCACCACCTTCTGAGGCGGAGATGAGCACAGAACATTGTTTTTAGGAAATTTGGGCATTGGGACTTGGTAGGAATATCCAGCAGCAGTGTGCAACAAATGAAAATCCACAGCGGAAAACAGTAGCACCAAAGTAGGAGTAAAGCTGAGGGCCTGAGTGGGACTAAGAATCCTAACCCTGTATTGTCACCTCCTGGGTCAGTTATGAATCCAAGTGGGATGACAGGCCCTCTATTGGATATCATTCAAGAGACTGTAATGAAGGGCTTCACCACTCAACAGCATCAAGTAGACTACTTTCCAGTTTATTTTTAGCCTATGCTTGAAAATTATGAAAATGTTATTCCTGGAATATTCATTGCTATGAGTTGACAGGGAGTATGTCTGTAAATGTGCTTCTTCCCCCAAAGTTTTAATCAATCGAAGACAAATTATCTTGATTCAGAGAAATGAAGATAATTAAGTACAGGATACATATCTATTCCAGATGAGCCTATTGCAAAGGGTGAGGGGGGTGTGGAAGGAAACTAGTAACTACAGAAGGACCCTATTGTAGTATATAACACTTCTAGAGTGTTTTTTTAAAATTCATTCATGGGATGTGGGCATCACTGGCTAAGTCAGCATTTATTGCTCCTTAGGGGGCATTTAAGAGTCAACCACATGGCTGTGGGTCTGGAGTCACATGTAGGCCAGACCGAGTAAGGACAGCAGATTTCCTTCCCTACAGGGCATTAGTGAACCAGATGGGTTTTTACAACAAATTGACAAAGGTTTCATGGTCATCATTAGACTTTTAATTCCAGCTTTTTATTGAATTCAGATTCCATCATCTGCTGTGGCAGGATTTGAACCCTGGTCCCCAGAGCATTATCCTGGGTCTCTGGATTATTAGTCCAGCAACAATACCACTGCGCCATTGGGTGTCTTTCAGTTTATAAAATGTCTCCATGCTTTTTCAAGGGGCTCAGGGAACCTGAGCAGGAAGAAGAACAGAAGTCAGGGAGGTGATTGAAAGGTTTAAGGAAGCTCATGAAGGTGGGAAGAGAGCAAGATAGACAGGTTTAGGATCAGAATTTTAAAGGAGGGATGTGATGGCTGAAGGTCCTACCACTGATGCTGAAGCAGAGAAAAAGGGATATGTCCAGTAGACCTTAGTTGCAAGAGTGGATGATCCTTTCTGGTATCTGGGGGGAAAAGTAATTCAACAATGTTACAAAGGTGAAGTGCACCTTGCACCTTTTATCTTTAACAGAAGTTATATATTTCAAGATTTGTGTGGATTTATGAATTAAAAACTGTAGTGAAATAATGGTATTTACACTGCTGTGCACAGTTCTCAGATGTTCTTTACACTTTATAATTTGCGCTCTGGCTAGGTAGATGTTTTTAATTATCATTCTCACTGATGTGTTTTTCTTAAGCTATCCCTTTGAGACTGTAATGCAAAACAACCACCAGCGAACACTCCTGTGTAATAAATTTCCTTCACTTCAGTGGCAAGTTGTAAATGTGTAGACCACATGAATGTTCTAGAATGTAGGGACGTACCAACACAGCAGCTATATTACTGTCTGTGGAAAATTTGGATGTCCTTAAGAGCATCTTCATAAAAACTGATAACACTCTGCATAATAACATTCAATTTTAAAATGGAAGATCTAGCATTAGGGTATGTCAGAGATAAGCTATTAGAGCTATTCAGAGCTGAAGTTATTTTTGTTACAAAATAAATTGCAGATGTGAAAAGCAAATAATAATGAAAAAACAGACTGGATTTAACACCTGGTTTTGAAAATAGTAGACCTGTCAGTGGATGGGAGGGCCAAGCCGGGTATGTACTGTTTACAAACCAGGAACATTGGAGCTGATGTACATGATTGTGTTAATCTTAGAATTTTAGCACATTTATTTGTGCTTGCACCATCTGTTTATTTGAACACCATTTCTTCCCTCATTCTTTTACATTCTTCCTTTTCAAATACTTAATCCAATTCCATTTTTAAATATCGTTCATGTCTGCCTCAATGACAACTTGTAGTAAAGTTATGCTAAAAACATTCTGAATAGAAAAACTTTCTGTTAACTTATATCTTTTCTCTTCTGGAAAAAAACTGTGAACTTGAGCCCTCTTGTTAGTTTGCTCTTTTTTCTACTTTTCCGTTGAGGGTTTCTAATAGTGGATGTTTAACATCTCCTCCTTCAGTTGGTCCCACATTCGACTTCCTCAGTGAAAACAGAGACGGAGCTGGTCCTGTTTTACCAACAGGAAGCTCATGGGATTGGGAGAAATAATGGCTCCCCCCCACCCTGCTTCCCCCAAATACTACACTGTACTTTCAACAGAGAGTAAAATCAGGCTGGGTGTAAATACAGCATTTCTCTTCATTAGATGGATTGGGTTAAAATTACCCCCGAGAGTACTTACTGACTCTCTACCATTCTCCCAGTTGTCAGATACACACCACCTTTAACTAACCTTTTTACCCCAGGTACGCTTATAAATAGCCTTTTAAGTTGAAGCAACCCAACTTTTTAATGCGATTTTTTCCACTCGTTTTAAAGATTCAGTTTGGAATGTCTATTTTAATGCTGCTGTCAAACTGGAAAATTCTAACCAGACATTGAAGTTTCTGTTCCAAATTAAAAAGTGTTAATTTTGTGAGATCAGAGAGAGAATTTTCTGTCTTCCTGTTCTAGGTTGCCTTGAGGTCTTATTGGTTCGAATGTGTCGAGCATATAACCCTTTGAACAATACGCTGTTTTTTGAAGGAAAGTATGGAGGCACACAGATCTTCAAATCATTGGGTAAGATTTGATTCGCATGTAAATAGGGTGGTATCACAAATAAATGCAACTAGCATAGAAATTTAGAGTCAAATTGGCACCTAGGCTTCCTCTATGGAAGTCAATACAAGCCAGGAGTCCGTCACCTGCCTTATTGGTATAGACACAAAAATAAGGTTAAACCTTAGATTTGAATTTCCATTTTAGTCGTGGAGTAAGATGAATCGGAATAAGGTCAAGTTCCCAGCTCTCGCCCACGATGAAGAAATTCACCTGCTACAAGAATGGAAAATTGAGACCGTTGCACACCACAGGGAGTGAAGACCCAAATCTATCTTAAAAAGTTTCGAAATTCAGGAGATTCTCAAATGTTGCTTTAAGTCGTTCATTCAGATTTAGGAATCTACAGAAGTAATTTACTCTTGCAGCTGTTGTATGATGATGGTGACAGATTGCATCTCCATTACCCGTAATCTATTTTGCACAAGTTTCTGCAGCTGGATTTACAGGGCTAATGCTTCCCCTTTTCCTCAGGTTGTGATGATTTGATCAACATTGTCTTTGACTTGGCAAAAAACTTGTGCTGCCTGCATTTGACGGAGGAAGAGATTGCATTGTTCACAGCTGGCATCTTATTGTCTCCAGGTATGTAAAATATGGATGTTAAAGCATTGAGCTGGAAAATGCAATGACTGTTGGCCGTATCCTGACCTTAAAGTGTTTCATTGTGTATCGTCTGGTGGTGCTGTCTGTTGGCTCAGTAATACTGAACTAAATAATGGGTTCTTTTCCACGATTCCTTGGTTGAACAGCTCCACCTGACCAGTGGAGCCAAAGTGCTTCTTGAAAGGGATGTGTAGTGGGGGTGGGGTGAGGGTGGAAGGAAGATGTAAGTTGGCTCATTTTATCTCATGTGTGATCAGATAGTTTATCCAGTTGATGGCTGGACCCTGGTATGAACATCTTGGATTTCAAACACTGCACAATTTATTTTCATTGTTTTAAAATGGAAAATGAGTACCACGTGTTGAAATGTTTGAAGGAAACAGGAGACTCAGAAATGCTTGTCATGTTGTTGGATCTCTTAATTGTTAGACAGTAGAAATGTCATCAGTCCAGAACTCAAGTATTTTCATTCCAAGGGAACTGGCCCACCAATACTTTAAGACAATGTCATATCAAAAAAATCATTAACTGATCTGATCCAGCACTGATAAAATTGAGGACAAGAGTTTCTTTGTTGTCGGTACTTTCTGATCAAGGTTGTTCCAAATTTTAACTGTTTTGTGGCTGCTGTTCCTCTTTTGCTTAATTTTTATTATTCAAGGGAAGTGAGTGTCGCTGGCTAGGCCAGCATTTATTGGCCCCTTATCGAGCTCTACCTGTCCCACCCCCCCTCTACCAGCTTATATTTCATCTCATTTCTATATTTCTTTAGTTCTGATGAAGAGTCATACGGACTCGAAACGTCGACTGTGTCCCTCTCCGCAGATGCTGTCGGACCTGCTGAGTTTTTCCGGGTATTTTTGTTTATGTTGAGTTATTGTCCATTACCCGCCTAGCAACCATCTCAATAACGGAGCAACCCTACTGAATAACGATAGTGTTGACTGAAATTGTAGGTCAAAGCCTCAAGTTAATGCTACATCTTTAAAGAAAGAACTTCAGTTTATAAGATGGCTTATCACATTCCTGCGATGGCCACAACGTGTTCTTTGCCAAATTTTTTTTTTTGACGTGCAGTCGTGGTTGTCACGTAGACAAACCCGGCATCCATTTTGCACACGGGAAAGTTCCCACAAACGGCCAGCAAGTTTGAAAAGCCAGTTAACCTTTTCTGGAGGTGTTGGCTGAGGAGGAATTTTGGTGGGACGTTGCGAGAATTTCACTTTCAAAAAGGAATCTTTTTCAAAGGCCGACGGGGGCTTTGTGTAATGTCGTAGCTGAAAGTTGACTATTTCTTCAACGTTTGCATGGAGCTCTGAGCAACAAAAAGAAACAAACGAATGCAGAATGATGTTTAGTGACCTTTTTTTAAAGTGAGCCGCACGTGTTAGACCCTACGTTGGACGAGTAGCCATCAAGTTTGCCATAGAAAAAAACCAGCAAGAGGCTTCATGAGCAGCCATTCCATTGGTTGAAATGTTTCTCTCGCAGTGGCTTCAAAACGGGTAGTATCAGGTTGGCCGCCTGTTCCATGTAACATCTGATATTTCATTCCATTAGCTGCGATGGAACTAATAACAGGCACTGAGTATAACAGGCAGCCAACCTGATATCACTAGTTTTGCGCTGTTGACCGAGAGGAACTTCTAACCATTATCTTTCTAAACAGTTCCTTTAATAGGTGTGGAATAATGTCTCACTTTGCCTGGCAGCATCGGCGGAGAAGAGTACAGTTGACGTTTCGAGTCCTCATGACCCTTGAAGGGTCATGAGGACTCGAAACGTCAACTGTACTCTTCTCCGCCGATGCTGCCAGACCTGCTGAGTTTTTCCAGGTATTTTCTATTTTTTGTTTTGGATTTCCAGCATCCGCAGTTTTTTGTTTTTATCTCACTTTGCCTCTTTCTTTTAGACCGACCATGGTTGACAGAAGCGAGGAAAGTCAAGAAGCTACAGGATAAGATTTTTGAGGCATTGCAACACGTCATTCACAAAAATCACCTGGATGATGACAAGTTATCAAAGGTATACGGATCTGTTTCATAAACGCAGAAATTACTACGATTAAGCACAATCAACTATAGACAAACACCATGCATTTGTATAGCACCTTAATGTAGAAGATTGCTTGAGGGTAGATCACAGAAGCATAAGGGAGCCAGCAAGACCAAAAGGTATCAGGAGGTGATCAAAAACTTGGTCAAGGAGATGTATTTTAAGGAATGAAAAGTAGTCAGGGTGTGGAGAAAGTTTTGAAATCTCAGAAAGGTGCCTGAAAGCCTATTGGCCAGTGGTGGAGTGAAGGGCAGAAATCGACAAGACTGCAAGCAGAGTTCAGAGACAAGTTACAGTGCCAGAGGATGGTTACAACAACGGGGGGGGGGGGTCTGAAACAAAAAGGTGAAAATTTAAAACCTGAGGCATTGGGGAGCTTGGAGACAATATAAACGAGTGAGGGTAGATTGACAAGCAGGTTTTGGTGCAGGATGGAACACAGGGAACAAAGGTTTTGATTACCCAAGGTTTACAGAGGGGGAAGAATGAAAGACTGGCCAGGAGAGTATTGGAATAAGCTAGTCTGAGGTCACAAAGGGATGAGAGATTTGCAGAGCAGGCAATCTTACAGAGGAAGTAGATGGTCTTTGAGGTGGGGAGGGATATGGAGTAGGAAGTTCAGCTCAGTATATAATGGAGTATCAAGATTGTTACTAGTTTGGTTTACCACTGTATACTCAAAAAAATGGGGGCCTGGTGGGAGAGTTTTAACAAGAACAGGCATCTTTGGCAAGGATATAGACTTCATGCAAGGGCTGGAAAATAATGACTTCATTATTTCTTATATTTATATTTCTTATATTTAGCTAAAGGTCATTGCAGTTTATCCAAGCCTGCATTTCATAGAAGCGGCTAGACAACACAAAGACAATGGATTTTTCTTATGTGGCTTGTATTTTGTTTTGGTGAAATACTGAATGAATGATTAATTGAGCTCTTAAAGAAAGATTTATTATATGGCTATTTTTATTTCCACTCTAGTAATCCTAATCCCAAATATAATCTTCATCTGGCAGAGCAGCTCTGCATATTTCTAGATTCAGGTGCTATGTAAATGCAAGCTGTTGTAATAGAGGTGGTGGTGGTACATAAGCACATAAGAAGCAGGAGCAGAAGTAGGCCCTCGGCCCCTCGAGCATTCAATAAGATTATGGCTGATCTGTTTGTGTTTCGAATTCCACATTCCCATCTACCCCCTCGATAGCCTTTGATTCCCTTGCCTAACAAGAATCTATCAACCTCAGCCTTAAAAATATCCAATGGCCCCACCTCCACTGCCTTCTGAGGCAGCGTGTTCCAAAGTTGCACAACCTTCTGAGAGAGAAAAACTTCTCCTTATCTCTGAAGTAGCATTCGTAGTAAAGTTGGCACATCTAGTATTTGGGACATCTCACTTTTCACCTGCCAGGATTCCCAAGACCTGGGAAAGCTGGCAAGCGGGTGTTAAAAATAAAAGTTTGAGAGGCACGCAGCCTCCTGAAAACGTTTTAGTGACCGACCCACATCCTGAGAGTGATTGGTCGCCCGCACTCCCAACCCACCTCCATTAAAACCGCTTTGGGGAGTTAAAATCCCCCCGGTGCTGCCTGTTACGTCCGTGAATTCCCTGATCATCTCTTCCTCTACGCACTTGAAAATTTATCTTAATTCATGCTGCTTACTGTCACATCCACTCGGCATCAATTAACTGACATCACAAACCTAACCGCCAACTGAAATAGCCTAGCATGTCTAATCCCACACAAAATGATTCGTTATGTACCGTATTCAACATTAGAAAATCATTTCACTCCTGAGGAACTTGCAAATATTTGTCCAGTTATCAAAAGTAAACAACTAAAATGGTTCAGTGAATAATGACCACAGTGGCTATAACAATAAAATCATGGCAACTTTCAATTTTAATCAAGAAATTAGACACAATGTACACTTAACTTCAGTCTCTGGAGCACAATCTCCATCACGTTCTATTTTTAAAATGTCAGTAAACGTAAAACAAGTGACATCCTGAATATTTCACAGGCTTTAATAAGTCAAACTGAGTGAATGTCTCTTGCAAAGGATCATACATGAAAACATTCAACAGGACTACAAGAGGTCCAGGCTGCTGGATTATACACTGGTTGTTTTACAGTGAACTGGTACCATTTCATCCTGTTGTAAATCCCATGTTTCAAATGTAATTAGTTTCAATTCACATAAACAATGAAAAATTGGTTCTAAAAGTCTTCAGTTAACACTTACATCGTGCCAAAATATGCATAACTATGTTAGCAGTGTAGGGGGGATTTTAAGCATTCCAGTCTGTCAGAAACAAGGTGGTGGTTCCTCGAAAAGAGTGTGGTATGACTTGCTGCACCGCTCCCCCCCACTCCCCGCCAATGACAAATCCACACCAGCCAGGCCACCTCGCGTTGCAGCAGGCCAACGTCCACAGGCTGCCCCAAGAAGGTTGTTTCCCCACCCACAGTCCCAGCGGCCTTATGCCAATGAGGCCAAACTCTTCAAATCGGCCCAATGTTGGAACTGTCAGGCGGTCGGTCAGCCTACTCTGCTGATCTATTGCCCGTACACTGCTTGTGTATAAAATCCATGATATAAAAGGTGATTTTAACCTAACCCGTCCATTTGGAAGCTGACAGAATCTGGTGCAATTCTTTGGTTTGGTATCCTGTCCGGTTTTGAAGTCAGTGTAGCGTGATATTGGGCGGGTTATAAAATCAATGTTCCACCCTGTGGGCTTCCTTCTGGAGAATTAGGTTAAATTGACCTCATTGAAACCACAAAAAAAGTCAGGCAGACTATGCCAAATGAATACCAACTCTTCAGTTACCAGCACAATCTGCATTACTCTGATATATTTTCCAGCCTATCAGGTTCAGTTTAGACCACACATGTACCTGAACCAATGTGAATTCAACACCATTTAAGAGTGAATTGTCCAATTTTACTCAGTATATACTTTTTATTTGAACATGACATCTGAGCCTAGAAATTTTTTATCACATTTCTCTGCTCACTATTTTAATAAGGGTGTTCACATCACTTTTAAAATAGTGGAATGATAGGATATAATAGAAATATATTAGAAAGTGTCAAGACTTCATATGTTAGTCTCCCAAGCAGTAATTTCTAGGCCTTGAGGCCTAAAAATAAAAATTCTACTATTCTGACATAATTTAGATATATATTCAAGAAGCTCGTCCTGTTTTCTCACATCTCAATGCAGTCTTTTCTCTTCCTCCTCAACAGCTGATCTCCAAGTTGTCTATGGTGAAGTCAGTGTGCAACCTTCATGTGGATAAGCTGCAGCTATTCAAATTGCTACACCCACAAACAGTGCACAACTTTCCGCCACTCTACAAGGAAGTATTCAGCACAGAGATGCAGTATCCAGACTCCACCAACAGCTAAACTTATCAGTTCCGTGCAACACAGCATTCCCAAAGTGAATAAAATTAATGGGTTTAAACTCCTGTATCACCAATTGCAATAGCACTAGGATGAATGTATTGCACTTCATATGGTTTCACCGCAACAGTCAAAAGAATGTAAATACTGGATACTAAATAGTGGAAAAACCTTGTGCATGACATTTAAAAGCAGCTCCATTGTGTTCATGGACCAGAATTAATTCAAAATTGCAAGACCGACCTTCCAACGCTCTGTCTAAAATCTGTTTCTGCTGGTAAAAAGAACAGTGAATTAAAGGAGTATAGATAGTATTTTATCTGTAATGCAAACTTATATATTTTATGAAGGGTGTTTCTTTTTACTCTGAGTTTTCAGCGATTTCAGAGTTGTTCTTGTGGTTCATCATTGATGTTAGACTTATTTTCCAGGCAATGTTTGCTTCAGCGGTGCTACTACATGGTGAAGTTTTGAAGGAGTGCATCAAAATTCCTTGGAATTAAATTACAACAATGCTGAAGCCAGCAATTAAAAACTCTGAAATCTTATACATGTAAATGTGTATGTGTTTATATTACTAATATATATCTTTAGGAAATGGTCAAAATGACACCTGCATGTAATAATAATTAAAAGGTTATGGTGTCCATTAGCACTATGACCATGTTAGTGGACAGTAGTCATAGCTTTGCAATGTATTTTATTTTATCCTTAGAATAAAATCCAGTGTTTCCCATAGTAGCCATAAAATGGCCTGTTGGGCTAACTGCTGGAGAAGCATATTAGATGCGTAAGCATTAGGGTTTCTATATTTTACTATTAGGGAGCCAAACTATTCCAGGCTATGGGGAACCTGAAGAACCCTTAACAAAATGACGAAAAATGCAGTCACAATCTCTGAAAAGGTTTCTCTATAGTCTGCTGTAAGATGGCTGTGATCTTCAAGAAATACCATCCGTCAGTCCGTAGAGCACAATAATGAAGTGACATTTAGCCTCTGACTTTGTAGGCACCCAGAAAACTAAATTAATGTAGCTGAACTACTGGTTAAAATAAAATTCATGTTAACTGCCGATCTATGCTCAACAGACATCAGTGTGCACCCTTAAAACTAAAAATGCACTTTTTCTCACTGAAAATTGACATATTACCCCCCTCGCTCAACCCAGTATATCCCAGATCAAGAATAGTTTCCGAATATTATTTACAACCATTGCTAAACCTTAAGGGAACTCATCATCCATGACCTAATTTTCCCACAAAGACAATGTATAGTGTCTAGCACACTCCTGCAAAGTTCTGGGACACCCATTCCTTCGTAACATGTAACGGGAGTGGTTGAACATTCTTACAATGTTTGAAAGAACTGGCTTTTAGAAGCATCACGCTTGTTTTGGTGTATCTTGTAATCTATTTTTTCCATTACTGATACCCTTTAAGGGAATAATATATAACAATGTACAAGCAAAATTGCTTAATTTAATTATTTATTGGTTCAATTATAGCGTGTAGCTTTACATACAGTGATGGATTTTCAGCACAAATGTGATTTTAAATTTTGATGGAGTTGCAGGGGGGCCAGCGAAGAAAAAGAACCCATTCTAGCAGCTAGGAGGTTGCAGACATATGTTGCATGTGTGCAGTTCAATAGCCGTGATGAAGATCCATAGAAAGTGACTTGTGCACAGGAAGTGGCATCAACAGAGAGTTGAAATGGAAGACGGCAAATCAGATGCCACAAACCTGATTGTTACTCTGGAATCTGTCACAGATTGGGTTGTGTGTAACACATACAAGGGAACATTCCAAGTTTTTGATGTGCTCTGTAATTAAATGCACTGAGCGAGGTGAAATTGAGCCTAAACAGCCCAGATTCAAGCCCTGTATGTTGGTCAACATCTGCCAGGGTAGACGAGACTTACTGTGACTAATGAGGAGAAAAATCAACAAAGTCAGCTGTCGTTCCTAATCGTTATTCATTGATTGACTTCTGGAAGGTGTGTGCGTGTAGACAGTTGTAAAGCCCACTGGGATTCTCAGTCTTGGTTCAAATGTGGTCATTTGAACAAAGTACTAGAAAGCTATCAGTGCCCACTGAACTAAAGTATGACTCACCACCATTAAGAACGTAGAGCACAAAAAGGAAGGAAGATGACCAAGCACAGAACATTGTAAGACGGATAGTGTTTCGTTTCACTGAATGGGACTTCTGAACTAGTACAGGGTTTCCAACACCTTTCCTAAACCCGTCCTCCCATATCTGGTGCAGCATCTAATCTGGAAAACTAAAACAACACATTGGCTATGGATGCCCTGAAGGCCAGTATTGCCTTTTAAGTAGGTGCATTAAGAAAACTCCTGAAACAGCAAAGTAGAAAGTACTATTTTTCCTATGTTGGGTACATTTGAGATGTTTGGGCATATGTAAGCTAAGGATCTGCTTGCTGGATTCCAGATTTTAAGCACTTTTTGAATTTAAAATATTGAAAATTTCTTTCTGAAACATTCGTTAGAGGGAGAGGCTAATATGTGTTTTTTTTGATTTTGCTGTTCATTGACGGGTCGTATATATTCATTTCCACTTCTTCATTTGCAATGTAGGTCATCTCTTCTAGTTGGATATGGAAGAATATAATTGGCTTGTTTGTTGCACATCTGCATAATGTAGTGTTTAGCAAAGAAAAAAGTATTAAAAAAATTGATCCACTGGGATTCAAAAGGTTGATCCATTCCTTACAGGATGTGTTTCAGTTCATATAATAGAGTAGTGTCTCGCACCACTTTAAAAACAATTTAAACTTACACTGTGTGTATTATTCTTGTGAATGTTGTGAAAAGAAGAGAAATGAAACAACACCCAGCTTTATGTTTCTCTTTCAAAATGTGGAAAATGCTTTCCCTGGCACATTAAATAATGGACAATATTTGTTATATAGTTTAGAAAGTTATTTGGATTTTTTTTGGTCTGTATTGTAAAACTGTAATTCTATTTTTTTTTAAAGAATGAAATACCTATATAAATGCAAGATGAGAAGAATAGAAAGATTTTTTAAAAGTCTTGTCCACATTTCAATGACGAGCAAATTCTTATTTTAATATATTGACAATTTAAGAAAGATTGGGTAACAATTAGTGAATGGATATAGATGTATAATGTAAAGGATGTGTACATGAACCACATTAAAATTATATATTGTATGAAGAGTGAGTAAATACTAAATGTTTTGTTCATTATCTATGATTGCATCAGAAGCAAACCATATGTTTTTCTATCCATTGCAGTTTATAGTGATGTTTGTTGGGAGATAAATATTGGCCAAGATATCAAGGAGAACCCCACATCTTTACTTCAAAGTAGTGCCATGGGATTTACCTGAGAGGGCAGGCAGATATTGGGTTTAATGTGTCACTCAATGCCAACACCTCCAAAGGAGCAGCATTCCTTCAGTACTGCACTGAATGTCAAGCCCCTGGAATGGGGCTTGAATCTACAACCTTCTGACACAGGTGAAAATGCTACCACTGAGCCATGGCTGACACATGAAGCCCGTGTTTATGTTATAAGATAAAAACAAAATACTGCAGGTGCTGGAAATCTGAAATAAAAACAGAAAATGCTGGAAACCTCAGCAGGTCTGGCAGCATCTGTGGAGAGAGAGTGACAAAGACTCGAAATATTAACTGTGTTTCCCTCTTCACAGATGCTGTCAGATCTGCTGAGTTTTTCCAGCATTTTCTGTTTTTATATATGCTATAAGCCCACAGAATAGTAGATTAAGTGAACATTACCCATGGTACACATTATGGAGCTTACAAAATCTAATTTTACTATTCAACAGAAATTGGCACATAATTACGAGTGCTAAACTACAGTTTTGGTTATATCTTGTACAAGATTGTTAAACTTATTTGGATCTTCATTGCTGAAATGCACAATTTTTAGTCCCTTGCTGTGTGAGGGCTCTAGACAGACTACTGAACTACAACAAGACTGAGAAATATTGAAATAAGAATAAAATGGAGATCAATAATATCAAGGACAAAAATACTTGACTTTTGTCACGTTAAAATCAATTTTTCACTTTGTCACATCCACAGATCACAAAGGGTGATCTGATATTGGGTTAGAACCTCTGCTAAATATTGTCAGTTTGAATGGCCCCTGCTACTTTCAAAAACGGAAGCTTTTTCCGATCAGTTTTTCAGATATGTTCTACTGTTTAATATATATTACAGTCAGAGAAATGGTTTTTTTATTCCTTTTATGGGATGTGGGCATCACTGGCTCGGCCAGCATTCATTGCCCATCCCTAATTGCCCTTGAGAAGATGGTGGTGAGCTGCAGTCCATGTGGTGTAGCTACACCCACTGTGCTATTAGAAAGGGGGCTTCCAAGATTTTGACCCAGCAACAGTGAAGGGACAGCGATATCTTTCCAAGTCAGGATGGTGAGTGGCTTGAAGGGGAACTTCCAGGTGGTGGCATTCCCATCTAACTGCTGCCCTTTCCCTTCTAGGTGGTAGTGGCCATGGGTTTGGAAGGGTGAGAGCTACACCAAACCTCCTCTGAAGAAGCACCATCACTTGATCTGACACTTGCAGCCAGCAATTCTTATACGCTCATGTTCAAGGGGAGGATTCCGAAGTCAGGCTCACAAGGCCGAGAACTGCTCGAGGTTGTCCTTCAATCTCCCTCATGAAATGCAGCAGTTATCCTCCAGCCACTGGAATAGAATTGTATAGGAACACTTGAACAGGAAAACAAAAACCAAGACAGGTACAATGGAAATGCACAAGGGTGAACATTATTGGATGTGTTGTTGGATAAAGCTATGATGGATTTTCTTTTTCTTGGCGCTTTTAGTTCAGGATTTTGGCCAAAAGGAATCTGTGATGCTAAGTAGAAGACGAATGGCAAGTTGGACTCTTGTGCTACAACTGTTGTGGGGCCAATATCTCAGAGGAACCAGAGTCTGAGTATCCGTTCACCGTCGGCTTTTTATCCAGAGAAAAGAGGTCATGGATGCCTCTTCCCTTCCTCCTC
This sequence comes from Cetorhinus maximus, assembly GCF_964194155.1. NCBI lineage: Eukaryota > Metazoa > Chordata > Chondrichthyes > Lamniformes > Cetorhinidae > Cetorhinus > Cetorhinus maximus. The sequence continues at coordinate 102,799,909 of NC_135891.1, read as the reverse complement.
CTGTTCTTCCTCCTCCTCTTTGTACTCCTCAGATGGCCTCCAACAACCTGATGGCAAGGACTGCACCCTCATGATAGCAACATTGTGGATGACACAACAGTCCACCACAAAGTTGGCGATGTGCTCCGTGAGTACTGGAGGGATTCCAACCTCATCACCCTCCCCCCACCCCCAAGTAGCCCAGGCAGCAGAATCATTGTTTCTGAAGGTTGATTGTTTGCTCCATGGTGTTCCTGATTGCTGCATGGCTCCTATTGTAAGTGCATTGTCCATGCATGGTCAGGTGGCAGAGAGGAATTAGGAGTTGGGTGTAGAGTGGACTTCCCAGTTTCTGGTGCCTTGTGGAGGGTCGAAGTTCACGGGTGTGCCTGACTGTTACAGGATGAATGCATTGTGGTTGGTGCCAGGATAGCGGGCATTCACCAAGTGGATCAACTGGGCATTGCCACACATCAGCTGGACATTAATATAGTGGTAACTCTTGCATTTCCAGTACATCTCCCCATGTGGAGTCCATCTGTCTGCAATTGACTGCACCCTGTACCATTGGTTAATCCCACAATGCCATGTGCTCTCCCCTCCTGACTCTCTCTAGTCACAGAATCACAGTCAGTGAGAAGACAATGAGGTTCCCTCTCCTATACAGAGCCTCTGTCACCTCACTAATGCAGCAAATGATGGTGAACTGTGAGGTGCTGCTAATATCTGCTTCCACCTGGAAGGAGCCATTAGCTCATGAGTTTAGGGCCACAATAATCTTGACAGCTAATGGCAGTGTCATCCTCACCCTACTGTGCAGTTGCAATTCAGGTTGCAGGAGGCAGCACAGTTCAATCATCACCTTCTTGGTGAAAAATAAGCACCTCAGACCCTGCTCCTGGCTGAGATAGAGGCAGTACAAGTGCTCCCGAGATCCTTGGTAGGTAGGACCTCCTATGATGAGCCCTTGTTCTCCTGCCTCTGCACACAGCTTCCCTTCTCTGCTGCCTGGGCTCCATGTCCAATTTACTGCAGCCCTAAAGGGACTGCAAGTAAGCTGCCATCACTGAAACAGGCCTTCTCCTGACAGATCTCCCAACTCCTCCGACTGTCTTGGCAAGATCCGGCACCACACCCTTGTAAATTCAAAACACAATGTATTTTCCCACTCACTTAACCTGTCTAAATTACCTTGAAGCCTCTTAACATCCTCCTCACCAGTCACATTCCCACCGAGTTTCGTGTCATCAGCAAACTTGGAAATATTACAATTGGTTCCCTCATCCAAATCACTGATGTATATTGTGAATAGCTGGGGCCCAAGCACTGATCCCTGTGGTATCTCATTAGTCACAGCTGAAAAAGACCCACTTATTCTGCATGGGAGGTGTCAGCTGTGGCTCAGTTCATAGCACCCTCGCCTTTGAATCAGAGGGTTGTGGGTTCATGTCCCACTCCCGGAAACCAAGAACTGTGATTGTACTCGAAAGAGTTGCAATCTGTGACTGTTAATAACTCGAAAGGAATATTTCCACTGACACTGCAGCAGCAAACGAACGTCAAAAGCTCGTCACCTGAAAGTTGGATGGTTAGCCCTTTAAACAAGACACATACAGCATATGCCTGCGCTAGCGCCCTGATAAGAAAGAAACAATGTGCCAGGAGCATTTCAGCTGGCAATTACACAGCTTTGGACTTCCATGGCACCAGGAAGATTACAGAGCCCAATTCCGCAGCCCTTCTCTTTTTCCATTCATATAATCCAATTATGTTGCACAATCCATACTAAATCAAATTGGGATGCACTGCCTCCCGTGTCAAACAACATGCCAACAGTTGCTTCATTTTTTTCATGTAGATGTTGTTCATTTAAATTGGGCTTCTGTTAACGGCCCTCTGAAAACCATTGTTTTGTCTTTGTGCAAAGGAAGCGATGAAAATGCAGACATGAAGGAATGTCAACAGAGTAGATCGGGAGAAGCTGTTCTCATTGGAAGAAATGTTGAGAATCAGGGGGCACTGATTTAAGGTGATTGAGCCAAAGGCAACATGAGGGAAAAAGCTCTGAAGAAGAGTCATACAGATGCAAAATGTTAACCCTGTTTCCCCCTCCACAGATGCTGCCAGAACTGCTGAGTTTTTCCAGCATTTTCTGTTTTCATTTACGATGAAAAACTATTTCATGCAGTGAGTGGTTAGCATCTGGAATGCACCGTCTGCGAGTGTGGTGGAGACAGATTCAATCGTGGCTTTCAAAAGGGTATTAGATGATTATCTTAAAGACAGAAAAATTTGCAGGGTTACGTGGAAAAGGTGGAGGAGTGCGTCTAGATGAACTGCTCTCACAGAGAGCTGTCATAGGCATGACAGGCCAAATTCTGAAATTCTGTGATTCTATTCTGTGATTGAAAAAATAGCTACTGGTTTCAAAGGATGGCAATTTGCCTTTGTTTATATATTGCTAGGGGATGATTCCTTATCTGGTCAAAGTTGTTTGACAAATACTTTTGACAATGTGTGCAAATTTTCTACTCTGAGCAGAAATGGAGTGTCTGGTCTGCAATTGCTCAAAAAGAAAAAAAAGATTTACATTTATATAGCACCTTTCACAACCTCAGCAAGTCCCAAATTGCTTTACAACTAATGAAGTACTTCTGAATTGTGATCTCTGTTGCAGGAAATCATTAAGAGGTGTAATGGAACTATCAATAATCTTTGTTTTGGGCCAGGCTTTAGTTAACATCATTCCAGATAGGGATGGACTGTGATCCACATCCTTATCTCAGTGATAGAAATAATTTACTAGCCTGTTGCAAAGGAACCAGGGTTCTCTCCAAAACTGGCTGCCTTCTCAACAGAACCAAGGGGTATGTCTGGAGCAGCCCTGTGACAATTTTCAATTCAATCATATTTCCAAATCTTCGAAGGGAGCTTTGGATGCAGGGTTTGTAATATGCATATTATCAAAAGATTCCATTTAAAAGATTCTGAGAACTATTTCAGAACCATTCATTTTTTGGTCAAAGAGTGTGTTAGTCTAACACTGGTCTAAAAAAGAAGTAAGGTTGCAAGTGTCAAACAGAAACAAAATACTGGAGATATCCAGCAGATCCCTCAAAGAGCGATGAACATATTGTGTATTTCCAGCATTTACTCTTTCTGTTTCAGTAATTTTCCTTTTATATTGTGGCAAAATGTGTGGCTTATATACAGGGAGGCAAATCAATCGGACCTCCAAGATTATCTGATGAAACCTTTCGCAATAACACGCCATGGCAGTTCTGACCGGGTCATTTGCAAGATAGGGACATTATGAAAATATCTATTTCAGTAAACTGAGGAGCCCCCTTGATGGACTAGTGAATAAATATCCAGCCCGCCAAGCCACTGAGCTATAAAACCAAAGGAGTTTTGCAGCTGATTTAACCATCCAAGGTGCAGGTCCAAGTGAGCAAAAGGGCAGAATCAAGCTCGGTTAAGATCACACCACAAATAAGTGAACCGGGCCAGTTGAATGAGTTACTGCCTTTAGTAGAGAAGGGGTGGGATAAGAAAATTAGAGGTGGAAAATTTAAACAAATGTCCACGTTACCGGCTTGTCATTTACTGTTATTGTGTCATAACATAACGTTTTGCAATTTAAACAGTTGCACAAAACTACCCTCATACAATACACAGCAAATGCTTATCCATGTAACATATTCGAATGATGAATGATGATAAATAAAAAGCGTGGCAGGCTCCCCATTCTTGCAACACGATGCAGTCTGTCATTTGAACTTTGCAGCCACGAGGTAATATTGAAGTTCCTCCAGTTTGCAAAGAAATAACATCATAAAGATTCAGAACTATTGTAAACCGCTGACTCCAATGGACCTAGCTAAAAACAAAATTCACCAATTATAACCTTCACAAATCAAACCCATTTATTATATTACCCCTGTTAAATTTTTGTGCATGCATCAGATTTAGTCAGATATTTTATCTGTAGCCCTTTTTGATCCTCTGTAAACTTAGGCTATGCAAATGTATCTTCTTTTCCCCAGTTTTTTTCTTTTCAAGCTGTTTCAAGAAACTAGCTAAGGCCAAGGCTACCTAAAGGCTTCCATTACCTTGTCTAACTGACCATTAGTCATGGTTGATCCTCGACAGTGGCTCCAGTTGAGGGGATCAAACTTGTGCCTGATTTTGGCCTCATCACAGTGACCACTACATATGGGGTGCCCCTTCCTTATCCCATCTGAGACCAGTGACGCAATACAGACACGAAATCGGCCCTTCCTTGCTGCACTGCTCAATACCACAACAGCTGGTGCATTTACCTGCTGATCTATTTGGTGGTTCATTAGATTTACTCCAACCTGCAGATTTGGCTGATTTCCTCTCATTGTCCATGAACTCAATGACCCTGATATTTACAGTTAGGCAGGGACGAGACGTCGGCATGTGTTAGCAGCCGATGGACCTGGAAAACCCAGGAATACTGCTGAATTTAACCACAGGATTGCATTAGGATGTTTTTATTCAATTTCCAACCCTGTAGACAATCAGAGAGAAAGGCTGACCACCTTAACAGTGGGGAAGTCTGTGGCAAAAGGCAGCGGGTGGAGATCTTTGAGTCTGGTCCCCAGCAATCTAGAAGATGGGGGGAGCACAGTGGGATGTTGAAGCCTCGAAAGGCAGCACCGAGGAGGGAGGGAAAGAGTTCCCAGGCTAGGAGAGATCGGAGCAGGGAAGAAACTGAGTAGAGGGTGAGATTGTGGGCTTGGAGTTGGGGGAAGAAAACACAGGGGAGATCACAGGGTAGGAGATATCACCATGGGCAGTCAGAGGGGAGGAAAGATCATGGAGGCTGGGAGAGATTGGGAACAAGAAACAGAGGAGAAATCGTGGATTAGGAGACGGGGCAAGAGATCATAGGAAGAGATTGTGGGAAGCGAGGTAGAAGAGACCACTTCACAGAGGGCGATGGGGAAGCCACAGCAGGTTTGCTTGTGGGGGTGGGCGGGTTGCCAGGGGGAGGCACTCTTGTTCCTCTAGGCTAACAAGCAGTGCTGGAAAATGTCTTTCTCACATCCATTCAGCTGCCGTGTTTCCCAAACCCTGGGAAACCCAACCTGTAAATCAAAGTATTGAGTATAGGAGTTGGGATGTTATGGTGAGGTTGTATAGGACATTGGTGAGGCCAACTTTGGAGTATTGTGTGCAGTTCTGGTCGCCTAACTACAGGAAGGATATCAGTGAGATTGAGAGGGTGCAGAGAAGATTTACTAGGATGTTGCCGGGTCTTCAGGAGTTGAGTTACAGGGAAAGATTAAACAGGTTAGGACTTTATTCCTTGGAGCATAGAAGAATGAGGGGAGATTTGATAGAAGTTTACAAAATTATGAGGGGTATAGACAGAGTAAATGCGAGTAGGCTCTTTCCACTTAGATTAGAAGAGATAAACATGAGAGGACATGGCTTTAGGGTGAAAGGGGAAAGGTTTAGGGGGAACATTAGGGGGAACTTCTTCACTCAGAGAGTGGTGAGAGTGTGGAACGAGCTGCCATCTGACGTGGTAAATGCGGGCTCACTCTTAAGTTTTAAGAATAAATTGGATAGATACATGGATGGGAGAGGTCTGGAGGGTTATGGACTGGGTGCAGGTCAATGGGACTAGCGGAATAATATTTCGGCACAGACTAGAAGGACCGAATGGCCTGTTTTTCTGTGCTGTAGTGTTCTATGGTTCTGTAGCTGTTAAATTTAAATGTCTGTCAAACCCTGGGGACTGGTCCACTTTCCTTAAGCAGGTTACTCTGATTCCCCAGTTAAAGGGGAAGTAGACATGTTCACAGTGGGTTGGTCCAGCTTTCATATTTTTACCAATTTAACCTGGAGGTGGGGGGGGTGTAAAATTCCACTCTCCGCCCCCCCCATGTGTCTAAACTGTGTGGACAGGCATTTAACCACCAAAAGGATATACATTATATTATTAATAAGACCTTTAAAACAATCAGTGATTTGAGTTTATTACTCCTGGCACAAGCAGCAGGTTGTCACTTCCCAGACCAGCGGCTGTGGATTGTCTCTCTTACTCAGTTTAATTAATTACTGTTCAGACCATTAAATGGAATGACTCATAATGATAATGTACTGCAGCTTTGGAACATAAATTAGCCAATGTCGTCTTTATTCTCTTGACTACACGAGCATACCCTCTATGAGCTGATCACACAAAGACAATGATGACATTGCACAGACCGATTCGGCGGCTAGGCCTCTCAGTTGATGAGCTTTGGAGCCACCTTATGGATTCTAGAGATACTGCTAGAGGGGGATCCAACGTGGGGATACAATTTTTAAAGTTTAAAAGGACCAATTTAGCTGTACTGTTCATCATTATTGCGGTTTCGCTGTAATCCACTAAATATGTTGTAATTCTGCTGGGGGCAATAAACAAAATTGTTTCCAACTTTTTGTGCTGCTGAATATATGGAAACTCATTTCAAGAAATACAATAATTCCAGTGACAAGCGCTTAAAAATGTTTGCTCCACCAGCGATCTAATTAACCCTTCCACTGCTGCAGATGAGTTTACTCCTCCAGCCAGCCAGTTGCCCGAACTAAGGATGAGTATGTTTGTTGGCGTACTTTCTACCATACTTCAACAAGTTAAAACTTGCCAAAGATTGTGCCAGTGCCTTGATTAGATCAAGCTTCAATGTATCTGAGCTTTCACTTAACTGAAAACAGCCTGTTGGAGTTGGTTAGTTACCAATGACAATTCATCCATTTAAAACTTGTTTTCAGTGCAAAAGTCCATTGTAAGACACAGCAGGGTAAACACAACGGATTCAAATTTAACCTTTTAGGGAAAAAATTGTAAAACAAATTGGTAGAAGAAAAATCTGGTTGAGAACAAAAGAATAGGAGAAATAGGAAGGAGAAAGTAAGCAAAATTAAAGTGTGTTAAAATTGAAATTGTGTATATAGTTCTATATACCCAATATTAGTGTAATTAGCTACAGATTATATGGGAGCATCTTTATTACTGTAATAGTTTTATTTCAGTTATATGGTATGTGAACTGAAAGCTTGGAAAATGTTACATTTTAGGGGTACTTTCGTACCCATTGTCCAGTCAACAGTTTAAGGATTAAAAAAGATTAGAGGTGACAGTGTTGATTTTGGAACCCCTGCAGAGTGGAACCAGAAATGGTGATCTCCAAGTACAAAATTCACCAAAAATCCACTGCATTGACCTGCCCAAAATTTTGCATTAAATTTTCCTTGTGTCATGTGGCACTACCACTAAGCTAAATTTAACAGATTTACCAGCTCAAAATTGGGCACCCATAAGCTGCTGTAGCCATTAGCAGCAGCAGAATTTTATACCACAATCTGTAATCTCATGATCTGATGTAATCCTCACTCCTCCATTACCATCAAGCCAGATAACCAATCCTGATTCACTGAGGGGTGTAGAAGAGGCAGCTGGGAACAGCACTAGATGCACTTGAACAATAGTGTACCGACCTGCAGAAGCTACAAACAGGGCCACGTGCATGCTAAACAGTGCAAACAGAGCTAAGAACCTGTATTCTCTAGAGTTTAGAAGAATGAGAGGTGATCTCATTGAAACTTACAAAATTCTTAAGGGGCTAGACAGGCAAGATGCAGAAAAGATGTTTTCCTTCGCTGGGATGGGGAAGCGAGGTCTAGAACCAGGGGACACCGTCTCAGACAAAGCGGCAAGCCATTTAGGACTGAGATGAGGAGGAATTGCTTCACTCAGAGGGAAGTGAATTTTTGGAATTCTCTGCCCCAGAGGGCTGTGGAAGCTCAATCATTGAGCATGTTCAAGACAGAAATCGGTAGATTTCTAGACACTAATGACATCAAGGGATATGAAGATAGTATGGGAAAATAGTATTGAGGCAGATGATCAGCCATGATCTAGTTGAATGGCAGAGTAGGTTCAAGGGGCTGAATGGCCTACTCCTGCTCTTATTTTCTATGTGATCCTACAACTGATAGATCAGGTCAAAGCTTTGCAACCAGGAATGATGGGGTATAATTTAGCAACTAACAGGTGGAGGTGGTTCAGTAAACATCTTCATTGTATGGCGCTGGTTAGAGTTCAGTAGGTCTGAACAAGGCTTCATAGTCACACGTAGGTTAACTGTAAATCTTTATTGACTCTTAGAACTATTTACAAATATACAGCAAAGGATGTAAGCTAGGAGCTGTCTCCACGCTTGCTGGTACGCACAACTCTGTCCAACACTAGGCTGACCCTAGGTGTGTGTCATATGATGTCTTACATCACTGTGAGGGTGTTACTGCACTCGGTCCCACCTTAATGCTAAATGTGCCAGACCCTTATACTACACCTCCTCCAAGTCTTTATCCAATGTATTTTCAATTATTATAGTTTACCTTATGTCTTACATTGTTATTACTATAATACATCTACATTGTCATTACTACATTGCCACTACCCCATCTCCCCTCTTCAAGTTCTTGAACTCAAATGTTCAGGTGGCCTCGAGGCCTTATAACCCGTCCATATCCTGTTTGCACTACTGTCAGAGGTGTGGTAGGCTCTGTCACTGCAGGTTCTTCCTGTAGGTTTTGAGGTTGTTCAGACAATGTATTCATCTTCTTATTGTTTCTTTTGCTTCTGTTGTTGTCATGTGTCGCAGCAATGTCCTCTGTGATGAGAATGAGATTTAGTGATACAGTCACCTCTGCATTTCGCTCTCGGCAGTGGACAGTTGCAACCAGGTTCCAGCATCTTCTGTTACTTTGGCTTGCTGACTGGGAGTTGCAGCGTTGACCTACTGTACCGTCATCAGAACTGGAGGTTGAGACTCATCAGACTGCTGGCTGCTCTCTTTTGCATCATGGTTACCTCCTGGGTGGTTGGCTGGTCTGACCATTGAAGGTTTTCTGTACCTGTAACGAGAATGGACAAACCTGCTCCACAAAGAGATAAGACAGTACAGAGCTAAGTCCCAGCCAGGATACTCTTTCTTCTTTGAGCTCTTAGGAACTTGCAGCTCTGTTTGGTTACTGGCAGTGGTTGCCTTGACATCTTCTGCTGTTTTGAGGAGGTTTAGGGCTACACAAGCATCTCTGCTCAAGAGAGACGAAGGATCGTTATGGATGATGTACATTAGCTCAAAGATTTATTTGCTGATATACCTTAGGTGGGCCCAGAATCATGCCTATGCCTGGAAGTTGGATTCCTCTGGGCCTATAGAGTGGTGCGTCTGTCGCTCGAAGCCAGAGGTCTTTTAGCCATTGTTCTTTGTCTGACAGGGCTGGTACGCTGGCTCCTGTGTCTAATTTAAAATTTGTTAAATGGCCATTGAATGAAATTTCCACATTCCAAAATGAGAAACCAAGATCTTTGACCTCACCCAAGAAGCATGGCTGTGTGTCTTCTGGGCTTGCAGTCTCAACCTAGTGGATGATCTTTGCTCCTTCTGTGCTTTTCAGAGCTTTTGTCTTGGACAGTTTGCCGTAGTGTCCTCTCCTGTTGCACTGAAAGCATTGGGCCAAAATTGCAGGACATTGATCTTGCCTTTGGGGATGGTTTGCTCCACAGTGTTGGCACGGTCGCTCTGCTGCCTGGTTCAGGTATTACTTTCCCTGGTCTGTAGTGTCCCTGTGCCTTTGTTGCTTAACTAGCTGAACTGTGGGTTGGCTTCTGCACCACGATTTATTTTCCCCCCTGAAAATGGTTTTGTGCTGCTCATTGAGTTCTGACTCTCCAGCTATCTAGATTGCCTCTTCCAGGGTTAGATCTTCTTTTGCTTGGATGAGGTAAGAAAGTATCTCATCCACCATTCCTACCACTATTCTATCCCTGATGAATTAAAATTTTAAGTTTCCATATTCATAATCTTCTGCCATCCTGTACAGATCATTAATGATGAAGCGACAGGTTTTCCTGTCAATGGCTGCTGCACTCACTTGTTAAATTTAGCCCTTTTGAGTATTTTATTGCTTCTTAGATTAAAATAATAGCAAATAATTTTAGAACTTCTTCAAATTTAGCAGTCGGTTTACTGCTTTGCAATAATGTCATCCACAAGTGGGCCTACTGAGTAAAGCAATGTGTTGACCTACAGTGCTTCTGACTTTTTGTCTAAACCTAAAGTGATGATGTATCTTAGGAATCTTTTCCTCCAAAGACCCTGTTGTAGGGTGGCCAAGTTGTGCTATCAGTATTATATGTTAAATTATTATATTGTGTTACTAAATATTATTATTTAAATTGAAGCATTCAAGAGGGCATTGGATGATTATTTAAATAGAAACAACGTGCAGGGTTACAGGGAAAAGACAGGAGATTGGCACTAAGTTAAAATGCTCAGAGAGCCGGTGCAGACGTGATGGGTCGAATGGCCTCCTTCTGAACCGTAACAATTCTGTGATTCTGTGATATTAGTGATAGAGTTGATCTACAGACACTTCTTGGGCAGAAACATTAAGTTTATTTACAATATACTCAGCAGCAACTACACGTGTGCTTTCACTTCCAACTCTACACTGTCTGCTGAGGTAGCCCACGCTACTCTCCTATTGGTTACTACCGATCATGTGATCTTCCTTAGCCAATATTATTCTTAAATGTACGTTACACTAAATAAAACCATAATTACTACAGTCCCCAATTCTGTGATTGATCTGGGCCTTGGATTATTCCAAACTGATGAGGAAGTGTGGAATTCTGATCCATGGTTAAATTTTAGAAAGTGTAGGTTCTGCCTTCACAGCTTTCTGAATTTCAAGATGATATCACCGTTCACTTGGAGACAAAGGAATTTCCCCACTCTGAAGGAGAGTCACACGGTCTTGAAACTTCAACTCTCTTTCTCTCTCCACAGATGCTGCCAAGCCCCCTGAGTCATTCCAGCATTTTTTTGTTTTTGTTTCGGATTTCCCCCGCTTGCTGGTTTTGGCGGGCTTCCACTACAATGACAATTGGGCCCAGCTTGAAAATTTTTTAAAAATTCAACAATGGCTGCCTGGATCAACTGCCTGCAACATTCTCTTGCTCAGCATTCTACTCTAAAGTTACGAATCTGTCTAATCCTGGCTTTTGCTTTCTCCCAGCTGAGTTTAGAAGTCACGGTTCTCTTGGATTATTTAATTAACGATTTCATCCATCTTAGACAGAGCTCAGACGCTGTGTTTGGGTGTCAATTCAGGGATCAGGTTTTAACAATGGGTTCCGACTGAAAGATGGGATTCAAGTGGACACCCAATGAGAATTGACCCCGGCAAACCCCTGCCCTGCCCAACCACCTGCCCTGCCAGCAGGATTTCACACCAGCCCAGAAGACGTCCAGACCAACGTGGCATGCACATGTCAGGGCTTACTTGGATGGAGTCCTGGGGCAACTGGTGGACCCTGAAGCAGATGGTGAAGTCTTGCGATGGGGGACTCTGGAGTAGCATGTAGACCATTGAGCGGGTGGACCATCGAGTAGCAGGTGTATGGCTGCAGCAGGTAATGGAGGGCGTTGTGGTGCAGGGTAGGGGGAAATGATGGGAGGAGGGGCACAAAGAGATGGGGTGGATGTGGAGGCCAGAACAGGGGGTGGGGTGGGGGTTAGAGATTGATGCTTGCGGGGTTCCAGGGTCGGTGCAGTTGGGGAATTGAGCAGGAATGTGGGAAGGACAATGGGGGGAAAGGGGGACTGTGAGTGAGGGGTGTAGGTGGGGAAGGGGATTGTGAGCGGGGTGGAGGGTGCTGGTGGAGAAGGGGACTGTGAGTGAGAGGGTGGTGCAGATGGAGAAGGGGACCGTGAGTGGGGGGGTGGGGGTATTGCTGGTGGGGAAGGGGACTGTGAGTGGAGGGTAGGGTTCAGAGGGAGAGGTCTGTGGAATGGATTGATGAACCTTGGGGGGCAAAGCAATGAAATTAGCTGTTGGATAGAATTGTGACTGTTAAAAGGAGCAACGGTAAGCGGGAGGGTGGGAGGGTCCTGAGATGACGGGTGAAGGGGCGATTACGGATGTTGGGGGGACACAAAATAAAATATGGATATTTCGGGTGGGAAGGATGAGGGTGGGCATTTCCACGGTGACTGGGGTGGGCTCTTTGGGGAGGGAGGGGACCTGGGCGGTGACTGTGATGGGCCAAGCATAATGGCGGGGGTGGGCTCAGGGGTAACTGTGGGGAGGTTGACTGAGACATCGGAGGTGAGGGGTGGGTCAACGGTGATGGGGGTGGGTTTGGATGACGGCTGGAGGGTAGAAGCTATTGCAGCAAGTCTCAATGGACACGCGCATCATGGCTGCTGCAAACCTACCCAGTGCCTCAAGTCCAGATATCGAAATGCTGGATGGGAGTTTGGTCATCGGGTGGGCGGAGTTGCAGGTCAGCTCAACTGGGCAAATGAAGGGGAACCCCAGCATGGAGTTCTGAATATGCAAAGCACAAAGGACCAGTGTGCATGGGAGGCTTCTCACACACGGCTCACAAGGACCCTGGCAAAGATCGATGCCTCCCTGCACTCATATGATTCTGGGGGACATAGACCCAGCCTGAGTTGTCCCCTTGAGTATAGGATGTATGCACGGGCTTTAAAACTAGCAGATGCAATAAAAGCACATCACACCTCCTTAAAGTGCAAGTGTACATATATTAACAACTGAACATCAACAATGAATAATGAGAGTGCACCCCTGCTACCATAGCGATATCAGAACTTCTTAATTTTTCATTGCTTGCCACTCCGTCCAGGTGCTCCCCCAACATCCACAGCAGGGGTGGAGGCTGCATGCTAACCACAATGCCCTGTTGTCCACGATGACTTTGGCAGGTGTCCTCTGGATCCTCGAGGTCTGGAGGGCCCTGGCTTACTTTGGGTCTCCTGCTCTGGGGGCAGGTGCAACCTCCGCGGTCCCAGAGGCCAAAGCTGATGGGGTGACAGACAAAGGAGATTCGGAAGGGCTGGCCACCTTCAAAGAGTCCTGAGTGGAGATCCCAGGGGTGTCCTCCTCCCTTTGGGTGCTGGAAGGCCCCGCTCTGACTCTGTGAGGAGAAGGGTCACCTGGATGGAGGTTGAGGTGCCTTGCCCCCCTCTCGTATAGTCACTGCAAAAGCTCACCCGTGGCTACAGTGATGGAGTGCAGGCCTGTGCGCATCCCCAGCAGAAACTGGGCATTCTGCTGGACCAGGTTTTCCATGGCGTCCACCATCCTTTCCATGGGGACCTCAGTGCGAGCAGGCGGACAGACTCCTCTGCCTCACGTGCCACCCTGTTGGGGGCCTCCGACATTTCTCCCTGATCTTCCCCCACCTCTCGCTGCATCTCCAGCATCTTTTCTCGGACTGCTTCCTGACGCTCGTCATTTGGCTCAGATTTCACAGAGGCCTGCTCCCCATCAGTCCTCCGAGTGCCGGTGACCTTGGCTGTGCCTGTCTCCTCCTGCTGCAGACACGTGTCCATGAGGTGACCACCAGGATGTGAGACAATGCCTGAACTACATCTTGTAGCCACCGAGCTGTGTGTCTCTGGGCTGGTGGAGGGTGCAGGCAGCTGCTGTGATGGCTCAATGGGTGTAATATCATCATTGTTGTCATCCTCCTCGCTCCTCTGTGGGCTGGAGCTGGGGCTAGACTGGAGTTTGGGGCCTGGCCTAACCCTCTTCTTGCTGACACCTGTAATAGAAAGAGAAAATGAGTGACTGCATGTCCTGCCTCCAGCATAGCACTGAACATAACCCTTAGGTTTCTGCGTGAAGACATTAAGCATGATTCCTCACCACCTCCACATTCGCGGTCTCAATTCTCCCCAGCCAGCTCAGTCACACTCTTCAAATGGTGTGAAGTGGCAGAGATTGGGCATGCCCCCTCCTGTCTTCTCTCTCTCGTGCCTGTCCTGCGCAAGGAGAAAAGATACTTTGAGAGCAATTGGGATATAAGTGGCATTCACATGCTATCAATCTTCACCATCAACCCACTGGCAAATGTGTGCCATGTGAAAGATGCAGTGCAGCTAATCCACAAGGGTTCTGCGGCAGCACCCTCCAGAGCGGTGAGCTCCTACAGCTAGAAGGACAAGGCCAACAGAGGCATGGCATCAGCAGCGAATGCTGTTGTTCTCTACGCCAACCACCCCCTCCCTGCTAAAATTTGAGCTCTCGGTGTGGCAGGGTCAGAGACCTGCAGTCGCCTCCCTACCTGAAGACTACATGGACTACATGGGACAATGATGCATCACCGCAGCACACTCAGACCCGCTTCTATGCATGGGCAGCGCAGATGGTGGCCTTGCCACCGAGGCCCATGTCAGTTCCTATTCAGTGAGGTGAGTACGGGGAATAGAGGGTTCACTTACCCTGGTGGTGAGGATGCGGTCATTCATCCCTTTCCTGCATTGCAGGGCGGTCCTTCTGTGAGGGGAATCACTCACCACCCTGGTGACTGCCTCCAATACAGGGGTGATAAGACAGGTAGGCCTCCTCCTCCCATCCCTCGGGTAAAGTACGTTCTCCTTTCCTCCACCCCATTCAACAGCGATCCATTGCTGAATCTGGGGTCTGTGCCCCTTGGCCTCCTGGTCCGTTGTAAAGAGCGACATAACAGTAGCTCGGATATGACGGTGGGGTGCACAACATCCTGCCCTGAGAAACGTTGGGAAACCCCTGGGTGCATAATCAATGAGCTCAGCATTGTGCGATTCAGCACGATTTCCCACTGGGTAAACACTTTTGTTTCCCGCCCTGACCACGGAATTCAGGCCCAGAGCGAATGATTCTGCCCTAAGTGTTTATTGACTCTTAGGACTATTTACAAATATACAGTAAAGGGTACAAACTAGGAGCTGTCTCCATGCTTGCTGGTACACATGGCTCTGTCCAACCACTAGGCTGGCCCTGGGTGTGGGTCATGTGCTCTCTTACATCACTGTTTTTTTTTATTCATTCACGGATGTGGACTTAGCTGGCTGGGCCAGCATTTATTGCCCATCCCTAATTGCCCTTGGGAAGGTGGTGGTGAGCTGCCTTCTTGAACCGCTGCAATCCATGTGGTGTAGGTACACCCACAGTGCTGGTAGGGAGGGTGTTCCAGGATTTTGACCCAGCGACAGTGAAGGAACAGCGATAATTTCCAAGTCAGGATAGTGAGTGACTTGGAGGGGAACTTCCAGGTGGTGATGTTCCCATCTATCTGCTGCCCTTGTCATTCTAGATGGCAGTGGTCATGAGTTTGGAAGGTGCTGTTTGAGGACCCTAGGTGAATTCCTGCAGTGCATCTTGTAGATGGTACACACTGTTGCTACTGTGTGTCGGTGACGGAGGGAGTGAATGTTAAGTGGATGTGGTGCCAATCAAGTGGGCTGCTTTGTCCTGGATGGTGTCAAGCTTCTTGAGTATTGTGGGAGCTGCACTCATCCAGGCAAGTGGGGTGTATTCCATCACACTCCTGACTTGTGCCTTATAGATAGTGGACAGGCTTTGGGGAGTCAGGAGGTGAGTTACTCATCACAGGATTCTTAGCCACTGACCTGTCCTTGTAGCCACAGTATTTATATGGCTAGTCCAGTTCGGTTTCTGGTTAATGGTAACCCCCAGGATGTTGATAGTGGGGGATTCAGTGATGGTACTGCTATTGAACATCGAGGGGCAATGGTTGGATTCTCTCTTATTGGAGATGGTCATTGCCTGGCACTTGTATGGCACGAATGTTACTTGCCAATTGTCAGCCCAAGCCTGGATATTGTCCAGGTCTTGCTGCATTTGGACACGGGCTGTTTCAGTATCTGAGGAATCGCGAATGGTGCTGAACATTGTGTTGTCATCAGTGAATATCCCCATTTCTGACTTTATTGATGGAAGGAAGGTCATTGATGAAGCAGCTGAAAATGATTGGGCCCAGGACACTACCCTGAGGAACTCCTGCAGTGATGTCCTGGAGCTGAGATGGGTGAAACCGTACTCAGTTCCATTTTCCCCCCAAATGTCCCTAAAGGCATCAAGGGGTATGGGGTTAAAGCACTTACAACATCTTCAGCCAGAAGTGCCAAGTGGATTATCTTTTTCAGCCTCCTTCAGGGGTCCACAACATCATGATGTCAGTCTTGTTAATCCAAGTGGCATTAAGAAATCATTGAGTGCACCAGACACAGTTTGCATTTCAGCAGGTCCACTCAGCTCCACACCTCATTATTGCCTTGGTCCAAACAGCAACACAAGACCTGAACTTCAGAGTTGAGGTGAAAGTGACTCTCCTCGACATCAAAGCAGCTATTCACTCAGTGTTCCACCAACAGATTTGATGGAAAATGTCCAGTTATAGGCAAACGGCTGCATGTGGGTACAAATATGGGGGTAGGTCCTCAATACTACCTGGATGTAAAACTGGCATTGTGGACTGGCCGCTCCTAACATAGAAGGTTGTTAGAGTATGGATTGAGAAAAAAATATCCAAACTTTCCAAATAAATATAAAAACTCCAACATGTGGATCTAAGGAGTCAACTCTTACAGGCCGGACCAGCCAAACCATCATACTCAGAAAATATGTGAAAACTGTGTCGAGGAGGAAGAGATGGCATCACCAATCTAGTGTGGCCCAGCTTGCAGAGATTTTAGGCGAAATGAGGCTTTTTAATTGCATGCAGCCCAAAAAACTTAAGAAGGTGTTCCCTAGAAAATGCAGTGCAGCAAATCAGGGTGGGTCTGTACCCCCAATTCTATGACAAGTCCAAACAGTGAGCAGAGCTTCACAAAATGTGCCCTCACACCTTTGCCAATTTAATGTTGTGATTGATTTTTCACTCAGATCAAGGTAATGTGAGATGAATAATTTTGTTTTCATCCTTTTAATGGAAAATAAGATAAAATATGCCTGACACAAAGTTAAGCCCTGTGTAATTTCATACCCTCAAATCCAGGCACACAAGGGGATCATAATGAATTTTCTTTGACTCACAGTTGACTGCTAAGACTCTAAGATAATAGAGCTACTAACAGGCTGTTCAGTGTCTCATGGGATTATTTCCTCTACAGCAACTAATAAACAGCACTCAGAAACTAATTCCCTTGGTACAGTAAAGCTTTTTGAGTATCTGTATTAGATGTCGCTATTATATTTTTATAATCCCTGACCTTTCCTTCACATTAAGTCCCGAAACTAGCCTAACAATGTTAATAGGTCCATTTGAAACAAGAAAACAAGTAAATTACATACATTATCCACACTTTGTGAATGGGTTCTGAACTGTGCGTATAATAAATATGGGCTTTCGACTTTCACCATTGAAAAAATGTCACAATGCACATGGAGTGAATTATTGAGGCAATTCTAGGATATATACTTCCAGTGGGTGGGTATTGCTTTGCATCAGGAGAGCATGGTTGGAAAATTTAGGTAAAGATGTTCATTTTGGAGCTTGAGCTGTTGAGGGAAATATATACGACAATGTACACTGTTTCCAGTTCTTACATTCTATGTTGGACACCATTTAGTGGAAGGTAAAATCATTTATATGGACAGCTGTACTCTTTCTCTTCTTTCCAATAAATCAGTTGCAGTCATGTTAAAGTTTCCAGTTTAGGTTACCTTGCTAGATAGAACTGAGCAATGAAAGGTCCACATTTTGTAGATGACTATAGAAGTTTATTTATTTATAAAATCCTCGAATTCTTAGCAAATTTTCAAAATTCTCCATAACTTGTCACACATGGAAAATGACAGAATACTATCAAAAATTGCCTGCAATTGTGTACCATGGAGAAATAACCTGCAGCTTCATGCCCATGACTCTACAGTGGGTTCCCAATCTCAGCCAGGCTGAGCTCAACGTTATCCATGCCCAGCAGGGAGAAAGTGTAATTCAGGGAGTAGGTCAACCCAAGTCGGTAGTGAGCACTTCCTGGTCACTGGAGATCGATTATTGTTAGTATAGGCTCAAGCAGGTCATCAATCCAACTCTCTCAGCTGTAAATTTTGAATGATACAATGGTAGCCAATTTGGGAGAGCAAAACATACGTGTAGGGAGACGAGGGAACATTTACAAAGAGTTATGCAGCAACACTGCCTGCTACTGTTACTATTTGTTCCTTAATTTTATACTCCTGCAGTAAAGACCATCTTAGGCCACTTTCCATGCTGTTTGATCCCGTGGTGTTGGCCTCTACTAAGAAGCACTCTCCATCAATTGCAAGGGTTTGGAAAATATCACTCTATGCTCAGCTTAGTGTTCCTGCTTTCCGAATAGCCATTTCAGTCTATTGCAGTGATGCACTTCTCTATTGTACTGCACCATTTCTAGTGACTTGAGTAAAACCTAGCAAAACTCCCCCACTGAGGGAATCAGGATTGAACAGAAGCCACAAAAAGGATTTAAACTCAGGGCTTCTGAGTGGAGCTTTAGTAATCTGCTGCTGCAGCTTTCAGCACGACTGGACAAATTATTTCTAAGAGAAAATGGCCTTTAAGTGGAGCAATCTATAATTGAAAACTGCCCACACAGCTGAAAATGAGTTCCACAGGATGTGTTATTGTAACATTTGATTAACCCTTTGAATGGTGAATATTTTAGAATGAGCACATTTTTACCTGCAAGATCTGCAAGCAATTGTTTATCTAAACTTTAATGTTAAAAGGCAAAATGACCCAGAGACCCAAATAACTTTAACATAAATTGTACATTTTCCTTCTTTTTAAATTTGCTTTTCTCTTCATGCTGAACCAGGCCACTCACGACCCTGGTTATATTTGACCCCCAAGGTTAGCTTCCTACCACATGTCCGTACTGTCACTAAGACTGTCTTATTATTGCAACACACTCCTGGTTGTCCTCCTAAGCTCTCTAGGTTCTACCAATCACAAACTTGAGGTCATTCAAAACTCTGGTGCCCATGTCCTAACTCGCACCAAGTCCTGCTCATCCACCTCCCTGGTGCTCGCTGATCTCCTTTGGCTCCTGGTCAAGCAATGCCTCGATTTTAAGTTCTCATCCTTATTTTCAAATCGCTCCAGAGCCTGGCTCCTCCATACCTCTGTAATCCTTCTCAGACCTACGATCCCCCTGGGTCTCTGCGCTCTGCTAACTCTAGCCTCTTGAATATTCCTAGGCCTGAAATTTTCGCTCAATGGGCAGGTGGGCACACACCCGACCCGCCTGAGCATGAAATGACGCACGTTGATGTCAGCCGAACGTGCTGATGTCAACGCGCAGTCGCGCGATAGCTTGGTCGGTGGGCGCACGCCAGAGTCGGTATGTGCCCGCCGACCATTAAAAGGCCTGTTAAGGCCATTAAATAATCAATTAACTGAAATTTTTCACTGCCCGTTCAACCTAAAGGTTGGCGGACAGGTGAAAAGGCCAAGTTGCCTTAGCATTTTTTTGGAAACCTCATCCACAGGCGGGATGAGGTTTCCATAGAAACATAGAAAATAGGAGCAGGAGTGGGCCATTCGGCCCTTTGAGCCTGCTCCGCCATTCATTATGATCATGGCTGATCATCCAACTCAATAGGCTGCTTCCACTTTCTCCCCATATCCTTTGATCCCTTTCGCCCCAAGGACTATATCTAACTCTTTCTTGAAAACATACAATGTTTTGGCCTCTACTAATTTCTGTGGTAGCGAATTCCACAGGCTCACCACTCTCTGGATGAAGAAATTTCTCCTCATCTCAGGCCTAAATGGCCTACCCCATATCCTCAGACTGTGAACCCTGGTTCTGGACTCCCCCACCATCGGGAACATCCTTCCTGCATCTATCCTGTCTAGTCCTGTTAGAATTTTATAGGTTTCTATGAGATCCCCCCTTATTCTTCTGAACTCCAGCGAATATAATCCTAACCGACTCAATGTCTCCTCATATGTCAGTCCCACCATCCCAGGAATCAGTCTGGTAAACCTTTGCTGCACTCCCTCTATAGCAAGAACATCCTTCCTCAGATAAGGAGACCAAAACTGCACACAATATTCCAGGTGTGGTCTCACCAAGGCCCTGTACAATTGCAACAAGACATCCCTGTTCCTGTACTCGAATCCTCTGGCTTTGAAGGCCAACATACCATTTGCCTTCTTTACCGTCTACTGTACCTGCATGCTTACCTTCAGCGACTGGTGTACGAGAACACCCAGGTCTCGTTGCACATTCCCCCCTCTCAATATATATCCATTCAGATAATAATCTGCCTTCCTGTTTTTGCTACCAAAGTGGATAAACTCACATTTATCCACACTATACTGCATCTGCCATGCATTTGCCCACTTACTCAGCCTGTCCAAAATTTTGCTCAGCTTGCTTCCAAAAGCAAATAAAAATAAAATAAAAGTTTTAAAATTGACTCAATAACATGTCCCTACTCATGTGACAGAGTCACATCGGTCGGCTTCCCAACCGCCCCCACCTGCCTCCGCCGAGCCCGGCAGCCAAAGGCAAAATTCTGCCCCTAATTTTAGTTGTTCCACCATTGGTGGCCATGCCTTAAGCTGCCTGGGCCCTACACTTCTCTGCCTCTCAACGTCTCTTTAAGGCACTCTTAAAATCCTACCTCTTTGACCATGCATTTGGTCATTTGGCTCCGACAATTTTTTTCATGTGGTTCAGTATTAAATTTTATTCCATAATGCTCCAGTAAAGTGCCTTGGGACTGTTATTATGTAAGTGGCACTATGTACATTCAAGTTATTAGATCAGCTTCTTGTCCAGTTAAAAAGGCAAACAGGAAATGTTTCTCCCAAGCTTTCTCTATTGTTTCACTCGAGTTAATAGCGATGAGCAAGGTTTCTAATTTTGCTTCTCTCTCCAGAATCACAAAATTGAATCAGAATTTTAAAGCACAATCTGTGACATTTGGCCCATCGCTCCTGCGCTGGTTCTGTGAAGAGCTATCCACGTCTCAGTGCCGTTTTTGTTATTTATCCACTTCACGTTTAGGTGGTATTGTGAGCTCTGCTTCCACTTCCTGTTATGGTAAGGCATTCCATGTCCTCAAAACTTCCATGTAAAAAATGTTTTTCCTAAACTCTCCCTTTATTCTTTTAGTGATAATTTTAAATTCATGCTCTCAAATTTTTGAACATTTGGAAATACGGCACTGGATTTGACAGGGTGCCTCCATTCCTGCACCTCCACTGAAAGGAGGGGAGTCTGCCCACGTTCTCAACAGCTACCGTGCAGCAATTTGAAGTTGGGAGCAGCCTTAATTCCTTTAAGGCGGGAATACCACCCTTTGTAGGGAGGAACTCCCACCTTAGAGAGCTGCCAACCAATCGGATAGCCGGCAACTTTATAGACCCAGCAGTGCTAGCCCAGAGCAGTGGGCACTGCTGGAACTACTGGTAGTCTCACCTCACCGAGCAGCCCAAGTAAGTCCGGGTCAGAGATCTCGGCGAGGGAGATGAGGGGAATTAGAGGCCAGGTTCAAGAGGCCAGAGTGGGAGGCTTAAAGGGGGGGCATGGGGTGTGGGTGAGCTGGGGCAGGTCTATCAAGGGAACCCTCAAAGGAGGTTCCCCATCCTCCCTTGCCCGACACCAGGACTCACAGCTAAAGCTGCTGGGCATCCTGCATGGAGTGGGCCTTCCCTTCTCACAGGTAAAGTACTGACAGAGGCCTCGCCCCAACCCCATGTCCTCATAAAATTTCAGAAAAGTTGGGGCGGGTGTGTAGGTGGCAGGAAAGTCACCTGCTGGATTTTGTGTGCCCCCATATCTTCAAATCCGCTGTTGGGACAATGTAGAATCCAGCCCATAGGAACAAGAATAGGCTATTCAGCCCCTTGAGCCTGCTCTGTCATCCAATAAGATCATGGCCAACCTGTATCCTAAATCCATTATCTAACTTGGCTCCTTTGCTTCAATACCCTTGGCCTGCAAAAATCCATCAATCTCAGATTTAAAATGAGTTAGCATCTACAGCTTTTTGTGGGAGAGTTTGTTTGTGTGAAGATGTGCTTCCTAACTTCTCTCCTGAATGACCTAGCTCTGATTTTGAGTGTATGGCCCCTTGTCCTCGGTTCCCCCACCAGTGGAAAAAGTTTCTCTTTGTCTACCTTATCAATTCCTTTCAAAATCCTAAAATCCTCATTCAAATCACCCCTTGATCTATATTGCAGGGAATATATACGTAGATCATGTAATTTTTCCTCATAATTTAATCCATGGAGCTTTAGCATTCTGAGAATCTGCGCTACACTCCTTCCAAGGTGAGATGTTCAGCACCGTACACAGTGCTACAAATGTGGTCTAACCAGGGCTTTCCATAATTGTAGCAAAACCTTCTCCCCTTTATATTCCAGATATCTAGTTATAGGCTCATATTCCATTACCATTTTTGATTATCTTTTTGTACCTGACCACAACAAGTTATTGATCTGTGTACATGTACCCTAAGTCCCTATGGAGCTCCATTGTTCCTCGCTCTTCACTATTTTCAGTGAAATCGCAGATGATCCGAAACTCTGGTTATGTTGACGTTGTCAGCCATTCCCTCTGGCAGAATAGCAAATGCCGTAGAACGATGCCTGTGAATAATACTCGGATCCATCTTTTTTGGTCCAAAATGGATGGCCTCACACTTATCTATGCTGAAATCCATCTGCTGGTTTGGCCTACTCACTTAGTCTACCAACGTCTCTCTGTAATGTTGCTGCCATCTGCACTACTTACCAAACCAACAACCTTTGTGTTATCAGCAAACTTGGATGCATGGCTCTCGATTGTGTTATGTAAGTCATTAATAATTACTGTATAGTGAAAATTTGAGACCCTAGTACAAATCCTAGTGGGTCACTTCCTTCTAATTTGAGTACTTTACCCATTATCCCTCCTCTGTCTCCAACTGCCAAACGACTCTCCTAACCAGGTGTTATGGCGTGGTGGATGATATGTGCCAGGCAGACCAAATCGATGAGGGAAACATGGTCGCACTATCACAATTGCAATTTGTATTTATTACGAGATGTGTGCACTGAATTCAGAAGTAATAAGTCCACCAAGACTTTTAGAGATTTTAAAAATTAAATTAAAATATTTATTAACAAAATAAAAGATTTCAAGCACATACCTAAGACTACAATTACTACTATAATAACTCCTAAAATTCCCAATTAACCTGATCCCCAGTTACACTCCCTTTAAGGCAACAGTCCAAAAATAGATTTTATATTTAAAACAAACTCAGCAAGTTAATACAATACCCTGGACAGTGGAATTCCAAATAGCTTTTCCCCAAGTTCAGCTCCATTATATAGCAGACTTTTACAAAAATGCTGGAGGCTTCATTAAGAATATTTCACACACTCCTATTAGATCTTACATGGCCTTCTGACACATAACATTTCATCCTCCTTTATATTTGTTTCCCTCTTTTTAATATGGAGATTCTATTGTTCCATATGTCTTTTAAACTGTATCTTCCTCATAATATAAAAGCTTTCATGTTACCACTATGGGCAGGTTTTTCTGGTCGGCGAGCGGGGGCGGGGTATGCTCGCCAACGCGTAAAATGACGCAGGGATACGTCAGGCGTGTGTCCTTATGTCACCCCGCGTCATTTAGATTTTCAATTCGGCCTATTAAGGCCATTAAAAAACTAATTAACCTGATTGATAGACCTGCCCGTCCAACCTTAAGGCGGGATGAGGTTTCATGAGGGTATTTAAATTTTTATTAAATATTTAAATAAAAGCTATGGACATGTCCCATATCATGTCACATGAGGGGACATGGCAGGGAAATTTTTTAATCACCTTTATTGAAAGTTTTAAATCAGTGCCGATCTCCCTGAGGCAGCACTTTGCCTCAGGGGTATCTGTGTGCTCTTTCGCGGGAGCTTACTGAATACCTTTTGGAAGATCATATAAACCACATCAGCTCTTCAATAACTTCCCTTGTTCCAAGAAAACAAGCTCCAGTTTCTCTAGTCAATACACATAATTAAAGCCTTCCATATCTGGTAACATTTGTGGGGAAAAGCTATGTCTTTACTCATCCATAATCTAGCTAACAGCAGCTCTGAGTTGCAACATTCAAGATACGGAAAAGCACAGACATGAATCTAGGGTCATCTGATCCATGGTGGAGTATGTTGATGCAACAACTATTTCTGGTGCAGTACTTTGTCATGTACGGTAATTCACTCTCAATTCATGATAAAACAGAGGCAAATTTTGTTATATTTTTGAAATTTGGAGCTGAAATCCTACTACAGTTTGCAACAGTTAATGCAGCAATTTGCAAAATAAGAAAAATTTGGTCATTTCCCTCATTGTGCACAGTTATATTATCAAGAAGACAAGAAATTATAATATTTTTCCTCTGTTAATAACGCTGTCATATTTCTTATGTACTGGAAGACGGGCTGTCGGAGGTGTAAAGACGGTAATTGGATTAAGAGCTAGGGTGACTACAAGTGTCTAAAGCCAACAGTAAGAAGTGATTTTGATATGTTCATGAACCAAGAGGAACTTCAGTCAGGGCTTTACATAAAGCAATAACAGGAGTGTTTTTGAATTGAGTTGTTTTAGTTCAAAGGGGGATATATGCAGGTTGTAAAAGGTGTAAGTAAGGTAAAGCTAGAGTAAGTTTGTTTTTACAAGTCTAAGAGCTAGGGTAATGAAATGAGTTTAATCAATTCTGGGAAGAAAGCATTTCTGAAGAGACTGGTTGAGACAATAGAGAGATCAAAGGGAAGGAATACATTTAAGAACATACTGAAGCCTAGGTGGGGGTAGCTGCTTAGATATCCCAGAAGACAGCGGGATAGCTCATCAGAACTCCCAGAAGGCAGTGTGAACAAGGCCAGACCAGGAGAACCAGGTGCTGTCAGCCTCAGAGGACACCCAAGGAAAAAAGGCAGTATGTGGTAAAATTACTGGAATTCTATAGATTTTGAAATCTATAAGGATAGTTGCTGAAAAGAAAAGGGGACGGTTAGCTCTGATGTTATTAAATTAAGATCTTGTGGAACTGTTTTAAAGTTATGTTTAGCGCGTGAAACCATTCTCGTGTTTAAGTGTAATTGTGCTTTTTTTCCTATTTTCTTTTAATAAACATTTACTCGACTATAAAATCATCACAAGTAGTTGGGGACGTCATTTCCTGATTTCAGAACCTCTCCTCACACTATACAAATTGCAAAACCCGTTTTTGCAGCTGTTTCAAGGTTCCCTCTGATATTTGGGCAGCTCAGCATTTACCGTCAGTCATGTCATAACAATATCTTCATCATATATTATTCCATCACAGAATGAAGCAACTATTTTATTTAATCTCACATATAATACATTATTACAAAAAAAAGTCTGGCCAACAGCTTTAGCTGAGAAACTTCCCATATCCTATCTACATTTTGCAGTGATGCTGATCTTTATTCAGTAAAATGTTTATCATTTCAAATTTAGATGTGCAATATTGGAAATTATTTCTGAGAAGTGCACAAGTTTAATGCTGGCAAGCAAATTAGGATTATTAAAATCTGGTGTTGCATGCAGGTTATCTTAGTGGTGTTGAGGAAAGCCCTACATTTGTTACCTACATTTAAACTAAAAGTAATCCTTTATTATGTTGACCTAATACAAAAGAAAATATCACACATATTATATAACAGATTTAATGTAAATATTCAACAGAGATACATTATAAATTCTTTTGGAATCACATAAATTTTAGTCACTTGATGATGATCCCTAGTGCGTGATTCCTAAATCTTAATTCACATAAACCTATCAGGTTAGTCCAGGAAAATACATCAAACATTGTGATAAAAGGATTAGTCTCAGATAAAGTTCTAGAACAGCCCTATTCCAGATTGTTAGTGTTAGCACTGTAGAGGCTGCTCACCAACTCCATGCATATCTCATTGGGTTGGGGAATGAACCAGTGTTTGGTAAATGACATTTAATTTAGAAAAGTGTATTGTTATACCTGTGGGCAGGTCAAATGCTAAATATATATATATTCTGCAAGGATTGATGGTGAAAGAAATAGATCTGGATGTTATAGTGCATCATTCCCTAAAGGTTCAAGACCTTGTCTCTCCCCATGCAGGTAACTAAACTTCGAAAAGTACTTCATTGGTTGTTCAGCGCTTTGGGGTGTTCTGAGGTTATGAAAGATGCTATATATGTGCAAATATTGCTTCATTTCCATAACTACTCCAAACCTCTTAATATTGTGATGACACTGTTTCCCAGAAGCTTTCCCACTGAAATTTTCCTAGGAATAGATCCAGCACTGATCCCTTCCTTGTTGGACTGGAAACAAACTGATCAAGAACGTTCTCCTATATACTTTTTCAGAAATTCCTCCTCCTTGTATTTTATAGCTTTTTTCCCAGCCAGGCAATGGCAGAAATTTGCCGGGCAATGAGACTATACTTGGCCTTATGGCCGGTACTGCAACTAATCAGATCTGTTCAGGGTCTGATAAATGACATGGGTTGTATAACCCTAATGCCATATCAGAATAAATGGGAAAGATTAGTCATATTAGAATGCTTGTTTTTCCTGGAACAGGTCACTAGCCTGTCACCAGAGGCTGTGGCTCGAGGAGCGCCACTCCACGTCAAGCATGGCTGACCAGGAGAATGTCTCACCATAGGCATACTGAGAGTTTACAGATTGATAATCAACCCCTTGGCCACATTATGAGCACACCTTCAATGGCCATCAAGTCCTGAAGTGGGACTTGAAGTTAGAGCTTCTGGCTCTGAGGCAGGGACATTATCCACTATGCCACAAAACCTCCATGTGGTTATGAGCCTTCTATAATTGCAGTCAGATTTCCTTTTTAATTGATCATAATTTATTTTCATATAGTTCAATGTCATTTTCATAATTTCATTTCCCTACAATTAAAACTAATCTTTGTGGTCAGGGCCAAAACCAGGGAAATCTTTAAGGGAGACTTTCTTTGAGTTGGGGAAGCTAACATTTTTATTTTCACAAAAGATTGGACAGTGGTTAAAGTGTATTCCAGAATACCATAGGCTAACCATGTAGATTATCGGTCAATAGGTGTAGATTCAGAGATCTATTGCACACTGCTGGGAATTTATTTTAAATATTGGTTAAAGGACAGGTAGACAATAATTACAAATGTGTTTCCCACTTTGAACCACCATATATAAGTAAAACCAATTATACTTTTATTACATTATGAGTGTTTGGTTTGGATACCAAAGAAAATGCAAATGAAGCAAAGATGAAGCAAACCAAACCAAACTTCCCTTGTGGAGTTAAAGCCACCTTAAGGTATGTGACTTGCTTGGTCCTTAAGTGATGAGAAGGAAAAGAACGATTGGGAAAAAAAACCAGGGGCTATTACTTTTTCTCTCATTGGCTTCAACCCAAAGTTGGATTTTGTCACAGTGCATTTTTCTCTGTGAATCATAGAATTATACAAAAAAACACAGGGTTTTCATAGTGTCATGTTATCACCTAACACGCAAAAAAGGCGCACGGTTGGCAACCGCGTGGGAACGTTTTTCTGGCCGATACACGATGGGCCGCAATTTTTCTGTTAGAAAGAAGCCATTCGGCCCATTGCGCCTGTGCTGGCTCTTTGACAGCTGTGCAAATTTGTCCCACCCTCCTGCCCATTTCCCTGGAACCCTGCCAATGTTTCCCCTTCAAGTAATTGTCCAGTTTCCTTTTAAGCATCTTCAAAACAGAAGAGGAAAAATAATTTATATCTCAGAAAAACGTCACGAATCGAAAATGTTCACCCTCCTCAACTTAATGCGTGGGAATAAAGTTTTATCCCACTGTGATCTGTGCTTTGGCACGTATGAAATGTACACATATAGGGACGTTGGAGTTCTGAACTAGGGAAAGAAAGTTCTGGAAATATTCAGCAGAGCTGCGACCAGAGACATCTTCAAAACATTGGCTCTTCTTCTTCTTCGTCTCCCTGGCCAACCGCCCCGCACCCCCACCATCTCCTGCTGAAACGCATGCGCGGGAAGGCCGCCTGCCGCGCAGCATTCTGGGGGTTGTCGTTCCAGCCATGAAATAAAACGAGCTGAACGGCGTGTCCCGACATGCTGCGCGCGTTGCGCATGCGCGGCGCGCCGGGTCTCGTGAGCTTGCGGCCCGCCGGAAGGAAATTGGCACCTGGGCTCCGCTCACTTTGAACGGCTAACGGTTTGTGAGGTGAGTGAGTAAATAAATAAAACACCCGCGCGGCGGTGCGGTGCGGTGCGTGCGCTGGGTGTTTTAATTGCTGCGTCTGAATTTTACACACAAAAAAAAATACCCAGTCATGTTTATCTTTGTGTATTTGACTTGAATGTAAATGATGTAATGATGTGGTGATGATGGAAACCCTCTCCCTCCCATTTCCATGTCAAAGCTTTGCCCAGGTACTGCGGACAGCGTCGGGCGTCTTCTGCTCTTACTCCATTGGCAATGGCTGTGGAAGGGTTGGGAGTGGGGTTGTTGAGTGGACTGCACACCCAGTGTGTGTGTGTGTGTGTGTGAGCAGTAAGTGTGGCGGGGGAATTGTTCCTTTAGAAAGCAGACTGGTTCGCCAGTGTCTCTCCTTTAGGGAAAGAAGCTTGTATGTGACTCCCGACCTATACATCTGGTTCGCTCTTAACTGCCCTCTGACACGGCCTAACAAGCCACTCAGTTGCATTTAAGAAAGTGGCTCACTATCACCTCGAGGGCCGTTAGCGATGGGCAATAAACGCTGTCCTTGATAGTGATGCCCACACATGAACACAAGAAATAAGAGCAGGGGGGTAGAGCATATGGCCTGTCGAGCCTGATCTGCCATTCAATGCAATCATGGCCCTACTATCCCGCCTGCTCCCCATGCTTTATTTTCTGATATAAATATTTTCTGAATATTTATGAATATTCTGATTCAATGATGGAGCATCCACAACCCTCTTAAGTAGAGAATTCCATGTTCTATGAGTTTTTAAAAAAATTATCATTGGCATATATGAATTAGGAGCAGCAGTAGGCCAAGTGGCCCCTTGAGCCAGCTCTGCCATTCAGTAAGAGCCTAGCTGAACTTCAACATTAACTCCACTCATGGGACTTGACCCAAGATTTTTAGATATTGTTAGATATTAGATAAAGGCATGGAGTGACAGCACCATGCCTTTGATAGCTCTATGCCTTTAAACTTGACTGTTCCACCTGACATTTGTGTGCATCCAAAACTGTGTTGCTTGTATCTCATTCATCTATTAGACCTGTGCTTGCTGACCTTCACTGGTTCCCTGTCAGACAACACCTGAGTTTCAAAATTCTCATCCTTGTTTTCAAATCTCTCCATGGTCTTGCTTCTCTAGCACCAAAAAGCCTTAAATCTCTCTGCTCTTTCAGTCCTGACCTCTTCATTCTTAATTTTAATCAATCTATCATTTGCCTTTGTTTCAGTAGCCTTGGAAGGCTAAGCTCTGGAATTCCTCCCCTAAAGCTATCTGCCTCTCCATCTGTACTCTTATAATTTTCTCCTTAAAACTACCTCTTTGATCAAGCTTTTGGTCATTTGCCCTGATTTTTTCTTCTTTGACTTGATGTTAAAAACTTTTGGAGTCATAGAGGTCTACAGCACAGAAAAAGGCCCTTTGGTCCATCGAGTCTGCACCGGTCAAACAAGTACCCAACTATTCTAATCCCATTTTCCAGCACTAGGCCCATGGCCTTGTATGCTATGGCATTGCAAGTGCACATCCAAATACTTCTTAAATGTTGTGAGGGTTTCTGCCTCTACCACCCTTTCAGGCAGAGCGTTCCAGATTCTCACCACCCTCTGGGTGAAAAAATCTTCCTCACATCCCCTCTAAACCTCCTGCCCCTTACATTAAATCTATACCCCCTGGTTATTGATCCCTCTACCAAGGGGAAAAGTTCCTTCCTGTCTACACTATGCCCCTCAATTTTATACACCTCAATCATGTCCCCCCTCAATCTCCTCTGCTCCAGGGAAAATAACCCCAGTCTATCCAATCTCTCCTCATAACTAAAACTCTCCAGCCTAGGCAACATCCTGGTAAATCTCCTCTGCACTCTCTCTCTAGTGCAGTCACATCCTTCCTATAATGCGGATTCCAGAACTGCACGCAATACTCTAGCGGTGGCCTAACCAGCGTTTTTATACAGTTCCAGCATAACCTCCCAGCTCTTATGTTCTATGCCTCGGCTAATAAAGGCAAGTATCCCATATGCCTTCTTAACCACCTTTTCTACCTGCCCCTATTCTATTGATATTACTCTTGTTAAGCACTTTGGGAATTTTTACTGTGTTAAATGCCCTATATAAATGTAAGTTGTTGATGGACACTTGAGCATTGTTGTCATTCGTTAGCCCCTAGTGGCACATAGTTTGGATGACAGCAGTCGCTGAAGACTACCGCCAACAACTTGCATTTATATAGCGCCTTTAGAGTAAAAATGCCCCCAGTTGCTTCATAGCAGCATTATTGAGCAAGATTTGACACAATTTAAGTTCATATCCTGTACTATGAGGATCAAACTGAAATACATTCATGATATTGTGTGTATGTGGGCCCTGTAGCAGCCAGTGTTGGCTAGATCCTACCTCCAATTATACTTGGGTCTCTTCAGAAGACTGAATCACAGAATCACAGAATCTCACAGTGCAGAAGAGGTCCTTCGGCCCATCGAGTCTGCACCGACACGTGAGACACCTGACCTACCTACCTAATCCCATTTACCAGCCCATAGCCTTGAATGTTATGACGTGCCAAGTGAATCTGCTAAGCTCTTTTGTTGAACGTTCCTGTTGTTGGGAAATAGAAATAGCTTAAGTTATACTTGTAGCTGTGGTTGTTAGGAATGAGTTTTAGCTTTAAAGTTTTAAGTTTAATTTGTATTTCAGTATCTGTGTTAAGAAAGGTCAAATGGCGTTTTAGTTTCACTTTAAAAGGCTGCTTGCATTTCTAATGAGACGCTTATGACCTCTGTAAAGTAAAAATGAATGCACAAGTTGGAGGAACAGTGCTATTGCCTAGCAACAGGGGGGCCAAATAGGCAGGTTCCTCCCACAGACAGACAGACACACACACACACACACACACACACACACACACACAAGAAGAAAGACAGAAGTTTGTTTTGGAAGCTGTTTGAGTTCAGTTGGTTTGAAGGCAGCTGTGAAGCAGAAGCAGCCTAAAAGGGGACAGATAGCAAGTCCCAAGCTAAGAAAACCCTAAAAGTCCAGGGGAGTGGAAGAAAAAAGTCCAAAGATGACCCCCTGGTTAAAGGAAGGACAGGAACCTGGACAAAGGTCCTGTTAAGTGAAGTTAAGAGTGAGGGGCAGAGGGAAAGGCTCCAAGCTTCAGATTTGAAGTGAGAACAGCTTGCAAGAATTGAGATGGTTCAAAGAGACAACTGAAGGTCTGTAATTCTTTGCTATGGGCGTGTGAAGCAGTGATGCACTGTTTTGGCTGAGTTGGTGAGAGAGAGTGCATGGAAGACAGCTTGAGTGCATGTGGTGACCCAGGGAAGAGGAACGTCAGAAGGAGAATTCAAAACCCTGGAGTTGAACCCTTGTGGAAGGTGTCTGAGCGAAAACGTCAGTTTGGGAGAAGATTCCAAGGTGAGGTCCTGGAGAATGGAGATTGGAAATCCTCATGTAAAGGACACAGTTCAGTGAGACCGGTTGGCTCACAGTGTGACAAGCGCCTGGGGGGAGTTGAGAGATCCGTAGCATTTGTTTGAGGTGGCAACTGTCACTTAGTTTGAGTGAGGTGTGTCTGACCACAGGGTGCCATAGGTTTACATGGACTATGTACTTATTGTGAATATTAGAGTATAAGATAGCTTTTGTAACTTGTTTTATCCTTACAGGTCTGTATACATCTGTAAATGTATAGTTGTGGGTGAAGGAATATTGTAATATAGTTCATCTTTTCTTGTTGAATAAATGTTTTTTTTTGTTAAAAGTTCATCAGCTGACTCCTATGCCTCTGTTTAGTAGCTACTCTCCATGTATCTAAACAAGCAGAAATAAAAATTAGGATTTTTCAAGCTGGGTTCCACTCTGGGATCAGGCTTGTCCAGGGGTAACCTCAGCTATGGATCATAACACTGTTTTAAACTGTAAATCTAGAGCCCCACTTCAGTTGGTTACTTTCTTGTCTTGGCATGGTACTGCTCACGAGTGAAAGATGTCCACTACAAATTTTCCATTTTCTCATAAACAGACCTAATTTTTTTTGCTGTCCCCTGGGGAATTGATATCTATTTGCTAACCGATTAAAATAGGCTAACATTTGTTTACAGTGAGCAAATTACCTTTTTAAGATCACATTCTAGTTCCTTTAATGTTTTATATGACTTTACCCAGTCATTCTATGTTTAAAGTCCTATTCAAAGCATTCTAGGAGGCCTTTCAGGACTCCATTTCAAACTTGGAAGATTAAAATGCTGGCATTTTATGATGACAAGCCCTGTTTCTATGATCTGGGTGCTCTCAAAATGCAAATGACAGTTTTTTGTAAGCTATGAACCTGCACCTCTTATAGGTAAAATGAGTGAGATAGCATGCTACGGGACTAATATACCAACAGCACGTGGCACTGGGGAAATGTGGTATTTCCACCATGTCCACTCCGAAAGCTGGTAAAATCAAATGGTTTCATTTAGATTAGAGCTACCTGGGTGATTTGTTTACAAGTTAGGCAGTTGCATAGAAGGGGAAGGTTGCTTAATACATAACCTGTTTCTGAATGGGTGTATGAAATCTTAGCTGCCCCTGAGTGAATCTCTGGAAAGAGGTGTAGGAGTAAGTTTGTGTGAAGACCGTAGGGCTGATGCTCAGTTATGTTTCAATAATTGAGTACTGTAGATAAATTGCACAGTGCTCTTACTGGTCATCTGTGTACTTTTGACACCAAGTCCTCTGTGGAAAAAATTGCCTTGCTTTTACAGGATTTTAAAAAAATACTCTGGTCTGATTGTGTAAATTTTAAACTGTAGCAATGCTCACTCATCTCCTTCACGGACAATTAACAGGGCCAAGTTAATCTATAGGTTAAATACTTGTAATTTGCAAAAGCTGGCTCCTATCTCTCTTTTGAAGTGTATTAGAGAAGGGCAACTTCCCACTTGATTTCTAGTTATTTTTGAAGTTTACTTAGCCTTCATATCTAGGATAAGCCTTTTAAAATGTTATCTCTGTCTTACCATCCCTCCCCTAAAGACCTGTCCATTTCCATACGAACAGTATCAACCACTCCTTCAATTTCAGGTTTAATGCATCTTACTTTCAATGTTTCAATCTCCTATGTTCTGGCAAGTTCAGCTGGATAGTCTGCTAAGAAATCATCAAAAGAAAAACTAATCCTGTGCAACTATGTTCATTGATCAGTTAATGTTTTTTCCTGTGTCTTTCTGCAGTAGTAACAGCTGTAAGAAATTGACTATCTCAGTACTCTCTCACTCTACAATGGCTGTGGACTTGATTATTAGACTCTCTGGAATCCCATCACATCCATATTTTGCATTTGGCTTCTGCATAGGTTGAGAGTATAGAACACTAACAGCCAACTCCAAAATAGCAATTTGTCAGTTTGGCTGTTGTACACACAAAAGGTCCATCAGAATCCTGAAAGTATAACAATTTTTACTGTGGGTCGTGTTGTGCAAAGTAAACATAAAGACACCACCACACATGATTCCCTAAATCCATGAGCAATATTCAGCAACAAGCTTTTCTTTCATTACGTGAAGTTTGATATTTGCAACCTGTTTGGGATGTAGTGATTGTGCTGCCATCATACTATATATTCTGCATCTACTGTAATGCTATTAATTATTAATGTTTTATTTACTCTGCCCTTTCCCTGTTGCTTCAATACTTTGATTCAGGGTAAAGTATAAAGGGCATTTTAACAATTACATGACAGCTCAACTTTTATTGAAATTGTCAGAACTATGTGCTGTGTGTTATATTTGACACAAAATATGGGCTGTAGAAGAGAAGAAAATCATTTTGGAGTCACAATGTTTTATACTATCAAAGCTTGTTGGGATAGATTGCAACTGTGGGTGATAAATGTTTAAATCACCAGCTTTATCTTTTTTAAAACGAGAACTGATATCTGATAACTAACTTAAAATATACCCAGCACAAACAGATGACAGACACAGAACCATGTAGCAAAGTCTGGATAAATAGCTGCAATATGATACAGAATAAGAGGATGCATTAACATTGGGATGCGTTCACTGATCCATTAAGTTTAACCACAGACCAATACTTGCTGGTCTTTGGCTAGGAGACCAACTTCAAGTTTAAAGCTCTGCACCTGCCCAGATGGATGACAATGTCAGCAGCTTGCATTTATATAGTACTATTTACAGAGAAAAACATCTCAAGGCACTTCAGAGGCAAAATCAGACCAAGATGGACACTGAGCCAAAGAAGATACAGATCTGGATTTTGTAGTCCAGTGTTTGGTGCCATAACTGTAAAA
The DNA here is from genome assembly GCF_964194155.1 of Cetorhinus maximus. NCBI lineage: Eukaryota > Metazoa > Chordata > Chondrichthyes > Lamniformes > Cetorhinidae > Cetorhinus > Cetorhinus maximus. Next base: position 102,765,496 of record NC_135891.1, on the reverse strand, counting down.
TTGACAGCAATTCTGGTGTTTTTATATGCACGTTAAATGTGGAAATCTGGAAGTTACTTTCAGTGATTACCCCTTTCTCCACAGGGGGTGCTATTAACATCCACACAGATGGAATTCTTTAGGAATCACTTGAACTAGTGTGAACTTCCACTCAATCACTTTAAAAACTATTGATAAAGTTATGCCTTATGGAACGAGGTGTATCTGGATTTTTGATAGCGTACTGAATTCATAATTACTGCTGAACAACTTCACTGCTCCTGAAAAAACTAATTTTGTATATGTAGAATGTCAAATTTCTCTATTATGATTAAAAAATTGTTAAAACACCCTGGATTTTTAAAAAAAATTGTTCGATATTTCAGCTTTGACATTAATTTCACACGTACGGCCCCAATCTCCGTTTTCCTTTCTGTGAAATGGTTAAAAACAGAAAGATAATTAATGCATTTTATTTCCTGGTTTGTTATCCAGCCAATTTTTATCAAGGCTGTTTAATCTGCTTGATGATATCATTGTCAGATGCCAGAGGTCATCTTGTGCGGATGCCAGAATGAACGTAATGTTGGGAAAGATTAAATCACACTCGATATTTGTGGGTAGCTTTCTTCACTCTCAGCGGCGAATGCCATCACTTTGTTGCTGACTGCAAAATCTGGGCCATGAGGGGAGGTGGCCAAAGGTTTGATCACAGTGCTATGTTGTAAGAAGTGTGAGGTGGGGAAATGGCAGGGTTTATGGAGGACCAAAGGAGGTTACAGTGTTAAGGGAGCAAAGCCATAAAGGGATTTAAATACAATAGGGTGCTGTGAATTGGTGATACAAATGATAAAGCCATTTAAGTTTTTTAAAATGTTTGTTTTAGATCATAAAATTGTACTTATTACTCCTTTACAATATCTGGAGAAAATTGTATCTACAGCGTAAAATTTGTTTACTGGTATTTTGATAAATCTAAAACTTGAAATGAAAATGATTTTCCTGGATGGGGGTTGTTTGCTGACAGAAATAGCTTTTCAGTTTGTATCATATAGTGTATATGTATAATTTTTATTTTAAATGTTGCTGTCAATCAAGCACCATTAGTCAGGATACCGTAGTACTGATAAAGGCAATGGCTCCTGTAGGGAGCCTAATGTTACCGTGCCAACAAACAACACTAAGTTGACATCCCAGGATTTTACCGGAACCTGTGGCTATTAAAGCATAAGAGGTGATAATTAATTAAAATTAATAACGTTTTAAATAGGGTATTGAACTGTTAGGCTAGTATTACCAGCCAAGATGGGGAAAGGGTGTCATTACCAACACCCCTTGGAATGTTGCAAAGTGATCCATCAGGTAACCCAAGCTGGTCTCATGATTAAGAGACTGCATGTGGTGGTTTCTTAAGCTGGTTTTAAATGTTCAACAATGTAAATACTTAACTGCTGGTACAGGGAGGTGGACTGTGGGGACATTTTGATCTCTTTCTCACTGGCCCACCCATTTCCCCAGCCTTTTTTGGTGGGGGGGTGATTCCTTTTTAATTCTATTCTTTGTGTGCTTAAAAGTCGTAATTTTGTTTTAACTTGAGTTTTGATAGTGAAGTGTAAACTCTGCCATTGGGATGACCACTATGGATCTAGACATGAAGTGAAAATCTGGGCCAATTTGCAGCGTATTTCTGATGATTTGTCAGATGACTGCGTTATCCTGCTCCCTCTTGAGTTCCAAATATTAGTCAAAAACTTCAAAATTTCAATTTGGTACTCATATTTTGGAAATTAAAGTAACAGAGGTTGCTTGAGTTATCTGCGCAAAGCTGTTCTGCAATTTGAAGTGGATATGTTGAAATAAATTGAACAGCTTTCACTGTTGTACTTATTTGGCCCTCTCTATCACAGTTTGGTATTGCAGCAGAATAGAGCTAATGAAGGACTTATTGGGCTGTAGTGAAAGCGATTCTCATCACTTAAAGTTTTTTCTTTAGAAAATTATGGGAATTATGGGTCACGACTTTAGAACTTTCTTCTGTCATAATGTCATTATCCTGCAGTTTTAGGTAAACGTACCCCTATGGTTGAATTGTTAATCAAAGTGTAGCCATTTAATTGTAAAAGTTACAATAGTGTGCAAAATTCTAGTATAGCAGCTTGTAACATTACATAAAAGACATAATTTTTAAATGGTGTGGATTTGATCTTGCTGTGGATTGTGACCAATACTCCAAACTAAAGGCATTTTTGACATGGTATTTGGCATTGTCTTGCTAACTACTGTCATCCATCTTTGAGATGAAACTTTAAACCTTCTGCACTGTCAGAGGTGCCATCTTTCAAATAAGATAAACTGAGCCCCAGTCTGCCCTTTTGGCTGAATGTAAAATATCCCATGGCAGTATTTCAAAGAGCAGGGAATTTATCCCAATGTTTTGGCTAAGCTTTGTGCCTCAATCAACATCACAGAAACAGATCATGTCAAGTTGCAGTTTGTGGGGACTTGCTGTGTACAAATTGATGCATTTCCTACATTACAAAAATGACTGCACTTCAAAATTACTTCATTGGCTGAAAGCACTTTGAGATGTCCTATGGTCATGAAAAGTGCTATATAAATGCTCTGGAAAAGTAGCATGAAAGGAGAACAAATGGTTATCTTACTGAGTTACATGCCTGTAGATACCCCTCTGATTGTAGCAAATTGCAAAAAGCACATATACTTAATTTAAATTAATTTTGCAATTACTTAAAAATACTTAGGATGAAAAATTATCCACTCTTAAGCATATGTATAGTGTCAACATTTGTATTTCACTGAGTGTTCTCCCTCATTTGGGTTTCTGTCTGTGAGCACTGTCTGCACTTGACATGTATAATGCAGGAGTAATCAGTGTGTTGGAAATTTGGCAAGAAATAATTTAATTGTGTGAATAGTACTTGCCAATTTACTTTGAATATTGGCATGCTTCTGCCATATTGTGTGCCAGTTTGCTGATCTGATTCCTCGTGCACAGAAGCACCATGAGACATTTGAAAACCGAGAACTTCATTTTAAGATTCATAATTTTTCAATAAATATTGTGAATATAGCGAATATATTGTGTATGAATAAATAGACATATGCTTTGATAAGTATTAACTGATTCAACTTTATGAAGTAAATAACATTTAAGCAAATATTTTCATTTTAATCAAAGAAATATCACCAGATTCCTCATGCAGTGTTATGACTTATTTTGTAAATAAGATCATAAGACATAAGAGCAACAGTAGGCCATTTGACCCGCCAAGCCTGCTCCATCATTCAATAAGATCATGGCTGATCTGAGAGTGGCCTTTACTCCACTTTTCAGCCTGCTTTCCCCCACCACTGCGTAACCCTTGACTCCCTTTTTGATCAGAAGTCTGTCCAACTCGGCCTTGAATATTTTCAATGATTCAACCTTCACTGTGGAAGAGAATTCCAAAGAGTAACAACCCTCTGAGAGAAGAAATTCCTCCTCATCTTAGTCTTAAATGGGAGACCCCTTGTTTTGAAACTCTATCCCTAGTTCTAGATTCCCCCAGGAGGGGAAACACCCTTTCAGCATCTACCCTGTCAAGCCCCTGCAGAATGTTATATGTTTCAATAAACCTTTGAGATCGCTGTCTCCATTTCATCCATTAGGGGTCAGACTGAAATAACATTAGAACTACTCAGTTTCTCCACTTTTTCCACCTCCCAGATGGCCTAACTTAAATCAGGAGCTTTTTCATGTCTAAGCCCTTTAGCATGATATGTTATAACGCCAACTCACTGTCATTGAGGTACCATTGTAAATATATATTTAAATAATTTGTGAATTTGTATATTCAGATAATTTGAAAATAAAACCTAATTTGTTTTACTTATACTTTCCAAATATTGTTTTCTGTTCTTCAGAACTGACAAAGCAGTAGCTAAGACCAACTGAAGACCATGACTGGTAGGTTCTGTTGACTTTCTAGCACTTGTGATATGATAAATAATAAAAATCTTCTTGAAACACTTGCATAGGTTAATAAAGGAGAATATACTGTAGATAACTTTGTGGTGGCCGTCAGATGGAAGGTTTCTAATTGTGTTGAGTTATAGAGAGGACTAACCTAACAGAGGTCATAATGATCTGTCTGTTAGAATGATGGAACAATAACATCCTTCCTCATGCACTCGGATCTTTTTGCCAAAAGCAGCCTGGGCACAGCCATTTGTCTGTCCTCTTCACTGAGTGGTTCGAAGATGCAAGAGTGTTAGGAGGAACGAAGAAACAGCTGGAAGAAATATCTGGTTTTTAATTTTAAAAAGCATAGTTCAAAGAGGAGCAAGCTTTTTCTTTCTTTTCCTCCTTCACCCTCACTGCATTTATTACCCTGGATACAACACATTGTCTTGCTAGGCCACATCAAGGGGCAACTGAGAGTGAGCCACATTGTTGTGGAACATGCATCACATCATAAACTAGACAGAAGATTGTCAGGTTTTTTTTCTATAAAGGATATCAACAAACCAGTGAGTTTTTACAATGATCTGATAGCTTCATGGTCACTTATTTTAAAGGCACCATTTTATTAACTAAATTCAAATTTTCAAACTTCCAAGATGGAATTTGAACTCCATGTATTTGATAGAAGTAATTAAAATCATTTAAGGGATGGGAACGATCAGATTAAAGGAGTTTCCAGTGGTTGAAGAATCTAGAGTTAGGAGGCATGGATAGTGGATATAAGAAATGTAAGAGATTTAGGAGACACAGCAGAAGAAAGTTTTTTTTTTTAACACTGAAAATTAGGACACTGTGGATTGAGTGTCCTAATTTTCTGCAGGGGTCCGTGCCAATATTTAAGAGTTTGATAAGTGGTTGAAGGAAAAGGGGTATAGAAACAGGATGGGAATGTGGATTAAGTGTATTGCTCTTATGGAAGATTAACACTCTCATGAATTGATCTATTTTCATGTTGTAATTTCTATGTAGTTCTGAGATCATGCTGTTTAGTTTGAAGCTGTGTCTGTGATGGCAAAGTTTATACGTGAAATCTGATATTGATGAGCATTCACTATACTCCTAGCTTGCCAACTGCCAGCCAAAATCAGCCGCAAAGTCCAGATAGGGGGTATTAATCATAAGCATCCTTTGCTTTGCAATCCACACTGAGGAGTATTCCAGGGAACTTTCACAAATAAATAATTGCCATGGTTCAAAGGTCTTTGGGTTCTACCTGAACTACCTGAAATATGTTTATACCTGTGGAACAGGTAATTCTGATAGTGATCGCCTTCCAATGGTAGACTGAATCTCACTGCCAATGACAGTTGCCTGTAGAACTCATTTAGAGGTGACTCATTCTCTCTGAAGTGGTGGCTGTATGTGAGCCAGGAAGTATATATTTTGCCTGATGGAGATGCACTCTTGAGCTTCCTGAAAGCAGACATTTTAAAATTAACACAATGCTACTATTCTAGGAATTCCTAGAACACACGCTATCTTATAGGGAACAATGTGAGTGGCCTGCACTATACCTTCCAGATTGCTGTGCAGCTGCACGTGTGCACAGTTCAGCAGGAGCATTACTGCTGAGTATTTGCTGCACTTTCCTGTCATTTTTTTCAGATCTCCAGCATCTGCAGTATTTTGCTTTTGCTCGTGTTTGCTCCTGTTTTCTGTGACACAGAGCATGGTCTAATGCTTGATGATAAATAACAAAAGAAGGTAAATGCACTTGTAACTGTCATGTTATCAAATCTGTTTTTTTAGAAAAAGCAAACAATTTCCCCCCACTTCCAAAGTTTATTCCTTTGAAGCCTTGCTTCTATCAAAATTTTGAAGAAGAGATCCCACCAGATCACTCTCATCTTGTAAAGCGAATCTACCATTTGTGGATCTGTAAGTTGAGCTATTTTGTTTTCAAACTGTATGATATTTTTCTAGGGTGGCATGTGTAATTAATGCAGCGAATATACTCTTTTTTTGCTAGGTAGGCTCCTTTTCATATATGCTTCCTATCTACAGTCATTCTCAATAGCAGGGTTTATTAATTATTCTTAGCTTCAACCTTGCTAATTAGATGTTTACTAGCAATAAAACAGAGGGGAGGGTAAAGAAAAGTGTCTATTATATTATCAGCACTGTTCTCTTTCTGGTTGATGTGTCTCCTGATTGGGGTCCAGACCAGTTATGTGTGACAACCCATGGGATTCCTTGCTTGCCTCCACCAGACTTATTTTTAGTACCAGGGAGTAGTCCCTTGCAGAGGAGGGAGATAAGAATTGGCATATAAACTTGCATTTCTTTAGTGCCTTTTAAAGCAGTAAAGTGTCCTAAGGTGCTTCACAGGAGCATTGCTAAACAAAGCTTGTCAACAAACCACATAAGATAACGGGAGAGATGACCAAGGCTTGGACAAAGTGGCAGGTTTTGATGAACTTCTTAAAAGTAGCAAGGTGGAGAGCTTTAGGAAAGGAATAAGACCATAAGACATAGGAGCAGAAATTAGGTGATTTGGCCCATCGGGTCTGCTCCGCCATTCAGTCATGGCTGATAAGTTTCTCAACCCCATTCTCCCGCCTTCTCCCCGTAACCTTTCATCCCCTTACCAATCAAGAACCCATCTATCTCGGCCTTAAACACTCAATGACCTGGCCTCCACAGCCTTCTGTGGCAATGAATTCCATAGGTTCACCACTCTCTGGCTAAAGAAGTTTCTCCTCATCTCTGTTCTAAAAGGTCTTCCCTTTACTCTGAGGCTGTGCCCTCGGGTCCTAGTCTCTCCTACTAATGGAAACATCTTCCCCACGTCCACTCTATCCAGGCCTTTCAGTATTCTGTAAGTTTCAATCAGATCCCCCCTGATCCTTCTAAACTCCATTGAGTATAGACCCAGAGTCCTCAAAGTTCCTCATATGTTAAGCCTTTCATTCCTGGGATCGTTCTCGTGAACCTCCTCTGGACCCTCTCCAGGGCCAGCACATCCTTCCTGGGATACGGGGCCCAAAATTGCTCTCAATATTCTAAATGTGGTCTGACCAGAGCCTTGTAAAGCCTCAGCAGCACATCCCTGCTTTTATATTCTAGTCCTCTCGAAATAAATGCCAACATTACATTTGCCTTCCTAACTACCGACTCAACCTGCAAGTTAACCTTAAGAGAATCCTGGACTAGGACTCCCAAGTCCTTTTGCACTCCAGATTTCTGAATTCTCTCCCCATTTAGAAAATAGTCTATGCCTCTATTCTTCCTACCAAAGTGCATGACCTCACACTTGCCCACATTGTATTCCATCTGCCACTTCTTTGCCCATTCTCCTAACCTGTCCAAATCCTTCTGCAGCCTCCCCGCCTCCTCAATACCACCTGTCCCTCCACCTATCTTTGTATCATATGCAAACTTAGCCAGGATGCCCTCAGTTCCTTCATCTAGATCATTAATGTATAAAGTGAAAAGTTGTGGTCCCAACACTGACCCCTGCGGAACTCCACTCGTCACCGGCCGCCATCCCGAGAAGGACCCCCTTATCCCCACTCTCTGCCTCCTGCAAGATAGCCAATCTTCTATCCATGCTAGCACCTTGCCTCTAACACTATGGGCTCTTATCTTACTGAGCAGCCTCCTGGAGCATGGGGCCTAGACAGCTGACAGCACAGCCACCAATGGTGGAACAACTAAAATAGAGGATGTGCAAGAGGCCTGAATTGGCAGAATGCAAAAAGCTTAGAAAATTGTAGGGCTGGAAGAGGTTACAGCGATGGGCAGAGGTGATGCCATGCATAGATTTTAAAACAAGGATGAGAATTTTCAGTATTGTAACACAATTAATTTTGAGCCCAACAGACCATTTCAGGTCCCCTCCCTCCCCAGAGAGTTATCTTTACTGATGATATGAATTCATTTGAGAACACCTCTTAAAACCCCATCTGGATGCTGATTAGTGGATACCTGAGCTATGTAAATGGCCGTGCAGGTTAAATGTTATGGAAGTTTTCAAATTTATTGGAGCCTCAATTGTCTTTTTCTATTTTATTGGATAAATATCTGTTTAGAGAATGGATTGAAAGTTTTGCCTGTGGTAGGTTGTTCACTTTTGGATATATTGAAGGTAAACTTTTGAAAGACCTGTGCCATTCTTCCCCTTTCCAAACTTTTTAAAGAAAAGGGAAATGATTGTTCAAAACACACCATTCCATTTTTATGGAAGAAAATATTAACATTTGAGTTTTGCGCTTTGGTAAAACATCAATTTTGCTCTTGGTGTGGAGATGCTAGAGAATGGATTCCCTCCCCTGCTCTGGTAATGTTGCTGACAGGAATTGATCCTGTCCAACCTTATTTGAAACAGGATTGGGAAAGTGTAATTCCAATTGGATGAAATTTGCATGCCCATTATAGCATGATTTTTGAGGTCTGACGGCTTCAGAGTAACTGTTCAGACATTTCGAATTTGCACACTTTCTCCCCTTTCTACTATGAATTGTCCCTGGGTGCATGAAGATCCTTTCCTGCCCTTATTAAAGTCACTGGAGTGGTTTGCGCAAAGAGAACCTCAGAGGGAATAAAGTATTTTTTAGTATTGCTGAAAGAAGAGACATGCTGTTGAAGCTTTTCAACTTGCGCTCATCAGGACAGATTTGCAAGAATACCAATTGTAAAGGGAACAACAATTTATGCTGCATGGGAGGAGAGTGGACTCTAATTGGTAGAGGAGAATTGCCATGGAGAATGCCCCAGGAAATGGTTGTTCCAAGCTTTTGTTTAGTTGAAAAAGGCACAATGTGTGGACCTGCTCTTTCTATCTGCAAAGGACAGGGCCTTGTGTGTGCATGTATATAGCTTCTAGCACACGTGAGTGAGCCACACTTGTGAGCCCAACTGATGATCTTAAATTGGTTGTCAGTGTAATTCCTAGCACTTAACAATCCTGATTCTGCTGTACAGTCGTGGAATCACATCTAATCTTGGTCATTATGTTTTGAGTTTTGAAAGCGTGGGCTGGTTGGGTACAGTCAGTACTTTGCATGTTGCGAACAGTGGGAAGGACATGCTATTTGATATGATCCACCTGCCATTGGGATGTACAGCCTGCATACCAAGCATCACACCAGCACTGAAATTTATATACCATGTTACTCAATTGTGTGATGGGCAGAACATCTTTTTGGCTTGACGGTAGCATCCTGTTAGTGCAGAATACCACTTTTGTTGCCACTGCATAGTAGCAGTGTGAAATGGCCAGCTTCACCTTATGCTCAAATTTTTGAGACACCTTATCGTTCCAGGATAATCTGAGACTGGGCATCTTTCAGGACCAAAAGCCTTAAGTCCTTTTCTGAGGTTGCGCAATATAGAGCGAGCAATGATCTGATCAGTGTAGCCATTATCTCGCAGGATGGCCCTATTTCAGCATCAAACTTGCACGGTGAGCAAATGGCTCGGGTCCTATTTACAATGTTGCCGATGAGGCCAATCTTAGGATGTGGAATGAGGGAATCCTAAAGTGTATATTGACCAGTGAAGGTAGGCTTGCGGTAGATAGTAATAGAGAACCCATTGGCAAATTTCTCAACTAGCATGACGAGGAAAGGAAACTTGTTTGACAGCTCCATTTCAAAGGCTAATTTGTGCTCAGGATGGAGCCCATCAAGGCGTGTAAGGAAATTCCTATATGCAACCCAGTTTGAATGTGATATAATGTGGCCAGCTGAATTCTGGCTGACAGCATGTAAGTAGTGTGCAATGTGCCTGACGTGGGATGTGTAGTAACACGCAGTTGAGTATGAACCAGATTAGTGTATGGTGAGCAAGTCCAAATGGGAGCGCTGTATTCTGCAAGTGAATGGCAGAGTGCAAGTGCAGATTAATATAAAGTGGAGGTGTTTGCTTCCTAGGCAAAGCCTGCAAGTTTGGTTATTAGGTTATTTTCAGTTTTGACTTTCTCAACCATTTTCACTAGATTTTTTTTGTATGTTATAAAACACATTGATTACTGATCACAGTGATATCCTAACTGAGCTTTTCTTTGTGTTCAGTTTACAGCATTACCCTAGCAGTGAATTTAATAGGCTGCTTAGCTTGGCTGATAGCAGGAGGTGGCGCTATCAACTTTGGCCTGGCAATACTTTGGCTAGTTCTTTTCAGCCCCTGTTCATACGTCTGCTGGCTTCGTCCAATTTATAAAGCATTTAGGTAAATACTTGTGATGAAAGACATAAAAGATGTTGAGCAACCTAATGCAGACCCCTTTTCAAGCTTGTAATTGTTGCATTTTTTTTTCTCCAACAGATCTGATAGCTCTTTTAATTTCATGGCGTTTTTCTTCGTTTTTGCTGCCCAAGTTGTTTTGGCAGCTTTACAAGCAATTGGATTCAAAGGATGGGGAGCCTGGTGAGTCCTACCACAATGGAGGAAGCATAATTAGAAACCTTTCCCAATTTATATAGCACTTTGCTTTACCCTTTTCCACCTGGGCCCTTTGGTATTGTATGGTCTGGCCCAATGTGTACCACTTGAGCTGTGTTAATGCAGTACTTCATACCTATCACAAGATGGCAACAAATATCTTTTTGTTTATCCTTAACAATAATTTTTAATATAGCTTTCACCTACAGTTTGTTGTGAAGTCTTCACTTCAGCCTTCACCTGTCAAAGGCTGAAAATAACTATTGTTTGATCTGTTTACATGGAGTAATATTATAGTTAGAAAAGAATGTTTAAAGATCACCAAATATAAAGCTGTATGAAGAAATGGATAATGACATGTGTAAACAGATTAGCAAAATATCTACGAGAAGCCATTAAAAGGGATTGTAAGGACATTTAAAGAATTATAGAAAATTAACTAAACTAATATATAATCAAAGCCTCAAAAACATACTGATACTAGATAGTACTGCAGTAAAGTGTCACAGGGTACTGTAGAAACATACTGAAGGACAAAGGAATATTGATATTTATTTAAAAATAGTTAAATGGCATAATATTTAAATTAGTGTCAGCCTGGGCTCACTGAATCAGCAGGTTGCATTTTTGAGCTCTACTCCAGGGACTTGAGTGTATAATTTAAGCTGACATTTCAATGCAGAACTGTTTTGGAGGTGCGTCTTTCAGATCAGACAAACTGAGGGCCTGTCTAGGATGTTAGAAGTCCCATGTGCTATCCAAGGCAGAGCAGGGAGCTGTACTGTTGTCCTTGTCAATATTCATCCCTCTGCGGACCACTATAACATGATCTGGTTTAATTGCTGTTTGTTTGACCTTTTGTGTAAATTAGTTGTTGCCTTTTCACATGTTACAACAGTGACTATGCTTCAAAAGTACTTCATTGGCTGTGTAGTGATCTGGGATTCTTGAGCTGAAAGTCTGAATGCAAAGTCATTTATTCAATGAACTATTAGGAAGCGAAATCTCTTTCTCTGAAGTTTATTTAAGATTTTCCCTCCGTTTCTGGCATTAACAATAAAAACAAAAAAATCTTGAAAGAAGTGGGTTTTTAAATCGGCGGTGAGTACTGGACAAACATTAAAAATCATTATGTATAACATGTTAACCATATTACTTGTTTTTTTATTTCAGTGGATGGATAGCTGCCATAGGTTTCTTCTCAGTTAATGTTGGTGCTGGAGTGGTAATGCTGTTCCCTGCGATCATGTTCACAGCAGTTGCAATCCTGAGTGCACTTGTTCTTTTCCGTGTAAGTTTAGCTCCCTCTCCCCTTCTCTGAAAGTGTTCTTTAAAGTGCATTTTTCTATTTGAATCACAAGTGGCCTTCAGTGATAGGTATCTGGAGGTGCCACCAGGATAATACAGCCCACACTATGAACAGATTATTCAGTAAACTGATGAGCAGCTCAATATACTACTTGCAGGTACTGTAAGCATTCTGCAGGACGTTCCTAGAGATGATGATCGATTCTATTGAGTTGCAAAGTTAATCGCTTAGAAGAAATATTTGATTATGAACCTGGACATCTCTCTGCAAGTAAACTGGGATTCATCCAAGATGAATATTAACTTGCACTCTTCAGGTTCCTTTTCAAGAAAATGGGTTGCAACGTTAAGAACTCGGGCAAAACAAGTTTCAGGACATGGAATTAGGAGCAGGAGTAGGCCACTTAGCCCTTAGAGCCTGCACCACCATTCAGTAAGATCATGGCTGATCTGATTGTAACCTCACTCCACATTCTTGCCTACCCCCAAAATCATTCATCCCCTTGCTTATCAAGACTCTATCTACCTCTGCCTTAAAATATTCAAAGATTCTGCTTCCACCACCTTTAGAGGTAGAGAATTCCAAGGACTCTGAACCCTCTGAGAAAAAAATTTTCACCTTATTTTTAAACAGTGGCCCCTAGTACTAGATTCTCCCACAAGAGGAAACATCTCTCCACATTGACCCTGCCAAGACTCCTCAAGATCTTAAATGTTTCAATCAAGTTGCCTCTTACTCTTCTAAACTCCAGCGGATACAAGTCTAGCCTGTCTAACCTTTCCTCATAAGGCAACCTGCCCAATCTAGGTGTTAGTTTAGTAAACCTTCTCTGAACTGCTTTCAATGCATTTACACCCTTCCTTTAAATAAGGACACCAATACTGAACATTGTACTCCAGACCTGTTCCCACCAATGCCCTGTATAATTGAAGCATAACCTCTCTACTTTTGTATTCAATTACCCTTGCAGTAAATGATAACATTCTATTAGCTTTCCTTATTACTTGCTTTACCTACATACTAACCTGTGAGATTCATGCACTAGGACATCTAAATTTCTCTGCAGCTCAGAGCTTGGTATTCTCTTACCATTTAGATAATATGTAGCTTTTTTTAATTTTCCTGCCAAAATGGACAATTTCACACTTTCCCATATTAAGCTCCATTTGCCAGGTCTTATAGCCTATCTATATCCCTTTGTAGCCTCTTTATGTCCTCCTTCACATCTTACTATCCTACCTATCTTTATATCATCAAATTTAGCAACCATACCTTTGGTCCCTTCATCCAAGTCATTTATATAAATTGTAAAAAGTTGAGGCCTCAGCACTGATCTCTGTAGCACACCACTCATTACATCTTGCCAACCAGAAAAAGACCCATTGATGCCTACTGTGTCCTGTTAACTAACCAATCTTCTATCCATGCCAATATGTTACCCCCTATGCCATGAGCTTTTATTTTTTGCAGTAACCTTTGATGTGGCTTCTGTAAATCTAAATGCAGCACATCCACCAGTTCCCCTTTATCAACAGCATATGTTACTACTTCAAAGAACTCCAATAAATTGATTAAACATGATTTCTCTTTCACAAAACCTATTGACTCTGCCTGATTACCTTGATTTTTTTCAAGGGCCCTGCTAAAACATATTTAATAACTTCTAGCATTTTCCCAATGACAGTTGTTAAGCTAACTGGCCTGTAGTTTCCTGCTTCTGTCTCAGTCTCTTTTTGAATAAAAGAGTTACATTCACTATTTTCCAATCTAATGGAACCTTTCCCAAATCTAGGGAATTTTGGAAAGTTAAAATCAATGCATCAACTATCTCACTAGCCACTTCTTTTAAGACCCTATGATGAAGTCCTTCAGGACCAGGCACTTGTCAGTCTGCAGTTCCAACAGTTTTCTCAGTACCACTTCCCTGGTGATTTATAATTTTCCTGAGTTCCTAACTCCCTTCCATTTCCTGATTTATAGCTATTTCTATGATGTTACTGTATCCTGTATAGTGAAGACCAATGCAAAATACAGGTTCAATTCATCTGCCATTTCCTTATTTTCCATTATTAATTCCCAAACTCACTTTCTATAGGACCAACACTCACTTTAAGTTTTCTTTTTTAAATATCTGCAGAAACTCTTACTATCTGTCTTTATATTTCTAGCTAGCTTTCCCTTGTACTCTAATTTTTCCTTCCTTATCAATCTTATCATTCTTTGCTGTTCTTAATACTCTGTCTAACCTCCTGACCTGCCACCCATTTTTGCGCTATTATATGCTTTTTCTTTAAGTTTGATACTATCTTTTTTTTTAGTTAACTACAGATGGTGGCTCCTCCCCTTGGAATTTTTTCTTTCTCATTGGAATGTATCTATTCTGCGTATTCTAAAATATCCCCTTAAATGTCTGCCACTGCAAACTATTGACCTTCCCTTAACCTAATTTTCCAGTTCACTTTTAGCTCGCATAATTATGCCCTCATAATTGCTCTTGTTTAAGTTTAAAATAGCCTTGGACCCACTCTTCTCGCCCTCAATCGGATTGTAATATTCAATCATATTTTTATCTCTGCTACCTAGGGGTGCCTTCACTGAGGTTATTAATTAATACTATCTCTTTGCACAATACTAGGTCTAGTATAGCCTGCTCTCTGGTGTCAGAACTTGCTGTTCTAAGAAACTATCCCAAAAACATTCTATGAATTCTTCATCTAGGCTATCTTTGCCCATCTGATTTTCCAGTCTAAATGCAGATTAAAATCCCCCATGATTTGTGCCTTAACTTTTTGACGAGCTCACATTATTTCTTCCTTTATAACCTGTCCTACTGTATGGTTACTGTTAGGGGGCTTGTACACCACTCCCACAAGTGACTACTTGCCTTTACCATTTCTCATCTCTACCGAACCTGTTTCTACATCCTAGTTTCCTGAACTCAGGTCATCCTTCTCTATTATGCTAATACCATCATTAATTACCAGCCACCTCTCCACCTTTTCCTAGCTTTGTGTGCTTCTTAAATGTCATGTACCCTTCAATATTCAAGTTCCAATCTATGTCATCCTGCAGCCATGTCTCTGTAGTGGCTATCAGATCGTTCTTATTTGTTTCTATTTGCGCTTTCAGTTCATCTGTTTAGTTTTGAATGCTGCGTGCACTTGTATACAGAGCCTTTAGTTTTGCCCTTTTTATTATTTTTGTAACCCCTAGCCTTATCTGTTGATTTACTCTTAGATTTGTACTCCCTATATTCTCTGTCTCTTTCTGTCACTGTCTGTTTATCATTCCACACATTAATGCCTTTCTCTACTCTGATTTACCACATCTTCCCAAGTTCCTTACGCGCTTAGTTAATTTAAACCCCCTCTACTTCCCTAGTTATGCAGTTTGCTAGAACACTGGTCCCAGCACAATTCAGGTGCATTCCGTCCCAACGGTACAGCCCCTACTTTCCCCAAGAACCAGAACCCATTTATCCCACACCAGTCTTTCAGCCACATATTCATCTCTCTAATTTTATGTACCCTATGCCATGTTACACATGGCTCAGGTAATAATCGAGAGATTATTATCTTTGAGGTTCTGCTTTTTAATTGAATGTCTAGCTCCTCATACTCTGAATGCAGAACCTCCTTTCTGAGTTCTACCTATGTCATTGGTACCTACATGGAGTATGACAAGTGGATTCTGCCCCTCCCACAGCAAGTTCCCCATCAGCCATGAGCAGATGTCCTGAACCCTGGCATTGGATGGGCAACACATCCGCCTTGACTCTTGCTCTTTGCTGCAGAGAACTTTGTCAATCCTCCTCACTATACTGTCCCCTACTACCATTGCATTCCTTTGTGCTTCCCCAATTTGAGTGGCTTCCTGTAACATGGTGCCATGGTCAGTTGCTCATCCACCCTGCAGCCCCCACTCTCATCCAAACAAGCTGAGAGAACCTCAGACCTATTGGACAATTGCAAAGGCTGGGGCTCCTGTACTCCTGCCCCCTGAGTTCCCTTATCTACCTCACTCACAGTCATACCCTCCTGTCCCTGACCACTGACCAAATCAGAAGACGTTACCCTAAGTGGTGTGACTGCCTCCTGGTACAAAGCATCCAGGTAACTTTCCCCCTCCCTGATGTGTCACCATGTACACAGCTGAGCCATCAGCTCAATGATTCTGAGCCAAAACTCCTCGAGCTGCAAACACTTAACTGCAGATGTGTTTGCCCTGGATCACATTGGCACTCAGGAGCTCCCACGTGCTGCAGCTTTGACACATCACCTGTCCTGCCATCACTAATGTGTTTTAATTATTTATATTATTCATTATTTTCTTTTTTTAATATATTTTATTAACTTTACCACCAGCTCGTATACTATTTTAACCCTTAGGACCTTAAACCTAGACCTCATCCACTTACCAGATACTCACCAAACAAATAAGGTGCTTTTTAATGTTTAAGTCCCTTGCCCTTTTTTTGTATCCTCTCTTATCTCGAAGGCAAATGTATTTTCATTATCACTGTTCATAGCCTAGTAGAGGGACTGCACCACCATGATGCAGTTTCTACCAAATTTACCAAGAATCTTCTCCAGTGTGATGTATTGTAGAGTCAGTAAACACCTCTATTTAAGTTGAACTGTTTGGTATTTATACTTGTCTTCATGAAGTTGTCAGTTTTAGTTTGGGTACTTGCCACTATCATGTGTTCCTAGGTTGGCACAGTATGGCTAAGTATAGAGTAAAGCCCCCTCTACTTTGCTAAGAAATGTGCTGCAACCCTAACCTCAACACTTTTTTATTTTACTTTTTACATAACATTCACTTTGAATAATCCCTTTTGAGGTTTGCTAATGTATGCAAGTTGTGTTCAGAGCTTATGCTGAATTGGAAGATGGTGCAGACTGCCCAAACTCAATAGAGTAGTGGCAAAAATAAGCACCACTATTGAGTAGAAGAGAATGGGTTTCCATCTGCTTCATTTTGTTGAATTTCAAGTCACAGTCATGGAGAAGCTTTGAATAATGACCGAATTACCTCATGAACAGGTAGTTACTTCAATTGTTCCTGTTCAGTATTGGAAATTTGTTTGTAGGTGGCTCGCTTAATGTCTCTATTCCAGTAGTGTGTGATGCACACAAAAGTGGAGAGATAGAAAATACAATTTATTTTTCTTTTATAAGAGGACTTTTCACCAAGGCATTTGACTTGGGACCCCTAGAGCCAACTAACAGGAAATTTATATGTCATTGGCCTGAGACTAATCAAAGCCTGTAATCTAAAAGGTTGGGAACATTATTCTAGTTCATCCATCCCTTGCTCCCTCCCTGTTTCTCCTGCTTTCCTCCCTACTCCTCATTCTGCCTTTTGCTTTTCCTCCTTCAATCTTCTACCTTCTTTCTCTTTCCTCTGTTTAATCATCCATCTCCAACCTTGCTTCAGCCTATCTGTTAAAATCGTTTGTGCTTTTATGAACTGCCAGGAAAATTCCAATTCTCTCCTGGCTGGCCTCTTATCTTCCACCCTCCATATAATTCAGCTCACCCAAAACTCTGCTGCACATGTTTCAATGCAACGTGTCATAGCTTGGTAGGAAATAGGTTTCAGCCTTT
Organism: Cetorhinus maximus; assembly: GCF_964194155.1. Taxonomy (NCBI): domain Eukaryota; kingdom Metazoa; phylum Chordata; class Chondrichthyes; order Lamniformes; family Cetorhinidae; genus Cetorhinus; species Cetorhinus maximus. Next base: position 102,748,191 of record NC_135891.1, on the reverse strand, counting down.
GACTCCCTGCAGAGCTCTTGATCTGAAGTATTGGATGATTTTTAGTTTTGTCAATTTTCAAGACAGTTAGTAAGTAGAATTCTTCAATGAATATTTGACCTCACATTAAACATGGTTGCATATTAAACGTGATTGGTGGAAACCTTGTAGAGTTTGCAAATCTTTTCAGACATTGTAAAATATGAAAAGCTAAGGGCAGGTTTAGAAAACAGATTTAAAATGTGTTTTATATTTACTATTATAATTTAATCTAACAGGTGCACAGAATCTATCGGGGTGGTGGTGGAAGCTTTCAGAAGGCTCAAGAAGAATGGAGTGCTGGCACGTGGCAAAATCCCCCACCAAAGCAATTAGCATTTCAGACTGTTGCTGGTAATACTCTACCACAATATCCCACAGTGCCAAGATACCCTTGTGATGATGAGTGGTCTTAGGATGTGAACTTTCAAAAAAAAAAAAGTACTTTACATAGTTTTTGTGATGCAAATTTACATTAAATCACAAATCAACATTTCTTAATAGAAAATGTAAATGCTACATACTGAAAAGGTTAAAGCATCTTTAATTGGAGCTATATTACAAAGGCCTCAAATCATGAGTAGTAGCATCGGAAAGGGATTTTTTGCCTAATTTTCTTATGTATTATGTGTACATCATATTTGCTTCTCGGACTAAGGTTTGTGATCAGTGCTAACTGCTGTGGAATCAGACTTCAAAAAGACCTCAGATTGGATGTGAATACTTCCCAAATTTAGTTTGTGACTTTTAAAAGTTGAAGTATATTGTGCTATTTTCATTCTGATCATGATCTAGAGTTAGACTACTTTTCCCCACTCTCTTCAGAATCACACCAAAATGTAGAGCAATTAGGCTATACCAGTCAAATACAGCAGTGTCATGGAAAATGCTGAAAATACTCAGGGTCAGGAAGCAACTGGGAAGAGAAACAGTTAATGTTTCAAGTTGATGATCTACTGTCTGATGAAAGATCATCAGCCTGAAGTGCTAACTCTCTCCACAAGTGCTGCCTCATCAATTGAGTATTTCCCGCATTTTGTTTTCATTTCAGATTTCCAGCACTGCAGTATTTTGCTTTTCGTATTTGATGTCATTTCCCAAAAATCTACTAAATATTGTTTAAGCTTTGATTTAGATCACAATTTCTTCAGTTTGTGTTTTTCCCCCCCACTTTAAAGACATAAGGTTTATGGGCCATACATGGTCTGCTTTGCCGTTTGCCATCAAAAAGAAAGGTAAAAGCTATCCTCACTGAATCCATTATTCAACTTGTTGCGCAGGAGTAATTTTGGAACAGTGTTCTGAACTGTCATTAGGACTTCTCCCATTTAATCACTGCTAGTTATCAGTGTTCTTTACTGCAATAGAACTTTATTTGCAGATTACCTCATTAATTGGTAAAGTTCCTGTGCATTGATTTTAATATGTGCAAGTTCCACAAAAAAGGTTGCTACCATTGCTTGAACGACATAACAGAATTATACAAGTTTACATTAGTTAAGCAAACATAGCCTGAATATGCTTATGTTCAGGAGAGGTGCCATGAGAGGCAACATGCATTTAGCCAGGATTATGAACCATTTGTAAGCTGATTTATGAATCAATTTAATTTTTAAAGTAAGGGGCATACTGGTAAAAACTAGGCTAACATAGTCCGTAGTTTTTTGGGGGATGGAAGTGGTTAGTAAACTTTGGTTCATACTCAACTTTTCATCAAATCAAAACTATCTTTGGAAGAAAATGTTTTGGATATTGACGATAATGGCAACAATTATTTGAAAATTGAAATTGAAACAGTGTTGGGGGAGAGACACTGTTGCAAATATGGTGGCTCCTTGAAGCATTGCATCACACCAATTATGGAGCCGCTTTTGTGGTATAAATCATTAGCGTTACAGTTTGTATAAGTTCTAAGACAACGCTGTTTACCAAGCCTTTATTTCTGTGAAGTTTACTTCCCAATTTTATTTTTCTTCAATGCAATAGTTACTCGATGTATATTTGGCCTTAAAATGTGATTTAGGTAACAGCATCTGAAACTGAGAAACTGTTAGTGCATTTGAAAAATACAGTTTTTGCCTGTGTTTGGAAAATCTCTCTATCTCCTTAAATATTTATAATGGCAGGCATACTAAATGACAGGTGACTTGATACTGGATGATAGATCAATATAAACTACAGACATCTGAAAAATCTTGAAATGTTACCATTGATTTTCATTGTTTGACGTTCTAGATATTACCCAATGTAAAAACTCACCCTATAACCCTCAAATTCTACTTAAGTTGAAGACTGCTGTTTTCATCAGTTAATTGGTATGAAGATTTTTCATAATACCTAATTCAAACATAAACTGTTCATGTAATACTAAACCCTAGTTCCATGTGTGAAACTTTTCTTGGCCTCAAAAGCAAAAACATTCCAGGATATTATTCAATGCTGTAATGTTGACTTGGAAGTGTGATCTGAAATTTGGTGATTGTCATTCAAAAAGAACATGAAGAGCCAGTTAAACTTTACATGCATTCCAAATGACTGCATAAATCAGAAACAAAATAAATTTTCTTCACTTAATTGTGAAAATATTTTAAATTAAGATATGTTTATTGCTTATCAGAAAATTATAAAGGTAGTGGTAAGCCTTAGAGTTCTGAAATTAGCTCGAATAATTTTTGAAGCTTTTCCATCCTATCTTTGGCTGCTTATTTCTGTCAACCTTTTGTGAAGGATTACCTTCATAAAATCAATGGGTTGTTTTAATGGTATTTAGTAGGCAATATGAAGAAACTGTGTTCCCAAAATGTCACTGGCTTCTCTGGCATTGACATCAGTGCTATTTCACAGAGCCAACAGCAGGCATGCTTCCTATGGAGGAAGATTATCCTTGCCAGTTAATCCAACTGGTCACATCTACTGTAGTTATATAAAGGAATAAAAAGGAGTTAATGGACCAATATGATGGCAGCTACCATTTCTAAGCTGTTACTCTTGCACATCTTTAGAGACCTACTTCCTTTCAACACTGTATAAAAGAAGGATGTATATTCTGTTTGCTTTCTTTGCAACTAGAAAACAATTTAGGGACCAACAAAATACTCAACAGTGATCATTCATATATTTTGAACTTTTTATTTAAATGTGTTGTAACCATTTTCCCAAGTGCATTTACCTATAGTGTCATTATGTTGTTGCTACCAAAGCCTGATAGGTGCAAGTGCCTTATAACAGTGTTTCTAACTAGAAATATGTTGCAAAATGAATAGTTTTCAACACTGGGGACAATGTGGTTTTGGAATAAGTTAGTGTCGCCTTGAACAACTTTATTTCCAGTTTTTGACTGAAATACCTCCCAAGTACAGGGTATAATTGGAACTTCTGTGTATTAAGCAGTGGGGGTCACTAAGACTCTTGAAAATTAGAGAAGAATTTGCCTCTGAATAGTTGTTTTCCAATTTATTTCAGTTGGGGGGAGGGGGCGTGGAAGAAGGTTTAAAAGAGGAACATTTTAAAATATATGCCCAAATAAATGTCATTATGTTGTAAGCTAGCTGTTCAAGGAATTGGACTTAAATGTTTACTTAGTCAACACAAACATATTTGTACCCTTGGACTGCTTTGATATATTGATGTAAACTTGCAGAGACTCTTAATGTTTGTGAACAGCTGGTTAATTGCAGAATTTGTTAGCTGAAGTGCCAGAAAATGACTGATGCATGAATAAGTGTTATTCATTAGGAATCTGAGAATTTAGCAAATTACACGTTTTCCCTTGGTTTATCAAAAATATTCTGTTTAAATATTAATTACTGTAGATGCATAATATCACAGGCTTGCTTTCTATGTTTAAATTCTTGTATGAACATCTGACATAGCTTTCATGGAAACAACTTTAATTGGGAATTAAAGGAGAAATGTATTTTGCCAATTGTCACATAAACCTAGGTGTTAAAATGGGAAGTAGCTGTAAAATTACTGGAGCTTGAATTTGTATTTTGTGTTTTGGCCTTGCTTGCCAAAGTCAGCTAGTGAGTAGATGTTTTATGTAAAATCTTGTCTGCAGTGATGCTGAGTAGTGGGGGAGAGAGAGAGCTGTGGGCGTACATTGATTTCATGGAGAAGGTATTTATCAGCTAAATAGTACATTGTCAAGGCTGCTTGTTTGAAATCTTAAAATGCAGCAACTAAGGAGAGTTGAAGGTCATCCAAATGTTTGCAGGCATCTCTCAACATTTTGGATTGTGTGGCAAATCAGTGCAATACCCCGCGTCTTTAACCTGCGCAAAACGCTTCCTTTCAATTAGTTGAAGTGTCATGATATTTATGAAAGATCTTACTCATTTTGTTGCTGTAAGCAACATGGACATTCTTTTCAGAAATTTTAATTGCATTTTTGAAAATTTTTAAAGACTGAGAATGATGACAAAAGTTTATTACGATATGACAAAATAATAGTTCTGGCTCCTTGTTTCTTACAGAAACCTTCATTTTGAAATAAAATATATGCATCCATGTAAATTGGCAAGCCTAATTCTTTAGCAGTAGGTTAAAATAACCCAAAAGCTAACCTCTTGAAATCCATTGGGAATGTATAGAATAACCATAACTTAATTTAGGAATATTCAGATTGTAATTGATTTGAAGTGGGTCATCAAATACAAGCAGATGTGAGGAAGAGCTGTGAACTCAATTTCTTACTATTTTTATGAGCAATATGCACAGTGCTATTTCATAAAGGGAAATGTAAAAAATGTCTTTGGTCAAGTATGCTAATGTAGTTTTCAATAATTGCCTTGCTGAATCGGCAGAGGTCTGGTTAGATAATGAGATCTAGACTTGAAGCTTGCTGTTTAACTTTGGCTGTTTATTTTATTTAAGGTATGATAGGATATATAACACTCAACATTCCATATTAAAGTAGAGCGCAATATGCATTAAGGTCATGCTTTTGGTTGAACTTTATTTATCAATTTTAAGTAACTACAGTAGTACCTTCAAAATTAAAATTTAACTAGTTGACTGGAGTTGTTTTTGACTTAGCATTTGAAGTCTATACCTTTTTTAATTAGTGGCCTGAACAGAGTGCACAAAAGTTTTAAGTTTTTGGTCTTTTTTGCTTTATGTCTGAAAATAGAAATGTTCACATCCAGGTTTTCCATGCAGGTTGACACATTTCGTTTTGTAATTCCCTATAGTCTGTTGTAGTAATTTTCAACATTTTTTTCTGTAGAAAACATTTATTCTAAAGGTGTTGATTTCTGAAAAAATCCAATATTTTGATTCTCAAGACATTTAAAATGAGTACTAAATTATATGTTTGTAGATCTGAGATTGGTTACATCTGTTGCAATCAGATGAAATGTTCATATGTAGTGTGTATAATCAGGCTCTTATGGAAAAAAATGAGCTGAGTGATCTTGCTACAGAGATTTGTTATACAGTAGTTACTATGTTTCATATCTGGTGTTGCTTTGGAAATACTTACAGGTATGTGTGTGTGTGTGTGTTGTTTACACAAACTTGCTCACTTTTTTTTAATGCTCACCAACTGCTATCCAAGCAGATACTCATTTTTCATTCAAATGGAAGAAAGTGCGCTAAGCTGTGACTTCTTCAGCTTTTAGCACACTGCTCCTGGTCTCTTAGTACTTCAAGCGCTATTCAAACTGTTCAATATTATGATTTTTTTATCATGGTGCTGCTTTTGCCATTGAATTGTGCAAGCCAGGACCCTTTGCGAGCAAGCCTTAAAAATCCTATTATATTTTTGAAATACCAAACATTGGGATTCCCTGCTCAATTAAAAGAAGTGATGCTCAATGTTCAGGGCTGCAAAAGTTCAATGACTGAACAACATGAAAACACTTTGCATCGGCATGCTTTTTAGCTTTTTGTAAGTCGAAGGAAGGAAATAAATCATTTTGACCAATCTATGTTGCAAAAATGCACTTTGTTAGTTGATTGAAAGACTACATTGCGCAACTAACAAGCATTTTAAGAAGCTGGGTGGGAATTAGATTAAAAACAATAAGCATTTTAATATATGTTGCATGGTTAAGGCCCATGCATGATGTACAGTGCAAAGTCTTTTAGGATATGTACTTTGGTTCTACATTAGCTAAAAAGTTTTTCTTGTATTAAATTCAAACTAATTTGTTTGGCATACCATACCTTTTGTTTGGAACTGTTTTTACGTCTGAAAAGTAAAACGATTATGATCTAGACTTTAAAGCATTCATTCTAGAAAAGTGTATCCATAAAATTTTCATTTGTATGTAAATATGTATGAAACTTCATCATTGAAGTTATATATTACGCTAATCCTTTTAAGATTTACCATGCAACTTTGCTATTTTCTGCTTTTGTATTTAAGACAGTGATGCACATTTATTCATGAACATCTTAGTACAGATTAGAGAGGAAAAAGTGTTGAATAACTCCAATTTTCAACCAATTTCTGTTTGAATGAGACAACCATTCAAAGTAAATTGCTAATATCTTGACTGGGTATCAGACATTTTGGTCGTGGCTCAATGTTTGATATTGTTTTCAGTTCGATTTCTACTGATAGACTCACTTTACATAAACAACTGGGATTGTTGTCAATTTTTGAGTCTTCAGAATGTTATTACTTGTAAAATATGCAGCTTTATTTGAAGTTAATACATGTAAATGAAATATGTATCCTGTGCTTTAGGTCCTTTTTCATCCACAACTAGTCAGTCTTTGACTGGATCAGTAATTTCATTCACTTGTAAAGATAAATACTTATATTTAAAATCAAGATCTTTTAAAGCAAACACTGGCTCTAACTCACTACTTTTAATACACCAGACATTCCTTCAGTGTTTGATTTTCATGCCAAATAATTGTGTAATTTCATCCACATGTTCTGAGTTAGATATTTAGAAAGGGGTTTTGTTAAATCTACAAAGTACGAGAAAGTAATTTAAATAAAACTTTCCATTGACTTTTGGCATTTATTTGTTTTAGTACTGTAATACACTATTTATCTTTTCAAAAAAAACTTAATTGATCATTCCCCTTTAAGGACACAACAGATTTTTATTTTATGGTTTTAGCTGCAACTTTTACATAAGTACTAGGTGCAAAACAAAAATAAAGATGTTGAATTCTGATACCTTCCCTTTGGCCATCTTAGACAGTTATTGCAGTAACTTGTTTAAACTCTGATTATCAGATTTAAAAGCAAAACTGTGGGAGATATTTGTCTTTGGAAAAACCAATTGAAATACTGTTTGGATTTTATATATCTTATTATTTTATACATCTTGTATACTTCTGATTTTAATGCACTTTCTGTTAAATGTTTCACACTCGGAGTGCAGTAATAGATTGAATAGTAACAAAAAATTCACCATCTCACCACAATCTGCAGAGGCAACTTTCATCTAGCCTCAGGCATTGCCACTTGGGAGCTTGATGTTGGGGAATGGGCTGTCTGGCGCTTTACCCCTTCCTCTCCCTTCATTGTTTCTGTTTAACACCTTTCTTGCCTTAATTTCACTGTGGGAGAATGTTAGACAAAAGGTGGCACAACAAATTGATAGGATAGCTTTGAATGGTCTAGATACTTTTGGAGTTGATGGATTATTTGCAAAGCAGGTTAATATGAATGCTTTACTACCAAAGTACTTAATTTAGTGTGCAGCTGCACGGAAGACAATTGATTGCTGTCAGTATATTCCAGATGGTTGATGGTCATTACCAATGTGGCCTTTTTAAAAATTCTTTATTTAAGTAATCTTGTCATCTGATTGTTGAAACTAAAAATAGATTAAATTTCCTTAGAGATTCTATTTTTCCTGTAACTGACAGTTTTATTCATTTGAATATATTTCAAAAAGTTCCTGTTATGGACATTACCTGTTTCAAGATTTTAATCTGTTGTGCATGAAATGTTAAATATAAAAAGTATTCTTTCCCATTTAAGGGAAAATATATTGTTTTATTTAAGAAAAAGCTAGTTATAGGCAAGACTGACAGTACTTTGTGGTCAGAATAATGCATATTTTATTGTAAAATTGTAAGCCTATAATCGCTAATAAACTGCCTTTGCTAACCAATATGAACTATTGTATTCAATCTATAATTTTAATATGCACCCACTTGTGATGGTCATCAAATTGAACCAGCTGGAAGCTGATAGAAAGCTCTTAAAACACAGCTGCTGATTCTGGTTGTAGAGGTATATGTATCTGTTGCTGACATCATCCATTTCTGCCTCTGCTTCCACTTATTTGCTAATGAAACCTCATCTATGATTTTGCTACCTTCAGACTCCACTATTCCCATGCTGTCCACAATTTTGAGCTCTTGAAATAGGCAAATGTTCCAAAATACTTCACAGGCATACAATCAGACAAAAATTGACACTGATCTCAAGGAGAAAGGACCGGTGACCAAAAGCTTTTTTTTTAAAGAGGGTCTTGAAGGAGATGGGAGAGACAGGTTTCAGAAGGTAATTCCAGAATTTGGGGCCTAGGTGGCTGATGACATGGTCATTAATGTTGTGATGAAAGATATTTGGAATGCAGAAGAGACCAGAGGTAAATGAATTTGGAATTCTTGGAGGGTTGTAAGAGTAGAGGAGGCCTTTGAGGGATTTGAACATAATTAAATTTTTAAAATCAAGGTGATGGACAGGATGCCAGTGCAGGTTATAGTGTGATGAGCAAGCAGGACTTAGTATGAATTAGAATACAGGCAGCAGAGGCTTGTGGAGCTAGAAAAGCAGTGCAATAGTTGAGTCTAGAGGAAATAAAAACATGGGTTTAATCGTGGATGAGCTAAAGCAGGGCCAGAGATGGGTGAAGGTGGAAGGAGGTGGCCTGTGTCATGGAGTGAATATGAGGTCGGAAGTTAAGCTTGGTTAAATACGACTAAGGTTGTGAGCAGTCTGATTCAGCATGAGATGAAGGGAGTGGGATGGAATTGATATTCCAGTGGTTGAGGGGTAGTAATGTATTCCATGCGTAGAAGGATGCAGTACATATTTCATGCTTTTCTGAAAGTTTTGCCATAATTTCAGTTTTTAAAAATTTTTTTTACAAATAATCCCAATACTAGTACTTTCCAATTTTTAGAATAGTGAACTGATGGCAAAATATTCATATTCTATGATGTGCTGTTTTATAAGCTATAGTGAGCTGTTGTAAGTCAGGTATTGAGAAAAATCATCAGAGCAAAGAGAAAGCTAGTGTCCATGGTTACCCAAAGGATGCTCTGTTGTTGACTGATATCTTCACTGGCCACCATCTTCAGAGCCTATGTTTATATTTGCAACTTTGACTTTCATCCCTATATCCACTGCCTTTGAATGCCTCCACTGTTCCTTCAGTTTTTATGTCATGCATATATACTGCTGTTGTGCGTGGCTACAATCCGCTCTTTAACAATTCAGCAGCTGGTGTAAATTTTTCAACTGAATCCTGCTTCAGAAATTGTGTGCGCATTTGGTAACCGTAACTAGCGTTCGGTCATGGTGGTATTTAATGTTCAGCATTGACTGACTGAAGTGCGAGAAATGTGTTTAGTGACTGTAATCGTACAGGATGGTTAACCGCTCAGACATATGTTATCGTAGTGATGACATCAACTCAATTTCCGCGATGGGAGCATCTGTGATTTCGTTTTGTAAAGGAATCGGGCATTGTTACATTGGAGCAGCAGTAGAATGCAGCCATTGCACACCCTCGTCTCTGGTTCTGCCCTTTGAAACTTCGACTTACCTTTTTTTAAAAAATATTTACCACTTTTTGGGGAAAGAGGGTAGATAGAGAAAGCATTAAGTGCGCAAAATAATTTTTACGAAAGCGTAGCTGGTTTTCAAATGGACAGTACGATGAGGAAACTTTAAAGGAAGTGTCCTTTTGAGGCTGAAGCATTTATGCAGCACAACCAAGAGAGCAGGGATTGGGAGGGGGAAATCATAACTTGCATTAAAATTACAAGGATAGACAATTGTCTGCTTTCACACTTGCACGAGAGCTGTGGAACTCGCCCTCTCTGCAAGTCTCAAAGCGCTTTTTGGAAAAAAATGGCTGTGGTACAGCAAAGCACTCTACCTGCTGTAAGGGGGGGGGGGGGGGTGGAGATGATAGAGTGGGTTCATCACTCAAATTAATTAGTAGCAAAAAAGCTGCGAGTTACAATCATTGCCGGAAGTGAAAATGAGTGTGTCCCTCAATTAATTGCGTAAAGGGAGAAGTTTGGGTTTTTTTTAATCATTTCACAAGACACACACACACAGACAGAGTTTCCCTTGGAAAACTCAGCCGGAAATTAAAGCGGGGCTGGCTCCATGAGAAGACCTGACGTCAGAGGCTGCGTGTTTTTACGCCACATTTTATATTTAAAACCTAACTTTCCAAGGATACTGTTCAGAAATTGTGTGCGCGCGCCCCCCACCCTTTTTTTTAAAAAAAACCAAAACAACAAAAGAAAGTAATCTCTCCGCCTCTGCCAATGCGGCGCTGACATTGAAGCCTCCGCCCGGCAACTACTTTCCCCTCAACTTTCCTCTGCCCGGTCAGTCGAGCTTGATCATTTTTTCCCCCGGGGGGGGGGGGGGGGGGGGGGGCGGAGGAAATCTGGATTGACGGGCCGGGTGTCCAATCGGAAGCGCCGTCGCCGCTAGCAACGTTCCAAATAGAAGGTCCCGTCCGCGGGAACCGGCCAATCGGCGCGGAGCACCTTCAGGCAGCCAGCAAGTTCGGTGGCGTGCTGGCGGCCGGCGGGTCGTGCGCAGGCGCGAAGGAGTTGCCCTGGTGCTGGATTGGAAATAGGCTTAAAAAAAAAAGCCCCAGCGGCGATCTAGAGATAGATATTAAAAATACCACAGGCAAAGGAGCAGAGAAAATGAGGGAAGAAGCTGCTGCAACCCCGACCTAGGAAAAAGGTACCGAGTGTTCCTCACCTCCGGGCCGAGAGCGGTAAAAGAGAGAGAGAGAGGCTGTTTTTTTTAATGGATCTCCGGGGGTTTGTGTATTTCTCTCCTAAGAATCACTTAGGGTTAGGCTCGGTTGTGTATGGCTAGGCCTCCATGGACTCTGCCGCTTTTAAAAATGGACTAAACCCTGTTCCCCCTGCCTCCACTGTGTTCTCCCTGCTTCAGAAAAAGCTTTCAGCTTGCTGCTTTTTGATGTGACCAGAAACCCTGACGTCCATGGCAGCTGTAACACTTTAAAACACTGCAAGAAGAGACTTTTCTTATATATTTAAACCGAATTTAATAGATTTCGCAAGTTGCTTTCTAGTCCATACCAACAGTAGTACAGTACGGTGTGTGTGTATATATATATATATATATATATGTGTGTGTGTGTGTGGATGTATGTATGTGTGTATATTTTATATATATATATATGTATGTGTATATTTTTATATATATATGTGTGTGTATATATATGTATATATATATATGTAATTCATTAGACGTGGGAGATTTGCACATCGAATTGCACAAGGTTCGAGCACTGTTTTGGGTGGTGGCTGTTTTTATTGGGTCAGGTTGTGAGGCTGTAACATTACCATGAAACCACCAGATGAATGAATTAGCTGCTCGATGCAGTTAAAGAGACGAGTTAGTGCTTGGGAAATTTTAAGTCTGGACCTATTAAATATTTAGTGTTTACCATTCATGCACCAGGGATGGAACAGCACGTATATGAGAGATTGAAGTGAGTCCTTGTGGACCAGAGGATGAAATACTCAACATTTTAGGACTTCTCATATTTGTGTGTATTCGTTTCCATTTTCCTTTCCACCGCCCCTCCGCAAGTTATTTCCAATCAAAAGCACATGATCCATTCACTAACAGAGAAATAATTATGATTCCTTATAGACAATGGCTAATTACCCACTCCCTTCCTTAGTACAGTGGCATGAAACCTTAATGGCTAATTTCATATTTAACCCAATACATTTAGAAGGCAGATCAAAGTTTGAGGTATGAAGTATACTTTAGGTTCAAAGTTACTGGTATTTAACACGTTAAGAGCATATGTGAATTTTTATGATCTCCATAGAGACCAATTACTTTTAAAAAGAAATCTGAACTTCCAGTTAATAGCTGAAAGGATGACATGACAAGATTTCACTTTTTTAGATTTTAACTGCAACAAAACACTAAAAGCACTATTGACTAAACACCATCTTTGTCGGCAACTTGTATGTTAAACCACAAAACCGAACATTCCCCTTTTTCTTTTAGCACAACTGAAAACCCATTTCACAGATATACTTTACTGTGCTTTAAGTAGACATTCAATTCTCCTGGAACCAGTCCAAGGTGATTCTTGGCACCTGAGTGAATTCAGTCATTTCAATCTGAACGTGAGCTTCTACCTGCATTCCTGCGAGCCACAGCATCTTGCTACCTGTAGCTCCTCTCCTGGATCCTGGCAAGCTAACCTTATTTGAGAGTTCTCGGGTATATTTTCGACGCTTCCCCCCTCTCAAAGCCCATCTGCATGACAGCGTGAACCACACGGGCCTTGTATCCAGGTAAAAATGCTGATTAGCTATCCTTGAGACCCAGGAGTAAATGGGCAGTTTAAAGTACAACCGTTTACAACCTGACATTCTCAGCATTTTCCTGTGACTTTGGAAGCTTGCGATCTATCTACTGTTAGCACACAGGCTGCTGTCATCCTCTTCAAGTGTAAACAGTTTGCACCTTCTTCCCAGTAAAACAATCTGGGCCCACTTTAATCTCTAACAATCAAATTTACCAAGGCTTGCATTCAGGCAGACTTCAGAACAGGTTATATGAGTCCTTTTTACCTTAAAGATACAGTTACTAAACATAATCTCACAAACTTCACAATTGTAGCAGAATGTAAATCAAATTAATTTTATAATTTACCAGGACTTCTATTCTGCAATAGGTAAACAGCCTAATGGGAGCTATGACTCCATACACATAAGCAGGTTTTTTCCCCCCCCCAGTCTTATCTAGTTCTGTGACATTTTACTATACAGCTCAAATTAAGTTTAGTGGAGGATGGTCTTGGAAAAACTGCCTACCCACATAAGGACCATTGTTGTCATTGTTCAAGAATTAACATTAATCGCCTTCCAGAATTTCTCACAGAAAGACCTTTTTTGAATTTTTAAAATTGTTTGCAGGATGGCAATTATCAGAGCAGACCTGTGTTTGGGCACTCATTTGGCTACTATATAGATATATTCAGTGATGTGCAATAGTTATGGCCCAAACATGGCAATAGTGAATAAAAAGTTACATTATATTTGCATTGCCTGACTAGCAACTTCATTTATTTAAATGCACTCAAATTGCATTACTTAATTTTTTTTAAGGTTAATGCATGTTTTGGAACCCAAATTGAATTACAGCTGTAGAGAAGGGCTGGTGCTATATCCTACAAAGCTATTTTTAATGCTACAGATGTAAGGGAAGATATTTGATACAAATGTATCCTATTATGTATGTAAATTAAAGTGAGAGGGTGAGGGAAGGAGAATATTGCCAAATACTATATAACTCTAGTAAGTATGTTTTACAATTGCCTTTGCTGCTCTGAAAAACTGAAATATTGTACTTCCATTTTAAAACATCAGTTTTCAGTATTGTAGTGAACTACTGAATTTCAGTTGAAACACAGCTTAAGTGTGATTTACCTCTGGGAATTTTTCTCAGCAAATGGAACTGTTGCCTTATGGGATCCTGGGCACTTTCAGTTACTATTATGCCCAAATGGTGATTGACATTTCAGTTGAACATCATATAGAAAGGATCAAGCCATGTGTATGGATTTGAACAATATTTACATTGTTTTTTCTGCTGTATGACCTTAGAATATTTAATGAATATTGTTCATAATGTATCTAAGCTGCAGAGTATCAGCACATCTCTAGTTTGGCTCTAGGAACTGGTTGTAGGGAGTCAAGTAGACTTTGAAGCCAACAGCAGTCCTTTGTGTAATTTATAAAAGTAGGTTCTACCTCTCTGAGGCCTTACCATTTTATGAATTTATCTCAGATGGCTGTCCTTTCCTTTGACCTTTTCTTCATCATCTTCTGTACAATTCTTAACTAGGTTGCTTGGTGATTCAGAAGTGTTGCAAGTTGACTGCTGTTCTCTTCCAACATCCCCCACTAAATGCGTACCTTGGTACATTTGGAGTACATTTCAACATAGGGCTATATCTTGGAACAGGTAGTCCAAACTCTGCCATGTTTGTTTGAATGCTAATGCAAAATTATGCTATGGCATGAATTCAGTTCGTAGTAACCTGAAATTTCTCACCTTTGACATGACGTGAATTGATGTACTTTAAGAACGTTTTTATGTATATTTCTTGTACATGGGCTTGTCATTCTATGTTTAAAAAAAACTGCCTCTTAGTGAATGGAAAAAGGCCCAGTGTCTTCATGCATTGAAACCAGAAAATGATAGGAGGCTTGGCACTTTTGTACAGAGCAGAAAGTAAAGCAGAAGAATGGTCACAGGCAACTATTTAGTTGTATGGAGATGAAACCCAAGAAGCTGCGATGCCTTTTTAATAAAGTAAATTTGTTGATTTACTTTTTGAGAAAGAATGAAGGCCTCTAAATCACTTTTTTTCATTTGTTCTTGAGATTTGAGGATCACCGGCAAGGCCAGCATTTGTTGCCCGCCCCTAATTGCCCTTGAGAGAGTGGTGGTGAGCCATCTTGGACTGCTGCTGTCTATGTGGTACTGTTAGGGAGGAAGTTCCAGGATTTTGACCGAATGAAGAAATAGTGTGAGACTTGGGGGTTAGCTTGGAGGTGGTGATATACCCAAGCGTCTGCTGCTCATGTCCTTCTAGGTGGTAAAAGTCACAGGTTTGTAAGGTGCTGTCGAAGGAGCCTTGGCAAGTTGCTGCAGCGCATCTTACATATGATGCACAGTGCTGCTACTGTGTGTATATTTTTCTTTTAATGTATATCTCCACAGTATTTCATCAAGCTTGTTTTTAATGGGTGGCATAAATATGCAAAAACAGTTTGGAAATATTGACTCATTGAGTATATGTGTTTTATGGCATGGTCTGGAATAATGTAGACCAAAAGGTCCATGGCTAGACTTGTGATATGTGCTGAATTAGTTGATCTTATCCAGGTAGTAGCGGAAAACCAAAAAGTTCCATGATCTTGGGCTTGGGGGAGAAAAGTCACCCAAGAATCCTGCATCTGTTTGTCGAGTGCCTCCTCCTGAAATGTGCTTGTGCCTAGATATTAATTGAGGGTAACATGCTGACTTTGGTTGATTAATCTGTCATTGGCATTGTTGAAGTTCATTTGGTGTTGGAGCGAAGCTTGCACTAATAGATTCCTATTTTCTCTCGGTAGAAATCGGGTAAAAACTGGAGCATTATGTAAAAGACCAAGCATGCACATGTTCAAGAATTCTGATGTTTTGAAAATACAACTGGGCTAAATGTTACTGGGAGAAATGTAAATTTGAAATTTTAATTAAAGTATTTTATACTTCCAAGAAAGTTTGCGTGCAGCTAAAATATTGGAAGAATAAAGTGCTTTGTGTTTCTTTATAACCAGCTCATTACACGTGTAGGAGTGTACCACCAAGCTTCTGCAGAAAAAAAAGATTTCCTGAACAAAACAATTTTCTACTGTACTAGTTCTGTTCAGTACAGAAACACCCAGAGATGTTTTTTTTGAGTAGCACAATTTACGATCTATACAAAGATCGATTGTGGGCAATGCCAATCATTTCCTATTACTTGCAACATACAAAGAAAGTTAAAAGTACCTATTGTGTACTCCAAGTAAATAAGTAGTATTAGTTTTTTTTTTGGTCTGCTTAATTTGGGACCTTTACTTAATTTTCATTTGAGATGCAATTACCATTCCTTTTAATGTGCCCATGTCCATTGAACACCGCCCAGCAACCAATTCACCGTACAGGCGATCTTTGAATACACAGCCGTCATCCATCTGATGAATGTGGCTAGGCCAGAGCAGACGTCGTAGGCTTAGCAATGAGTGTATGCTAATAGCATTAGCATGCTCCATGCCCTCTGAGTTGGCAACTTTGTTCTGCCGAGAGATGCTGAGGGTACGCCTAAGACAGCACTTGTTCAGTCTTTTCCCCTGCCTACTGTAGTCCAATTCTCACCCTATAGAGAAGTGCATTGAGGACCTCTTAACCATCTAATTCCAAGGAGAACAATTCTAATGTATTCAGTCTCTTCCTCATGCGTGGTAACATCTTGGTAAACCTCATGGACCCCTTCAAAGACCTTTATACAATCCCTGAAGCGTGGTGCTCACAATTGTCCACAGTTGAGTGATTTATCAAGTTCTAACAAGATCTCTTTATTTTTATATTCCGTTCCAATATTTTTAAACCAAAGTAAGCCATGTGCTTTGTTAAACACCCTGTCAACTTGCTTTGTCACCTTTTAAGGATTGATGTACATGGCCACCAATGTCTCCCTGCTCATCTGTACCTTTCAAAAACATGCAGTTTATGGTATATGATCTCTCTATATTGGTCCTCCCAAAGTGCATCATTTCATACTTCTGCACATGGGATTTCATCTGCCATGCTTCTGACCATTTCAACATCCTGAAGCCTATCACTATCTATTAATTTGCCAAGTTTTGTATTTGCAAACTTTATAATGCACCCTTTACCCGAGTCTAATTTGTTCAGAAAAATTGCAAAGAGTAATGGACCCAAAACTGATCTTTGGTGGGGGGATAAACCACTGTAAGACATCCCCCAATTTGCAAAACATACATCCACCACTCTCTGCTTCCTGTGACTGAGTCAATTTTGTGCCTATACCACCACTTTCCCCTTAATTCCTTGGGCTTCCAGCTTCATAATGAGTTTCCTGTGTGGCATTTGGACTCTTGCAAGGCATTTGTCAACATATACATCTACTGCATCACTTTGTGTTGCTTCATGTTCTGTGTTGCCTCATCAAAGAATTCAATAAAGTCAGCCAGACAGGATTTGCCTATGAACAACTCCATGCCTGCTCTCCTTGATTAAGCCATGCCTTTCCAAATGAAAATTTTATTTTGCCCCTGATAATTTTCTGTAACTTCCCCACCACAAATGCATGGCTGACTGGACTGTAGCCTCTGGCTTTACCCCTCTCCACTTTGAATAGTGGTATAACATTAGCACCAGGGGGCTGAATCACAGAATCCTAACGGCATAAAAGGAGGGCATTCGACCCAGCATGTCTGCACCAGCTCTCCAAATGACCTAGTGCCATTGCCCTGCTTTTTCCCCATACCCTTGCAGATTGTTTCATTCAAATAATCATCTAATGTCCTCTTGAATGTCTCGATTGAACCTGCCTCCACCACACTTCCAGACAGTGCATTCCAGACCTGAACCACTCATTGTGTGAAAAGGTTTTTTTTCTCAGTCACACTTGCTTCTTTTGCAAATCACTTTAAATCTGTGCCCTCTCGTTCTTGATCCTTTTGAGTGGGAACAGCTTCTCCCTATCTACTCTGTCTAGTCCCCTCATGATTTTGAACATCTCTATCAAATCTCCTCTCAGCTGCCTTCTCTCCAAGGAGAACAGTCCCAACCTGTCCAATCTATCCTCATAGCTGAAGTTTCTCTTCCCTGGAACCATTCTTGTAAACCTCTTCTGCACTCTCTCCATTGTGTTCAAATCCTTCCTATAATATGGTGCCCAGAACCGTAAACAATATTCCAGCTGAGGTCTAACGTGTGGTGTGTCTTATATAAATTCAGCATAACCTCCCTGCTCTTGTACTCTGTGCCCCTATTAATAAAACCCAGGATACCAAATGCTTTATTAACTGCTCTCTCCACCTGCCCAGCCACCTTCAATGATCTATGTACATATACACCCAAGTCTTTCTACTCCTGCACCCTTTTCAAAATTTCACCCCTTATTTTATATTGTCTGCCCATGTTCTACCTATCAAAATGCATCACCTCATGCATTGGAGGGTCATTACTCCTGTGGCAAATACTGATTAAAATTTTGTGCTATTTCTACCTTTTGCTCTTGCAACAACCTAGGATGCATTCCACTAGACCAGTTTAGATAGACAGGGTGACATATCTTTTAATATATTAAGAAGAAAATGAGCCATTTCATAAATAACCTTTCTATGTTCTAGTACCAAAATAATTCTGAACTAAAAATGAGGCTTGTAAAACCGACATGCTACTTGAATTACTGTTTCTGCACGTTAGAAAGAACACTTGAGCAAGTTTACATTTTATAAAAGAACCTATATTCTTTTCTTGATTTTAAATTGCATATTTGTGCAATTCAGGTTTCCCTTTCAATCACCATTTTATAGATGCTGCACTATTACTTCAGCAGTTTGCTTTATAAAATAAGCCTGTGTTAAGTGGAATTTTGCCATTGTGACTACAAAGGACGTTCATTTGTAACTGAACTGCCATGCCTTGTGAGCGAGGAGGACTGTGCCTGTTGTCTTATTTGTACTGAAAGGTAAGGAAGTTAATTTTTATTAAGGAATATCATGAATGTACAGAGCACTTGGTGACTATCTCCTAAAGCTTTTGTAATGCAGCTTTCTGTTCTCTAGAGTGGTCTTTCAGCTGCTCAGTTTAAATTCTGTAAATGGGCCTTTAGGCTGAAAAATATGGGCTAATACACCTCTGATAGAATGTTGAATTAGTCGCAAATTGGAAGAATATTTATAGCTGCGTGGCTGAATATTCTATTTTTTCAATTCACAACCTGAATTTCTGAGCATAAGAGTAATAATGCTTTCAATAATTTATTTAAAACATTTAATTTGTTCTGAAATTTTGACCTCTGGTTAACCAATGTTAGCATGTTTTGAATAGAAGTCGTTTGTAGACCAAAACTTCACCACTGAGCTCTATACCCTAGAATACAAATCTCATCTTTTGAGAATAATGAGCCTGAGGCAAAATGATGGGTTGTTAGATGGTTATTTTATTTTAGAGCGAGAGGCAATTAGGCTTTGATTTTGTTACCGTATTACTTATACAAGTAAGAAATAACAGTTCATTTCTGAGGACAGAAGCAGCAGTTGTAAAAGACTTCCTAACAGTTCAGATGATTCGAGTTTGAGCACCTTGTGTTGGAGAAAAAAAACAATTCAGCCCTATACGTTACACTACTTGTAATTTGTCACCAGCTAACATTAATATTTAAATTGAATGCATCTGCACATTGCATTTCCTTTATTTTCTCCTCTCACTACTGTGAGGACTTGCTATTAAAACTCAGCTTAACTTTGTTATAGACTTATAAACCGTATTTATTTCTATTCGATTCCCTCCTTTGTCTAAACAGCTGAGTTTTATTTTCAGATCTTCCTTCCTCCTCTTGCCCCACCCCCCCCAAACCCACTATCGAATTTCTTTTGGCCCCCTTATACTATTTATTCTCTTCCGTATACCCTGCCCTTCACATTTGGAATGGGGCAGTAGGGTGCAATTAGCCGGCTTTTGGTGGCTCAGTTGAGATTTGAACTGTATGGACAATTGTCCCATTTGTAATTGGAACTTTCAGAGTTAATCCGAACTGTAGCTTCTTTTATCACAATGCCATTATGTAGTGAACAGGATCGATTATCGATTGACAACCTGTACAAATTTACAAGATCAAAGGAGTCCATTGCAAAGTTATACATTATTTATGGACCATAATATGCTAATTTTCTTTCCAAAGGCAATCAACTGCATACTGACAACTTTTAGTCTGGAGACTGTTTTGTTTACTACATGTTTTACACCTCTGTTAGCTAGGCTGAGGTCGAGCCCAGCTAATGAAATGAAGGCCTCCTTTTTGGTAGTACAGATCATCAAGAACAGTTTCAGATCAAAGCCCTCCCCTAATGGATACAAAACTGTTATGACATATTTCTTACATGAAGTTTCTGGGGATAGCTGGTTTAGGAAATGGAAAAATACTGCAAATCTGTCAACTTCTGTAAGTTGCCCACCCTCCATCAGTGCTCCTGAACATTCAACATCTGTTTTCAGATGCTGACAGATCTGGTGTCTTTCTGGCCTTTATAGGTTTTGAAAATGTTATTAACAAATGAAACACAGGTACAGTAGAAACGCTGTTCTGAGTTGGAACTAAATAGGGAGCCCCTTGCACCTGATGTGTTCTGTACATGCCTTAGAAGTGTTTGGTACTGATGCTGAGTGTTTGAAGTGATAAAATGTTCAGTGCTGAAATCACTCATCTTGCTGAGTGGCAAATAAATAATGTTCAATGCTATCTTTGGTGTTTGTAATAATAATTGCCTGCAAAAAAACTAATTTCTGGTTTGCCAGGCGTTTTTGGAACCTTTCAATTTTGATCTGGGTTAGAAACACTTAGCTGTGACCGGAATTTGCAGTTTACCACCTGTTGGCCACAGTGATATCTAGCCAAAAACTTGCCAAATGCAGTCTATCAGAACAACTTGTGAAATTTTCTGCTGTCACTGAATTATTCATAAATGTAGATAAGGCTTGTCTTTGACTTTTTTTTAAAAAATGGAACATTGTTTAAAGTGATTTAAGTAAGGGTGATTAAAATTGCTGTAGGGTTTTATCAAGCAATTTGCAGGACCGAACAGCTTTAAAGTTGATAAATTGCGCTGCATTTTAATGAAGAGCTATTAAGACTTTTGAAATATTTAACAATTTTTAACTGACTAAAATTGAAATCTAACATTATATGGTAACTCCAGTGCAGAATTCCTTACATTCAGTGGCCCATGTGGGGCTTTAACATATAAATTCACTGTGTTGCTGAGTCATAGAAATCGGGAAGATGCAGAAGCAAAATAGTGCGGACGCTGGAAATTTGAAATAACTGAAAATGCTGGAAATACACAGCATCTGTGGAGAGAGGAACTGAGGTAACATTTAAGGTGAATCGGAGATGCACGTTCACTTCCTAATCATTCAGTTAGTGATCTCTGCTGTGGCAATAGTAGGCATACTTAAAGCTGAGCGTGGCATCTCTGTAGTGGGTAGGGGAAACATCCCGCAATGGCTGTGCGGGAACTCCTGCTGGAAGGAATGCATAACTAGATGGCGGGTGAGGAGACACCGGATTTAGCAATGGGGGTGCCCATGGCCTGTCGCCGCCCACTGCCCAGAGGCATACATACTCCTGGATGGGACACTGTTTCCAGCAGAGAAGGGAAGAAAATATTGAATACATTCAACTGGAAAGCTTTTATGCATTGTCAAATTCATAAACGTAATTAGCAAGAAGAATAGCAAAAGCCCTTAAATCAAATTTTCGTGAAATTGGTTCAGTATTAAAAGGCTGATAGGCAGCAAATACATGGAAATTATCCAGGAAATGGTTCTGATTATTTTCTGAGAGTGAACCTTAAACATGAGATTATCATCATGAAATCATCCAATATCAGTTTGTAAAAGTGATGTTTATCAGTCTTTCTTTGTTCTGTACCAGGGTTATCAATGTATCCCATGCCCTTGATATAAATGTATTTTATGTTTGTAATGCCATTGTTGTTGATCTGTTGATAAATAATGTGCTGTGATAATCTCAAATTTGGTTTCCATTGCATTTTAGTGCATTATGTAAAGCTTTAATTGCATGGAGTAAATTTGTGAAAATGTTACTGTTTTTTTGTATCTTCATTTGCTCAGCACTACAATTTGGCAAAATTTATTGTTCTTTCCTTAACCCTCCTTATACCATGCACATTTTCTGTCTGAAAGGGTTTAAGAGCGATCAACAGGCCTGGACCATTATCTTTCTTTATTTTACTGATCATATTTATATAATGCAATTGGTCCTGTGATTTTTATTTTCCTAATCTCTCCCTGTGGGACATATTTTGGCTTCACGTTTCTTTGCTTGATTGAGATCAGCTATTCGTCTTGTGTGGGGAAATCCTAGGCATGTATTTAGCATAGAATCGTACAGCACAAAAAGCTTATTGTGTGACTTTCTTTGGTAAAGCAATTAGCAGCATTGTTTCATATTTTGGGAAAGTATGGGCTAATAATGAAAGTTAGCATGGATATGTGAAAGGCAAATGCTGTTTGACTAACTTGATTGATGCCTCTGATGAAGTAACTGAGAGGGTTGATGAGGGTAGTGTGGTTGATGCAGAAGTTGACTTTCTAAAGGTGTTTCACAAAGTACCACATAATAGACATGCTAGAAGAAGTAATTGCTTAAAAGGGATAGTGGCACATCGATACAAAATTGTCCAGGGGACACAAAGCAGAGAGTAGTGGTGGACAATTGTTTTTTTCAGACTGGAGGGAAGTATATAGTAGTGTTCCCCCAGAGGTCAGTATTAGGATCACTGCTCTTTCTGACATACAATAATGAAATTATGCCTTGTGCACCCAGGTTAAAGTTTGTAGATGTCTTAAAACTTGGAAACAGTAAAAACAAAATGAGTATAGTAACGGACATCAGGAGGACAGAGACTGGTAAAATGGGCAGACACAAGGCAGATGAAATTTTAACACAGAAGTAAATTTTAATGGTGGTGCAGGAATTGTGGAACCTGCAGATGTATGTTTTGAAAATGGTTGGATAAGTTGAGAAGACTGTTAAAAGTCTCTTTTGTATTAACCATACTATCCCCATCAACCCTCTCCGTTACTTCACCAGAGGCATCAGTCAAGTTAGTCAAACAGGATTTACCTTTTGCAAATCCATGCTAACTTTCATTATTAGCCCATACTTTTCCAAAATGTGAAATAATTCTGCTTTATATTATTGTCTCTATAAGTTTCCCCACTACCAGGTTGACTGACCTATAGTTGCCAGGTTTATCCCCCTCTCCTTTTTTAAACGGGCATTAACATTTGCAATCCTCCAATCCTGTGACACCAGCCTGTAACCAAGGAGGACAGGAAGATTGTGACCAGAGGCCTCGCAATTTCCATCCTTGCTTCCTTCAGTAACATAATGCATTTCATCTGAAATAAGTGACTTTCCTACTCTTTGGATTGCCATTCTTTTAAGTACATCCTCTATTTTTATCCTATCCTTTATCACTGCTGCCTCCTCCTTTACTGTTGCATTGGCACATTCTCTTTACTGAAGACAAATGCACACTATTCATTTAGTATCTCATATGTGCCCTCTACCTCTGCAAGAAGGTTTGGCCCCCATTCGACCCCACCAAATATTTGCGTTTACAAAAGAACTTTGGATTCCTGCTTTTATATTGGCCACTAATCCATTCTTATAGTCTCTTTGCCCCTTTTATACCCAGTTTTAGATCTTCAATGTATTATTTTTAACACTGACCTGTAATGCCATTAAATTGCCAAGCTTTAAAACAAGCTTTTTTTCCCACTTGTTCACGTTGAGATTGGATTGCTTGCCTGAGTTAATACTAATATTTTAGTACAAAGTTGCTGATAACCAGTGTTTTGTACCATATTGCAGTTTGATTCCTTATATTCACTGGCAGTGCTAGAAAATACATGCTATTTCAGAAGTTTAAATGAACTGAATTGAGTGATCCTCATGTCACTTATGTCAGTGGGGTGACTAATATAAGGCTGCAGTTATATTGTAGCTGCTGATTTCAGACCAGTATCTGTGGTGTGTAGTGCTCATGTGTGCTCTTGCATGGTCCTGGATACTTATTGATAATATTGGGTCATGGGCAGAGTATTAATTATCCCCCACGATAATAACAATGGAAAATAAGTTTCCAAATTTCCCAAATGAAGTGATGTTCAGTCTGGGCTCTTCAGCTCCTGGTTGGAGTTACTGCATAAACTTAAAACCTATGACAAATGGCCTTATGGTGGGTATGCATAAAATGTGTATCTAAGCTTTTGGGCTGCAAAGGTGCCTGCCATGGAGTTTCAGGTGCCACAGAGATTTCAAATCTATGTTTTTTTTTTATTGTAAAAATATACTTTATTCATAAAAATCTTCAATCACATTCAAAACCATTTCAAAAACAACATTACAAGGGTACAATCCAGGTTAAACTTTTACAAAATGTATCACCAGGTGCATCAGTACAAACAATATTACAGTCATTTACAGCCTTTCATTTTGATCTGTACAGCCCGAGGGGCTCTAAACAGTTCCCAGTCTCTCGGTGCGCTGTGGTAGAAAGGTCTTAGACAGCGACCCTTCCCCATTGCGCCTTTGCGGCAGCTGCCCCAAGCTTTAGTGCGTCCCTCAGCACGTAGTCCTGGACTTTGGATTGTGCCAGTCCGCAACAATCGGTCGGGGACAACTCTTTGTGCTGGAAGACCAACAAGTTTCGGGCAGACCAAAGCGCGTCTTTCACCGAGTTGATGATCCTCCAGCTGCAGTTGATGTTTGTCTCGGTGTGTGTCCCTGGGAACAGCCCGTAGAGCACAGAGTCCTGTGTCACAGAACTGCTCGGGATGAACCTCGACAGCAACCACTGCATCTCTCTCCAGACTTTCTTTGCAAAGGCACAATCCACAAGGAGGTGAACAACGGTCTCTTCCCCACCACAGCCACCTCGAGGGCATCGTGCAGAGGGGGTGAGACTCCTGGCGTGTAGGAAGGATCTGACGGGGAGGGCCTTTCTCACCACCAGCCAAGCTACGTCTTGGTGCTTGTTGGAAAGTTCTGGCGATGAGGCATTCTGCCAAATGACTTTGACAGTCTGCTCGGGGAACCATCCCACAGGGTCCACCCTCTCCTTATCCCTCAGGGCCTCTAGGACGTTACGTGCTGACCACTGCCTGATGGACTTGTGGTCAAAGGTGTTTTTCTGCATAAATTTTTCCACCAGGGACAGGTGGTACGGCACGGTCCAACTACTTGGAGCGTTCCGCGGCAGCGTGGCCAGACCCATCCTTCGCAACACCGGGGACAGGTAGAACCTCAGCACGTAGTGACACTTGGTGTTTGCGTACTGAGGGTCTACGCACCGCTTGATGCAGCCGCACACAAAGGTGGCCATCAGTATGAGGGCGATGTTGGGCACGTTTTTTCCCCCTTTATCTAGAGGCTTGTACATCGCGTCCCTGCAGACACGATCCATTTTCGACCTCCAGATAAAGCGGAAGATGGCTCGAGTGATCGCCATCGCGCAGGAGTGTGGAATGGGCCAGACCTGCGCCACGTACAGCAACAGCGAGAGTACCTCACACCTGATGACCAGGTTCTTACCCGCAATGGAGAGGGAGCGTCGCTCCCACATGCCCAGTTTCCTTTTCACCATAGCCACTCGCTCCTTCCAGTTTCTAACGCATGCCCCGGTCCCTCCGAACCATATCCCCAGCACCTTCAGGCCGTCAGCCCTGACAGTGAAGGGGACAAAGGATCGGTCAGCCCAGTTCCCAAAGAACATGGCCTCGCTCTTCCCACGATTTACCTTGGCTCCCGAGGCCAGTTCGAACTGGTCGCAGACGTGCATCAGTCTGCGCACCGACAGCGGATCCGAGCAGAAGACGGCGACGTCGTCCATGTACAGGGTTCAAATCTATGTTGCAATCAATTTGCACTATTTTTAGATTCTAGACATATCTTGGTGTTCTGATTTATTACTTCTTTGTCAAAGTGGAAACACCATTTAAAATCACTTTCCAAACCTCCAGGCCCACAGAATTGAATTAGCATAAACCTACAAACAAGACAATATAAATCCAAATAGGGTCGAGTCACCTCAGTGGCTGGATTGCGAATATTCAGAAGCTGCCTGCGGGTCTGAGTGCATTTTAGACAGCTCCAGTGCATGAATGAAACATTACACTGGTACTGTAATAGGTGGGGCAGGGGCATTGTAGATGTTTGCTTGCTTTCTTTGAAGATTCATTTTAATTTTCTGAAAATCTTGTAGAATCCATACTATTGATAATGACATGCTATTGAAGCCAAGCAAAGCAATTTCCTATTTGTTTTCAGTGTGTATATATACATACGCAATAAGTTAAAATAGGATTCGTAACTCGCCCATATACTTCTCCCTTGAAATTATAAAGTAACATTTAACAAGGTAACATTTTGTTTGGGGGAGTCAGGATTGTGCTGTTTCTGGCATCAGAGCTGTAACTTTTACATTCACCAATATTGTGAGAGGTCAGTTGCCTGCTGTATTAGTTCAAAACAGTTGCACTGTACCCTTGTGTCCACTTGGACTGTCCTTAAAATTTCTGTGTTTGTTAAAATTGCTGTCTGTTCAGATGGTTCTCATTGTTAGTGGCAGAAATGATGAGGGTGATTTTTGAAAATGCTGAATAATGAATCATTTTCAGGTGCACTGTTTTCTTGTGTGTACTGTACCTGAGTTTTCTTGTGGCCTTGACAGTGAACAAGAGTTTTCACTTTACAGTTCTACGGATAAAGTGACCTACAGCAGTTGTTTAGAAATCAGTTGTACAATATTCGGACCAAGGACATCTATAATATATATAAATATTATGAATAGGTCATTGTAGATTAGCATTTATATTGTTAATACCTGAATCCATAAAACAACCTTTTGTTTCAATGTAATTAACAAATGAGTCTTCATGGGAAAGGCAACCTGGCTCCTAAACAAACATTGTTGACATTACATTTTTTGGGGAGCTTTCTGATTGGTTTTCTCTCTCTCACCTCTCTCCTTTCTACTTTTCTTCTTTTTCCCCCTTTTTCTCTCTCTCCTCCTGTCTCTAGCTTTTTCACTCTCTTTTTTTCTCTCACTCTCCTCCCTTTCTTGCGTGTGCTGCACCCACTCTCCCACCCCAGAAGTTGTGAATGGAATTGAATGCTGGAATTATCGGCGAGTGTTTCACTTTGATGGCATGCAGGGCAGCAGATGATAGTTGGTCTGAAGATGTGTGGCCCTAAGGAGCTCCTGCCATTCTGTCTGCATGACTGACATCTGACAACTACTGTCATCTTCCTTTACAGCAAGTATACCTGAGTGGGAGGGTTTTCCTTTTGCAGCCTAATAACTTCTTCTACTTTTCTTGATACTGTACTCATAGAATCATAAAATGGCTGCCTTCTGTGTTGCATCATTCAGCCCAGTGTGTCTGTGCCAGCTCTTTGGGAAAGCTATCCAATTATTTTTTTTCTCCATAGCCCTATAAATTTTCCCCCTTGAAATATTTATTAAATTTCCTTTTGAAAGTTATTGAGCCTACTTCCACCACCCTTTCAGGCAATGCGCTCCAGGTCGTAGCACTCTGCATTAAAAAAAATTCCCCTCACCACTCCCCTGCTTTTGTCAGTTATCTTGAATCTGTGTCCTCTAACCCTTCTGCCATTAGAGATGGTTTCTCCTCTTAACCCTTCACAATTTTGAACACCTCTATTAAATCTCCCTTTCATCTTTTGCATAATGTGGACAACCCCAGCTTCTATAGTATCTCTGTGTAACTGAGTGGCTTGCCCATTTCAGAGGGCATTTAAGAGTCAACCGCATTGCTGTGGGTTTGGAGTCACATGTAGACTGTGTAAGGATGGCAGGTTGCTTACCCTGAAGGTGATTATTAACCCAGCTAGGTTTTATTGACAATCCTAATCATTATTAATGAAAGTAGCATTTTATTCCAGATTTATTAATGAATTGAGGTCAAATTCCCTGAGCTGCTGTGGTGGGATTTGTACTCGCCTCCAGTACATTGGTCCTGGCCTCCAGATTACTAGTCTAGGAACATTACCACATTAGTCCAACATTGTGAAGATGCTGTGTAATTCTAAATGATGCATTGACCTGGGAGCTTCATCCGCATTTGCTCATCACCAGTGTCAGGCATAATTTGGGTGCAAACTAACTGGGTGTAAGTGAGTTAAGTACATAACTACAATATGCCAAGTCTTCTCAATTGATCCATTTAAGCAATCTCTGCTCACAAATCTGGCCAACGTCCACAATTCTCAAATGTGAGTATTCCCCTATTGCAGTTGTTCAGTCACACTTATTCAGGTGCAGCAGGAAAGAAAATCATTCCTCTGGTGTTCTAGTGCAATTTTTTGAGTATTTAAATAAAAAATAATCTCATTGAAATCTCTCTCTTCTGTCATCTTTGATTTTTTATGGAATAAATGTAGCTCACATTGGAAAAGCTTCCCTGATTTCAGGATTTTGAATCTGATGTATGAATTTCGGTTCAATGAGTTGAAACTTAAATTTTCATACTTAAAAGAAATAGATGATATAAGTTGGTGCTTTCCTTGAGCTCTGGTGGTGTCTGCTGAGTTTTGCCCATTTTACGTTTGACTGTTTTAATGAGATTGGCAATTTGACATTGGACACATTTTTGGGTTTACGTTCTGAGTTGCACAGAGGAAACTTGGCCTGTGAGTTGTTAAATCTTATCTCTCATCAGTGCACTTTACACTCCAGTTTTTATCCAGAAGTGATTATTGTGTTAAATATCCAAGACATAAAACAAACTTTGCTGAAGACATTCTCAGCTCCATTCCTCATTAGAGTCTGCAAACTTCAATCATCTGTGGTGCAATTACAGCTGGTCTGTGCAGAAGATATTGGTTCACATGCACAACAAACTATTGCACAGTTTAGAAGACTTTAATGATTCAAGAATTGGGAATGAGCAAAACCATGCACATACTGAAGTATTTGGGTGAGGGGAGAATATATCATCCTTTCTAGCCTTATATGCTCCTGCATCTTCTATTTTGTCACAAAAGACCAAAATTAGTGATTGATGGGGGCAACCACTTAAGCAGCAGGAATATTCCCTTCCTACCCAATTAGATACAGTTTTATTGCTTTAGCTTGTGAAGCTGCCTCGACCAAGGGAGGAGACCATTCCTCCTGTAAAGTTACAACATAGTGTAAATCAGTGACGTCTTAGGCTGATTTTTAAAAAAATCTCTATGTTGTCGAGATCATTGGTGTGCTTGGATTATTAATAGCTAATTTTATGTACAGTTTGACAAAAATATGGGCTAATGCTCAGTAAGTCTATCCTGTGCATAGCTGAACAATACAGATCAGAGAAGTTAAAAACAGAAAATGCTGGAAAAACTCAGCAGGCCTGGCAGCATCTGTGTAGAGAGAAACAGATCAATGTTTCAAGTCCATATGACTCGAGGTAGATTTTATACTGCTTAAGAGGGGATGGAGCAGGTGGAGCAAAATCAAAGGTCAGGGATAAGTAGGAGCTCAGGAGAGATTTGATAGACGCAAATCAAAGGGAGTGTTAATGGTAATGTTAAAGACTAAAGAATGTGCTGATAGTGGCATAAAGGTAAGATAGCAGAACGTTAATAGCAGAACAAGGGTCAATGCTCTACGAAAGTAAAACATAAGAGCAAGTGACAGAAGGCCCTGTGGGGGTTGGGAAAAAAAATGGATTAAAAAGGGGGTCAAGATGGAGGAGAGAGTTCATGGTCTTAAGTTGTTGAACTCAATGTTAAGTCCAGAAGGCTGTAAAGTGCCTAATCGGAACCTGAGGTGCTGTTCCTCCAGTTTTCGTTAGGTTTCACTGAAACATTGCAGCAGGCCAAGGACATGTGGGCATGAGAGCAGGATGGTGAGTTGAAATGGCAGGCGACAGGAAGGCCTGGGTCATGCTTGCAGACTGAGTGAAGGTGTTCTGAAAAGCGGTCACCCAGTCTGCATTTAGTCTGCACAATGTAGAGGAGGCTGCATTGGGAGCAGTGAATATAGTAGACCAAATTGAAAGAGGTGCAAGTGAAGCACTGCTTCATCTGAAAGGAGTGTTTGGGGCCTTGGATGGTGAGGAGGTAATGGGGCAGGTGTTGCACCACCTGTGATTGCATAGGAAGGTGCCGTGGGAAGGGGATGAGGATTTGGGGGCGATGGAGGAGTGGACCAGGGTATCTCGGAGGGATCGGTCCCTATGGAATGCTGATAGCTGGGGTATGGGGAAGATGTGTTTGGTGGTGGCATCACGCTGGAGTTGGCGGAAGTGGCGGAGATGATCTTTTGAATGCGGATGCTGGTGGAGTCAAAAGTGAGGACAAGGGGGAAGCCCCAGCCCCATCACCAGTTGTGCTAGATTAACCGATCTCAGCCATTATGGTCACTGAGCAACTATAATTTACCTTAACTAGTCTAGCTTGGAGGAAGGGAGGCAAGAAAGATACATGTCAAGGTTCTGACTTGACTACAACACTTCCAGCATGGTTGTGTAGGTGCAAATATTGGGTTGGCACAAGATCAATCTCTGCTGTTCTGCCACCCTAACAGCACTCAGTGCCAAAAATTACATGCGAATAATAGTGCCTGGATAATACACTGGAAGGTGACCAGCATCTATTGAAATGAACTCCAACAAGGGCAAAAAAATAAAGCTGTGATTCTACACCAAGTGAGGAGAAAAAGAAACTCAAATTGGGGTTACAAAATCAACCCCTTTAACACAGGGAGAATAAAAATGAAAAAAAGTGATATTTTTTTTCTTGCCTTACTACTTGAAAACATATTTGATTGAACTGGCTTAGTTAAATCGAAACTGATAACTGCTGAAGAAACCTGATGCACAATGTAATATTTTGATTTTTACCTTGTTCTCAATATAACTGCACACACTTCAATTACCTGAGCACCCCGCAATAAATCCAGCACTGTTGTCGATTAGCAACTACTGTGCTTCAGCAAACATATCTTTTGATCTGTTGGATGTATGGTGCATAATTGTCTGAATACCATCACCGAGTACTGTAGATGTGGTTTTTGTGTATTTGATAGATACAAACATCATAATGACATAATACATGCAATGAGAAAAGGTTATTTGGCTCATTAAGACTTCTAATGAACTGCTGTATCATAGATTCTGGTCTTGCTAAGTAACTTCTTCAGAGAAGATCTTCATAAATGTCCCTGAATCTCAAAAATTATTGGAGCAAAAGCTAGAATTTATCCATTTCCATTCTCCAATCTTGAATTTTGTTTAGAAAATTCCGTTGTGAGTTCACTCCCAACTACAAAGCAACGTTTGTGTCCCATGCAGTATTTTGTCTCATGTTTATGGTTATTTTTGCCACAGGTAGCCTAGATATTTTCTTAAAGTAATGATTCACGGTGGGCTAGTATTCTAAAGGATTTTGTAGCCATACTTTGCCCAAATGTAAGCCCTGGGAGACTTCAGTATTGAAGGGCGTTATGACTCATGTTGTTTCTGTCCATGCTTAATAATGTTCAGCAAAGTTGCTAGGTAATGATTGTGTGATAATCCTTTCTTATCAGTTTGTTAATTCCATAAACCTTTGCACTCTTTTTATAAGTCCTGTAATTCTGTATTAAATATTTTCTTAAATCCCAAATCCATGCTATAGTGATCATCCACTAATTTAGTTCCATCTCAAAGCACTGCAGTAGGTTCATCAGGAGTGACTATTACATCTGCTCCTTAGGGGCTCTGTTCTTTAGATGAATATTAGTTGTACCCCATTTGGTGGATTATCCCCATTTCTCTCTCTTTCTCTCTCTCTCCCCCCCCCCCCCCCCCCCCCCCCCCCTCTCCCCTCGCCCACCCCAATACAGATGTTGTAAGTACTTCATAGTTTCAAGGCCAGTATCTTGCTCTTCCCCTTAAATGCTAGGGTAAGGTTTAATTTTAATTCTTATAGAATAAGTATTTTTTGGGCAGGTAAGACTCAATGTTTGAATGGTGGTTTACTGTGGCATAAATTTCCATGATTTTATGAACTTAAAGGCCCTAAATCCTGTTTCCATTGGCATAATATCAGAATAGTACCTGAAAAGGGAATATATATTCCTGGATCTTTTATTACGGCCAATATATAATTCTCTTTGCAAAGGTCAATATAGTGTGATGTTCAGTTGATAAGTGATAACTGAACTTCAGTCTGTCGGTTGAAGGTAAGTACAGTATGAAGGCAGATAGTGAAATTGGCAGGTTTACCATCTTTTGATAACTAGAATGGGTTATACAATTGCAGTTTGACATAGGGTACCCATAGGGTTTTGGATGTACATTGATAACCAATTCATTCCCATGTTCATTTTTATATATTTAATACATTCAATTCTTGAATATTTAAAGTGGCCTTCTGATTCTATATTGTTTCACATGTCACTGGGTTTGTTTTGCAGTATTGTCTGCATGTAGAATTTGGCATTGAAGTTTAATTGTTTGCAAAAAGTACTGAGAATTATTTTTCATATGGCATCTATTTTAACTTTTGTTTTCATTTAACAAAGTCAGGAAATTTAACCAAATTGATCTTGGATCACAGGGGGGGAAAAAACTACAGTCGCATTCCCACTTTTACAATCCCGTAGAGACTCATAACTTTTTAAAAGAAATTCTAACTTCCAGTTAAGCTGAATGGATGATACAAGATTTCATGTTTTAAGGCATTTACAGTAACAAACAGGCTAAAAGCACTAGTGACTGAACACTATCTTTAGCAACTTATACTTTAAACTACAGAACAGAACTTTTAACAACCCAAAAAAAACACTATTAGGCATACGTTACACTAATCTTTAAATAGACATTCAATTTTTCCAGAATTAGTCCAAAATGATTGTTGGCTCCTGAGGGTTTACTTCTGTTCTTTTCCTTTCTCAGCCTGGTAACTTCTAATTTCAGAAATGTCCTTCATAGTGACATTTCCTTCATAGAGATCCTCTGTCCACTGCCAGCTAGGCGAATCCTCCAGCTTTGTTTTAACTCCTCACAAATTTGGTCTTCTCAATACAAGCATTCTGGCATGGTGAATCATAGATCAGCTAGAGGCTGAAAGTCTCTCCTTCTCCAAGACCCTAGCAGATTAACCCACTTGTCTGTGATATTCAGTGATATTTCAGGAATACTTCTAACCTGGCTCCCTCAGTACCCTTCCCACCACAAAGCCCATCACCATGTCAATATGCATCACATGGGCCTTGTCTTCAGGTAGAGATGCTGATTAGTTATCCTTGAGACCCCAACTCTATTATCTTGGAAGTAAATGGACAATTTAAAGCACAACTGTTTACAATCCAACATTCTCAACACTTTTCTGGGACTTTGGAGACTCTCAGTCTCTCCAATGTTAGCACAGACAGGCTGCTGCCATTGTCTGCAAGTGTAAACGCCTTGCACCTTTCTCCAGTAAAACAATTTGGACCCCCTTTAATCTCTAACAATCAAACCACCCAGGCTTCCAGTCAGGTAGACTTCAGAACAGGTCAAATGGTCATGTCCATTTTACCTTAAACTGAGGACAATCCCAAAACATAATCTTTTAAACCTCATAATAGTCCAAAAACATAATAAGCTTATAAACCTCATAATTGTAACACGACCAGAGAGGTGGAAAATGAAAACAATAACATGCACTTCTTCAGTGCTAGCGTGATTTTGAATGCTGATGATGAAATGCTATCTGAATTTTAAATACATATTTTGGGTACAGTGTATGAACCCAAAACATTGCCTGTTTTTCCCCCACCAATATAGATTTGACATGGTGTGTTTCCAACTTTTTAATGCATTTTTAAAAAATGTTGTATTTGCCAGTTTTCCTAAATATTTTACAATTGCTTTACATATGCCTATGTATAACAATGTTATGTTCTTGAATTTGTATCATTTATAAAATATTTCCTCACACCCTGCCCAATGATGTCTCTTCCTTCCCCCACCCCTCAAAAAACATTGCTACCTAGTCCCTGCGATATCTGAGTAGAGCCTAAGCTGGTACGTATCAATAGTCCTAATGACATGTTTTCCAGGAGTTGGTATGGGGAGCTTTGCTCTGGTAAGCATTGAACTTGGGTTTTGTTATCCTGCTTGGTAAATTCAAATTTTATTCAAACTAAAAGTTTTAAGATTAAAGCCTTGTAATTATTAAATGTTACGTTTCAAATGCAATTCATTCTGTAGATTAATTACATTTTTGTACAGGGGATTGGTATCTGACCACATTATTTGCTTTGTGTAAGTTAGCACTATTGGTGTGCAGTCAGTCTAATACCTCTCCGCTGTTTGGAATTGGGGGATAAACAACATTTGTGTATTGATCTCCAAAAATGTCCCAAAAAGGCCACCTCTTAAAGTTCAATGTTTAATAGTAAAATATTCCTTGGGCACTGAAGCTTTAAGGGAGGGTGTCTTTGGACTGTAAGGGGGAAATCTGCCTTCAGGCCATTTTTTCAAATGAGCCTACACATCCTGTCTGGGCTGTGAACCACAGCAGGAAATGACATAAGAAACCTACACTGCAGGGATAGTTCAGGCGGAAATGTGCTCAGGCAAGATTTCTCAAGGCTAATTATTTGAATATGCAGAAAGGCCTTTAATATTTCTGATCAAACTGGGCAGTAGCAGATATGAAACTAAAAGTAGGATTCACTTAGAGTTACAGTTGTTCCATTCTACACAATTTTTTCATTGCATTGAAATAAATAGCTTGCTTGTGTGTAATTCCAACCATTTTAAAGTTTTTGTGCTAAACCTGTTTTTTTCCTTATGCGTAGTGATTTTGTTTCAGCCTTATCCTCCACAGAGGTAGAGCTTCCAAGTGTTTCCTGTTACCTTATGAATTGCTGTTGTTTTTTGGCATGCTGTTATTACTAATGACAGATTTGCCCAAATTTTCCACATTGTGTTTATGCTAAAGGGATCAGTGCTTTACTTACCCTTTTTATACTTTTCATAACTTAGATCTTAAAAACTTGCCATTTAATAATTATTATTCCAGCATCCTCCTTATAGTGTGACATAAACACAGGCTAACAGCAGAAAATTCAGCAAGAATAAGGCCCCCTGAAGATGTTTTGGTAATAGTCTTGCTGTAAATGCAACAGAGCACCCACCTAACTCTACCTTCCTACAGAATTTAGAAAATGCCAATGTCATGGGCTGTGCTCCCTTACTGCCTATAATCAGTATGTTTTATATGGAATGACATATGCCTTTTCTTACCCTTGGAGTGTGTATTCCAATTAAATAATTCAGCAGCAAGCTTTTGTGCATTTTAAATAAAGAAGATTATTTATTCCCCCTCATTTATCCCAAATTAATGCAATGGCTCACATTTGCACAAAAAGATTGTAAGAATGCACAATCTTTCTGTATCCAGATTACGTTAATTCAGTCTCAATTTCCCATGTGGCAGGCCTGTGGTTTCTTGAATGGATCTGGTGATTTTAAAGTTGAAGTGAGGGTCTTGTAAAGTGAAGGGTTCGTAGCAGGTTGAGGTTTCTTGTAGCCAAATATATAGGATAGTTCTCAGGTGAACTTTGAAACTGTAGCAGGTTAAGTACTTTAGCTGCTTGTTGATTTGCTAGTTTGAGTCTGGAACTTAAACAGGTAGTGTGGAAACTCCATGGTCTTTAGGTGTTGGGCCATCCGTAAGCAATGTGATGTGTGAATTCCACAAATGGCTGTGAGGTGCCCTCACCTATAAGACCATAAGACAAAGGAGCAGAAATTAGGCCATTCGGCCCATCGGGTCTGCTCCGCCATTCAGTCATGGCTGATAAGTTTCTCAACCCCATTCTCCCGCCTTCTCCCCGTAACCTTTGATCCCCTTACCAATCAAGAACCTATCTATCTCGGTCTTAAATACACTCAATGACCTAGCCTCCACAGCCTTCTGTGGCAATGAATTCCATAGATTCACCACTCTCTGGCTAAAGAAGTTTCTCCTCATCTCTGTTCTAAAAGGTCTTCCCTTTACTCTGAGGCTGTGCCCTCGGGTCCTAGTCTCTCCTACTAATGGAAACATCTTCCCCACGTCCACTCTATCCAGGCCTTTCAGTATTCTGTAAGTTTCAATCAAATCCCCCCCTCATCCTTCTAAACTCCATCGAGTATAGACCCAGAGTCCTCAAACGTTCCTCATATGTTAAGCCTTTCATTCCTGGGATCATTCTCGTGAACCTCCACTGGACCCTCTCCAGGGCCAGCACATCCTTCCTGAGCTACGGGGCCCAAAATTGCTCAAAATATTCTAAATGTGGTCTGACCAGAACCTTATAAAGCCTCAGCAGCACATCCCTGCTTTTATATTCCAGTCCCCTCGAAATAAATGCCAACATTGCATTTGCCTTCCTAACCACGACTCAACCTGCAAGTTAACCTTAAGAGAATCCTGGACTAGGACTCCCAAGTCCCTTTGCACTCCAGACTTCCGAATTCTCTCCCCATTTGGAAAATAGT
Source organism: Cetorhinus maximus (assembly GCF_964194155.1). Taxonomy (NCBI): domain Eukaryota; kingdom Metazoa; phylum Chordata; class Chondrichthyes; order Lamniformes; family Cetorhinidae; genus Cetorhinus; species Cetorhinus maximus. The sequence continues at coordinate 102,712,094 of NC_135891.1, read as the reverse complement.
CTATGCCTCTTCTTCCTACCAAAGTGCATGACCTCATACTTCCCCACATTGTATTCCATCTGCCACTTCTTTGCCCATTCTCCTAACCTGTCCAAATCCTTCTGCAGCCTCCCTGCCTCCTCAATACTACCTGTCCCTCCAGCTATCTTTGAATCATCTGAAAACGTAGCCAGGATGCCCTCAGTTCCTTCATCTAGATCATTAATGTATAAAGTGAAAAGTTGTGGTCCCAACACTGACCCCTGCGGAACTCCATTAGTCACCGGCCACCATCCTGAGAAGGATCCCCTTATCCCCACTCTCTGCCTCCTGCCAGACAGCCAATCTTCTATCCATGCTAGTACCTTGCCTCTAACACCATGGGCTCTTTTCTTACTGAGCAGCCTCCCATGCGGCACCTTGTCAAAGGCCTTCTGGAAGTCCAAGTAGATAACATCCATTGGCTCTCCTTTGTCTAACCTACTCGTTACCTCCTCAAAGAATTCTAACAGATTTGTCAGGCATGACCTCCCCTTGATGAAACCATGTTGACTTTGCCTGATTTTACCATGCACTTCCAAGTATTCTGAAATCTCATCCTTAATAATGGACTCTAAAATCTTACCAACGACCGAGGTCAGGCTAATCGGCCTGTAATTTCCCGTCTTTTGCCTCACTCCCTTCTTAAACAGGGGGGTTACATTAGCGATTTTCCAGTCCTCTGGGACCCTTCCTGACTCCACTGATTCCTGAAAGATCACCACTAACGCCTCCACTATCTCTTCAGCTATTTCCTTCAGAACTCTGGGGTGTAATCCATCAGGCCCAGGTGATTTATCCACCTTCAGACCTTTCAGTTTTCCTAGTACCTTCTCCTTGGTAATGGCCACCATACTCACCTCTGCCCCCGCCGACTCTCTTGAACTTTGGGGATGTCACTCATGTCTTCCACTGTAAAGACTGACGCAAAGTACCTATTCAGTTCCTCTGCCATTTCTTTGTTCCCCACTACTACTTCTCCAGCGTCATTTTCCAGCGGCCCAATGTCCACTTTTGCTTCTCTCTTACCCTTTATATATCTAAAAAAACTCTTGCAATCTTCTTTTATATTACTGGCTAGTTTACCCTCATATTTAATCTTCTCCCTCCTTATTTCTTTTTTAGTTGTCCTCTGTTGGACTTTGTAGCTTCCCAATCCCCTGGTTTCCCACTGCTCTTCGCCACATTATATGCTTTCTCTTTAGCTTTTATGCTGTCCCTGACTTCCCTTGTCAGCCGTGGTTGCCTCGTCCTCCCTTTAGTATGCTTCTTCTTCCTAGGGATGAATTTTTGCTGTATCTCCCAAACTACTCCCAGAAACTCCTGCCATTGCTGTTCCACTGTCTTTCCTGCTAGGCTCATCTCCCAGTCAATTCTGGCCAGCTCCTCCCTCATGCCTCTGTAGTTGCCTTTATTCAACTGTAATACTATTACATCTGATTCCAGCTTTTTCCTCTCAAATTGCAGGGTAAATTCTATCATATTATGGTCACTTCCTCCTAAGGGTTCCTTCACCTTAAGCTCCCTTATCAAATCTGCCTCATTACACATGACTAAATCTAGAATTGCCTGTTCCCTAGTGGGCTCCACCACAAGCTGCTCCAAAAAGCCATCTCGTAGACATTCCACAAATTCCTTTTCTTGGGATCCACTACCAACCTGATTTTCCCAGTCTACCTGCATATTGAAACCCCCCCATGATCACTGTAACCTTGCCTTTCTTACACACCTTTTCTATCTCCTGGTGTATGTTAGCATGGTGAGCAGGTTGTTGTGATGTAGAAAAATGTCAACTACATCTTGGAACTAAGGGAAAGAAAATACATAAATTCTTTATATAATTTTAGGGGGTTATACAGACATTTGTTGAGGAAATCAATTGAAGTATGTACATGGTGGTTGATGTATTCTGTTTTGAACCCTGGCCA